>NW_026870532.1:0-600000 GCF_963576545.1 Limanda limanda
ACCCTAACCCTAACCCTTCCGAAAGTCGGAGAAGCTCAAGGATGGTACCGATCGATGCGCGCTACCCCATTTAGTGGGGGTAGAGCCTACTTGCAAGTCTCTCCGACCTTCACAAAAAAAGTTATTCAAGAATATCTCCTCAGATTTGGGGGAATTTCGTCGGTCGACCTCTTCCGAAGGTCGTACAAGCTCGGGGATGGTACCAATCGATCCGCAGGACCCAAATTAGTCCAGATGCAACCACTTTCCAAGTCTCTCCGACCTTCACAAAAAAAGTTATTCAAGAATATCTCTTTCTCCTATGTGCTTTCATCCCTAACCCTAACCCTAACCCTTCCGAAAGTCGGAGAAGCTCAAGGATGGTACCGATCGATGCGAGCTACCCCATTTAGTGGGGGTAGAGCCTACTTGCAAGTCTCTCCGACCTTCACAAAAAAAGTTATTCAAGAATATCTCTTTCTCCTATGTGCTTTCATCCCTAACCCTAACCCTAACCCTTCCGAAAGTCGGAGAAGCTCAAGGATGGTACTGATCGATGCGCGCAACCCCATTTAGTGGGGTAGAGCCTACTTGCAAGTCTCTCCGACCTTCACAAAAAAAGTTATTCAAGAATATCTCCTCAGATTTGGGGGAATTTCGTCGGTCGACCTCTTCCGAAGGTCGTACAAGCTCGGGGATGGTACCAATCGATCCGCAGGACCCAAATTAGTCCAGATGCAACCACTTTCCAAGTCTCTCCGACCTTCACAAAAAAAGTTATTCAAGAATATCTCTTTCTCCTATGTGCTTTCATCCCTAACCCTAACCCTAACCCTTCCGAAAGTCGGAGAAGCTCAAGGATGGTACCGATCGATGCGCGCTACCCCATTTAGTGGGGGTAGAGCCTACTTGCAAGTCTCTCCGACCTTCACAAAAAAAGTTATTCAAGAATATCTCTTTCTCCTATGTGCTTTCATCCCTAACCCTAACCCTAACCCTTCCGAAAGTCGGAGAAGCTCAAGGATGGTACCGATCGATGCGCGCTACCCCATTTAGTGGGGGTAGAGCCTACTTGCAAGTCTCTCCGACCTTCACAAAAAAAGTTATTCAAGAATATCTCCTCAGATTTGGGGGAATTTCGTCGGTCGACCTCTTCCGAAGGTCGTACAAGCTCGGGGATGGTACCAATCGATCCGCAGGACCCAAATTAGTCCAGATGCAACCACTTTCCAAGTCTCTCCGACCTTCACAAAAAAAGTTATTCAAGAATATCTCTTTCTCCTATGTGCTTTCATCCCTAACCCTAACCCTAACCCTTCCGAAAGTCGGAGAAGCTCAAGGATGGTACCGATCGATGCGAGCTACCCCATTTAGTGGGGGTAGAGCCTACTTGCAAGTCTCTCCGACCTTCACAAAAAAAGTTATTCAAGAATATCTCTTTCTCCTATGTGCTTTCATCCCTAACCCTAACCCTAACCCTTCCGAAAGTCGGAGAAGCTCAAGGATGGTACCGATCGATGCGCGCTACCCCATTTAGTGGGGGTAGAGCCTACTTGCAAGTCTCTCCGACCTTCACAAAAAAAGTTATTCAAGAATATCTCTTTCTCCTATGTGCTTTCATCCCTAACCCTAACCCTAACCCTTCCGAAAGTCGGAGAAGCTCAAGGATGGTACTGATCGATGCGCGCAACCCCATTTAGTGGGGGTAGAGCCTACTTGCAAGTCTCTCCGACCTTCACAAAAAAAGTTATTCAAGAATATCTCCTCAGATTTGGGGGAATTTCGTCGGTCGACCTCTTCCGAAGGTCGTACAAGCTCGGGGATGGTACCAATCGATCCGCAGGACCCAAATTAGTCCAGATGCAACCACTTTCCAAGTCTCTCCGACCTTCACAAAAAAAGTTATTCAAGAATATCTCTTTCTCCTATGTGCTTTCATCCCTAACCCTAACCCTAACCCTTCCGAAAGTCGGAGAAGCTCAAGGATGGTACCGATCGATGCGCGCTACCCCATTTAGTGGGGGTAGAGCCTACTTGCAAGTCTCTCCGACCTTCACAAAAAAAGTTATTCAAGAATATCTCTTTCTCCTATGTGCTTTCATCCCTAACCCTAACCCTAACCCTTCCGAAAGTCGGAGAAGCTCAAGGATGGTACCGATCGATGCGCGCTACCCCATTTAGTGGGGTAGAGCCTACTTGCAAGTCTCTCCGACCTTCACAAAAAAAGTTATTCAAGAATATCTCCTCAGATTTGGGGGAATTTCGTCGGTCGACCTCTTCCGAAGGTCGTACAAGCTCGGGGATGGTACCAATCGATCCGCAGGACCCAAATTAGTCCAGATGCAACCACTTTCCAAGTCTCTCCGACCTTCACAAAAAAAGTTATTCAAGAATATCTCTTTCTCCTATGTGCTTTCATCCCTAACCCTAACCCTAACCCTTCCGAAAGTCGGAGAAGCTCAAGGATGGTACCGATCGATGCGCGCTACCCCATTTAGTGGGGGTAGAGCCTACTTGCAAGTCTCTCCGACCTTCACAAAAAAAGTTATTCAAGAATATCTCTTTCTCCTATGTGCTTTCATCCCTAACCCTAACCCTAACCCTTCCGAAAGTCGGAGAAGCTCAAGAATGGTACCGATCGATGCGCGCTGCCCCATTTAGTGGGGGTAGAGCCTACTTGCAAGTCTCTCCGACCTTCACAAAAAAAGTTATTCAAGAATATCTCTTTCTCCTATGTGCTTTCATCCCTAACCCTAACCCTAACCCTTCCGAAAGTCGGAGAAGCTCAAGGATGGTACCGATCGATGCGCGCTACCCCATTTAGTGGGGGTAGAGCCTACTTGCAAGTCTCTCCGACCTTCACAAAAAAAGTTATTCAAGAATATCTCTTTCTCCTATGTGCTTTCATCCCTAACCCTAACCCTAACCCTTCCGAAAGTCGGAGAAGCTCAAGGATGGTACCGATCGATGCGCGCTACCCCATTTAGTGGGGGTAGAGCCTACTTGCAAGTCTCTCCGACCTTCACAAAAAAAGTTATTCAAGAATATCTCTTTCTCCTATGTGCTTTCATCCCTAACCCTAACCCTAACCCTTCCGAAAGTCGGAGAAGCTCAAGGATGGTACTGATCGATGCGCGCAACCCCATTTAGTGGGGGTAGAGCCTACTTGCAAGTCTCTCCGACCTTCACAAAAAAAGTTATTCAAGAATATCTCCTCAGATTTGGGGGAATTTCGTCGGTCGACCTCTTCCGAAGGTCGTACAAGCTCGGGGATGGTACCAATCGATCCGCAGGACCCAAATTAGTCCAGATGCAACCACTTTCCAAGTCTCTCCGACCTTCACAAAAAAAGTTATTCAAGAATATCTCTTTCTCCTATGTGCTTTCATCCCTAACCCTAACCCTAACCCTTCCGAAAGTCGGAGAAGCTCAAGGATGGTACCGATCGATGCGCGCTACCCCATTTAGTGGGGGTAGAGCCTACTTGCAAGTCTCTCCGACCTTCACAAAAAAAGTTATTCAAGAATATCTCTTTCTCCTATGTGCTTTCATCCCTAACCCTAACCCTAACCCTTCCGAAAGTCGGAGAAGCTCAAGGATGGTACCGATCGATGCGCGCTACCCCATTTAGTGGGGGTAGAGCCTACTTGCAAGTCTCTCCGACCTTCACAAAAAAAGTTATTCAAGAATATCTCTTTCTCCTATGTGCTTTCATCCCTAACCCTAACCCTAACCCTTCCGAAAGTCGGAGAAGCTCAAGGATGGTACCGATCGATGCGCGCTACCCCATTTAGTGGGGGTAGAGCCTACTTGCAAGTCTCTCCGACCTTCACAAAAAAAGTTATTCAAGAATATCTCTTTCTCCTATGTGCTTTCATCCCTAACCCTAACCCTAACCCTTCCGAAAGTCGGAGAAGCTCAAGGATGGTACCGATCGATGCGCGCTACCCCATTTAGTGGGGGTAGAGCCTACTTGCAAGTCTCTCCGACCTTCACAAAAAAAGTTATTCAAGAATATCTCTTTCTCCTATGTGCTTTCATCCCTAACCCTAACCCTAACCCTTCCGAAAGTCGGAGAAGCTCAAGGATGGTACTGATCGATGCGCGCAACCCCATTTAGTGGGGGTAGAGCCTACTTGCAAGTCTCTCCGACCTTCACAAAAAAAGTTATTCAAGAATATCTCCTCAGATTTGGGGGAATTTCGTCGGTCGACCTCTTCCGAAGGTCGTACAAGCTCGGGGATGGTACCAATCGATCCGCAGGACCCAAATTAGTCCAGATGCAACCACTTTCCAAGTCTCTCCGACCTTCACAAAAAAAGTTATTCAAGAATATCTCTTTCTCCTATGTGCTTTCATCCCTAACCCTAACCCTAACCCTTCCGAAAGTCGGAGAAGCTCAAGGATGGTACCGATCGATGCGCGCTACCCCATTTAGTGGGGGTAGAGCCTACTTGCAAGTCTCTCCGACCTTCACAAAAAAAGTTATTCAAGAATATCTCTTTCTCCTATGTGCTTTCATCCCTAACCCTAACCCTAACCCTTCCGAAAGTCGGAGAAGCTCAAGGATGGTACCGATCGATGCGCGCTACCCCATTTAGTGGGGGTAGAGCCTACTTGCAAGTCTCTCCGACCTTCACAAAAAAAGTTATTCAAGAATATCTCCTCAGATTTGGGGGAATTTCGTCGGTCGACCTCTTCCGAAGGTCGTACAAGCTCGGGGATGGTACCAATCGATCCGCAGGACCCAAATTAGTCCAGATGCAACCACTTTCCAAGTCTCTCCGACCTTCACAAAAAAAGTTATTCAAGAATATCTCTTTCTCCTATGTGCTTTCATCCCTAACCCTAACCCTTCCGAAAGTCGGAGAAGCTCAAGGATGGTACCGATCGATGCGCGCTACCCCATTTAGTGGGGGTAGAGCCTACTTGCAAGTCTCTCCGACCTTCACAAAAAAAGTTATTCAAGAATATCTCTTTCTCCTATGTGCTTTCATCCCTAACCCTAACCCTAACCCTTCCGAAAGTCGGAGAAGCTCAAGGATGGTACCGATCGATGCGCGCTACCCCATTTAGTGGGGGTAGAGCCTACTTGCAAGTCTCTCCGACCTTCACAAAAAAAGTTATTCAAGAATATCTCTTTCTCCTATGTGCTTTCATCCCTAACCCTAACCCTAACCCTTCCGAAAGTCGGAGAAGCTCAAGGATGGTACTGATCGATGCGCGCAACCCCATTTAGTGGGGGTAGAGCCTACTTGCAAGTCTCTCCGACCTTCACAAAAAAAGTTATTCAAGAATATCTCCTCAGATTTGGGGGAATTTCGTCGGTCGACCTCTTCCGAAGGTCGTACAAGCTCGGGGATGGTACCAATCGATCCGCAGGACCCAAATTAGTCCAGATGCAACCACTTTCCAAGTCTCTCCGACCTTCACAAAAAAAGTTATTCAAGAATATCTCTTTCTCCTATGTGCTTTCATCCCTAACCCTAACCCTAACCCTTCCGAAAGTCGGAGAAGCTCAAGGATGGTACCGATCGATGCGCGTTACCCCATTTAGTGGGGGTAGAGCCTACTTGCAAGTCTCTCCGACCTTCACAAAAAAAGTTATTCAAGAATATCTCTTTCTCCTATGTGCTTTCATCCCTAACCCTAACCCTAACCCTTCCGAAAGTCGGAGAAGCTCAAGGATGGTACCGATCGATGCGCGCTACCCCATTTAGTGGGGGTAGAGCCTACTTGCAAGTCTCTCCGACCTTCACAAAAAAAGTTATTCAAGAATATCTCCTCAGATTTGGGGGAATTTCGTCGGTCGACCTCTTCCGAAGGTCGTACAAGCTCGGGGATGGTACCAATCGATCCGCAGGACCCAAATTAGTCCAGATGCAACCACTTTCCAAGTCTCTCCGACCTTCACAAAAAAAGTTATTCAAGAATATCTCTTTCTCCTATGTGCTTTCATCCCTAACCCTAACCCTAACCCTTCCGAAAGTCGGAGAAGCTCAAGGATGGTACCGATCGATGCGAGCTACCCCATTTAGTGGGGGTAGAGCCTACTTGCAAGTCTCTCCGACCTTCACAAAAAAAGTTATTCAAGAATATCTCTTTCTCCTATGTGCTTTCATCCCTAACCCTAACCCTAACCCTTCCGAAAGTCGGAGAAGCTCAAGGATGGTACCGATCGATGCGCGCTACCCCATTTAGTGGGGGTAGAGCCTACTTGCAAGTCTCTCCGACCTTCACAAAAAAAGTTATTCAAGAATATCTCTTTCTCCTATGTGCTTTCATCCCTAACCCTAACCCTAACCCTTCCGAAAGTCGGAGAAGCTCAAGGATGGTACTGATCGATGCGCGCAACCCCATTTAGTGGGGGTAGAGCCTACTTGCAAGTCTCTCCGACCTTCACAAAAAAAGTTATTCAAGAATATCTCCTCAGATTTGGGGGAATTTCGTCGGTCGACCTCTTCCGAAGGTCGTACAAGCTCGGGGATGGTACCAATCGATCCGCAGGACCCAAATTAGTCCAGATGCAACCACTTTCCAAGTCTCTCCGACCTTCACAAAAAAAGTTATTCAAGAATATCTCTTTCTCCTATGTGCTTTCATCCCTAACCCTAACCCTAACCCTTCCGAAAGTCGGAGAAGCTCAAGGATGGTACCGATCGATGCGCGCTACCCCATTTAGTGGGGGTAGAGCCTACTTGCAAGTCTCTCCGACCTTCACAAAAAAAGTTATTCAAGAATATCTCTTTCTCCTATGTGCTTTCATCCCTAACCCTAACCCTAACCCTTCCGAAAGTCGGAGAAGCTCAAGGATGGTACCGATCGATGCGCGCTACCCCATTTAGTGGGGGTAGAGCCTACTTGCAAGTCTCTCCGACCTTCACAAAAAAAGTTATTCAAGAATATCTCCTCAGATTTGGGGGAATTTCGTCGGTCGACCTCTTCCGAAGGTCGTACAAGCTCGGGGATGGTACCAATCGATCCGCAGGACCCAAATTAGTCCAGATGCAACCACTTTCCAAGTCTCTCCGACCTTCACAAAAAAAGTTATTCAAGAATATCTCTTTCTCCTATGTGCTTTCATCCCTAACCCTAACCCTAACCCTTCCGAAAGTCGGAGAAGCTCAAGGATGGTACCGATCGATGCGCGCTACCCCATTTAGTGGGGGTAGAGCCTACTTGCAAGTCTCTCCGACCTTCACAAAAAAAGTTATTCAAGAATATCTCTTTCTCCTATGTGCTTTCATCCCTAACCCTAACCCTAACCCTTCCGAAAGTCGGAGAAGCTCAAGAATGGTACCGATCGATGCGCGCTGCCCCATTTAGTGGGGGTAGAGCCTACTTGCAAGTCTCTCCGACCTTCACAAAAAAAGTTATTCAAGAATATCTCTTTCTCCTATGTGCTTTCATCCCTAACCCTAACCCTAACCCTTCCGAAAGTCGGAGAAGCTCAAGGATGGTACCGATCGATGCGCGCTACCCCATTTAGTGGGGGTAGAGCCTACTTGCAAGTCTCTCCGACCTTCACAAAAAAAGTTATTCAAGAATATCTCTTTCTCCTATGTGCTTTCATCCCTAACCCTAACCCTAACCCTTCCGAAAGTCGGAGAAGCTCAAGGATGGTACCGATCGATGCGCGCTACCCCATTTAGTGGGGGTAGAGCCTACTTGCAAGTCTCTCCGACCTTCACAAAAAAAGTTATTCAAGAATATCTCTTTCTCCTATGTGCTTTCATCCCTAACCCTAACCCTAACCCTTCCGAAAGTCGGAGAAGCTCAAGGATGGTACTGATCGATGCGCGCAACCCCATTTAGTGGGGGTAGAGCCTACTTGCAAGTCTCTCCGACCTTCACAAAAAAAGTTATTCAAGAATATCTCCTCAGATTTGGGGGAATTTCGTCGGTCGACCTCTTCCGAAGGTCGTACAAGCTCGGGGATGGTACCAATCGATCCGCAGGACCCAAATTAGTCCAGATGCAACCACTTTCCAAGTCTCTCCGACCTTCACAAAAAAAGTTATTCAAGAATATCTCTTTCTCCTATGTGCTTTCATCCCTAACCCTAACCCTAACCCTTCCGAAAGTCGGAGAAGCTCAAGGATGGTACCGATCGATGCGCGCTACCCCATTTAGTGGGGGTAGAGCCTACTTGCAAGTCTCTCCGACCTTCACAAAAAAAGTTATTCAAGAATATCTCTTTCTCCTATGTGCTTTCATCCCTAACCCTAACCCTAACCCTTCCGAAAGTCGGAGAAGCTCAAGGATGGTACCGATCGATGCGCGCTACCCCATTTAGTGGGGGTAGAGCCTACTTGCAAGTCTCTCCGACCTTCACAAAAAAAGTTATTCAAGAATATCTCCTCAGATTTGGGGGAATTTCGTCGGTCGACCTCTTCCGAAGGTCGTACAAGCTCGGGGATGGTACCAATCGATCCGCAGGACCCAAATTAGTCCAGATGCAACCACTTTCCAAGTCTCTCCGACCTTCACAAAAAAAGTTATTCAAGAATATCTCTTTCTCCTATGTGCTTTCATCCCTAACCCTAACCCTAACCCTTCCGAAAGTCGGAGAAGCTCAAGGATGGTACCGATCGATGCGCGCTACCCCATTTAGTGGGGGTAGAGCCTACTTGCAAGTCTCTCCGACCTTCACAAAAAAAGTTATTCAAGAATATCTCTTTCTCCTATGTGCTTTCATCCCTAACCCTAACCCTAACCCTTCCGAAAGTCGGAGAAGCTCAAGGATGGTACCGATCGATGCGCGCTACCCCATTTAGTGGGGGTAGAGCCTACTTGCAAGTCTCTCCGACCTTCACAAAAAAAGTTATTCAAGAATATCTCTTTCTCCTATGTGCTTTCATCCCTAACCCTAACCCTAACCCTTCCGAAAGTCGGAGAAGCTCAAGGATGGTACCGATCGATGCGCGCTACCCCATTTAGTGGGGGTAGAGCCTACTTGCAAGTCTCTCCGACCTTCACAAAAAAAGTTATTCAAGAATATCTCTTTCTCCTATGTGCTTTCATCCCTAACCCTAACCCTAACCCTTCCGAAAGTCGGAGAAGCTCAAGGATGGTACCGATCGATGCGCGCTACCCCATTTAGTGGGGGTAGAGCCTACTTGCAAGTCTCTCCGACCTTCACAAAAAAAGTTATTCAAGAATATCTCTTTCTCCTATGTGCTTTCATCCCTAACCCTAACCCTAACCCTTCCGAAAGTCAGAGAAGCTCAAGGATGGTACCGATCGATGCGCGCTACCCCATTTAGTGGGGGTAGAGCCTACTTGCAAGTCTCTCCGACCTTCACAAAAAAAGTTATTCAAGAATATCTCTTTCTCCTATGTGCTTTCATCCCTAACCCTAACCCTAACCCTTCCGAAAGTCGGAGAAGCTCAAGGATAGTACTGATCGATGCGCGCAACCCCATTTAGTGGGGGTAGAGCCTACTTGCAAGTCTCTCCGACCTTCACAAAAAAAGTTATTCAAGAATATCTCCTCAGATTTGGGGGAATTTCGTCGGTCGACCTCTTCCGAAGGTCGTACAAGCTCGGGGATGGTACCAATCGATCCGCAGGACCCAAATTAGTCCAGATGCAACCACTTTCCAAGTCTCTCCGACCTTCACAAAAAAAGTTATTCAAGAATATCTCTTTCTCCTATGTGCTTTCATCCCTAACCCTAACCCTAACCCTTCCGAAAGTCGGAGAAGCTCAAGGATGGTACTGATCGATGCGCGCTACCCCATTTAGTGGGGGTAGAGCCTACTTGCAAGTCTCTCCGACCTTCACAAAAAAAGTTATTCAAGAATATCTCTTTCTCCTATGTGCTTTCATCCCTAACCCTAACCCTAACCCTTCCGAAAGTCGGAGAAGCTCAAGGATGGTACCGATCGATGCGCGCTACCCCATTTAGTGGGGGTAGAGCCTACTTGCAAGTCTCTCCGACCTTCACAAAAAAAGTTATTCAAGAATATCTCTTTCTCCTATGTGCTTTCATCCCTAACCCTAACCCTAACCCTTCCGAAAGTCGGAGAAGCTCAAGGATGGTACCGATCGATGCGCGCTACCCCATTTAGTGGGGGTAGAGCCTACTTGCAAGTCTCTCCGACCTTCACAAAAAAAGTTATTCAAGAATATCTCTTTCTCCTATGTGCTTTCATCCCTAACCCTAACCCTAACCCTTCCGAAAGTCGGAGAAGCTCAAGGATGGTACCGATCGATGCGCGCTACCCCATTTAGTGGGGGTAGAGCCTACTTGCAAGTCTCTCCGACCTTCACAAAAAAAGTTATTCAAGAATATCTCTTTCTCCTATGTGCTTTCATCCCTAACCCTAACCCTAACCCTTCCGAAAGTCGGAGAAGCTCAAGGATGGTACCGATCGATGCGCGCTACCCCATTTAGTGGGGGTAGAGCCTACTTGCAAGTCTCTCCGACCTTCACAAAAAAAGTTATTCAAGAATATCTCCTCAGATTTGGGGGAATTTCGTCGGTCGACCTCTTCCGAAGGTCGTACAAGCTCGGGGATGGTACCAATCGATCCGCAGGACCCAAATTAGTCCAGATGCAACCACTTTCCAAGTCTCTCCGACCTTCACAAAAAAAGTTATTCAAGAATATCTCTTTCTCCTATGTGCTTTCATCCCTAACCCTAACCCTAACCCTTCCGAAAGTCGGAGAAGCTCAAGGATGGTACCGATCGATGCGTGCTACCCCATTTAGTGGGGGTAGAGCCTACTTGCAAGTCTCTCCGACCTTCACAAAAAAAGTTATTCAAGAATATCTCTTTCTCCTATGTGCTTTCATCCCTAACCCTAACCCTAACCCTTCCGAAAGTCGGAGAAGCTCAAGGATGGTACCGATCGATGCGCGCTACCCCATTTAGTGGGGGTAGAGCCTACTTGCAAGTCTCTCCGACCTTCACAAAAAAAGTTATTCAAGAATATCTCTTTCTCCTATGTGCTTTCATCCCTAACCCTAACCCTAACCCTTCCGAAAGTCGGAGAAGCTCAAGGATGGTACCGATCGATGCGCGCTACCCCATTTAGTGGGGGTAGAGCCTACTTGCAAGTCTCTCCGACCTTCACAAAAAAAGTTATTCAAGAATATCTCTTTCTCCTATGTGCTTTCATCCCTAACCCTAACCCTAACCCTTCCGAAAGTCGGAGAAGCTCAAGGATGGTACCGATCGATGCGCGCTACCCCATTTAGTGGGGGTAGAGCCTACTTGCAAGTCTCTCCAACCTTCACAAAAAAAGTTATTCAAGAATATCTCTTTCTCCTATGTGCTTTCATCCCTAACCCTAACCCTAACCCTTCCGAAAGTCGGAGAAGCTCAAGGATGGTACCGATCGATGCGCGCTACCCCATTTAGTGGGGGTAGAGCCTACTTGCAAGTCTCTCCGACCTTCACAAAAAAAGTTATTCAAGAATATCTCTTTCTCCTATGTGCTTTCATCCCTAACCCTAACCCTAACCCTTCCGAAAGTCGGAGAAGCTCAAGGATGGTACTGATCGATGCGCGCAACCCCATTTAGTGGGGGTAGAGCCTACTTGCAAGTCTCTCCGACCTTCACAAAAAAAGTTATTCAAGAATATCTCCTCAGATTTGGGGGAATTTCGTCGGTCGACCTCTTCCGAAGGTCGTACAAGCTCGGGGATGGTACCAATCGATCTGCAGGACCCAAATTAGTCCAGATGCAACCACTTTCCAAGTCTCTCCGACCTTCACAAAAAAAGTTATTCAAGAATATCTCTTTCTCCTATGTGCTTTCATCCCTAACCCTAACCCTTCCAAAAGTCGGAGAAGCTCAAGGATGGTACCGATCGATGCGCGCTACCCCATTTAGTGGGGGTAGAGCCTACTTGCAAGTCTCTCCGACCTTCACAAAAAAAGTTATTCAAGAATATCTCTTTCTCCTATGTGCTTTCATCCCTAACCCTAACCCTAACCCTTCCGAAAGTCGGAGAAGCTCAAGGATGGTACCGATCGATGCGCGCTACCCCATTTAGTGGGGGTAGAGCCTACTTGCAAGTCTCTCCGACCTTCACAAAAAAAGTTATTCAAGAATATCTCTTTCTCCTATGTGCTTTCATCCCTAACCCTAACCCTAACCCTTCCGAAAGTCGGAGAAGCTCAAGGATGGTACCGATCGATGCGCGCTACCCCATTTAGTGGGGGTAGAGCCTACTTGCAAGTCTCTCCGACCTTCACAAAAAAAGTTATTCAAGAATATCTCTTTCTCCTATGTGCTTTCATCCCTAACCCTAACCCTAACCCTTCCGAAAGTCGGAGAAGCTCAAGGATGGTACCGATCGATGCGCGCTACCCCATTTAGTGGGGGTAGAGCCTACTTGCAAGTCTCTCCGACCTTCACAAAAAAAGTTATTCAAGAATATCTCTTTCTCCTATGTGCTTTCATCCCTAACCCTAACCCTAACCCTTCCGAAAGTCGGAGAAGCTCAAGGATGGTACCGATCGATGCGCGCTACCCCATTTAGTGGGGGTAGAGCCTACTTGCAAGTCTCTCCGACCTTCACAAAAAAAGTTATTCAAGAATATCTCTTTCTCCTATGTGCTTTCATCCCTAACCCTAACCCTAACCCTTCCGAAAGTCGGAGAAGCTCAAGGATGGTACCGATCGATGCGCGCTACCCCATTTAGTGGGGGTAGAGCCTACTTGCAAGTCTCTCCGACCTTCACAAAAAAAGTTATTCAAGAATATCTCTTTCTCCTATGTGCTTTCATCCCTAACCCTAACCCTAACCCTTCCGAAAGTCGGAGAAGCTCAAGGATGGTACTGATCGATGTGCGCAACCCCATTTAGTGGGGGTAGAGCCTACTTGCAAGTCTCTCCGACCTTCACAAAAAAAGTTATTCAAGAATATCTCCTCAGATTTGGGGGAATTTCGTCGGTCGACCTCTTCCGAAGGTCGTACAAGCTCGGGGATGGTACCAATCGATCCGCAGGACCCAAATTAGTCCAGATGCAACCACTTTCCAAGTCTCTCCGACCTTCACAAAAAAAGTTATTCAAGAATATCTCTTTCTCCTATGTGCTTTCATCCCTAACCCTAACCCTAACCCTTCCGAAAGTCGGAGAAGCTCAAGGATGGTACCGATCGATGCGCGCTACCCCATTTAGTGGGGGTAGAGCCTACTTGCAAGTCTCTCCGACCTTCACAAAAAAAGTTATTCAAGAATATCTCTTTCTCCTATGTGCTTTCATCCCTAACCCTAACCCTAACCCTTCCGAAAGTCGGAGAAGCTCAAGGATGGTACCGATCGATGCGCGCTACCCCATTTAGTGGGGGTAAAGCCTACTTGCAAGTCTCTCCGACCTTCACAAAAAAAGTTATTCAAGAATATCTCTTTCTCCTATGTGCTTTCATCCCTAACCCTAACCCTAACCCTTCCGAAAGTCGGAGAAGCTCAAGGATGGTACCGATCGATGCGCGCTACCCCATTTAGTGGGGGTAGAGCCTACTTGCAAGTCTCTCCGACCTTCACAAAAAAAGTTATTCAAGAATATCTCTTTCTCCTATGTGCTTTCATCCCTAACCCTAACCCTAACCCTTCCGAAAGTCGGAGAAGCTCAAGAATGGTACCGATCGATGCGCGCTACCCCATTTAGTGGGGGTAGAGCCTACTTGCAAGTCTCTCCGACCTTCACAAAAAAAGTTATTCAAGAATATCTCTTTCTCCTATGTGCTTTCATCCCTAACCCTAACCCTAACCCTTCCGAAAGTCGGAGAAGCTCAAGGATGGTACTGATCGATGCGCGCAACCCCATTTAGTGGGGGTAGAGCCTACTTGCAAGTCTCTCCGACCTTCACAAAAAAAGTTATTCAAGAATATCTCCTCAGATTTGGGGGAATTTCGTCGGTCGACCTCTTCCGAAGGTCGTACAAGCTCGGGGATGGTACCAATCGATCCGCAGGACCCAAAATAGTCCAGATGCAACCACTTTCCAAGTCTCTCCGACCTTCACAAAAAAAGTTATTCAAGAATATCTCTTTCTTCTATGTGCTTTCATCCCTAACCTTAACCCTAACCCTTCCGAAAGTCGGAGAAGCTCAAGGATGGTACCGATCGATGCGCGCTACCCCATTTAGTGGGGGTAGAGCCTACTTGCAAGTCTCTCCGACCTTCACAAAAAAAGTTATTCAAGAATATCTCTTTCTCCTATGTGCTTTCATCCCTAACCCTAACCCTAACCCTTCCGAAAGTCGGAGAAGCTCAAGGATGGTACCGATCGATGCGCGCTACCCCATTTAGTGGGGGTAGAGCCTACTTGCAAGTCTCTCCGACCTTCACAAAAAAAGTTATTCAAGAATATCTCTTTCTCCTATGTGCTTTCATCCCTAACCCTAACCCTAACCCTTCCGAAAGTCGGAGAAGCTCAAGGATGGTACTGATCGATGCGCGCTACCCCATTTAGTGGGGGTAGAGCCTACTTGCAAGTCTCTCCGACCTTCACAAAAAAAGTTATTCAAGAATATCTCTTTCTCCTATGTGCTTTCATCCCTAACCCTAACCCTAACCCTTCCGAAAGTCGGAGAAGCTCAAGGATGGTACTGATCGATGCGCGCAACCCCATTTAGTGGGGGTAGAGCCTACTTGCAAGTCTCTCCGACCTTCACAAAAAAAGTTATTCAAGAATATCTCCTCAGATTTTGGGGGAATTTCGTCGGTCGACCTCTTCCGAAGGTCGTACAAGCTCGGGGATGGTACCAATCGATCTGCAGGACCCAAATTAGTCCAGATGCAACCACTTTCCAAGTCTCTCCGACCTTCACAAAAAAAGTTATTCAAGAATATCTCTTTCTCCTATGTGCTTTCATCCCTGACTCTAACCCTAACCCTTCCGAAAGTCGGAGAAGCTCAAGGATGGTACCGATCGATGCGCGCTACCCCATTTAGTGGGGGTAGAGCCTACTTGCAAGTCTCTCCGACCTTCACAAAAAAAGTTATTCAAGAATATCTCTTTCTCCTATGTGCTTTCATCCCTAACCCTAACCCTAACCCTTCCGAAAGTCGGAGAAGCTCAAGGATGGTACCGATCGATGCGCGCAACCCCATTTAGTTGGGGTAGAGCCTACTTGCAAGTCTCTCCGACCTTCACAAAAAAAGTTATTCAAGAATATCTCCTCAGATTTGGGGGAATTTCGTCGGTCGACCTCTTCCGAAGGTCGTACAAGCTCGGGGATGGTACCAATCGATCCGCAGGACCCAAATTAGTCCAGATGCAACCACTTTCCAAGTCTCTCCGACCTTCACAAAAAAAGTTATTCAAGAATATCTCTTTCTCCTATGTGCTTTCATCCCTAACCCTAACCCTAACCCTTCCGAAAGTCGGAGAAGCTCAATGATGGTACCGATCGATGCGCGCTACCCCATTTAGTGGGGGTAGAGCCTACTTGCAAGTCTCTCCGACCTTCACAAAAAAAGTTATTCAAGAATATCTCTTTCTCCTATGTGCTTTCATCCCTAACCCTAACCCTAACCCTTCCGAAAGTTGGAGAAGCTCAAGGATGGTACCGATCGATGCGCGCTACCCCATTTAGTGGGGGTAGAGCCTACTTGCAAGTCTCTCCGACCTTCACAAAAAAGTTATTCAAGAATATCTCTTTCTCCTATGTGCTTTCATCCCTAACCCTAACCCTAACCCTTCCGAAAGTCGGAGAAGCTCAAGGATGGTACCGATCGATGCGCGCTACCCCATTTAGTGGGGGTAGAGCCTACTTGCAAGTCTCTCCGACCTTCACAAAAAAAGTTATTCAAGAATATCTCTTTCTCCTATGTGCTTTCATCCCTAACCCTAACCCTAACCCTTCCGAAAGTCGGAGAAGCTCAAGGATGGTACTGATCGATGCGCGCAACCCCATTTAGTGGGGGTAGAGCCTACTTGCAAGTCTCTCCGACCTTCACAAAAAAAGTTATTCAAGAATATCTCCTCAGATTTGGGGGAATTTCGTCGGTCGACCTCTTCCGAAGGTCGTACAAGCTCGGGGATGGTACCAATCGATCCGCAGGACCCAAATTAGTCCAGATGCAACCACTTTCCAAGTCTCTCCGACCTTCACAAAAAAAGTTATTCAAGAATATCTCTTTCTCCTATGTGCTTTCATCCCTAACCCTAACCCTAACCCTTCCGAAAGTCGGAGAAGCTCAAGGATGGTACCGATCGATGCGCGCTACCCCATTTAGTGGGGGTAGAACCTACTTGCAAGTCTCTCCGACCTTCACAAAAAAAGTTATTCAAGAATATCTCTTTCTCCTATGTGCTTTCATCCCTAACCCTAACCCTAACCCTTCCGAAAGTCGGAGAAGCTCAAGGATGGTACCGATCGATGCGCGCTACCCCATTTAGTGGGGGTAGAGCCTACTTGCAAGTCTCTCCGACCTTCACAAAAAAAGTTATTCAAGAATATCTCCTCAGATTTGGGGGAATTTCGTCGGTCGACCTCTTCCGAAGGTCGTACAAGCTCGGGGATGGTACCAATCGATCCGCAGGACCCAAATTAGTCCAGATGCAACCACTTTTCAAGTCTCTCCGACCTTCACAAAAAAAGTTATTCAAGAATATCTCTTTCTCCTATGTGCTTTCATCCCTAACCCTAACCCTAACCCTTCCGAAAGTCGGAGAAGCTCAAGGATGGTACCGATCGATGCGCGCTACCCCATTTAGTGGGGGTAGAGCCTACTTGCAAGTCTCTCCGACCTTCACAAAAAAAGTTATTCAAGAATATCTCTTTCTCCTATGTGCTTTCATCCCTAACCCTAACCCTAACCCTTCCGAAAGTCGGAGAAGCTCAAAAATGGTACCGATCGATGCGCGCTACCCCATTTAGTGGGGGTAGAGCCTACTTGCAAGTCTCTCCGACCTTCACAAAAAAAGTTATTCAAGAATATCTCTTTCTCCTATGTGCTTTCATCCCTAACCCTAACCCTAACCCTTCCGAAAGTCGGAGAAGCTCAAGGATGGTACCGATCGATGCGCGCTACCCCATTTAGTGGGGGTAGAGCCTACTTGCAAGTCTCTCCGACCTTCACAAAAAAAGTTATTCAAGAATATCTCTTTCTCCTATGTGCTTTCATCCCTAACCCTAACCCTAACCCTTCCGAAAGTCGGAGAAGCTCAAGGATGGTACCGATCGATGCGCGCTACCCCATTTAGTGGGGGTAGAGCCTACTTGCAAGTCTCTCCGACCTTCACAAAAAAAGTTATTCAAGAATATCTCTTTCTCCTATGTGCTTTCATCCCTAACCCTAACCCTAACCCTTCCGAAAGTCGGAGAAGCTCAAGGATGGTACTGATCGATGCGCGCAACCCCATTTAGTGGGGGTAGAGCCTACTTGCAAGTCTCTCCGACCTTCACAAAAAAAGTTATTCAAGAATATCTCCTCAGATTTGGGGGAATTTCGTCGGTCGACCTCTTCCGAAGGTCGTACAAGCTCGGGGATGGTACCAATCGATCCGCAGGACCCAAATTAGTCCAGATGCAACCACTTTCCAAGTCTCTCCGACCTTCACAAAAAAAGTTATTCAAGAATATCTCTTTCTCCTATGTGCTTTCATCCCTAACCCTAACCCTAACCCTTCCGAAAGTCGGAGAAGCTCAAGGATGGTACCGATCGATGTGCGCTACCCCATTTAGTGGGGGTAGAGCCTACTTGCAAGTCTCTCCGACCTTCACAAAAAAAGTTATTCAAGAATATCTCTTTCTCCTATGTGCTTTCATCCCTAACCCTAACCCTAACCCTTCCGAAAGTCGGAGAAGCTCAAGGATGGTACCGATCGATGCGCGCTACCCCATTTAGTGGGGGTAGAGCCTACTTGCAAGTCTGTCCGACCTTCACAAAAAAAGTAATTCAAGAATATCTCCTCAGATTTGGGGGAATTTCGTCGGTCGACCTCTTCCGAAGGTTGTACAAGCTCGGGGATGGTACCAATCGATCCGCAGGACCCAAATTAGTCCAGATGCAACCACTTTCCAAGTCTCTCCGACCTTCACAAAAAATGTTATTCAAGAATATCTCTTTCTCCTATGTGCTTTCATCCCTAACCCTAACCCTAACCCTTCCGAAAGTCGGAGAAGCTCAAGGATGGTACTGATCGATGCGCGCTACCCCATTTAGTGGGGGTAGAGCCTACTTGCAAGTCTCTCCGACCTTCACAAAAAAAGTTATTCAAGAATATCTCTTTCTCCTATGTGCTTTCATCCCTAACCCTAACCCTAACCCTTCCGAAAGTCGGAGAAGCTCAAGGATGGTACCGATCGATGCGCGCTACCCCATTTAGTGGGGGTAGAGCCTACTTGCAAGTCTCTCCGACCTTCACAAAAAAAGTTATTCAAGAATATCTCTTTCTCCTATGTGCTTTCATCCCTAACCCTAACCCTAACCCTTCCGAAAGTCGGAGAAGCTCAAGGATGGTACCGATCGATGCGCGCTACCCCATTTAGTGGGGGTAAAGCCTACTTGCAAGTCTCTCCGACCTTCACAAAAAAAGTTATTCAAGAATATCTCTTTCTCCTATGTGCTTTCATCCCTAACCCTAACCCTAACCCTTCCGAAAGTCGGAGAAGCTCAAGGATGGTACCGATCGATGCGCGCTACCCCATTTAGTGGGGGTAGAGCCTACTTGCAAGTCTCTCCGACCTTCACAAAAAAAGTTATTCAAGAATATCTCTTTCTCCTATGTGCTTTCATCCCTAACCCTAACCCTAACCCTTCCGAAAGTCGGAGAAGCTCAAGGATGGTACCGATCGATGCGCGCTACCCCATTTAGTGGGGGTAGAGCCTACTTGCAAGTCTCTCCGACCTTCACAAAAAAAGTTATTCAAGAATATCTCTTTCTCCTATGTGCTTTCATCCCTAACCCTAACCCTAACCATTCCGAAAGTCGGAGAAGCTCAAGGATGGTACCGATCGATGCGCGCTACCCCATTTAGTGGGGGTAGAGCCTACTTGCAAGTCTCTCCGACCTTCACAAAAAAAGTTATTCAAGAATATCTCCTCAGATTTGGGGGAATTTCGTCGGTCGACCTCTTCCGAAGGTCGTACAAGCTCGGGGATGGTACCAATCGATCCGCAGGACCCAAATTAGTCCAGATGCAACCACTTTTCAAGTCTCTCCGACCTTCACAAAAAAAGTTATTCAAGAATATCTCTTTCTCCTATGTGCTTTCATCCCTAACCCTAACCCTAACCCTTCCGAAAGTCGGAGAAGCTCAAGGATGGTACCGATCGATGCGCGCTACCCCATTTAGTGGGGGTAGAGCCTACTTGCAAGTCTCTCCGACCTTCACAAAAAAAGTTATTCAAGAATATCTCTTTCTCCTATGTGCTTTCATCCCTAACCCTAACCCTAACCCTTCCGAAAGTCGGAGAAGCTCAAGGATGGTACCGATCGATGCGCGCTACCCCATTTAGTGGGGGTAGAGCCTATTTGCAAGTCTCTCCGACCTTCACAAAAAAAGTTATTCAAGAATATCTCTTTCTCCTATGTGCTTTCATCCCTAACCCTAACCCTAACCCTTCCGAAAGTCGGAGAAGCTCAAGGATGGTACTGATCGATGCGCGCAACCCCATTTAGTGGGGGTAGAGCCTACTTGCAAGTCTCTCCGACCTTCACAAAAAAAGTTATTCAAGAATATCTCCTCAGATTTGGGGGAATTTCGTCGGTCGACCTCTTCCGAAGGTCGTACAAGCTCGGGGATGGTACCAATCGATCCGCAGGACCCAAATTAGTCCAGATGCAACCACTTTCCAAGTCTCTCCGACCTTCACAAAAAAAGTTATTCAAGAATATCTCTTTCTCCTATGTGCTTTCATCCCTAACCCTAACCCTAACCCTTCCGAAAGTCGGAGAAGCTCAAGGATGGTACCGATCGATGCGCGCAACCCCATTTAGTGGGGGTAGAGCCTACTTGCAAGTCTCTCCGACCTTCACAAAAAAAGTTATTCAAGAATATCTCCTCAGATTTGGGGGAATTTCGTCGGTCGACCTCTTCCGAAGGTCGTACAAGCTCGGGGATGGTACCAATCGATCCGCAGGACCCAAATTAGTCCAGATGCAACCACTTTCCAAGTCTCTCCGACCTTCACAAAAAAAGTTATTCAAGAATATCTCTTTCTCCTATGTGCTTTCATCCCTAACCCTAACCCTAACCCTTCCGAAAGTCGGAGAAGCTCAAGGATGGTACCGATCGATGCGCGCTACCCCATTTAGTGGGGGTAGAGCCTACTTGCAAGTCTTTCCGACCTTCACAAAAAAAGTTATTCAAGAATATCTCCTCAGATTTGGGGGAATTTCGTCGGTCGACCTCTTCCGAAGGTCGTACAAGCTCGGGGATGGTACCAATCGATCCGCAGGACCCAAATTAGTCCAGATGCAACCACTTTTCAAGTCTCTCCGACCTTCACAAAAAAAGTTATTCAAGAATATCTCTTTCTCCTATGTGCTTTCATCCCTAACCCTAACCCTAACCCTTCCGAAAGTCGGAGAAGCTCAAGGATGGTACCGATCGATGCGCGCTACCCCATTTAGTGGGGGTAGAGCCTACTTGCAAGTCTCTCCGACCTTCACAAAAAAAGTTATTCAAGAATATCTCTTTCTCCTATGTGCTTTCATCCCTAACCCTAACCCTAACCCTTCCGAAAGTCGGAGAAGCTCAAGGATGGTACCGATCGATGCGCGCTACCCCATTTAGTGGGGGTAGAGCCTACTTGCAAGTCTCTCCGACCTTCACAAAAAAAGTTATTCAAGAATATCTCTTTCTCCTATGTGCTTTCATCCCTAACCCTAACCCTAACCCTTCCGAAAGTCGGAGAAGCTCAAGGATGGTACCGATCGATGCGCGCTACCCCATTTAGTGGGGGTAGAGCCTACTTGCAAGTCTCTCCGACCTTCACAAAAAAAGTTATTCAAGAATATCTCTTTCTCCTATGTGCTTTCATCCCTAACCCTAACCCTAACCCTTCCGAAAGTCGGAGAAGCTCAAGGATGGTACTGATCGATGCGCGCAACCCCATTTAGTGGGGGTAGAGCCTACTTGCAAGTCTCTCCGACCTTCACAAAAAAAGTTATTCAAGAATATCTCCTCAGATTTGGGAGAATTTCGTCGGTCGACCTCTTCCGAAGGTCGTACAAGCTCGGGGATGGTACCAATCGATCCGCAGGACCCAAATTAGTCCAGATGCAACCACTTTCCAAGTCTCTCCGACCTTCACAAAAAAAGTTATTCAAGAATATCTCTTTCTCCTATGTGCTTTCATCCCTAACCCTAACCCTAACCCTTCCGAAAGTCGGAGAAGCTCAAGGATGGTACTGATCGATGCGCGCAACCCCATTTAGTGGGGGTAGAGCCTACTTGCAAGTCTCTCCGACCTTCACAAAAAAAGTTATTCAAGAATATCTCTTTCTCCTATGTGCTTTCATCCCTAACCCTAACCCTAACCCTTCCGAAAGTCGGAGAAGCTCAAAAATGGTACCGATCGATGCGCGCTACCCCATTTAGTGGGGGTAGAGCCTACTTGCAAGTCTCTCCGACCTTCACAAAAAAAGTTATTCAAGAATATCTCTTTCTCCTATGTGCTTTCATCCCTAACCCTAACCCTAACCCTTCCGAAAGTCGGAGAAGCTCAAGGATGGTACCGATCGATGCGCGCTACCCCATTTAGTGGGGGTAGAGCCTACTTGCAAGTCTCTCCGACCTTCACAAAAAAAGTTATTCAAGAATATCTCTTTCTCCTATGTGCTTTCATCCCTAACCCTAACCCTAACCCTTCCGAAAGTCGGAGAAGCTCAAGGATGGTACCGATCGATGCGCGCTACCCCATTTAGTGGGGGTAGAGCCTACTTGCAAGTCTCTCCGACCTTCACAAAAAAAGTTATTCAAGAATATCTCTTTCTCCTATGTGCTTTCATCCCTAACCCTAACCCTAACCCTTCCGAAAGTCGGAGAAGCTCAAGGATGGTACTGATCGATGCGCGCAACCCCATTTAGTGGGGGTAGAGCCTACTTGCAAGTCTCTCCGACCTTCACAAAAAAAGTTATTCAAGAATATCTCCTCAGATTTGGGGGAATTTCGTCGGTCGACCTCTTCCGAAGGTCGTACAAGCTCGGGGATGGTACCAATCGATCCGCAGGACCCAAATTAGTCCAGATGCAACCACTTTCCAAGTCTCTCCGACCTTCACAAAAAAAGTTATTCAAGAATATCTCTTTCTCCTATGTGCTTTCATCCCTAACCCTAACCCTAACCCTTCCGAAAGTCGGAGAAGCTCAAGGATGGTACCGATCGATGTGCGCTACCCCATTTAGTGGGGGTAGAGCCTACTTGCAAGTCTCTCCGACCTTCACAAAAAAAGTTATTCAAGAATATCTCTTTCTCCTATGTGCTTTCATCCCTAACCCTAACCCTAACCCTTCCGAAAGTCGGAGAAGCTCAAGGATGGTACCGATCGATGCGCGCTACCCCATTTAGTGGGGGTAGAGCCTACTTGCAAGTCTGTCCGACCTTCACAAAAAAAGTAATTCAAGAATATCTCCTCAGATTTGGGGGAATTTCGTCGGTCGACCTCTTCCGAAGGTTGTACAAGCTCGGGGATGGTACCAATCGATCCGCAGGACCCAAATTAGTCCAGATGCAACCACTTTCCAAGTCTCTCCGACCTTCACAAAAAATGTTATTCAAGAATATCTCTTTCTCCGATGTGCTTTCATCCCTAACCCTAACCCTAACCCTTCCGAAAGTCGGAGAAGCTCAAGGATGGTACTGATCGATGCGCGCTACCCCATTTAGTGGGGGTAGAGCCTACTTGCAAGTCTCTCCGACCTTCACAAAAAAAGTTATTCAAGAATATCTCTTTCTCCTATGTGCTTTCATCCCTAACCCTAACCCTAACCCTTCCGAAAGTCGGAGAAGCTCAAGGATGGTATCGATCGATGCGCGCTACCCCATTTAGTGGGGGTAGAGCCTACTTGCAAGTCTCTCCGACCTTCACAAAAAAAGTTATTCAAGAATATCTCTTTCTCCTATGTGCTTTCATCCCTAACCCTAACCCTAACCCTTCCGAAAGTCGGAGAAGCTCAAGGATGGTACCGATCGATGCGCGCTACCCCATTTAGTGGGGGTAAAGCCTACTTGCAAGTCTCTCCGACCTTCACAAAAAAAGTTATTCAAGAATATCTCTTTCTCCTATGTGCTTTCATCCCTAACCCTAACCCTAACCCTTCCGAAAGTCGGAGAAGCTCAAGGATGGTACCGATCGATGCGCGCTACCCCATTTAGTGGGGGTAGAGCCTACTTGCAAGTCTCTCCGACCTTCACAAAAAAAGTTATTCAAGAATATCTCTTTCTCCTATGTGCTTTCATCCCTAACCCTAACCCTAACCCTTCCGAAAGTCGGAGAAGCTCAAGGATGGTACCGATCGATGCGCGCTACCCCATTTAGTGGGGGTAGAGCCTACTTGCAAGTCTCTCCGACCTTCACAAAAAAAGTTATTCAAGAATATCTCTTTCTCCTATGTGCTTTCATCCCTAACCCTAACCCTAACCCTTCCGAAAGTCGGAGAAGCTCAAGGATGGTACCGATCGATGCGCGCTACCCCATTTAGTGGGGGTAGAGCCTACTTGCAAGTCTCTCCGACCTTCACAAAAAAAGTTATTCAAGAATATCTCCTCAGATTTGGGGGAATTTCGTCGGTCGACCTCTTCCGAAGGTCGTACAAGCTCGGGGATGGTACCAATCGATCCGCAGGACCCAAATTAGTCCAGATGCAACCACTTTTCAAGTCTCTCCGACCTTCACAAAAAAAGTTATTCAAGAATATCTCTTTCTCCTATGTGCTTTCATCCCTAACCCTAACCCTAACCCTTCCGAAAGTCGGAGAAGCTCAAGGATGGTACCGATCGATGCGCGCTACCCCATTTAGTGGGGGTAGAGCCTACTTGCAAGTCTCTCCGACCTTCACAAAAAAAGTTATTCAAGAATATCTCTTTCTCCTATGTGCTTTCATCCCTAACCCTAACCCTAACCCTTCCGAAAGTCGGAGAAGCTCAAGGATGGTACCGATCGATGCGCGCTACCCCATTTAGTGGGGGTAGAGCCTATTTGCAAGTCTCTCCGACCTTCACAAAAAAAGTTATTCAAGAATATCTCTTTCTCCTATGTGCTTTCATCCCTAACCCTAACCCTTCCGAAAGTCGGAGAAGCTCAAGGATGGTACCGATCGATGCGCGCTACCCCATTTAGTGGGGGTAGAGCCTACTTGCAAGTCTCTCCGACCTTCACAAAAAAAGTTATTCAAGAATATCTCTTTCTCCTATGTGCTTTCATCCCTAACCCTAACCCTAACCCTTCCGAAAGTCGGAGAAGCTCAAGGATGGTACTGATCGATGCGCGCAACCCCATTTAGTGGGGGTAGAGCCTACTTGCAAGTCTCTCCGACCTTCACAAAAAAAGTTATTCAAGAATATCTCCTCAGATTTGGGGGAATTTCGTCGGTCGACCTCTTCCGAAGGTCGTACAAGCTCGGGGATGGTACCAATCGATCCGCAGGACCCAAATTAGTCCAGATGCAACCACTTTCCAAGTCTCTCCGACCTTCACAAAAAAAGTTATTCAAGAATATCTCTTTCTCCTATGTGCTTTCATCCCTAACCCTAACCCTAACCCTTCCGAAAGTCGGAGAAGCTCAAGGATGGTACCGATCGATGCGCGCAACCCCATTTAGTGGGGGTAGAGCCTACTTGCAAGTCTCTCCGACCTTCACAAAAAAAGTTATTCAAGAATATCTCCTCAGATTTGGGGGAATTTCGTCGGTCGACCTCTTCCGAAGGTCGTACAAGCTCGGGGATGGTACCAATCGATCCGCAGGACCCAAATTAGTCCAGATGCAACCACTTTCCAAGTCTCTCCGACCTTCACAAAAAAAGTTATTCAAGAATATCTCTTTCTCCTATGTGCTTTCATCCCTAACCCTAACCCTAACCCTTCCGAAAGTCGGAGAAGCTCAAGGATGGTACCGATCGATGCGCGCTACCCCATTTAGTGGGGGTAGAGCCTACTTGCAAGTCTTTCCGACCTTCACAAAAAAAGTTATTCAAGAATATCTCCTCAGATTTGGGGGAATTTCGTCGGTCGACCTCTTCCGAAGGTCGTACAAGCTCGGGGATGGTACCAATCGATCCGCAGGACCCAAATTAGTCCAGATGCAACCACTTTTCAAGTCTCTCCGACCTTCACAAAAAAAGTTATTCAAGAATATCTCTTTCTCCTATGTGCTTTCATCCCTAACCCTAACCCTAACCCTTCCGAAAGTCGGAGAAGCTCAAGGATGGTACCGATCGATGCGCGCTACCCCATTTAGTGGGGGTAGAGCCTACTTGCAAGTCTCTCCGACCTTCACAAAAAAAGTTATTCAAGAATATCTCTTTCTCCTATGTGCTTTCATCCCTAACCCTAACCCTAACCCTTCCGAAAGTCGGAGAAGCTCAAGGATGGTACCGATCGATGCGCGCTACCCCATTTAGTGGGGGTAGAGCCTACTTGCAAGTCTCTCCGACCTTCACAAAAAAAGTTATTCAAGAATATCTCTTTCTCCTATGTGCTTTCATCCCTAACCCTAACCCTAACCCTTCCGAAAGTCGGAGAAGCTCAAGGATGGTACCGATCGATGCGCGCTACCCCATTTAGTGGGGGTAGAGCCTACTTGCAAGTCTCTCCGACCTTCACAAAAAAAGTTATTCAAGAATATCTCTTTCTCCTATGTGCTTTCATCCCTAACCCTAACCCTAACCCTTCCGAAAGTCGGAGAAGCTCAAGGATGGTACTGATCGATGCGCGCAACCCCATTTAGTGGGGGTAGAGCCTACTTGCAAGTCTCTCCGACCTTCACAAAAAAAGTTATTCAAGAATATCTCCTCAGATTTGGGAGAATTTCGTCGGTCGACCTCTTCCGAAGGTCGTACAAGCTCGGGGATGGTACCAATCGATCCGCAGGACCCAAATTAGTCCAGATGCAACCACTTTCCAAGTCTCTCCGACCTTCACAAAAAAAGTTATTCAAGAATATCTCTTTCTCCTATGTGCTTTCATCCCTAACCCTAACCCTAACCCTTCCGAAAGTCGGAGAAGCTCAAGGATGGTACTGATCGATGCGCGCAACCCCATTTAGTGGGGGTAGAGCCTACTTGCAAGTCTCTCCGACCTTCACAAAAAAAGTTATTCAAGAATATCTCCTCAGATTTGGGGGAATTTCGTCGGTCGACCTCTTCCGAAGGTCGTACAAGCTCGGGGATGGTACCAATCGATCCGCAGGACCCAAATTAGTCCAGATGCAACCACTTTCCAAGTCTCTCCGACCTTCACAAAAAAAGTTATTCAAGAATATCTCTTTCTCCTATGTGCTTTCATCCCTAACCCTAACCCTAACCCTTCCGAAAGTCGGAGAAGCTCAAGGATGGTACCGATCGATGCGCGCTACCCCATTTAGTGGGGGTAGAGCCTACTTGCAAGTCTCTCCGACCTTCACAAAAAAAGTTATTCAAGAATATCTCTTTCTCCTATGTGCTTTCATCCCTAACCCTAACCCTAACCCTTCCGAAAGTCGGAGAAGCTCAAGGATGGTACCGATCGATGTGCGCAACCCCATTTAGTGGGGGTAGAGCCTACTTGCAAGTCTCTCCGACCTTCACAAAAAAAGTTATTCAAGAATATCTCCTCAGATTTGGGGGAATTTCGTCGGTCGACCTCTTCCGAAGGTCGTACAAGCTCGGGGATGGTACCAATCGATCCGCAGGACCCAAATTAGTCCAGATGCAACCACTTTCCAAGTCTCTCCGACCTTCACAAAAAAAGTTATTCAAGAATATCTCTTTCTCCTATGTGCTTTCATCCCTAACCCTAACCCTAACCCTTCCGAAAGTCGGAGAAGCTCAAGGATGGTACCGATCGATGCGCGCTACCCCATTTAGTGGGGGTAGAGCCTACTTGCAAGTCTTTCCGACCTTCACAAAAAAAGTTATTCAAGAATATCTCCTCAGATTTGGGGGAATTTCGTCGGTCGACCTCTTCCGAAGGTCGTACAAGCTCGGGGATGGTACCAATCGATCCGCAGGACCCAAATTAGTCCAGATGCAACCACTTTTCAAGTCTCTCCGACCTTCACAAAAAAAGTTATTCAAGAATATCTCTTTCTCCTATGTGCTTTCATCCCTAACCCTAACCCTAACCCTTCCGAAAGTCGGAGAAGCTCAAGGATGGTACTGATCGATGCGCGCAACCCCATTTAGTGGGGGTAGAGCCTACTTGCAAGTCTCTCCGACCTTCACAAAAAAAGTTATTCAAGAATATCTCTTTCTCCTATGTGCTTTCATCCCTAACCCTAACCCTAACCCTTCCGAAAGTCGGAGAAGCTCAAGGATGGTACCGATCGATGCGCGCTACCCCATTTAGTGGGGGTAGAGCCTACTTGCAAGTCTCTCCGACCTTCACAAAAAAAGTTATTCAAGAATATCTCTTTCTCCTATGTGCTTTCATCCCTAACCCTAACCCTAACCCTTCCGAAAGTCGGAGAAGCTCAAGGATGGTACTGATCGATGCGCGCAACCCCATTTAGTGGGGGTAGAGCCTACTTGCAAGTCTCTCCGACCTTCACAAAAAAAGTTATTCAAGAATATCTCCTCAGATTTGGGGGAATTTCGTCGGTCGACCTCTTCCGAAGGTCGTACAAGCTCGGGGATGGTACCAATCGATCCGCAGGACCCAAATTAGTCCAGATGCAACCACTTTCCAAGTCTCTCCGACCTTCACAAAAAAAGTTATTCAAGAATATCTCTTTCTCCTATGTGCTTTCATCCCTAACCCTAACCCTAACCCTTCCGAAAGTCGGAGAAGCTCAAGGATGGTACTGATCGATGCGCGCAACCCCATTTAGTGGGGGTAGAGCCTACTTGCAAGTCTCTCCGACCTTCACAAAAAAAGTTATTCAAGAATATCTCCTCAGATTTGGGGGAATTTCGTCGGTCGACCTTTTCCGAAGGTCGTACAAGCTCGGGGATGGTACCAATCGATCCGCAGGACCCAAATTAGTCCAGATGCAACCACTTTCCAAGTCTCTCCGACCTTCACAAAAAAAGTTATTCAAGAATATCTCTTTCTCCTATGTGCTTTCATCCCTAACCCTAACCCTAACCCTTCCGAAAGTCGGAGAAGCTCAAGGATGGTACCGATCGATGCGCGCTACCCCATTTAGTGGGGGTAGAGCCTACTTGCAAGTCTCTCCGACCTTCACAAAAAAAGTTATTCAAGAATATCTCTTTCTCCTATGTGCTTTCATCCCTAACCCTAACCCTAACCCTTCCGAAAGTCGGAGAAGCTCAAGGATGGTACCGATCGATGCGCGCAACCCCATTTAGTGGGGGTAGAGCCTACTTGCAAGTCTCTCCGACCTTCACAAAAAAAGTTATTCAAGAATATCTCTTTCTCCTATGTGCTTTCATCCCTAACCCTAACCCTAACCCTTCCGAAAGTCGGAGAAGCTCAAGGATGGTACCGATCGATGCGCGCTACCCCATTTAGTGGGGGTAGAGCCTACTTGCAAGTCTCTCCGACCTTCACAAAAAAAGTTATTCAAGAATATCTCTTTCTCCTATGTGCTTTCATCCCTAACCCTAACCCTAACCCTTCCGAAAGTCGGAGAAGCTCAAGGATGGTACCGATCGATGCGCGCTACCCCATTTAGTGGGGGTAGAGCCTACTTGCAAGTCTCTCCGACCTTCACAAAAAAAGTTATTCAAGAATATCTCTTTCTCCTATGTGCTTTCATCCCTAACCCTAACCCTAACCCTTCCGAAAGTCGGAGAAGCTCAAGGATGGTACCGATCGATGCGCGCTACCCCATTTAGTGGGGGTAGAGCCTACTTGCAAGTCTCTCCGACCTTCACAAAAAAAGTTATTCAAGAATATCTCTTTCTCCTATGTGCTTTCATCCCTAACCCTAACCCTAACCCTTCCGAAAGTCGGAGAAGCTCAAGGATGGTACCGATCGATGCGCGCTACCCCATTTAGTGGGGGTAGAGCCTACTTGCAAGTCTCTCCGACCTTCACAAAAAAAGTTATTCAAGAATATCTCTTTCTCCTATGTGCTTTCATCCCTAACCCTAACCCTAACCCTTCCGAAAGTCGGAGAAGCTCAAGGATGGTACCGATCGATGCGCGCTACCCCATTTAGTGGGGGTAGAGCCTATTTGCAAGTCTCTCCGACCTTCACAAAAAAAGTTATTCAAGAATATCTCTTTCTCCTATGTGCTTTCATCCCTAACCATAACCCTAACCCTTCCGAAAGTCGGAGAAGCTCAAGGATGGTACCGATCGATGCGCGCTACCCCATTTAGTGGGGGTAGAGCCTACTTGCAAGTCTCTCCGACCTTCACAAAAAAAGTTATTCAAGAATATCTCTTTCTCCTATGTGCTTTCATCCCTAACCCTAACCCTAACCCTTCCGAAAGTCGGAGAAGCTCAAGGATGGTACTGATCGATGCGCGCAACCCCATTTAGTGGGGGTACAGCCTACTTGCAAGTCTCTCCGACCTTCACAAAAAAAGTTATTCAAGAATATCTCCTCAGATTTGGGGGAATTTCGTCGGTCGACCTCTTCCGAAGGTCGTACAAGCTCGGGGATGGTACCAATCGATCCGCAGGACCCAAATTAGTCCAGATGCAACCACTGTCCAAGTCTCTCCGACCTTCACAAAAAAAGTTATTCA
The DNA here is from genome assembly GCF_963576545.1 of Limanda limanda. Classification (NCBI taxonomy): domain Eukaryota; kingdom Metazoa; phylum Chordata; class Actinopteri; order Pleuronectiformes; family Pleuronectidae; genus Limanda; species Limanda limanda. The sequence continues at coordinate 29,757 of NW_026870532.1, forward strand.
AGAATATCTCTTTCTCCTATGTGCTTTCATCCCTAACCCTAACCCTAACCCTTCCGAAAGTCGGAGAAGCTCAAGGATGGTACCGATCGATGCGCGCTACCCCATTTAGTGGGGGTAGAGCCTACTTGCAAGTCTCTCCGACCTTCACAAAAAAAGTTATTCAAGAATATCTCTTTCTCCTATGTGCTTTCATCCCTAACCCTAACCCTAACCCTTCCGAAAGTCGGAGAAGCTCAAGGATGGTACCGATCGATGCGCGCAACCCCATTTAGTGGGGGTAGAGCCTACTTGCAAGTCTCTCCGACCTTCACAAAAAAAGTTATTCAAGAATATCTCCTCAGATTTGGGGGAATTTCGTCGGTCGACCTCTTCCGAAGGTCGTACAAGCTCGGGGATGGTACCAATCGATCCGCAGGACCCAAATTAGTCCAGATGCAACCACTTTCCAAGTCTCTCCGACCTTCACAAAAAAAGTTATTCAAGAATATCTCTTTCTCCTATGTGCTTTCATCCCTAACCCTAACCCTAACCCTTCCGAAAGTCGGAGAAGCTCAAGGATGGTACCGATCGATGCGCGCTACCCCATTTAGTGGGGGTAGAGCCTACTTGCAAGTCTTTCCGACCTTCACAAAAAAAGTTATTCAAGAATATCTCCTCAGATTTGGGGGAATTTCGTCGGTCGACCTCTTCCGAAGGTCGTACAAGCTCGGGGATGGTACCAATCGATCCGCAGGACCCAAATTAGTCCAGATGCAACCACTTTTCAAGTCTCTCCGACCTTCACAAAAAAAGTTATTCAAGAATATCTCTTTCTCCTATGTGCTTTCATCCCTAACCCTAACCCTAACCCTTCCGAAAGTCGGAGAAGCTCAAGGATGGTACCGATCGATGCGCGCTACCCCATTTAGTGGGGGTAGAGCCTACTTGCAAGTCTCTCCGACCTTCACAAAAAAAGTTATTCAAGAATATCTCTTTCTCCTATGTGCTTTCATCCCTAACCCTAACCCTAACCCTTCCGAAAGTCGGAGAAGCTCAAGGATGGTACCGATCGATGCGCGCTACCCCATTTAGTGGGGGTAGAGCCTACTTGCAAGTCTCTCCGACCTTCACAAAAAAAGTTATTCAAGAATATCTCTTTCTCCTATGTGCTTTCATCCCTAACCCTAACCCTAACCCTTCCGAAAGTCGGAGAAGCTCAAGGATGGTACTGATCGATGCGCGCAACCCCATTTAGTGGGGGTAGAGCCTACTTGCAAGTCTCTCCGACCTTCACAAAAAAAGTTATTCAAGAATATCTCCTCAGATTTGGGAGAATTTCGTCGGTCGACCTCTTCCGAAGGTCGTACAAGCTCGGGGATGGTACCAATCGATCCGCAGGACCCAAATTAGTCGAGATGCAACCACTTTCCAAGTCTCTCCGACCTTCACAAAAAAAGTTATTCAAGAATATCTCTTTCTCCTATGTGCTTTCATCCCTAACCCTAACCCTAACCCTTCCGAAAGTCGGAGAAGCTCAAGGATGGTACTGATCGATGCGCGCAACCCCATTTAGTGGGGGTAGAGCCTACTTGCAAGTCTCTCCGACCTTCACAAAAAAAGTTATTCAAGAATATCTCTTTCTCCTATGTGCTTTCATCCCTAACCCTAACCCTAACCCTTCCGAAAGTCGGAGAAGCTCAAAAATGGTACCGATCGATGCGCGCTACCCCATTTAGTGGGGGTAGAGCCTACTTGCAAGTCTCTCCGACCTTCACAAAAAAAGTTATTCAAGAATATCTCTTTCTCCTATGTGCTTTCATCCCTAACCCTAACCCTAACCCTTCCGAAAGTCGGAGAAGCTCAAGGATGGTACCGATCGATGCGCGCTACCCCATTTAGTGGGGGTAGAGCCTACTTGCAAGTCTCTCCGACCTTCACAAAAAAAGTTATTCAAGAATATCTCTTTCTCCTATGTGCTTTCATCCCTAACCCTAACCCTAACCCTTCCGAAAGTCGGAGAAGCTCAAGGATGGTACCGATCGATGCGCGCTACCCCATTTAGTGGGGGTAGAGCCTACTTGCAAGTCTCTCCGACCTTCACAAAAAAAGTTATTCAAGAATATCTCTTTCTCCTATGTGCTTTCATCCCTAACCCTAACCCTAACCCTTCCGAAAGTCGGAGAAGCTCAAGGATGGTACTGATCGATGCGCGCAACCCCATTTAGTGGGGGTAGAGCCTACTTGCAAGTCTCTCCGACCTTCACAAAAAAAGTTATTCAAGAATATCTCCTCAGATTTGGGGGAATTTCGTCGGTCGACCTCTTCCGAAGGTCGTACAAGCTCGGGGATGGTACCAATCGATCCGCAGGACCCAAATTAGTCCAGATGCAACCACTTTCCAAGTCTCTCCGACCTTCACAAAAAAAGTTATTCAAGAATATCTCTTTCTCCTATGTGCTTTCATCCCTAACCCTAACCCTAACCCTTCCGAAAGTCGGAGAAGCTCAAGGATGGTACCGATCGATGTGCGCTACCCCATTTAGTGGGGGTAGAGCCTACTTGCAAGTCTCTCCGACCTTCACAAAAAAAGTTATTCAAGAATATCTCTTTCTCCTATGTGCTTTCATCCCTAACCCTAACCCTAACCCTTCCGAAAGTCGGAGAAGCTCAAGGATGGTACCGATCGATGCGCGCTACCCCATTTAGTGGGGGTAGAGCCTACTTGCAAGTCTGTCCGACCTTCACAAAAAAAGTAATTCAAGAATATCTCCTCAGATTTGGGGGAATTTCGTCGGTCGACCTCTTCCGAAGGTTGTACAAGCTCGGGGATGGTACCAATCGATCCGCAGGACCCAAATTAGTCCAGATGCAACCACTTTCCAAGTCTCTCCGACCTTCACAAAAAATGTTATTCAAGAATATCTCTTTCTCCGATGTGCTTTCATCCCTAACCCTAACCCTAACCCTTCCGAAAGTCGGAGAAGCTCAAGGATGGTACTGATCGATGCGCGCTACCCCATTTAGTGGGGGTAGAGCCTACTTGCAAGTCTCTCCGACCTTCACAAAAAAAGTTATTCAAGAATATCTCTTTCTCCTATGTGCTTTCATCCCTAACCCTAACCCTAACCCTTCCGAAAGTCGGAGAAGCTCAAGGATGGTACCGATCGATGCGCGCTACCCCATTTAGTGGGGGTAGAGCCTACTTGCAAGTCTCTCCGACCTTCACAAAAAAAGTTATTCAAGAATATCTCTTTCTCCTATGTGCTTTCATCCCTAACCCTAACCCTAACCCTTCCGAAAGTCGGAGAAGCTCAAGGATGGTACCGATCGATGCGCGCTACCCCATTTAGTGGGGGTAAAGCCTACTTGCAAGTCTCTCCGACCTTCACAAAAAAAGTTATTCAAGAATATCTCTTTCTCCTATGTGCTTTCATCCCTAACCCTAACCCTAACCCTTCCGAAAGTCGGAGAAGCTCAAGGATGGTACCGATCGATGCGCGCTACCCCATTTAGTGGGGGTAGAGCCTACTTGCAAGTCTCTCCGACCTTCACAAAAAAAGTTATTCAAGAATATCTCTTTCTCCTATGTGCTTTCATCCCTAACCCTAACCCTAACCCTTCCGAAAGTCGGAGAAGCTCAAGGATGGTACCGATCGATGCGCGCTACCCCATTTAGTGGGGGTAGAGCCTACTTGCAAGTCTCTCCGACCTTCACAAAAAAAGTTATTCAAGAATATCTCTTTCTCCTATGTGCTTTCATCCCTAACCCTAACCCTAACCCTTCCGAAAGTCGGAGAAGCTCAAGGATGGTACCGATCGATGCGCGCTACCCCATTTAGTGGGGGTAGAGCCTACTTGCAAGTCTCTCCGACCTTCACAAAAAAAGTTATTCAAGAATATCTCCTCAGATTTGGGGGAATTTCGTCGGTCGACCTCTTCCGAAGGTCGTACAAGCTCGGGGATGGTACCAATCGATCCGCAGGACCCAAATTAGTCCAGATGCAACCACTTTTCAAGTCTCTCCGACCTTCACAAAAAAAGTTATTCAAGAATATCTCTTTCTCCTATGTGCTTTCATCCCTAACCCTAACCCTAACCCTTCCGAAAGTCGGAGAAGCTCAAGGATGGTACCGATCGATGCGCGCTACCCCATTTAGTGGGGGTAGAGCCTACTTGCAAGTCTCTCCGACCTTCACAAAAAAAGTTATTCAAGAATATCTCTTTCTCCTATGTGCTTTCATCCCTAACCCTAACCCTAACCCTTCCGAAAGTCGGAGAAGCTCAAGGATGGTACCGATCGATGCGCGCTACCCCATTTAGTGGGGGTAGAGCCTATTTGCAAGTCTCTCCGACCTTCACAAAAAAAGTTATTCAAGAATATCTCTTTCTCCTATGTGCTTTCATCCCTAACCCTAACCCTTCCGAAAGTCGGAGAAGCTCAAGGATGGTACCGATCGATGCGCGCTACCCCATTTAGTGGGGGTAGAGCCTACTTGCAAGTCTCTCCGACCTTCACAAAAAAAGTTATTCAAGAATATCTCTTTCTCCTATGTGCTTTCATCCCTAACCCTAACCCTAACCCTTCCGAAAGTCGGAGAAGCTCAAGGATGGTACTGATCGATGCGCGCAACCCCATTTAGTGGGGGTAGAGCCTACTTGCAAGTCTCTCCGACCTTCACAAAAAAAGTTATTCAAGAATATCTCCTCAGATTTGGGGGAATTTCGTCGGTCGACCTCTTCCGAAGGTCGTACAAGCTCGGGGATGGTACCAATCGATCCGCAGGACCCAAATTAGTCCAGATGCAACCACTTTCCAAGTCTCTCCGACCTTCACAAAAAAAGTTATTCAAGAATATCTCTTTCTCCTATGTGCTTTCATCCCTAACCCTAACCCTAACCCTTCCGAAAGTCGGAGAAGCTCAAGGATGGTACCGATCGATGCGCGCAACCCCATTTAGTGGGGGTAGAGCCTACTTGCAAGTCTCTCCGACCTTCACAAAAAAAGTTATTCAAGAATATCTCCTCAGATTTGGGGGAATTTCGTCGGTCGACCTCTTCCGAAGGTCGTACAAGCTCGGGGATGGTACCAATCGATCCGCAGGACCCAAATTAGTCCAGATGCAACCACTTTCCAAGTCTCTCCGACCTTCACAAAAAAAGTTATTCAAGAATATCTCTTTCTCCTATGTGCTTTCATCCCTAACCCTAACCCTAACCCTTCCGAAAGTCGGAGAAGCTCAAGGATGGTACCGATCGATGCGCGCTACCCCATTTAGTGGGGGTAGAGCCTACTTGCAAGTCTTTCCGACCTTCACAAAAAAAGTTATTCAAGAATATCTCCTCAGATTTGGGGGAATTTCGTCGGTCGACCTCTTCCGAAGGTCGTACAAGCTCGGGGATGGTACCAATCGATCCGCAGGACCCAAATTAGTCCAGATGCAACCACTTTTCAAGTCTCTCCGACCTTCACAAAAAAAGTTATTCAAGAATATCTCTTTCTCCTATGTGCTTTCATCCCTAACCCTAACCCTAACCCTTCCGAAAGTCGGAGAAGCTCAAGGATGGTACCGATCGATGCGCGCTACCCCATTTAGTGGGGGTAGAGCCTACTTGCAAGTCTCTCCGACCTTCACAAAAAAAGTTATTCAAGAATATCTCTTTCTCCTATGTGCTTTCATCCCTAACCCTAACCCTAACCCTTCCGAAAGTCGGAGAAGCTCAAGGATGGTACCGATCGATGCGCGCTACCCCATTTAGTGGGGGTAGAGCCTACTTGCAAGTCTCTCCGACCTTCACAAAAAAAGTTATTCAAGAATATCTCTTTCTCCTATGTGCTTTCATCCCTAACCCTAACCCTAACCCTTCCGAAAGTCGGAGAAGCTCAAGGATGGTACCGATCGATGCGCGCTACCCCATTTAGTGGGGGTAGAGCCTACTTGCAAGTCTCTCCGACCTTCACAAAAAAAGTTATTCAAGAATATCTCTTTCTCCTATGTGCTTTCATCCCTAACCCTAACCCTAACCCTTCCGAAAGTCGGAGAAGCTCAAGGATGGTACTGATCGATGCGCGCAACCCCATTTAGTGGGGGTAGAGCCTACTTGCAAGTCTCTCCGACCTTCACAAAAAAAGTTATTCAAGAATATCTCCTCAGATTTGGGAGAATTTCGTCGGTCGACCTCTTCCGAAGGTCGTACAAGCTCGGGGATGGTACCAATCGATCCGCAGGACCCAAATTAGTCCAGATGCAACCACTTTCCAAGTCTCTCCGACCTTCACAAAAAAAGTTATTCAAGAATATCTCTTTCTCCTATGTGCTTTCATCCCTAACCCTAACCCTAACCCTTCCGAAAGTCGGAGAAGCTCAAGGATGGTACTGATCGATGCGCGCAACCCCATTTAGTGGGGGTAGAGCCTACTTGCAAGTCTCTCCGACCTTCACAAAAAAAGTTATTCAAGAATATCTCCTCAGATTTGGGGGAATTTCGTCGGTCGACCTCTTCCGAAGGTCGTACAAGCTCGGGGATGGTACCAATCGATCCGCAGGACCCAAATTAGTCCAGATGCAACCACTTTCCAAGTCTCTCCGACCTTCACAAAAAAAGTTATTCAAGAATATCTCTTTCTCCTATGTGCTTTCATCCCTAACCCTAACCCTAACCCTTCCGAAAGTCGGAGAAGCTCAAGGATGGTACTGATCGATGCGCGCTACCCCATTTAGTGGGGGTAGAGCCTACTTGCAAGTCTCTCCGACCTTCACAAAAAAAGTTATTCAAGAATATCTCTTTCTCCTATGTGCTTTCATCCCTAACCCTAACCCTAACCCTTCCGAAAGTCGGAGAAGCTCAAGGATGGTACCGATCGATGTGCGCAACCCCATTTAGTGGGGGTAGAGCCTACTTGCAAGTCTCTCCGACCTTCACAAAAAAAGTTATTCAAGAATATCTCCTCAGATTTGGGGGAATTTCGTCGGTCGACCTCTTCCGAAGGTCGTACAAGCTCGGGGATGGTACCAATCGATCCGCAGGACCCAAATTAGTCCAGATGCAACCACTTTCCAAGTCTCTCCGACCTTCACAAAAAAAGTTATTCAAGAATATCTCTTTCTCCTATGTGCTTTCATCCCTAACCCTAACCCTAACCCTTCCGAAAGTCGGAGAAGCTCAAGGATGGTACCGATCGATGCGCGCTACCCCATTTAGTGGGGGTAGAGCCTACTTGCAAGTCTTTCCGACCTTCACAAAAAAAGTTATTCAAGAATATCTCCTCAGATTTGGGGGAATTTCGTCGGTCGACCTCTTCCGAAGGTCGTACAAGCTCGGGGATGGTACCAATCGATCCGCAGGACCCAAATTAGTCCAGATGCAACCACTTTTCAAGTCTCTCCGACCTTCACAAAAAAAGTTATTCAAGAATATCTCTTTCTCCTATGTGCTTTCATCCCTAACCCTAACCCTTCCGAAAGTCGGAGAAGCTCAAGGATGGTACTGATCTATGCGCGCAACCCCATTTAGTGGGGGTAGAGCCTACTTGCAAGTCTCTCCGACCTTCACAAAAAAAGTTATTCAAGAATATCTCTTTCTCCTATGTGCTTTCATCCCTAACCCTAACCCTAACCCTTCCGAAAGTCGGAGAAGCTCAAGGATGGTACCGATCGATGCGCGCTACCCCATTTAGTGGGGGTAGAGCCTACTTGCAAGTCTCTCCGACCTTCACAAAAAAAGTTATTCAAGAATATCTCTTTCTCCTATGTGCTTTCATCCCTAACCCTAACCCTAACCCTTCCGAAAGTCGGAGAAGCTCAAGGATGGTACTGATCGATGCGCGCAACCCCATTTAGTGGGGGTAGAGCCTACTTGCAAGTCTCTCCGACCTTCACAAAAAAAGTTATTCAAGAATATCTCCTCAGATTTGGGGGAATTTCGTCGGTCGACCTCTTCCGAAGGTCGTACAAGCTCGGGGATGGTACCAATCGATCCGCAGGACCCAAATTAGTCCAGATGCAACCACTTTCCAAGTCTCTCCGACCTTCACAAAAAAAGTTATTCAAGAATATCTCTTTCTCCTATGTGCTTTCATCCCTAACCCTAACCCTAACCCTTCCGAAAGTCGGAGAAGCTCAAGGATGGTACTGATCGATGCGCGCAACCCCATTTAGTGGGGGTAGAGCCTACTTGCAAGTCTCTCCGACCTTCACAAAAAAAGTTATTCAAGAATATCTCCTCAGATTTGGGGGAATTTCGTCGGTCGACCTTTTCCGAAGGTCGTACAAGCTCGGGGATGGTACCAATCGATCCGCAGGACCCAAATTAGTCCAGATGCAACCACTTTCCAAGTCTCTCCGACCTTCACAAAAAAAGTTATTCAAGAATATCTCTTTCTCCTATGTGCTTTCATCCCTAACCCTAACCCTAACCCTTCCGAAAGTCGGAGAAGCTCAAGGATGGTACCGATCGATGCGCGCTACCCCATTTAGTGGGGGTAGAGCCTACTTGCAAGTCTCTCCGACCTTCACAAAAAAAGTTATTCAAGAATATCTCTTTCTCCTATGTGCTTTCATCCCTAACCCTAACCCTAACCCTTCCGAAAGTCGGAGAAGCTCAAGGATGGTACCGATCGATGCGCGCAACCCCATTTAGTGGGGGTAGAGCCTACTTGCAAGTCTCTCCGACCTTCACAAAAAAAGTTATTCAAGAATATCTCTTTCTCCTATGTGCTTTCATCCCTAACCCTAACCCTAACCCTTCCGAAAGTCGGAGAAGCTCAAGGATGGTACCGATCGATGCGCGCTACCCCATTTAGTGGGGGTAGAGCCTACTTGCAAGTCTCTCCGACCTTCACAAAAAAAGTTATTCAAGAATATCTCTTTCTCCTATGTGCTTTCATCCCTAACCCTAACCCTAACCCTTCCGAAAGTCGGAGAAGCTCAAGGATGGTACCGATCGATGCGCGCTACCCCATTTAGTGGGGGTAGAGCCTACTTGCAAGTCTCTCCGACCTTCACAAAAAAAGTTATTCAAGAATATCTCTTTCTCCTATGTGCTTTCATCCCTAACCCTAACCCTAACCCTTCCGAAAGTCGGAGAAGCTCAAGGATGGTACCGATCGATGCGCGCTACCCCATTTAGTGGGGGTAGAGCCTACTTGCAAGTCTCTCCGACCTTCACAAAAAAAGTTATTCAAGAATATCTCTTTCTCCTATGTGCTTTCATCCCTAACCCTAACCCTAACCCTTCCGAAAGTCGGAGAAGCTCAAGGATGGTACCGATCGATGCGCGCTACCCCATTTAGTGGGGGTAGAGCCTACTTGCAAGTCTCTCCGACCTTCACAAAAAAAGTTATTCAAGAATATCTCTTTCTCCTATGTGCTTTCATCCCTAACCCTAACCCTAACCCTTCCGAAAGTCGGAGAAGCTCAAGGATGGTACCGATCGATGCGCGCTACCCCATTTAGTGGGGGTAGAGCCTATTTGCAAGTCTCTCCGACCTTCACAAAAAAAGTTATTCAAGAATATCTCTTTCTCCTATGTGCTTTCATCCCTAACCCTAACCCTAACCCTTCCGAAAGTCGGAGAAGCTCAAGGATGGTACCGATCGATGCGCGCTACCCCATTTAGTGGGGGTAGAGCCTACTTGCAAGTCTCTCCGACCTTCACAAAAAAAGTTATTCAAGAATATCTCTTTCTCCTATGTGCTTTCATCCCTAACCCTAACCCTAACCCTTCCGAAAGTCGGAGAAGCTCAAGGATGGTACTGATCGATGCGCGCAACCCCATTTAGTGGGGGTACAGCCTACTTGCAAGTCTCTCCGACCTTCACAAAAAAAGTTATTCAAGAATATCTCCTCAGATTTGGGGGAATTTCGTCGGTCGACCTCTTCCGAAGGTCGTACAAGCTCGGGGATGGTACCAATCGATCCGCAGGACCCAAATTAGTCCAGATGCAACCACTGTCCAAGTCTCTCCGACCTTCACAAAAAAAGTTATTCAAGAATATCTCTTTCTCCTATGTGCTTTCATCCCTAACCCTAACCCTAACCCTTCCGAAAGTCGGAGAAGCTCAAGGATGGTACCGATCGATGCGCGCTACCCCATTTAGTGGGGGTAGAGCCTACTTGCAAGTCTCTCCGACCTTCACAAAAAAAGTTATTCAAGAATATCTCTTTCTCCTATGTGCTTTCATCCCTAACCCTAACCCTAACCCTTCCGAAAGTCGGAGAAGCTCAAGGATGGTACCGATCGATGCGCGCAACCCCATTTAGTGGGGGTAGAGCCTACTTGCAAGTCTCTCCGACCTTCACAAAAAAAGTTATTCAAGAATATCTCCTCAGATTTGGGGGAATTTCGTCGGTCGACCTCTTCCGAAGGTCGTACAAGCTCGGGGATGGTACCAATCGATCCGCAGGACCCAAATTAGTCCAGATGCAACCACTTTCCAAGTCTCTCCGACCTTCACAAAAAAAGTTATTCAAGAATATCTCTTTCTCCTATGTGCTTTCATCCCTAACCCTAACCCTAACCCTTCCGAAAGTCGGAGAAGCTCAAGGATGGTACCGATCGATGCGCGCTACCCCATTTAGTGGGGGTAGAGCCTACTTGCAAGTCTTTCCGACCTTCACAAAAAAAGTTATTCAAGAATATCTCCTCAGATTTGGGGGAATTTCGTCGGTCGACCTCTTCCGAAGGTCGTACAAGCTCGGGGATGGTACCAATCGATCCGCAGGACCCAAATTAGTCCAGATGCAACCACTTTTCAAGTCTCTCCGACCTTCACAAAAAAAGTTATTCAAGAATATCTCTTTCTCCTATGTGCTTTCATCCCTAACCCTAACCCTAACCCTTCCGAAAGTCGGAGAAGCTCAAGGATGGTACCGATCGATGCGCGCTACCCCATTTAGTGGGGGTAGAGCCTACTTGCAAGTCTCTCCGACCTTCACAAAAAAAGTTATTCAAGAATATCTCTTTCTCCTATGTGCTTTCATCCCTAACCCTAACCCTAACCCTTCCGAAAGTCGGAGAAGCTCAAGGATGGTACCGATCGATGCGCGCTACCCCATTTAGTGGGGGTAGAGCCTACTTGCAAGTCTCTCCGACCTTCACAAAAAAAGTTATTCAAGAATATCTCTTTCTCCTATGTGCTTTCATCCCTAACCCTAACCCTAACCCTTCCGAAAGTCGGAGAAGCTCAAGGATGGTACCGATCGATGCGCGCTACCCCATTTAGTGGGGGTAGAGCCTACTTGCAAGTCTCTCCGACCTTCACAAAAAAAGTTATTCAAGAATATCTCTTTCTCCTATGTGCTTTCATCCCTAACCCTAACCCTAACCCTTCCAAAAGTCGGAGAAGCTCAAGGATGGTACTGATCGATGCGCGCAACCCCATTTAGTGGGGGTAGAGCCTACTTGCAAGTCTCTCCGACCTTCAAAAAAAAAGTTATTCAAGAATATCTCCTCAGATTTGGGGGAATTTCGTCGGTCGACCTCTTCCGAAGGTCGTACAAGCTCGGGGATGGTACCAATCGATCCGCAGGACCCAAATTAGTCCAGATGCAACCACTTTCCAAGTCTCTCCGACCTTCACAAAAAAAGTTATTCAAGAATATCTCTTTCTCCTATGTGCTTTCATCCCTAACCCTAACCCTAACCCTTCCGAAAGTCGGAGAAGCTCAAGGATGGTACTGATCGATGCGCGCAACCCCATTTAGTGGGGGTAGAGCCTACTTGCAAGTCTCTCCGACCTTCACAAAAAAAGTTATTCAAGAATATCTCCTCAGATTTGGGGGAATTTCGTCGGTCGACCTCTTCCGAAGGTCGTACAAGCTCGGGGATGGTACCAATCGATCCGCAGGACCCAAATTAGTCCAGATGCAACCACTTTCCAAGTCTCTCCGACCTTCACAAAAAAAGTTATTCAAGAATATCTCTTTCTCCTATGTGCTTTCATCCCTAACCCTAACCCTAACCCTTCCGAAAGTCGGAGAAGCTCAAGGATGGTACCGATCGATGCGCGCTACCCCATTTAGTGGGGGTAGAGCCTACTTGCAAGTCTCTCCGACCTTCACAAAAAAAGTTATTCAAGAATATCTCTTTCTCCTATGTGCTTTCATCCCTAACCCTAACCCTAACCCTTCCGAAAGTCGGAGAAGCTCAAGGATGGTACCGATCGATGCGCGCAACCCCATTTAGTGGGGGTAGAGCCTACTTGCAAGTCTCTCCGACCTTCACAAAAAAAGTTATTCAAGAATATCTCTTTCTCCTATGTGCTTTCATCCCTAACCCTAACCCTAACCCTTCCGAAAGTCGGAGAAGCTCAAGGATGGTACCGATCGATGCGCGCTACCCCATTTAGTGGGGGTAGAGCCTACTTGCAAGTCTCTCCGACCTTCACAAAAAAAGTTATTCAAGAATATCTCTTTCTCCTATGTGCTTTCATCCCTAACCCTAACCCTAACCCTTCCGAAAGTCGGAGAAGCTCAAGGATGGTACCGATCGATGCGCGCTACCCCATTTAGTGGGGGTAGAGCCTACTTGCAAGTCTCTCCGACCTTCACAAAAAAAGTTATTCAAGAATATCTCCTCAGATTTGGGGGAATTTCGTCGGTCGACCTCTTCCGAAGGTCGTACAAGCTCGGGGATGGTACCAATCGATCCGCAGGACCCAAATTAGTCCAGATGCAACCACTTTTCAAGTCTCTCCGACCTTCACAAAAAAAGTTATTCAAGAATATCTCTTTCTCCTATGTGCTTTCATCCCTAACCCTAACCCTAACCCTTCCAAAAGTCGGAGAAGCTCAAGGATGGTACCGATCGATGCGCGCTACCCCATTTAGTGGGGGTAGAGCCTACTTGCAAGTCTCTCCGACCTTCACAAAAAAAGTTATTCAAGAATATCTCTTTCTCCTATGTGCTTTCATCCCTAACCCTAACCCTAACCCTTCCGAAAGTCGGAGAAGCTCAAGGATGGTACCGATCGATGCGCGCAACCCCATTTAGTGGGGGTAGAGCCTACTTGCAAGTCTCTCCGACCTTCACAAAAAAAGTTATTCAAGAATATCTCCTCAGATTTGGGGGAATTTCGTCGGTCGACCTCTTCCGAAGGTCGTACAAGCTCGGGGATGGTACCAATCGATCCGCAGGACCCAAATTAGTCCAGATGCAACCACTTTCCAAGTCTCTCCGACCTTCACAAAAAAAGTTATTCAAGAATATCTCTTTCTCCTATGTGCTTTCATCCCTAACCCTAACCCTAACCCTTCCGAAAGTCGGAGAAGCTCAAGGATGGTACCGATCGATGCGCGCTACCCCATTTAGTGGGGGTAGAGCCTACTTGCAAGTCTCTCCGACCTTCACAAAAAAAGTTATTCAAGAATATCTCTTTCTCCTATGTGCTTTCATCCCTAACCCTAACCCTTCCGAAAGTCGGAGAAGCTCAAGGATGGTACCGATCGATGCGCGCAACCCCATTTAGTGGGGGTAGAGCCTACTTGCAAGTCTCTCCGACCTTCACAAAAAAAGTTATTCAAGAATATCTCCTCAGATTTGGGGGAATTTCGTCGGTCGACCTCTTCCGAAGGTCGTACAAGCTCGGGGATGGTACCAATCGATCCGCAGGACCCAAATTAGTCCAGATGCAACCACTTTCCAAGTCTCTCCGACCTTCACAAAAAAAGTTATTCAAGAATATCTCTTTCTCCTATGTGCTTTCATCCCTAACCCTAACCCTAACCCTTCCGAAAGTCGGAGAAGCTCAAGGATGGTACCGATCGATGCGCGCTACCCCATTTAGTGGGGGTAGAGCCTACTTGCAAGTCTCTCCGACCTTCACAAAAAAAGTTATTCAAGAATATCTCTTTCTCCTATGTGCTTTCATCCCTAACCCTAACCCTAACCCTTCCGAAAGTCGGAGAAGCTCAAGGATGGTACCGATCGATGTGCGCTACCCCATTTAGGTGGGGTAGAGCCTACTTGCAAGTCTCTCCGACCTTCACAAAAAAAGTTATTCAAGAATATCTCCTCAGATTTGGGGGAATTTCGTCGGTCGACCTCTTCCGAAGGTCGTACAAGCTCGGGGATGGTACCAATCGATCCGCAGGACCCAAATTAGTCCAGATGCAACCACTTTCCAAGTCTCTCCGACCTTCACAAAAAAAGTTATTCAAGAATATCTCTTTCTCCTATGTGCTTTCATCCCTAACCCTAACCCTAACCCTTCCGAAAGTCGGAGAAGCTCAAGGATGGTACCGATCGATGCGCGCTACCCCATTTAGTGGGGGTAGAGCCTACTTGCAAGTCTCTCCGACCTTCACAAAAAAAGTTATTCAAGAATATCTCTTTCTCCTATGTGCTTTCATCCCTAACCCTAACCCTAACCCTTCCGAAAGTCGGAGAAGCTCAAAGATGGTACCGATCGATGCGCGCTACCCCATTTAGTGGGGGTAGAGCCTACTTGCAAGTCTCTCCGACCTTCACAAAAAAAGTTATTCAAGAATATCTCTTTCTCCTATGTGCTTTCATCCCTAACCCTAACCCTTCTGAAAGTCGGAGAAGCTCAAGGATGGTACCGATCGATGCGCGCTACCCCATTTAGTGGGGGTAGAGCCTACTTGCAAGTCTCTCCGACCTTCACAAAAAAAGTTATTCAAGAATATCTCTTTCTCCTATGTGCTTTCATCCCTAACCCTAACCCTAACCCTTCCAAAAGTCGGAGAAGCTCAAGGATGGTACCGATCGATGCGCGCTACCCCATTTAGTGGGGGTAGAGCCTACTTGCAAGTCTCTCCGACCTTCACAAAAAAAGTTATTCAAGAATATCTCTTTCTCCTATGTGCTTTCATCCCTAACCCTAACCCTAACCCTTCCGAAAGTCGGAGAAGCTCAAGGATGGTACCGATCGATGTGCGCTACCCCATTTAGTGGGGGTAGAGCCTACTTGCAAGTCTCTCCGACCTTCACAAAAAAAGTTATTCAAGAATATCTCCTCAGATTTGGGGGAATTTCGTCGGTCGACCTCTTCCGAAGGTCGTACAAGCTCGGGGATGGTACCAATCGATCCGCAGGACCCAAATTAGTCCAGATGCAACCACTTTCCAAGTCTCTCCGACCTTCACAAAAAAAGTTATTCAAGAATATCTCTTTCTCCTATGTGCTTTCATCCCTAACCCTAACCCTAACCCTTCCGAAAGTCGGAGAAGCTCAAGGATGGTACCGATCGATGCGCGCTACCCCATTTAGTGGGGGTAGAGCCTACTTGCAAGTCTCTCCGACCTTCACAAAAAAAGTTATTCAAGAATATCTCTTTCTCCTATGTGCTTTCATCCCTAACCCTAACCCTAACCCTTCCGAAAGTCGGAGAAGCTCAAGGATGGTACCGATCGATGCGCGCTACCCCATTTAGTGGGGGTAAAGCCTACTTGCAAGTCTCTCCGACCTTCACAAAAAAAGTTATTCAAGAATATCTCTTTCTCCTATGTGCTTTCATCCCTAACCCTAACCCTAACCCTTCCGAAAGTCGGAGAAGCTCAAGGATGGTACCGATCGATGTGCGCTACCCCATTTAGTGGGGGTAGAGCCTACTTGCAAGTCTCTCCGACCTTCACAAAAAAAGTTATTCAAGAATATCTCCTCAGATTTGGGGGAATTTCGTCGGTCGACCTCTTCCGAAGGTCGTACAAGCTCGGGGATGGTACCAATCGATCCGCAGGACCCAAATTAGTCCAGATGCAACCACTGTCCAAGTCTCTCCGACCTTCACAAAAAAAGTTATTCAAGAATATCTCTTTCTCCTATGTGCTTTCATCCCTAACCCTAACCCTAACCCTTCCGAAAGTCGGAGAAGCTCAAGGATGGTACCGATCGATGCGCGCTACCCCATTTAGTGGGGGTAGAGCCTACTTGCAAGTCTCTCCGACCTTCACAAAAAAAGTTATTCAAGAATATCTCTTTCTCCTATGTGCTTTCATCCCTAACCCTAACCCTAACCCTTCCGAAAGTCGGAGAAGCTCAAGGATGGTACCGATCGATGCGCGCAACCCCATTTAGTGGGGGTAGAGCCTACTTGCAAGTCTCTCCGACCTTCACAAAAAAAGTTATTCAAGAATATCTCCTCAGATTTGGGGGAATTTCGTCGGTCGACCTCTTCCGAAGGTCGTACAAGCTCGGGGATGGTACCAATCGATCCGCAGGACCCAAATTAGTCCAGATGCAACCACTTTCCAAGTCTCTCCGACCTTCACAAAAAAAGTTATTCAAGAATATCTCTTTCTCCTATGTGCTTTCATCCCTAACCCTAACCCTAACCCTTCCGAAAGTCGGAGAAGCTCAAGGATGGTACCGATCGATGCGCGCTACCCCATTTAGTGGGGGTAGAGCCTACTTGCAAGTCTTTCCGACCTTCACAAAAAAAGTTATTCAAGAATATCTCCTCAGATTTGGGGGAATTTCGTCGGTCGACCTCTTCCGAAGGTCGTACAAGCTCGGGGATGGTACCAATCGATCCGCAGGACCCAAATTAGTCCAGATGCAACCACTTTTCAAGTCTCTCCGACCTTCACAAAAAAAGTTATTCAAGAATATCTCTTTCTCCTATGTGCTTTCATCCCTAACCCTAACCCTAACCCTTCCGAAAGTCGGAGAAGCTCAAGGATGGTACCGATCGATGCGCGCTACCCCATTTAGTGGGGGTAGAGCCTACTTGCAAGTCTCTCCGACCTTCACAAAAAAAGTTATTCAAGAATATCTCTTTCTCCTATGTGCTTTCATCCCTAACCCTAACCCTAACCCTTCCGAAAGTCGGAGAAGCTCAAGGATGGTACCGATCGATGCGCGCTACCCCATTTAGTGGGGGTAGAGCCTACTTGCAAGTCTCTCCGACCTTCACAAAAAAAGTTATTCAAGAATATCTCTTTCTCCTATGTGCTTTCATCCCTAACCCTAACCCTAACCCTTCCGAAAGTCGGAGAAGCTCAAGGATGGTACCGATCGATGCGCGCTACCCCATTTAGTGGGGGTAGAGCCTACTTGCAAGTCTCTCCGACCTTCACAAAAAAAGTTATTCAAGAATATCTCTTTCTCCTATGTGCTTTCATCCCTAACCCTAACCCTAACCCTTCCAAAAGTCGGAGAAGCTCAAGGATGGTACTGATCGATGCGCGCAACCCCATTTAGTGGGGGTAGAGCCTACTTGCAAGTCTCTCCGACCTTCAAAAAAAAAGTTATTCAAGAATATCTCCTCAGATTTGGGGGAATTTCGTCGGTCGACCTCTTCCGAAGGTCGTACAAGCTCGGGGATGGTACCAATCGATCCGCAGGACCCAAATTAGTCCAGATGCAACCACTTTCCAAGTCTCTCCGACCTTCACAAAAAAAGTTATTCAAGAATATCTCTTTCTCCTATGTGCTTTCATCCCTAACCCTAACCCTAACCCTTCCGAAAGTCGGAGAAGCTCAAGGATGGTACTGATCGATGCGCGCAACCCCATTTAGTGGGGGTAGAGCCTACTTGCAAGTCTCTCCGACCTTCACAAAAAAAGTTATTCAAGAATATCTCCTCAGATTTGGGGGAATTTCGTCGGTCGACCTCTTCCGAAGGTCGTACAAGCTCGGGGATGGTACCAATCGATCCGCAGGACCCAAATTAGTCCAGATGCAACCACTTTCCAAGTCTCTCCGACCTTCACAAAAAAAGTTATTCAAGAATATCTCTTTCTCCTATGTGCTTTCATCCCTAACCCTAACCCTAACCCTTCCGAAAGTCGGAGAAGCTCAAGGATGGTACCGATCGATGCGCGCTACCCCATTTAGTGGGGGTAGAGCCTACTTGCAAGTCTCTCCGACCTTCACAAAAAAAGTTATTCAAGAATATCTCTTTCTCCTATGTGCTTTCATCCCTAACCCTAACCCTAACCCTTCCGAAAGTCGGAGAAGCTCAAGGATGGTACCGATCGATGCGCGCAACCCCATTTAGTGGGGGTAGAGCCTACTTGCAAGTCTCTCCGACCTTCACAAAAAAAGTTATTCAAGAATATCTCTTTCTCCTATGTGCTTTCATCCCTAACCCTAACCCTAACCCTTCCGAAAGTCGGAGAAGCTCAAGGATGGTACCGATCGATGCGCGCTACCCCATTTAGTGGGGGTAGAGCCTACTTGCAAGTCTCTCCGACCTTCACAAAAAAAGTTATTCAAGAATATCTCTTTCTCCTATGTGCTTTCATCCCTAACCCTAACCCTAACCCTTCCGAAAGTCGGAGAAGCTCAAGGATGGTACCGATCGATGCGCGCTACCCCATTTAGTGGGGGTAGAGCCTACTTGCAAGTCTCTCCGACCTTCACAAAAAAAGTTATTCAAGAATATCTCCTCAGATTTGGGGGAATTTCGTCGGTCGACCTCTTCCGAAGGTCGTACAAGCTCGGGGATGGTACCAATCGATCCGCAGGACCCAAATTAGTCCAGATGCAACCACTTTTCAAGTCTCTCCGACCTTCACAAAAAAAGTTATTCAAGAATATCTCTTTCTCCTATGTGCTTTCATCCCTAACCCTAACCCTAACCCTTCCAAAAGTCGGAGAAGCTCAAGGATGGTACCGATCGATGCGCGCTACCCCATTTAGTGGGGGTAGAGCCTACTTGCAAGTCTCTCCGACCTTCACAAAAAAAGTTATTCAAGAATATCTCTTTCTCCTATGTGCTTTCATCCCTAACCCTAACCCTAACCCTTCCGAAAGTCGGAGAAGCTCAAGGATGGTACCGATCGATGCGCGCAACCCCATTTAGTGGGGGTAGAGCCTACTTGCAAGTCTCTCCGACCTTCACAAAAAAAGTTATTCAAGAATATCTCCTCAGATTTGGGGGAATTTCGTCGGTCGACCTCTTCCGAAGGTCGTACAAGCTCGGGGATGGTACCAATCGATCCGCAGGACCCAAATTAGTCCAGATGCAACCACTTTCCAAGTCTCTCCGACCTTCACAAAAAAAGTTATTCAAGAATATCTCTTTCTCCTATGTGCTTTCATCCCTAACCCTAACCCTAACCCTTCCGAAAGTCGGAGAAGCTCAAGGATGGTACCGATCGATGCGCGCTACCCCATTTAGTGGGGGTAGAGCCTACTTGCAAGTCTCTCCGACCTTCACAAAAAAAGTTATTCAAGAATATCTCTTTCTCCTATGTGCTTTCATCCCTAACCCTAACCCTTCCGAAAGTCGGAGAAGCTCAAGGATGGTACCGATCGATGCGCGCAACCCCATTTAGTGGGGGTAGAGCCTACTTGCAAGTCTCTCCGACCTTCACAAAAAAAGTTATTCAAGAATATCTCCTCAGATTTGGGGGAATTTCGTCGGTCGACCTCTTCCGAAGGTCGTACAAGCTCGGGGATGGTACCAATCGATCCGCAGGACCCAAATTAGTCCAGATGCAACCACTTTCCAAGTCTCTCCGACCTTCACAAAAAAAGTTATTCAAGAATATCTCTTTCTCCTATGTGCTTTCATCCCTAACCCTAACCCTAACCCTTCCGAAAGTCGGAGAAGCTCAAGGATGGTACCGATCGATGCGCGCTACCCCATTTAGTGGGGGTAGAGCCTACTTGCAAGTCTCTCCGACCTTCACAAAAAAAGTTATTCAAGAATATCTCTTTCTCCTATGTGCTTTCATCCCTAACCCTAACCCTAACCCTTCCGAAAGTCGGAGAAGCTCAAGGATGGTACCGATCGATGTGCGCTACCCCATTTAGGTGGGGTAGAGCCTACTTGCAAGTCTCTCCGACCTTCACAAAAAAAGTTATTCAAGAATATCTCCTCAGATTTGGGGGAATTTCGTCGGTCGACCTCTTCCGAAGGTCGTACAAGCTCGGGGATGGTACCAATCGATCCGCAGGACCCAAATTAGTCCAGATGCAACCACTTTCCAAGTCTCTCCGACCTTCACAAAAAAAGTTATTCAAGAATATCTCTTTCTCCTATGTGCTTTCATCCCTAACCCTAACCCTAACCCTTCCGAAAGTCGGAGAAGCTCAAGGATGGTACCGATCGATGCGCGCTACCCCATTTAGTGGGGGTAGAGCCTACTTGCAAGTCTCTCCGACCTTCACAAAAAAAGTTATTCAAGAATATCTCTTTCTCCTATGTGCTTTCATCCCTAACCCTAACCCTAACCCTTCCGAAAGTCGGAGAAGCTCAAAGATGGTACCGATCGATGCGCGCTACCCCATTTAGTGGGGGTAGAGCCTACTTGCAAGTCTCTCCGACCTTCACAAAAAAAGTTATTCAAGAATATCTCTTTCTCCTATGTGCTTTCATCCCTAACCCTAACCCTTCTGAAAGTCGGAGAAGCTCAAGGATGGTACCGATCGATGCGCGCTACCCCATTTAGTGGGGGTAGAGCCTACTTGCAAGTCTCTCCGACCTTCACAAAAAAAGTTATTCAAGAATATCTCTTTCTCCTATGTGCTTTCATCCCTAACCCTAACCCTAACCCTTCCAAAAGTCGGAGAAGCTCAAGGATGGTACCGATCGATGCGCGCTACCCCATTTAGTGGGGGTAGAGCCTACTTGCAAGTCTCTCCGACCTTCACAAAAAAAGTTATTCAAGAATATCTCTTTCTCCTATGTGCTTTCATCCCTAACCCTAACCCTAACCCTTCCGAAAGTCGGAGAAGCTCAAGGATGGTACCGATCGATGTGCGCTACCCCATTTAGTGGGGGTAGAGCCTACTTGCAAGTCTCTCCGACCTTCACAAAAAAAGTTATTCAAGAATATCTCCTCAGATTTGGGGGAATTTCGTCGGTCGACCTCTTCCGAAGGTCGTACAAGCTCGGGGATGGTACCAATCGATCCGCAGGACCCAAATTAGTCCAGATGCAACCACTTTCCAAGTCTCTCCGACCTTCACAAAAAAAGTTATTCAAGAATATCTCTTTCTCCTATGTGCTTTCATCCCTAACCCTAACCCTAACCCTTCCGAAAGTCGGAGAAGCTCAAGGATGGTACCGATCGATGCGCGCTACCCCATTTAGTGGGGGTAGAGCCTACTTGCAAGTCTCTCCGACCTTCACAAAAAAAGTTATTCAAGAATATCTCTTTCTCCTATGTGCTTTCATCCCTAACCCTAACCCTAACCCTTCCGAAAGTCGGAGAAGCTCAAGGATGGTACCGATCGATGCGCGCTACCCCATTTAGTGGGGGTAAAGCCTACTTGCAAGTCTCTCCGACCTTCACAAAAAAAGTTATTCAAGAATATCTCTTTCTCCTATGTGCTTTCATCCCTAACCCTAACCCTAACCCTTCCGAAAGTCGGAGAAGCTCAAGGATGGTACCGATCGATGTGCGCTACCCCATTTAGTGGGGGTAGAGCCTACTTGCAAGTCTCTCCGACCTTCACAAAAAAAGTTATTCAAGAATATCTCTTTCTCCTATGTGCTTTCATCCCTAACCCTAACCCTAACCCTTCCGAAAGTCGGAGAAGCTCAAGGATGGTACCGATCGATGTGCGCTACCCCATTTAGTGGGGGTAGAGCCTACTTGCAAGTCTCTCCGACCTTCACAAAAAAAGTTATTCAAGAATATCTCCTCAGATTTGGGGGAATTTCGTCGGTCGACCTCTTCCGAAGGTCGTACAAGCTCGGGGATGGTACCAATCGATCCGCAGGACCCAAATTAGTCCAGATGCAACCACTTTCCAAGTCTCTCCGACCTTCACAAAAAAAGTTATTCAAGAATATCTCTTTCTCCTATGTGCTTTCATCCCTAACCCTAACCCTAACCCTTCCGAAAGTCGGAGAAGCTCAAGGATGGTACCGATCGATGCGCGCTACCCCATTTAGTGGGGGTAGAGCCTACTTGCAAGTCTCTCCGACCTTCACAAAAAAAGTTATTCAAGAATATCTCTTTCTCCTATGTGCTTTCATCCCTAACCCTAACCCTAACCCTTCCGAAAGTCGGAGAAGCTCAAGGATGGTACTGATCGATGCGCGCTACCCCATTTAGTGGGGGTAGAGCCTACTTGCAAGTCTCTCCGACCTTCACAAAAAAAGTTATTCAAGAATATCTCTTTCTCCTATGTGCTTTCATCCCTAACCCTAACCCTAACCCTTCCGAAAGTCGGAGAAGCTCAAGGATGGTACCGATCGATGCGCGCTACCCCATTTAGTGGGGGTAGAGCCTACTTGCAAGTCTCTCCGACCTTCACAAAAAAAGTTATTCAAGAATATCTCTTTCTCCTATGTGCTTTCATCCCTAACCCTAACCCTAACCCTTCCGAAAGTCGGAGAAGCTCAAGGATGGTACCGATCGATGCGCGCAACCCCATTTAGTGGGGGTAGAGCCTACTTGCAAGTCTCTCCGACCTTCACAAAAAAAGTTATTCAAGAATATCTCCTCAGATTTGGGGGAATTTCGTCGGTCGACCTCTTCCGAAGGTCGTACAAGCTCGGAGATGGTACCAATCGATCCGCAGGACCCAAATTAGTCCAGATGCAACCACTTTCCAAGTCTCTCCGACCTTCACAAAAAAAGTTATTCATGAATATCTCTTTCTCCTATGTGCTTTCATCCCTAACCCTAACCCTAACCCTTCCAAAAGTCGGAGAAGCTCAAGGATGGTACCGATCGATGCGCGCTACCCCATTTAGTGGGGGTAGAGCCTACTTGCAAGTCTCTCCGACCTTCACAAAAAAAGTTATTCAAGAATATCTCTTTCTCCTATGTGCTTTCATCCCTAACCCTAACCCTTCCGAAAGTCGGAGAAGCTCAAGGATGGTACCGATCGATGCGCGCAACCCCATTTAGTGGGGGTAGAGCCTACTTGCAAGTCTCTCCGACCTTCACAAAAAAAGTTATTCAAGAATATCTCCTCAGATTTGGGGGAATTTCGTCGGTCGACCTCTTCCGAAGGTCGTACAAGCTCGGGGATGGTACCAATCGATCCGCAGGACCCAAATTAGTCCAGATGCAACCACTTTCCAAGTCTCTCCGACCTTCACAAAAAAAGTTATTCATGAATATCTCTTTCTCCTATGTGCTTTCATCCCTAACCCTAACCCTAACCCTTCCAAAAGTCGGAGAAGCTCAAGGATGGTACCGATCGATGCGCGCTACCCCATTTAGTGGGGGTAGAGCCTACTTGCAAGTCTCTCCGACCTTCACAAAAAAAGTTATTCAAGAATATCTCTTTCTCCTATGTGCTTTCATCCCTAACCCTAACCCTAACCCTTCCGAAAGTCGGAGAAGCTCAAGGATGGTACCGATCGATGCGCGCAACCCCATTTAGTGGGGGTAGAGCCTACTTGCAAGTCTCTCCGACCTTCACAAAAAAAGTTATTCAAGAATATCTCCTCAGATTTGGGGGAATTTCGTCGGTCGACCTCTTCCGAAGGTCGTACAAGCTCGGGGATGGTACCAATCGATCCGCAGGACCCAAATTAGTCCAGATGCAACCACTTTCCAAGTCTCTCCGACCTTCACAAAAAAAGTTATTCAAGAATATCTCTTTCTCCTATGTGCTTTCATCCCTAACCCTAACCCTAACCCTTCCGAAAGTCGGAGAAGCTCAAGGATGGTACCGATCGATGCGCGCTACCCCATTTAGTGGGGGTAGAGCCTACTTGCAAGTCTCTCCGACCTTCACAAAAAAAGTTATTCAAGAATATCTCTTTCTCCTATGTGCTTTCATCCCTAACCCTAACCCTAACCCTTCCGAAAGTCGGAGAAGCTCAAGGATGGTACCGATCGATGTGCGCTACCCCATTTAGGTGGGGTAGAGCCTACTTGCAAGTCTCTCCGACCTTCACAAAAAAAGTTATTCAAGAATATCTCCTCAGATTTGGGGGAATTTCGTCGGTCGACCTCTTCCGAAGGTCGTACAAGCTCGGGGATGGTACCAATCGATCCGCAGGACCCAAATTAGTCCAGATGCAACCACTTTCCAAGTCTCTCCGACCTTCACAAAAAAAGTTATTCAAGAATATCTCTTTCTCCTATGTGCTTTCATCCCTAACCCTAACCCTAACCCTTCCGAAAGTCGGAGAAGCTCAAGGATGGTACCGATCGATGCGCGCTACCCCATTTAGTGGGGGTAGAGCCTACTTGCAAGTCTCTCCGACCTTCACAAAAAAAGTTATTCAAGAATATCTCTTTCTCCTATGTGCTTTCATCCCTAACCCTAACCCTAACCCTTCCGAAAGTCGGAGAAGCTCAAGGATGGTACCGATCGATGCGCGCTACCCCATTTAGTGGGGGTAGAGCCTACTTGCAAGTCTCTCCGACCTTCACAAAAAAAGTTATTCAAGAATATCTCTTTCTCCTATGTGCTTTCATCCCTAACCCTAACCCTTCTGAAAGTCGGAGAAGCTCAAGGATGGTACCGATCGATGCGCGCTACCCCATTTAGTGGGGGTAGAGCCTACTTGCAAGTCTCTCCGACCTTCACAAAAAAAGTTATTCAAGAATATCTCTTTCTCCTATGTGCTTTCATCCCTAACCCTAACCCTAACCCTTCCAAAAGTCGGAGAAGCTCAAGGATGGTACCGATCGATGCGCGCTACCCCATTTAGTGGGGGTAGAGCCTACTTGCAAGTCTCTCCGACCTTCACAAAAAAAGTTATTCAAGAATATCTCTTTCTCCTATGTGCTTTCATCCCTAACCCTAACCCTAACCCTTCCGAAAGTCGGAGAAGCTCAAGGATGGTACCGATCGATGTGCGCTACCCCATTTAGTGGGGGTAGAGCCTACTTGCAAGTCTCTCCGACCTTCACAAAAAAAGTTATTCAAGAATATCTCCTCAGATTTGGGGGAATTTCGTCGGTCGACCTCTTCCGAAGGTCGTACAAGCTCGGGGATGGTACCAATCGATCCGCAGGACCCAAATTAGTCCAGATGCAACCACTTTCCAAGTCTCTCCGACCTTCACAAAAAAAGTTATTCAAGAATATCTCTTTCTCCTATGTGCTTTCATCCCTAACCCTAACCCTTCCGAAAGTCGGAGAAGCTCAAGGATGGTACCGATCGATGCGCGCTACCCCATTTAGTGGGGGTAGAGCCTACTTGCAAGTCTCTCCGACCTTCACAAAAAAAGTTATTCAAGAATATCTCTTTCTCCTATGTGCTTTCATCCCTAACCCTAACCCTTCCGAAAGTCGGAGAAGCTCAAGGATGGTACCGATCGATGTGCGCTACCCCATTTAGTGGGGGTAGAGCCTACTTGCAAGTCTCTCCGACCTTCACAAAAAAAGTTATTCAAGAATATCTCCTCAGATTTGGGGGAATTTCGTCGGTCGACCTCTTCCGAAGGTCGTACAAGCTCGGGGATGGTACCAATCGATCCGCAGGACCCAAATTAGTCCAGATGCAACCACTTTCCAAGTCTCTCCGACCTTCACAAAAAAAGTTATTCAAGAATATCTCTTTCTCCTATGTGCTTTCATCCCTAACCCTAACCCTAACCCTTCCGAAAGTCGGAGAAGCTCAAGGATGGTACCGATCGATGCGCGCTACCCCATTTAGTGGGGGTAGAGCCTACTTGCAAGTCTCTCCGACCTTCACAAAAAAAGTTATTCAAGAATATCTCTTTCTCCTATGTGCTTTCATCCCTAACCCTAACCCTAACCCTTCCGAAAGTCGGAGAAGCTCAAGGATGGTACTGATCGATGCGCGCTACCCCATTTAGTGGGGGTAGAGCCTACTTGCAAGTCTCTCCGACCTTCACAAAAAAAGTTATTCAAGAATATCTCTTTCTCCTATGTGCTTTCATCCCTAACCCTAACCCTAACCCTTCCGAAAGTCGGAGAAGCTCAAGGATGGTACCGATCGATGCGCGCTACCCCATTTAGTGGGGGTAGAGCCTACTTGCAAGTCTCTCCGACCTTCACAAAAAAAGTTATTCAAGAATATCTCTTTCTCCTATGTGCTTTCATCCCTAACCCTAACCCTAACCCTTCCGAAAGTCGGAGAAGCTCAAGGATGGTACCGATCGATGCGCGCTACCCCATTTAGTGGGGGTAGAGCCTACTTGCAAGTCTCTCCGACCTTCACAAAAAAAGTTATTCAAGAATATCTCTTTCTCCTATGTGCTTTCATCCCTAACCCTAACCCTAACCCTTCCGAAAGTCGGAGAAGCTCAAGGATGGTACCGATCGATGCGCGCTACCCCATTTAGTGGGGGTAAAGCCTACTTGCAAGTCTCTCCGACCTTCACAAAAAAAGTTATTCAAGAATATCTCTTTCTCCTATGTGCTTTCATCCCTAACCCTAACCCTAACCCTTCCGAAAGTCGGAGAAGCTCAAGGATGGTACCGATCGATGTGCGCTACCCCATTTAGTGGGGGTAGAGCCTACTTGCAAGTCTCTCCGACCTTCACAAAAAAAGTTATTCAAGAATATCTCTTTCTCCTATGTGCTTTCATCCCTAACCCTAACCCTAACCCTTCCGAAAGTCGGAGAAGCTCAAGGATGGTACCGATCGATGTGCGCTACCCCATTTAGTGGGGGTAGAGCCTACTTGCAAGTCTCTCCGACCTTCACAAAAAAAGTTATTCAAGAATATCTCCTCAGATTTGGGGGAATTTCGTCGGTCGACCTCTTCCGAAGGTCGTACAAGCTCGGGGATGGTACCAATCGATCCGCAGGACCCAAATTAGTCCAGATGCAACCACTTTCCAAGTCTCTCCGACCTTCACAAAAAAAGTTATTCAAGAATATCTCTTTCTCCTATGTGCTTTCATCCCTAACCCTAACCCTAACCCTTCCGAAAGTCGGAGAAGCTCAAGGATGGTACCGATCGATGCGCGCTACCCCATTTAGTGGGGGTAGAGCCTACTTGCAAGTCTCTCCGACCTTCACAAAAAAAGTTATTCAAGAATATCTCTTTCTCCTATGTGCTTTCATCCCTAACCCTAACCCTAACCCTTCCGAAAGTCGGAGAAGCTCAAGGATGGTACTGATCGATGCGCGCTACCCCATTTAGTGGGGGTAGAGCCTACTTGCAAGTCTCTCCGACCTTCACAAAAAAAGTTATTCAAGAATATCTCTTTCTCCTATGTGCTTTCATCCCTAACCCTAACCCTAACCCTTCCGAAAGTCGGAGAAGCTCAAGGATGGTACCGATCGATGCGCGCTACCCCATTTAGTGGGGGTAGAGCCTACTTGCAAGTCTCTCCGACCTTCACAAAAAAAGTTATTCAAGAATATCTCTTTCTCCTATGTGCTTTCATCCCTAACCCTAACCCTAACCCTTCCGAAAGTCGGAGAAGCTCAAGGATGGTACCGATCGATGCGCGCAACCCCATTTAGTGGGGGTAGAGCCTACTTGCAAGTCTCTCCGACCTTCACAAAAAAAGTTATTCAAGAATATCTCCTCAGATTTGGGGGAATTTCGTCGGTCGACCTCTTCCGAAGGTCGTACAAGCTCGGAGATGGTACCAATCGATCCGCAGGACCCAAATTAGTCCAGATGCAACCACTTTCCAAGTCTCTCCGACCTTCACAAAAAAAGTTATTCATGAATATCTCTTTCTCCTATGTGCTTTCATCCCTAACCCTAACCCTAACCCTTCCGAAAGTCGGAGAAGCTCAAGGATGGTACCGATCGATGCGCGCTACCCCATTTAGTGGGGGTAGAGCCTACTTGCAAGTCTCTCCGACCTTCACAAAAAAAGTTATTCAAGAATATCTCCTCAGATTTGGGGGAATTTCGTCGGTCGACCTCTTCCGAAGGTCGTACAAGCTCGGGGATGGTACCAATCGATCCGCAGGACCCAAATTAGTCCAGATGCAACCACTTTCCAAGTCTCTCCGACCTTCACAAAAAAAGTTATTCAAGAATATCTCTTTCTCCTATGTGCTTTCATCCCTAACCCTAACCCTAACCCTTCCGAAAGTCGGAGAAGCTCAAGGATGGTACCGATCGATGCGCGCTACCCCATTTAGTGGGGGTAGAGCCTACTTGCAAGTCTCTCCGACCTTCACAAAAAAAGTTATTCAAGAATATCTCTTTCTCCTATGTGCTTTCATCCCTAACCCTAACCCTAACCCTTCCGAAAGTCGGAGAAGCTCAAGGATGGTACCGATCGATGCGCGCAACCCCATTTAGTGGGGGTAGAGCCTACTTGCAAGTCTTTCCGACCTTCACAAAAAAAGTTATTCAAGAATATCTCCTCAGATTTGGGGGAATTTCGTCGGTCGACCTCTTCCGAAGGTCGTACAAGCTCGGGGATGGTACCAATCGATCCGCAGGACCCAAATTAGTCCAGATGCAACCACTTTCCAAGTCTCTCCGACCTTCACAAAAAAAGTTATTCAAGAATATCTCTTTCTCCTATGTGCTTTCATCCCTAACCCTAACCCTAACCCTTCCGAAAGTCGGAGAAGCTCAAGGATGGTACCGATCGATGTGCGCTACCCCATTTAGTGGGGGTAGAGCCTACTTGCAAGTCTCTCCGACCTTCACAAAAAAAGTTATTCAAGAATATCTCCTCAGATTTGGGGGAATTTCGTCGGTCGACCTCTTCCGAAGGTTGTACAAGCTCGGGGATGGTACCAATCGATCCGCAGGACCCAAATTAGTCCAGATGCAACCACTTTCCAAGTCTCTCCGACCTTCACAAAAAAAGTTATTCAAGAATATCTCTTTCTCCTATGTGCTTTCATCCCTAACCCTAACCCTAACCCTTCCGAAAGTCGGAGAAGCTCAAGGATGGTACCGATCGATGCGCGCTACCCTATCTAGTGGGGGTAGAGCCTACTTGCAAGTCTCTCCGACCTTCACAAAAAAAGTTATTCAAGAATATCTCTTTCTCCTATGTGCTTTCATCCCTAACCCTAACCCTAACCCTTCCGAAAGTCGGAGAAGCTCAAGGATGGTACCGATCGATGCGCGCTACCCCATTTAGTGGGGGTAGAGCCTACTTGCAAGTCTCTCCGACCTTCACAAAAAAAGTTATTCAAGAATATCTCTTTCTCCTATGTGCTTTCATCCCTAACCCTAACCCTAACCCTTCCGAAAGTCGGAGAAGCTCAAGGATGGTACTGATCGATGCGCGCTACCCCATTTAGTGGGGGTAGAGCCTACTTGCAAGTCTCTCCGACCTTCACAAAAAAAGTTATTCAAGAATATCTCTTTCTCCTATGTGCTTTCATCCCTAACCCTAACCCTAACCCTTCCGAAAGTCGGAGAAGCTCAAGGATGGTACCGATCGATGCGCGCTACCCCATTTAGTGGGGGTAGAGCCTACTTGCAAGTCTCTCCGACCTTCACAAAAAAAGTTATTCAAGAATATCTCTTTCTCCTATGTGCTTTCATCCCTAACCCTAACCCTAACCCTTCCGAAAGTCGGAGAAGCTCAAGGATGGTACCGATCGATGCGCGCAACCCCATTTAGTGGGGGTAGAGCCTACTTGCAAGTCTCTCCGACCTTCACAAAAAAAGTTATTCAAGAATATCTCCTCAGATTTGGGGGAATTTCGTCGGTCGACCTCTTCCGAAGGTCGTACAAGCTCGGAGATGGTACCAATCGATCCGCAGGACCCAAATTAGTCCAGATGCAACCACTTTCCAAGTCTCTCCGACCTTCACAAAAAAAGTTATTCATGAATATCTCTTTCTCCTATGTGCTTTCATCCCTAACCCTAACCCTAACCCTTCCGAAAGTCGGAGAAGCTCAAGGATGGTACCGATCGATGCGCGCTACCCCATTTAGTGGGGGTAGAGCCTACTTGCAAGTCTCTCCGACCTTCACAAAAAAAGTTATTCAAGAATATCTCCTCAGATTTGGGGGAATTTCGTCGGTCGACCTCTTCCGAAGGTCGTACAAGCTCGGGGATGGTACCAATCGATCCGCAGGACCCAAATTAGTCCAGATGCAACCACTTTCCAAGTCTCTCCGACCTTCACAAAAAAAGTTATTCAAGAATATCTCTTTCTCCTATGTGCTTTCATCCCTAACCCTAACCCTAACCCTTCCGAAAGTCGGAGAAGCTCAAGGATGGTACCGATCGATGCGCGCTACCCCATTTAGTGGGGGTAGAGCCTACTTGCAAGTCTCTCCGACCTTCACAAAAAAAGTTATTCAAGAATATCTCTTTCTCCTATGTGCTTTCATCCCTAACCCTAACCCTAACCCTTCCGAAAGTCGGAGAAGCTCAAGGATGGTACCGATCGATGCGCGCAACCCCATTTAGTGGGGGTAGAGCCTACTTGCAAGTCTTTCCGACCTTCACAAAAAAAGTTATTCAAGAATATCTCCTCAGATTTGGGGGAATTTCGTCGGTCGACCTCTTCCGAAGGTCGTACAAGCTCGGGGATGGTACCAATCGATCCGCAGGACCCAAATTAGTCCAGATGCAACCACTTTCCAAGTCTCTCCGACCTTCACAAAAAAAGTTATTCAAGAATATCTCTTTCTCCTATGTGCTTTCATCCCTAACCCTAACCCTAACCCTTCCGAAAGTCGGAGAAGCTCAAGGATGGTACCGATCGATGTGCGCTACCCCATTTAGTGGGGGTAGAGCCTACTTGCAAGTCTCTCCGACCTTCACAAAAAAAGTTATTCAAGAATATCTCCTCAGATTTGGGGGAATTTCGTCGGTCGACCTCTTCCGAAGGTCGTACAAGCTCGGGGATGGTACCAATCGATCCGCAGGACCCAAATTAGTCCAGATGCAACCACTTTCCAAGTCTCTCCGACCTTCACAAAAAAAGTTATTCAAGAATATCTCTTTCTCCTATGTGCTTTCATCCCTAACCCTAACCCTAACCCTTCCGAAAGTCGGAGAAGCTCAAGGATGGTACCGATCGATGCGCGCTACCCTATCTAGTGGGGGTAGAGCCTACTTGCAAGTCTCTCCGACCTTCACAAAAAAAGTTATTCAAGAATATCTCTTTCTCCTATGTGCTTTCATCCCTAACCCTAACCCTAACCCTTCCGAAAGTCGGAGAAGCTCAAGGATGGTACCGATCGATGCGCGCTACCCCATTTAGTGGGGGTAGAGCCTACTTGCAAGTCTCTCCGACCTTCACAAAAAAAGTTATTCAAGAATATCTCTTTCTCCTATGTGCTTTCATCCCTAACCCTAACCCTAACCCTTCCGAAAGTCGGAGAAGCTCAAGGATGGTACCGATCGATGCGCGCTACCCCATTTAGTGGGGGTAGAGCCTACTTGCAAGTCTCTCCGACCTTCACAAAAAAAGTTATTCAAGAATATCTCCTCAGATTTGGGGGAATTTCGTCGGTCGACCTCTTCCGAAGGTCGTACAAGCTCGGGGATGGTACCAATCGATCCGCAGGACCCAAATTAGTCCAGATGCAACCACTTTCCAAGTCTCTCCGACCTTCACAAAAAAAGTTATTCATGAATATCTCTTTCTCCTATGTGCTTTCATCCCTAACCCTAACCCTAACCCTTCCGAAAGTCGGAGAAGCTCAAGGATGGTACCGATCGATGCGCGCTACCCCATTTAGTGGGGGTAGAGCCTACTTGCAAGTCTCTCCGACCTTCACAAAAAAAGTTATTCAAGAATATCTCCTCAGATTTGGGGGAATTTCGTCGGTCGACCTCTTCCGAAGGTCGTACAAGCTCGGGGATGGTACCAATCGATCCGCAGGACCCAAATTAGTCCAGATGCAACCACTTTCCAAGTCTCTCCGACCTTCACAAAAAAAGTTATTCAAGAATATCTCTTTCTCCTATGTGCTTTCATCCCTAACCCTAACCCTAACCCTTCCGAAAGTCGGAGAAGCTCAAGGATGGTACCGATCGATGCGCGCTACCCCATTTAGTGGGGGTAGAGCCTACTTGCAAGTCTCTCCGACCTTCACAAAAAAAGTTATTCAAGAATATCTCTTTCTCCTATGTGCTTTCATCCCTAACCCTAACCCTAACCCTTCCGAAAGTCGGAGAAGCTCAAGGATGGTACCGATCGATGTGCGCTACCCCATTTAGTGGGGGTAGAGCCTACTTGCAAGTCTCTCCGACCTTCACAAAAAAAGTTATTCAAGAATATCTCCTCAGATTTGGGGGAATTTCGTCGGTCGACCTCTTTCGAAGGTCGTACAAGCTCGGGGATGGTACCAATCGATCCGCAGGACCCAAATTAGTCCAGATGCAACCACTTTCCAAGTCTCTCCGACCTTCACAAAAAAAGTTATTCAAGAATATCTCTTTCTCCTATGTGCTTTCATCCCTAACCCTAACCCTAACCCTTCCGAAAGTCGGAGAAGCTCAAGGATGGTACCGATCGATGCGCGCTACCCCATTTAGTGGGGGTAGAGCCTACTTGCAAGTCTCTCCGACCTTCACAAAAAAAGTTATTCAAGAATATCTCCTCAGATTTGGGGGAATTTCGTCGGTCGACCTCTTCCGAAGGTCGTACAAGCTCGGGGATGGTACCAATCGATCCGCAGGACCCAAATTAGTCCAGATGCAACCACTTTCCAAGTCTCTCCGACCTTCACAAAAAAAGTTATTCATGAATATCTCTTTCTCCTATGTGCTTTCATCCCTAACCCTAACCCTAACCCTTCCGAAAGTCGGAGAAGCTCAAGGATGGTACCGATCGATGCGCGCTACCCCATTTAGTGGGGGTAGAGCCTACTTGCAAGTCTCTCCGACCTTCACAAAAAAAGTTATTCAAGAATATCTCCTCAGATTTGGGGGAATTTCGTCGGTCGACCTCTTCCGAAGGTCGTACAAGCTCGGGGATGGTACCAATCGATCCGCAGGACCCAAATTAGTCCAGATGCAACCACTTTCCAAGTCTCTCCGACCTTCACAAAAAAAGTTATTCAAGAATATCTCTTTCTCCTATGTGCTTTCATCCCTAACCCTAACCCTTCCGAAAGTCGGAGAAGCTCAAGGATGGTACCGATCGATGCGCGCTACCCCATTTAGTGGGGGTAGAGCCTACTTGCAAGTCTCTCCGACCTTCACAAAAAAAGTTATTCAAGAATATCTCTTTCTCCTATGTGCTTTCATCCCTAACCCTAACCCTAACCCTTCCGAAAGTCGGAGAAGCTCAAGGATGGTACCGATCGATGCGCGCAACCCCATTTAGTGGGGGTAGAGCCTACTTGCAAGTCTCTCCGACCTTCACAAAAAAAGTTATTCAAGAATATCTCCTCAGATTTGGGGGAATTTCGTCGGTCGACCTCTTCCGAAGGTCGTACAAGCTCGGGGATGGTACCAATCGATCCGCAGGACCCAAATTAGTCCAGATGCAACCACTTTCCAAGTCTCTCCGACCTTCACAAAAAAAGTTATTCAAGAATATCTCTTTCTCCTATGTGCTTTCATCCCTAACCCTAACCCTAACCCTTCCGAAAGTCGGAGAAGCTCAAGGATGGTACCGATCGATGCGCGCTACCCCATTTAGTGGGGGTAGAGCCTACTTGCAAGTCTCTCCGACCTTCACAAAAAAAGTTATTCAAGAATATCTCTTTCTCCTATGTGCTTTCATCCCTAACCCTAACCCTAACCCTTCCAAAAGTCGGAGAAGCTCAAGGATGGTACCGATCGATGCGTGCTACCCCATTTAGTGGGGGTAGAGCCTACTTGCAAGTCTCTCCGACCTTCACAAAAAAAGTTATTCAAGAATATCTCCTCAGATTTGGGGGAATTTCGTCGGTCGACCTCTTCCGAAGGTCGTACAAGCTCGGGGATGGTACCAATCGATCCGCAGGACCCAAATTAGTCCAGATGCAACCACTTTCCAAGTCTCTCCGACCTTCACAAAAAAAGTTATTCAAGAATATCTCTTTCTCCTATGTGCTTTCATCCCTAACCCTAACCCTAACCCTTCCGAAAGTCGGAGAAGCTCAAGGATGGTACCGATCGATGCGCGCTACCCCATTTAGTGGGGGTAGAGCCTACTTGCAAGTCTCTCCGACCTTCACAAAAAAAGTTATTCAAGAATATCTCTTTCTCCTATGTGCTTTCATCCCTAACCCTAACCCTAACCCTTCCGAAAGTCGGAGAAGCTCAAGGATGGTACCGATCGATGCGCGCAACCCCATTTAGTGGGGGTAGAGCCTACTTGCAAGTCTCTCCGACCTTCACAAAAAAAGTTATTCAAGAATATCTCCTCAGATTTGGGGGAATTTCGTCGGTCGACCTCTTCCGAAGGTCGTACAAGCTCGGGGATGGTACCAATCGATCCGCAGGACCCAAATTAGTCCAGATGCAACCACTTTCCAAGTCTCTCCGACCTTCACAAAAAAAGTTATTCAAGAATATCTCTTTCTCCTATGTGCTTTCATCCCTAACCCTAACCCTAACCCTTCCGAAAGTCGGAGAAGCTCAAGGATGGTACCGATCGATGCGCGCTACCCCATTTAGTGGGGGTAGAGCCTACTTGCAAGTCTCTCCGACCTTTACAAAAAAAGTTATTCAAGAATATCTCTTTCTCCTATGTGCTTTCATCCCTAACCCTAACCCTAACCCTTCCGAAAGTCGGAGAAGCTCAAGGATGGTACCGATCGATGCGCGCTACCCCATTTAGTGGGGGTAGAGCCTACTTGCAAGTCTCTCCGACCTTCACAAAAAAAGTTATTCAAGAATATCTCTTTCTCCTATGTGCTTTCATCCCTAACCCTAACCCTAACCCTTCCGAAAGTCGGAGAAGCTCAAGGATGGTACCGATCGATGCGCGTTACCCCATTTAGTGGGGGTAGAGCCTACTTGCAAGTCTCTCCGACCTTCACAAAAAAAGTTATTCAAGAATATCTCTTTCTCCTATGTGCTTTCATCCCTAACCCTAACCCTAACCCTTCCGAAAGTCGGAGAAGCTCAAGGATGGTACCGATCGATGCGCGCAACCCCATTTAGTGGGGGTAGAGCCTACTTGCAAGTCTCTCCGACCTTCACAAAAAAAGTAATTCAAGAATATCTCCTCAGATTTGGGGGAATTTCGTCGGTCGACCTCTTCCGAAGGTCGTACAAGCTCGGGGATGGTACCAATCGATCCGCAGGACCCAAATTAGTCCAGATGCAACCACTTTCCAAGTCTCTCCGACCTTCACAAAAAAAGTTATTCAAGAATATCTCTTTCTCCTATGTGCTTTCATCCCTAACCCTAACCCTAACCCTTCCGAAAGTCGGAGAAGCTCAAGGATGGTACCGATCGATGCGCGCTACCCCATTTAGTGGGGGTAGAGCCTACTTGCAAGTCTCTCCGACCTTCACAAAAAAAGTTATTCAAGAATATCTCTTTCTCCTATGTGCTTTCATCCCTAACCCTAACCCTAACCCTTCCGAAAGTCGGAGAAGCTCAAGGATGGTACCGATCGATGCGCGCAACCCCATTTAGTGGGGGTAGAGCCTACTTGCAAGTCTCTCCGACCTTCACAAAAAAAGTTATTCAAGAATATCTCCTCAGATTTGGGGGAATTTCGTCGGTCGACCTCTTCCGAAGGTCGTACAAGCTCGGGGATGGTACCAATCGATCCGCAGGACCCAAATTAGTCCAGATGCAACCACTTTCCAAGTCTCTCCGACCTTCACAAAAAAAGTTATTCAAGAATATTTCTTTCTCCTATGTGCTTTCATCCCTAACCCTAACCCTAACCCTTCCGAAAGTCGGAGAAGCTCAAGGATGGTACCGATCGATGCGCGCTACCCCATTTAGTGGGGGTAGAGCCTACTTGCAAGTCTCTCCGACCTTTACAAAAAAAGTTATTCAAGAATATCTCCTCAGATTTGGGGGAATTTCGTCGGTCGACCTCTTCCGAAGGTCGTACAAGCTCGGGGATGGTACCAATCGATCCGCAGGACCCAAATTAGTCCAGATGCAACCACTTTCCAAGTCTCTCCGACCTTCACAAAAAAAGTTATTCAAGAATATCTCTTTCTCCTATGTGCTTTCATCCCTAACCCTAACCCTAACCCTTCCGAAAGTCGGAGAAGCTCAAGGATGGTACCGATCGATGCGCGCTACCCCATTTAGTGGGGGTAGAGCCTACTTGCAAGTCTCTCCGACCTTCACAAAAAAAGTTATTCAAGAATATCTCTTTCTCCTATGTGCTTTCATCCCTAACCCTAACCCTAACCCTTCCGAAAGTCGGAGAAGCTCAAGGATGGTACCGATCGATGCGCGCAACCCCATTTAGTGGGGGTAGAGCCTACTTGCAAGTCTCTCCGACCTTCACAAAAAAAGTTATTCAAGAATATCTCCTCAGATTTGGGGGAATTTCGTCGGTCGACCT
Source organism: Limanda limanda (assembly GCF_963576545.1). Lineage (NCBI taxonomy): Eukaryota > Metazoa > Chordata > Actinopteri > Pleuronectiformes > Pleuronectidae > Limanda > Limanda limanda. The sequence goes on from NW_026870532.1 coordinate 65,912, forward strand.
CTTTCGAAGGTCGTACAAGCTCGGGGATGGTACCAATCGATCCGCAGGACCCAAATTAGTCCAGATGCAACCACTTTCCAAGTCTCTCCGACCTTCACAAAAAAAGTTATTCAAGAATATCTCTTTCTCCTATGTGCTTTCATCCCTAACCCTAACCCTTCCGAAAGTCGGAGAAGCTCAAGGATGGTACCGATCGATGCGCGCTACCCCATTTAGTGGGGGTAGAGCCTACTTGCAAGTCTCTCAGACCTTCACAAAAAAAGTTATTCAAGAATATCTCCTCAGATTTGGGGGAATTTCGTCGGTCGACCTCTTCCGAAGGTCGTACAAGCTCGGGGATGGTACCAATCGATCCGCAGGACCCAAATTAGTCCAGATGCAACCACTTTTCAAGTCTCTCCGACCTTCACAAAAAAAGTTATTCAAGAATATCTCTTTCTCCTATGTGCTTTCATCCCTAACCCTAACCCTAACCCTTCCGAAAGTCGGAGAAGCTCAAGGATGGTACCGATCGATGCGCGCTACCCCATTTAGTGGGGGCAGAGCCTACTTGCAAGTCTCTCCGACCTTCACAAAAAAAGTTATTCAAGAATATCTCTTTCTCCTATGTGCTTTCATCCCTAACCCTAACCCTAACCCTTCCGAAAGTCGGAGAAGCTCAAGGATGGTACCGATCGATGCGCGCTACCCCATTTAGTGGGGGTAGAGCCTACTTGCAAGTCTCTCCGACCTTCACAAAAAAAGTTATTCAAGAATATCTCTTTCTCCTATGTGCTTTCATCCCTAACCATAACCCTAACCCTTCCGAAAGTCGGAGAAGCTCAAGGATGGTACCGATCGATGCGCGCTACCCCATTTAGTGGGGGTAGAGCCTACTTGCAAGTCTCTCCGACCTTCACAAAAAAAGTTATTCAAGAATATCTCTTTCTCCTATGTGCTTTCATCCCTAACCCTAACCCTAACCCTTCCGAAAGTCGGAGAAGCTCAAGGATGGTACCGATCGATGCGCGCAACCCCATTTAGTGGGGGTAGAGCCTACTTGCAAGTCTCTCCGACCTTCACAAAAAAAGTTATTCAAGAATATCTCCTCAGATTTGGGGGAATTTCGTCGGTCGACCTCTTCCGAAGGTTGTACAAGCTCGGGGATGGTACCAATCGATCCGCAGGACCCAAATTAGTCCAGATGCAACCACTTTCCAAGTCTCTCCGACCTTCACAAAAAAAGTTATTCAAGAATATCTCTTTCTCCTATGTGCTTTCATCCCTAACCCCAACCCTTACCCTTCCGAAAGTCGGAGAAGCTCAAGGATGGTACCGATCGATGCGCGCTACCCCATTTAGTGGGGGTAGAGCCTACTTGCAAGTCTCTCCGACCTTCACAAAAAAAGTTATTCAAGAATATCTCTTTCTCCTATGTGCTTTCATCCCTAACCCTAACCCTAACCCTTCCGAAAGTCGGAGAAGCTCAAGGATGGTACCGATCGATGCGCGCTACCCCATTTAGTGGGGGTAGAGCCTACTTGCAAGTCTCTCCGACCTTCACAAAAAAAGTTATTCAAGAATATCTCTTTCTCCTATGTGCTTTCATCCCTAACCCTAACCCTAACCCTTCCGAAAGTCGGAGAAGCTCAAGGATGGTACCGATCGATGCGCGCTACCCCATTTAGTGGGGGTAGAGCCTACTTGCAAGTCTCTCCGACCTTCACAAAAAAAGTTATTCAAGAATATCTCCTCAGATTTGGGGGAATTTCGTCGGTCGACCTCTTCCGAAGGTCGTACAAGCTCGGGGATGGTACCAATCGATCCGCAGGACCCAAATTAGTCCAGATGCAACCACTTTCCAAGTCTCTCCGACCTTCACAAAAAAAGTTATTCAAGAATATCTCTTTCTCCTATGTGCTTTCATCCCTAACCCTAACCCTAACCCTTCCGAAAGTCGGAGAAGCTCAAGGATGGTACCGATCGATGCGCGCTACCCCATTTAGTGGGGGTAGAGCCTACTTGCAAGTCTCTCCGACCTTCACAAAAAAAGTTATTCAAGAATATCTCTTTCTCCTATGTGCTTTCATCCCTAACCCTAACCCTAACCCTTCCGAAAGTCGGAGAAGCTCAAGGATGGTACCGATCGATGCGCGCAACCCCATTTAGTGGGGGTAGAGCCTACTTGCAAGTCTCTCCGACCTTCACAAAAAAAGTTATTCAAGAATATCTCCTCAGATTTGGGGGAATTTCGTCGGTCGACCTCTTCCGAAGGTCGTACAAGCTCGGGGATGGTACCAATCGATCCGCAGGACCCAAATTAGTCCAGATGCAACCACTTTCCAAGTCTCTCCGACCTTCACAAAAAAAGTTATTCAAGAATATCTCTTTCTCCTATGTGCTTTCATCCCTAACCCCAACCCTAACCCTTCCGAAAGTCGGAGAAGCTCAAGGATGGTACCGATCGATGCGCGCTACCCCATTTAGTGGGGGTAGAGCCTACTTGCAAGTCTCTCCGACCTTCACAAAAAAAGTTATTCAAGAATATCTCTTTCTCCTATGTGCTTTCATCCCTAACCCTAACCCTAACCCTTCCGAAAGTCGGGGAAGCTCAAGGATGGTACCGATCGATGCGCGCTACCCCATTTAGTGGGGGTAGAGCCTACTTGCAAGTCTCTCCGACCTTCACAAAAAAAGTTATTCAAGAATATCTCTTTCTCCTATGTGCTTTCATCCCTAACCCTAACCCTAACCCTTCCGAAAGTCGGAGAAGCTCAAGGATGGTACCGATCGATGCGCGCTACCCCATTTAGTGGGGGTAGAGCCTACTTGCAAGTCTCTCCGACCTTCACAAAAAAAGTTATTCAAGAATATCTCTTTCTCCTATGTGCTTTCATCCCTAACCCTAACCCTAACCCTTCCGAAAGTCGGAGAAGCTCAAGGATGGTACCGATCGATGCGCGCTACCCCATTTAGTGGGGGTAGAGCCTACTTGCAAGTCTCTCCGACCTTCACAAAAAAAGTTATTCAAGAATATCTCTTTCTCCTATGTGCTTTCATCCCTAACCCTAACCCTAACCCTTCCGAAAGTCGGAGAAGCTCAAGGATGGTACCGATCGATGCGTGCAACCCCATTTAGTGGGGGTAGAGCCTACTTGCAAGTCTCTCCGACCTTCACAAAAAAAGTTATTCAAGAATATCTCCTCAGATTTGGGGGAATTTCGTCGGTCGACCTCTTTCGAAGGTCGTACAAGCTCGGGGATGGTACCAATCGATCCGCAGGACCCAAATTAGTCCAGATGCAACCACTTTCCAAGTCTCTCCGACCTTCACAAAAAAAGTTATTCAAGAATATCTCTTTCTCCTATGTGCTTTCATCCCTAACCCTAACCCTTCCGAAAGTCGGAGAAGCTCAAGGATGGTACCGATCGATGCGCGCTACCCCATTTAGTGGGGGTAGAGCCTACTTGCAAGTCTCTCAGACCTTCACAAAAAAAGTTATTCAAGAATATCTCCTCAGATTTGGGGGAATTTCGTCGGTCGACCTCTTCCGAAGGTCGTACAAGCTCGGGGATGGTACCAATCGATCCGCAGGACCCAAATTAGTCCAGATGCAACCACTTTTCAAGTCTCTCCGACCTTCACAAAAAAAGTTATTCAAGAATATCTCTTTCTCCTATGTGCTTTCATCCCTAACCCTAACCCTAACCCTTCCGAAAGTCGGAGAAGCTCAAGGATGGTACCGATCGATGCGCGCTACCCCATTTAGTGGGGGCAGAGCCTACTTGCAAGTCTCTCCGACCTTCACAAAAAAAGTTATTCAAGAATATCTCTTTCTCCTATGTGCTTTCATCCCTAACCCTAACCCTAACCCTTCCGAAAGTCGGAGAAGCTCAAGGATGGTACCGATCGATGCGCGCTACCCCATTTAGTGGGGGTAGAGCCTACTTGCAAGTCTCTCCGACCTTCACAAAAAAAGTTATTCAAGAATATCTCTTTCTCCTATGTGCTTTCATCCCTAACCATAACCCTAACCCTTCCGAAAGTCGGAGAAGCTCAAGGATGGTACCGATCGATGCGCGCTACCCCATTTAGTGGGGGTAGAGCCTACTTGCAAGTCTCTCCGACCTTCACAAAAAAAGTTATTCAAGAATATCTCTTTCTCCTATGTGCTTTCATCCCTAACCCTAACCCTAACCCTTCCGAAAGTCGGAGAAGCTCAAGGATGGTACCGATCGATGCGCGCAACCCCATTTAGTGGGGGTAGAGCCTACTTGCAAGTCTCTCCGACCTTCACAAAAAAAGTTATTCAAGAATATCTCCTCAGATTTGGGGGAATTTCGTCGGTCGACCTCTTCCGAAGGTTGTACAAGCTCGGGGATGGTACCAATCGATCCGCAGGACCCAAATTAGTCCAGATGCAACCACTTTCCAAGTCTCTCCGACCTTCACAAAAAAAGTTATTCAAGAATATCTCTTTCTCCTATGTGCTTTCATCCCTAACCCCAACCCTAACCCTTCCGAAAGTCGGAGAAGCTCAAGGATGGTACCGATCGATGCGCGCTACCCCATTTAGTGGGGGTAGAGCCTACTTGCAAGTCTCTCCGACCTTCACAAAAAAAGTTATTCAAGAATATCTCTTTCTCCTATGTGCTTTCATCCCTAACCCTAACCCTAACCCTTCCGAAAGTCGGAGAAGCTCAAGGATGGTACTGATCGATGCGCGCTACCCCATTTAGTGGGGGTAGAGCCTACTTGCAAGTCTCTCCGACCTTCACAAAAAAAGTTATTCAAGAATATCTCTTTCTCCTATGTGCTTTCATCCCTAACCCTAACCCTAACCCTTCCGAAAGTCGGAGAAGCTCAAGGATGGTACCGATCGATGCGCGCTACCCCATTTAGTGGGGGTAGAGCCTACTTGCAAGTCTCTCCGACCTTCACAAAAAAAGTTATTCAAGAATATCTCTTTCTCCTATGTGCTTTCATCCCTAACCCTAACCCTAACCCTTCCGAAAGTCGGAGAAGCTCAAGGATGGTACCGATCGATGCGCGCTACCCCATTTAGTGGGGGTAGAGCCTACTTGCAAGTCTCTCCGACCTTCACAAAAAAAGTTATTCAAGAATATCTCTTTCTCCTATGTGCTTTCATCCCTAACCCTAACCCTAACCCTTCCGAAAGTCGGAGAAGCTCAAGGATGGTACCGATCGATGCGCGCAACCCCATTTAGTGGGGGTAGAGCCTACTTGCAAGTCTCTCCGACCTTCACAAAAAAAGTTATTCAAGAATATCTCCTCAGATTTGGGGGAATTTCGTCGGTCGACCTCTTTCGAAGGTCGTACAAGCTCGGGGATGGTACCAATCGATCCGCAGGACCCAAATTAGTCCAGATGCAACCACTTTCCAAGTCTCTCCGACCTTCACAAAAAAAGTTATTCAAGAATATCTCTTTCTCCTATGTGCTTTCATCCCTAACCCTAACCCTTCCGAAAGTCGGAGAAGCTCAAGGATGGTACCGATCGATGCGCGCTACCCCATTTAGTGGGGGTAGAGCCTACTTGCAAGTCTCTCAGACCTTCACAAAAAAAGTTATTCAAGAATATCTCCTCAGATTTGGGGGAATTTCGTCGGTCGACCTCTTCCGAAGGTCGTACAAGCTCGGGGATGGTACCAATCGATCCGCAGGACCCAAATTAGTCCAGATGCAACCACTTTTCAAGTCTCTCCGACCTTCACAAAAAAAGTTATTCAAGAATATCTCTTTCTCCTATGTGCTTTCATCCCTAACCCTAACCCTAACCCTTCCGAAAGTCGGAGAAGCTCAAGGATGGTACCGATCGATGCGCGCTACCCCATTTAGTGGGGGCAGAGCCTACTTGCAAGTCTCTCCGACCTTCACAAAAAAAGTTATTCAAGAATATCTCTTTCTCCTATGTGCTTTCATCCCTAACCCTAACCCTAACCCTTCCGAAAGTCGGAGAAGCTCAAGGATGGTACCGATCGATGCGCGCTACCCCATTTAGTGGGGGTAGAGCCTACTTGCAAGTCTCTCCGACCTTCACAAAAAAAGTTATTCAAGAATATCTCTTTCTCCTATGTGCTTTCATCCCTAACCATAACCCTAACCCTTCCGAAAGTCGGAGAAGCTCAAGGATGGTACCGATCGATGCGCGCTACCCCATTTAGTGGGGGTAGAGCCTACTTGCAAGTCTCTCCGACCTTCACAAAAAAAGTTATTCAAGAATATCTCTTTCTCCTATGTGCTTTCATCCCTAACCCTAACCCTAACCCTTCCGAAAGTCGGAGAAGCTCAAGGATGGTACCGATCGATGCGCGCAACCCCATTTAGTGGGGGTAGAGCCTACTTGCAAGTCTCTCCGACCTTCACAAAAAACGTTATTCAAGAATATCTCCTCAGATTTGGGGGAATTTCGTCGGTCGACCTCTTCCGAAGGTTGTACAAGCTCGGGGATGGTACCAATCGATCCGCAGGACCCAAATTAGTCCAGATGCAACCACTTTCCAAGTCTCTCCGACCTTCACAAAAAAAGTTATTCAAGAATATCTCTTTCTCCTATGTGCTTTCATCCCTAACCCCAACCCTAACCCTTCCGAAAGTCGGAGAAGCTCAAGGATGGTACCGATCGATGCGCGCTACCCCATTTAGTGGGGGTAGAGCCTACTTGCAAGTCTCTCCGACCTTCACAAAAAAAGTTATTCAAGAATATCTCTTTCTCCTATGTGCTTTCATCCCTAACCCTAACCCTAACCCTTCCGAAAGTCGGAGAAGCTCAAGGATGGTACCGATCGATGCGCGCTACCCCATTTAGTGGGGGTAGAGCCTACTTGCAAGTCTCTCCGACCTTCACAAAAAAAGTTATTCAAGAATATCTCTTTCTCCTATGTGCTTTCATCCCTAACCCTAACCCTAACCCTTCCGAAAGTCGGAGAAGCTCAAAGATGGTACCGATCGATGCGCGCTACCCCATTTAGTGGGGGTAGAGCCTACTTGCAAGTCTCTCCGACCTTCACAAAAAAAGTTATTCAAGAATATCTCCTCAGATTTGGGGGAATTTCGTCGGTCGACCTCTTCCGAAGGTCGTACAAGCTCGGGGATGGTACCAATCGATCCGCAGGACCCAAATTAGTCCAGATGCAACCACTTTCCAAGTCTCTCCGACCTTCACAAAAAAAGTTATTCAAGAATATCTCTTTCTCCTATGTGCTTTCATCCCTAACCCTAACCCTAACCCTTCCGAAAGTCGGAGAAGCTCAAGGATGGTACCGATCGATGCGCGCTACCCCATTTAGTGGGGGTAGAGCCTACTTGCAAGTCTCTCCGACCTTCACAAAAAAAGTTATTCAAGAATATCTCTTTCTCCTATGTGCTTTCATCCCTAACCCTAACCCTAACCCTTCCGAAAGTCGGAGAAGCTCAAGGATGGTACCGATCGATGCGCGCAACCCCATTTAGTGGGGGTAGAGCCTACTTGCAAGTCTCTCCGACCTTCACAAAAAAAGTTATTCAAGAATATCTCCTCAGATTTGGGGGAATTTCGTCGGTCGACCTCTTCCGAAGGTCGTACAAGCTCGGGGATGGTACCAATCGATCCGCAGGACCCAAATTAGTCCAGATGCAACCACTTTCCAAGTCTCTCCGACCTTCACAAAAAAAGTTATTCAAGAATATCTCTTTCTCCTATGTGCTTTCATCCCTAACCCTAACCCTAACCCTTCCGAAAGTCGGAGAAGCTCAAGGATGGTACCGATCGATGCGCGCTACCCCATTTAGTGGGGGTAGAGCCTACTTGCAAGTCTCTCCGACCTTCACAAAAAAAGTTATTCAAGAATATCTCTTTCTCCTATGTGCTTTCATCCCTAACCCTAACCCTAACCCTTCCGAAAGTCGGAGAAGCTCAAGGATGGTACCGATCGATGCGCGCAACCCCATTTAGTGGGGGTAGAGCCTACTTGCAAGTCTCTCCGACCTTCACAAAAAAAGTTATTCAAGAATATCTCCTCAGATTTGGGGGAATTTCGTCGGTCGACCTCTTCCGAAGGTCGTACAAGCTCGGGGATGGTACCAATCGATCCGCAGGACCCAAATTAGTCCAGATGCAACCACTTTCCAAGTCTCTCCGACCTTCACAAAAAAAGTTATTCAAGAATATCTCTTTCTCCTATGTGCTTTCATCCCTAACCCCAACCCTAACCCTTCCGAAAGTCGGAGAAGCTCAAGGATGGTACCGATCGATGCGCGCTACCCCATTTAGTGGGGGTAGAGCCTACTTGCAAGTCTCTCCGACCTTCACAAAAAAAGTTATTCAAGAATATCTCTTTCTCCTATGTGCTTTCATCCCTAACCCTAACCCTAACCCTTCCGAAAGTCGGAGAAGCTCAAGGATGGTACCGATCGATGCGTGCTACCCCATTTAGTGGGGGTAGAGCCTACTTGCAAGTCTCTCCGACCTTCACAAAAAAAGTTATTCAAGAATATCTCTTTCTCCTATGTGCTTTCATCCCTAACCCTAACCCTAACCCTTCCGAAAGTCGGAGAAGCTCAAGGATGGTACCGATCGATGCGCGCTACCCCATTTAGTGGGGGTAGAGCCTACTTGCAAGTCTCTCCGACCTTCACAAAAAAAGTTATTCAAGAATATCTCTTTCTCCTATGTGCTTTCATCCCTAACCCTAACCCTAACCCTTCCGAAAGTCGGAGAAGCTCAAGGATGGTACCGATCGATGCGCGCTACCCCATTTAGTGGGGGTAGAGCCTACTTGCAAGTCTCTCCGACCTTCACAAAAAAAGTTATTCAAGAATATCTCTTTCTCCTATGTGCTTTCATCCCTAACCCTAACCCTAACCCTTCCGAAAGTCGGAGAAGCTCAAGGATGGTACCGATCGATGCGCGCAACCCCATTTAGTGGGGGTAGAGCCTACTTGCAAGTCTCTCCGACCTTCACAAAAAAAGTTATTCAAGAATATCTCCTCAGATTTGGGGGAATTTCGTCGGTCGACCTCTTTCGAAGGTCGTACAAGCTCGGGGATGGTACCAATCGATCCGCAGGACCCAAATTAGTCCAGATGCAACCACTTTCCAAGTCTCTCCGACCTTCACAAAAAAAGTTATTCAAGAATATCTCTTTCTCCTATGTGCTTTCATCCCTAACCCTAACCCTTCCGAAAGTCGGAGAAGCTCAAGGATGGTACCGATCGATGCGCGCTACCCCATTTAGTGGGGGTAGAGCCTACTTGCAAGTCTCTCAGACCTTCACAAAAAAAGTTATTCAAGAATATCTCCTCAGATTTGGGGGAATTTCGTCGGTCGACCTCTTCCGAAGGTCGTACAAGCTCGGGGATGGTACCAATCGATCCGCAGGACCCAAATTAGTCCAGATGCAACCACTTTCCAAGTCTCTCCGACCTTCACAAAAAAAGTTATTCAAGAATATCTCTTTCTCCTATGTGCTTTCATCCCTAACCCTAACCCTAACCCTTCCGAAAGTCGGAGAAGCTCAAGGATGGTACCGATCGATGCGCGCTACCCCATTTAGTGGGGGCAGAGCCTACTTGCAAGTCTCTCCGACCTTCACAAAAAAAGTTATTCAAGAATATCTCTTTCTCCTATGTGCTTTCATCCCTAACCCTAACCCTAACCCTTCCGAAAGTCGGAGAAGCTCAAGGATGGTACCGATCGATGCGCGCTACCCCATTTAGTGGGGGTAGAGCCTACTTGCAAGTCTCTCCGACCTTCACAAAAAAAGTTATTCAAGAATATCTCTTTCTCCTATGTGCTTTCATCCCTAACCCTAACCCTAACCCTTCCGAAAGTCGGAGAAGCTCAAGGATGGTACCGATCGATGCGCGCTACCCCATTTAGTGGGGGTAGAGCCTACTTGCAAGTCTCTCCGACCTTCACAAAAAAAGTTATTCAAGAATATCTCTTTCTCCTATGTGCTTTCATCCCTAACCCTAACCCTAACCCTTCCGAAAGTCGGAGAAGCTCAAGGATGGTACCGATCGATGCGCGCAACCCCATTTAGTGGGGGTAGAGCCTACTTGCAAGTCTCTCCGACCTTCACAAAAAAAGTTATTCAAGAATATCTCCTCAGATTTGGGGGAATTTCGTCGGTCGACCTCTTCCGAAGGTCGTACAAGCTCGGGGATGGTACCAATCGATCCGCAGGACCCAAATTAGTCCAGATGCAACCACTTTCCAAGTCTCTCCGACCTTCACAAAAAAAGTTATTCAAGAATATCTCTTTCTCCTATGTGCTTTCATCCCTAACCCCAACCCTAACCCTTCCGAAAGTCGGAGAAGCTCAAGGATGGTACCGATCGATGCGCGCTACCCCATTTAGTGGGGGTAGAGCCTACTTGCAAGTCTCTCCGACCTTCACAAAAAAAGTTATTCAAGAATATATCTTTCTCCTATGTGCTTTCATCCCTAACCCTAACCCTAACCCTTCCGAAAGTCGGAGAAGCTCAAGGATGGTACCGATCGATGCGCGCTACCCCATTTAGTGGGGGTAGAGCCTACTTGCAAGTCTCTCCGACCTTCACAAAAAAAGTTATTCAAGAATATCTCTTTCTCCTATGTGCTTTCATCCCTAACCCTAACCCTAACCCTTCCGAAAGTCGGAGAAGCTCAAGGATGGTACCGATCGATGCGCGCTACCCCATTTAGTGGGGGTAGAGCCTACTTGCAAGTCTCTCCGACCTTCACAAAAAAAGTTATTCAAGAATATCTCTTTCTCCTATGTGCTTTCATCCCTAACCCTAACCCTAACCCTTCCGAAAGTCGGAGAAGCTCAAGGATGGTACCGATCGATGCGCGCTACCCCATTTAGTGGGGGTAGAGCCTACTTGCAAGTCTCTCCGACCTTCACAAAAAAAGTTATTCAAGAATATCTCCTCAGATTTGGGGGAATTTCGTCGGTCGACCTCTTCCGAAGGTCGTACAAGCTCGGGGATGGTACCAATCGATCTGCAGGACCCAAATTAGTCCAGATGCAACCACTTTCCAAGTCTCTCCGACCTTCACAAAAAAAGTTATTCAAGAATATCTCTTTCTCCTATGTGCTTTCATCCCTAACCCTAACCCTAACCCTTCCGAAAGTCGGAGAAGCTCAAGGATGGTACCGATCGATGCGCGCTACCCCATTTAGTGGGGGTAGAGCCTACTTGCAAGTCTCTCCGACCTTCACAAAAAAAGTTATTCAAGAATATCTCTTTCTCCTATGTGCTTTCATCCCTAACCCTAACCCTAACCCTTCCGAAAGTCGGAGAAGCTCAAGGATGGTACCGATCGATGCGCGCAACCCCATTTAGTGGGGGTAGAGCCTACTTGCAAGTCTCTCCGACCTTCACAAAAAAAGTTATTCAAGAATATCTCCTCAGATTTGGGGGAATTTCGTCGGTCGACCTCTTCCGAAGGTCGTACAAGCTCGGGGATGGTACCAATCGATCCGCAGGACCCAAATTAGTCCAGATGCAACCACTTTCCAAGTCTCTCCGACCTTCACAAAAAAAGTTATTCAAGAATATCTCTTTCTCCTATGTGCTTTCATCTCTAACCCCAACCCTAACCCTTCCGAAAGTCGGAGAAGCTCAAGGATGGTACCGATCGATGCGCGCTACCCCATTTAGTGGGGGTAGAGCCTACTTGCAAGTCTCTCCGACCTTCACAAAAAAAGTTATTCAAGAATATCTCTTTCTCCTATGTGCTTTCATCCCTAACCCTAACCCTAACCCTTCCGAAAGTCGGAGAAGCTCAAGGATGGTACCGATCGATGCGCGCTACCCCATTTAGTGGGGGTAGAGCCTACTTGCAAGTCTCTCCGACCTTCACAAAAAAAGTTATTCAAGAATATCTCTTTCTCCTATGTGCTTTCATCCCTAACCCTAACCCTAACCCTTCCGAAAGTCGGAGAAGCTCAAGGATGGTACCGATCGATGCGCGCTACCCCATTTAGTGGGGGTAGAGCCTACTTGCAAGTCTCTCCGACCTTCACAAAAAAAGTTATTCAAGAATATCTCTTTCTCCTATGTGCTTTCATCCCTAACCCTAACCCTAACCCTTCCGAAAGTCGGAGAAGCTCAAGGATGGTACCGATCGATGCGCGCAACCCCATTTAGTGGGGGTAGAGCCTACTTGCAAGTCTCTCCGACCTTCACAAAAAAAGTTATTCAAGAATATCTCCTCAGATTTGGGGGAATTTCGTCGGTCGACCTCTTTCGAAGGTCGTACAAGCTCGGGGATGGTACCAATCGATCCGCAGGACCCAAATTAGTCCAGATGCAACCACTTTCCAAGTCTCTCCGACCTTCACAAAAAAAGTTATTCAAGAATATCTCTTTCTCCTATGTGCTTTCATCCCTAACCCTAACCCTTCCGAAAGTCGGAGAAGCTCAAGGATGGTACCGATCGATGCGCGCTACCCCATTTAGTGGGGGTAGAGCCTACTTGCAAGTCTCTCAGACCTTCACAAAAAAAGTTATTCAAGAATATCTCCTCAGATTTGGGGGAATTTCGTCGGTCGACCTCTTCCGAAGGTCGTACAAGCTCGGGGATGGTACCAATCGATCCGCAGGACCCAAATTAGTCCAGATGCAACCACTTTCCAAGTCTCTCCGACCTTCACAAAAAAAGTTATTCAAGAATATCTCTTTCTCCTATGTGCTTTCATCCCTAACCCTAACCCTAACCCTTCCGAAAGTCGGAGAAGCTCAAGGATGGTACCGATCGATGCGCGCTACCCCATTTAGTGGGGGCAGAGCCTACTTGCAAGTCTCTCCGACCTTCACAAAAAAAGTTATTCAAGAATATCTCTTTCTCCTATGTGCTTTCATCCCTAACCCTAACCCTAACCCTTCCGAAAGTCGGAGAAGCTCAAGGATGGTACCGATCGATGCGCGCTACCCCATTTAGTGGGGGTAGAGCCTACTTGCAAGTCTCTCCGACCTTCACAAAAAAAGTTATTCAAGAATATCTCTTTCTCCTATGTGCTTTCATCCCTAACCCTAACCCTAACCCTTCCGAAAGTCGGAGAAGCTCAAGGATGGTACCGATCGATGCGCGCTACCCCATTTAGTGGGGGTAGAGCCTACTTGCAAGTCTCTCCGACCTTCACAAAAAAAGTTATTCAAGAATATCTCTTTCTCCTATGTGCTTTCATCCCTAACCCTAACCCTAACCCTTCCGAAAGTCGGAGAAGCTCAAGGATGGTACTGATCGATGCGCGCAACCCCATTTAGTGGGGGTAGAGCCTACTTGCAAGTCTCTCCGACCTTCACAAAAAAAGTTATTCAAGAATATCTCCTCAGATTTGGGGGAATTTCGTCGGTCGACCTCTTCCGAAGGTCGTACAAGCTCGGGGATGGTACCAATCGATCCGCAGGACCCAAATTAGTCCAGATGCAACCACTTTCCAAGTCTCTCCGACCTTCACAAAAAAAGTTATTCAAGAATATCTCTTTCTCCTATGTGCTTTCATCCCTAACCCTAACCCTAACCCTTCCGAAAGTCGGAGAAGCTCAAGGATGGTACCGATCGATGCGCGTTACCCCATTTAGTGGGGGTAGAGCCTACTTGCAAGTCTCTCCGACCTTCACAAAAAAAGTTATTCAAGAATATCTCTTTCTCCTATGTGCTTTCATCCCTAACCCTAACCCTAACCCTTCCGAAAGTCGGAGAAGCTCAAGGATGGTACCGATCGATGCGCGCAACCCCATTTAGTGGGGGTAAAGCCTACTTGCAAGTCTCTCCGACCTTCACAAAAAAAGTTATTCAAGAATATCTCTTTCTCCTATGTGCTTTCATCCCTAACCCTAACCCTAACCCTTCCGAAAGTCGGAGAAGCTCAAAGATGGTACCGATCGATGCGCGCTACCCCATTTCGTGGGGGTAGAGCCTACTTGCAAGTCTCTCCGACCTTCACAAAAAAAGTTATTCAAGAATATCTCTTTCTCCTATGTGCTTTCATCCCTAACCCTAACCCTAACCCTTCCGAAAGTCGGAGAAGCTCAAGGATGGTACCGATCGATGTGCGCAACCCCATTTAGTGGGGGTAGAGCCTACTTGCAAGTCTCTCCGACCTTCACAAAAAAAGTTATTCAAGAATATCTCCTCAGATTTGGGGGAATTTCGTCGGTCGACCTCTTTCGAAGGTCGTACAAGCTCGGGGATGGTACCAATCGATCCGCAGGACCCAAATTAGTCCAGATGCAACCACTTTCCAAGTCTCTCCGACCTTCACAAAAAAAGTTATTCAAGAATATCTCTTTCTCCTATGTGCTTTCATCCCTAACCCTAACCCTTCCGAAAGTCGGAGAAGCTCAAGGATGGTACCGATCGATGCGCGCTACCCCATTTAGTGGGGGTAGAGCCTACTTGCAAGTCTCTCCGACCTTCACAAAAAAAGTTATTCAAGAATATCTCCTCAGATTTGGGGGAATTTCGTCGGTCGACCTCTTCCGAAGGTCGTACAAGCTCGGGGATGGTACCAATCGATCCGCAGGACCCAAATTAGTCCAGATGCAACCACTTTCCAAGTCTCTCCGACCTTCACAAAAAAAGTTATTCAAGAATATCTCTTTCTCCTATGTGCTTTCATCCCTAACCCTAACCCTAACCCTTCCGAAAGTCGGAGAAGCTCAAGGATGGTACTGATCGATGCGCGCTACCCCATTTAGTGGGGGCAGAGCCTACTTGCAAGTCTCTCCGACCTTCACAAAAAAAGTTATTCAAGAATATCTCTTTCTCCTATGTGCTTTCATCCCTAACCCTAACCCTAACCCTTCCGAAAGTCGGAGAAGCTCAAGGATGGTACCGATCGATGCGCGCTACCCCATTTAGTGGGGGTAGAGCCTACTTGCAAGTCTCTCCGACCTTCACAAAAAAAGTTATTCAAGAATATCTCTTTCTCCTATGTGCTTTCATCCCTAACCCTAACCCTAACCCTTCCGAAAGTCGGAGAAGCTCAAGGATGGTACCGATCGATGCGCGCTACCCCATTTAGTGGGGGTAGAGCCTACTTGCAAGTCTCTCCGACCTTCACAAAAAAAGTTATTCAAGAATATCTCTTTCTCCTATGTGCTTTCATCCCTAACCCTAACCCTAACCCTTCCGAAAGTCGGAGAAGCTCAAGGATGGTACCGATCGATGCGCGCAACCCCATTTAGTGGGGGTAGAGCCTACTTGCAAGTCTCTCAGACCTTCACAAAAAAAGTTATTCAAGAATATCTCCTCAGATTTGGGGGAATTTCGTCGGTCGACCTCTTCCGAAGGTCGTACAAGCTCGGGGATGGTACCAATCGATCCGCAGGACCCAAATTAGTCCAGATGCAACCACTTTCCAAGTCTCTCCGACCTTCACAAAAAAAGTTATTCAAGAATATCTCTTTCTCCTATGTGCTTTCATCCCTAACCCTAACCCTAACCCTTCCGAAAGTCGGAGAAGCTCAAGGATGGTACCGATCGATGCGCGTTACCCCATTTAGTGGGGGTAGAGCCTACTTGCAAGTCTCTCCGACCTTCACAAAAAAAGTTATTCAAGAATATCTCTTTCTCCTATGTGCTTTCATCCCTAACCCTAACCCTAACCCTTCCGAAAGTCGGAGAAGCTCAAGGATGGTACCGATCGATGCGCGCAACCCCATTTAGTGGGGGTAGAGCCTACTTGCAAGTCTCTCCGACCTTCACAAAAAAAGTTATTCAAGAATATCTCCTCAGATTTGGGGGAATTTCGTCGGTTGACCTCTTCCGAAGGTCATACAAGCTCGGGGATGGTACCAATCGATCCGCAGGACCCAAATTAGTCCAGATGCAACCACTTTCCAAGTCTCTCCGACCTTCACAAAAAAAGTTATTCAAGAATATCTCTTTCTCCTATGTGCTTTCATCCCTAACCCCAACCCTAACCCTTCCGAAAGTCGGAGAAGCTCAAGGATGGTACCGATCGATGCGCGCTACCCCATTTAGTGGGGGTAGAGCCTACTTGCAAGTCTCTCCGACCTTCACAAAAAAAGTTATTCAAGAATATCTCTTTCTCCTATGTGCTTTCATCCCTAACCCTAACCCTAACCCTTCCGAAAGTCGGAGAAGCTCAAGGATGGTACCGATCGATGCGCGCTACCCCATTTAGTGGGGGTAGAGCCTACTTGCAAGTCTCTCCGACCTTCACAAAAAAAGTTATTCAAGAATATCTCTTTCTCCTATGTGCTTTCATCCCTAACCCTAACCCTAACCCTTCCGAAAGTCGGAGAAGCTCAAGGATGGTACCGATCGATGCGCGCTACCCCATTTAGTGGGGGTAGAGCCTACTTGCAAGTCTCTCCGACCTTCACAAAAAAAGTTATTCAAGAATATCTCTTTCTCCTATGTGCTTTCATCCCTAACCCTAACCCTAACCCTTCCGAAAGTCGGAGAAGCTCAAGGATGGTACCGATCGATGCGCGCTACCCCATTTAGTGGGGGTAGAGCCTACTTGCAAGTCTCTCCGACCTTCACAAAAAAAGTTATTCAAGAATATCTCCTCAGATTTGGGGGAATTTCGTCGGTCGACCTCTTCCGAAGGTCGTACAAGCTCGGGGATGGTACCAATCGATCTGCAGGACCCAAATTAGTCCAGATGCAACCACTTTCCAAGTCTCTCCGACCTTCACAAAAAAAGTTATTCAAGAATATCTCTTTCTCCTATGTGCTTTCATCCCTAACCCTAACCCTAACCCTTCCGAAAGTCGGAGAAGCTCAAGGATGGTACCGATCGATGCGCGCTACCCCATTTAGTGGGGGTAGAGCCTACTTGCAAGTCTCTCCGACCTTCACAAAAAAAGTTATTCAAGAATATCTCTTTCTCCTATGTGCTTTCATCCCTAACCCTAACCCTAACCCTTCCGAAAGTCGGAGAAGCTCAAGGATGGTACCGATCGATGCGCGCAACCCCATTTAGTGGGGGTAGAGCCTACTTGCAAGTCTCTCCGACCTTCACAAAAAAAGTTATTCAAGAATATCTCCTCAGATTTGGGGGAATTTCGTCGGTCGACCTCTTCCGAAGGTCGTACAAGCTCGGGGATGGTACCAATCGATCCGCAGGACCCAAATTAGTCCAGATGCAACCACTTTCCAAGTCTCTCCGACCTTCACAAAAAAAGTTATTCAAGAATATCTCTTTCTCCTATGTGCTTTCATCCCTAACCCCAACCCTAACCCTTCCGAAAGTCGGAGAAGCTCAAGGATGGTACCGATCGATGCGCGCTACCCCATTTAGTGGGGGTAGAGCCTACTTGCAAGTCTCTCCGACCTTCACAAAAAAAGTTATTCAAGAATATCTCTTTCTCCTATGTGCTTTCATCCCTAACCCTAACCCTAACCCTTCCGAAAGTCGGAGAAGCTCAAGGATGGTACCGATCGATGCGCGCTACCCCATTTAGTGGGGGTAGAGCCTACTTGCAAGTCTCTCCGACCTTCACAAAAAAAGTTATTCAAGAATATCTCTTTCTCCTATGTGCTTTCATCCCTAACCCTAACCCTAACCCTTCCGAAAGTCGGAGAAGCTCAAGGATGGTACCGATCGATGCGCGCTACCCCATTTAGTGGGGGTAGAGCCTACTTGCAAGTCTCTCCGACCTTCACAAAAAAAGTTATTCAAGAATATCTCTTTCTCCTATGTGCTTTCATCCCTAACCCTAACCCTAACCCTTCCGAAAGTCGGAGAAGCTCAAGGATGGTACCGATCGATGCGCGCAACCCCATTTAGTGGGGGTAGAGCCTACTTGCAAGTCTCTCCGACCTTCACAAAAAAAGTTATTCAAGAATATCTCCTCAGATTTGGGGGAATTTCGTCGGTCGACCTCTTTCGAAGGTCGTACAAGCTCGGGGATGGTACCAATCGATCCGCAGGACCCAAATTAGTCCAGATGCAACCACTTTCCAAGTCTCTCCGACCTTCACAAAAAAAGTTATTCAAGAATATCTCTTTCTCCTATGTGCTTTCATCCCTAACCCTAACCCTTCCGAAAGTCGGAGAAGCTCAAGGATGGTACCGATCGATGCGCGCTACCCCATTTAGTGGGGGTAGAGCCTACTTGCAAGTCTCTCAGACCTTCACAAAAAAAGTTATTCAAGAATATCTCCTCAGATTTGGGGGAATTTCGTCGGTCGACCTCTTCCGAAGGTCGTACAAGCTCGGGGATGGTACCAATCGATCCGCAGGACCCAAATTAGTCCAGATGCAACCACTTTCCAAGTCTCTCCGACCTTCACAAAAAAAGTTATTCAAGAATATCTCTTTCTCCTATGTGCTTTCATCCCTAACCCTAACCCTAACCCTTCCGAAAGTCGGAGAAGCTCAAGGATGGTACCGATCGATGCGCGCTACCCCATTTAGTGGGGGCAGAGCCTACTTGCAAGTCTCTCCGACCTTCACAAAAAAAGTTATTCAAGAATATCTCTTTCTCCTATGTGCTTTCATCCCTAACCCTAACCCTAACCCTTCCGAAAGTCGGAGAAGCTCAAGGATGGTACCGATCGATGCGCGCTACCCCATTTAGTGGGGGTAGAGCCTACTTGCAAGTCTCTCCGACCTTCACAAAAAAAGTTATTCAAGAATATCTCTTTCTCCTATGTGCTTTCATCCCTAACCCTAACCCTAACCCTTCCGAAAGTCGGAGAAGCTCAAGGATGGTACCGATCGATGCGCGCTACCCCATTTAGTGGGGGTAGAGCCTACTTGCAAGTCTCTCCGACCTTCACAAAAAAAGTTATTCAAGAATATCTCTTTCTCCTATGTGCTTTCATCCCTAACCCTAACCCTAACCCTTCCGAAAGTCGGAGAAGCTCAAGGATGGTACTGATCGATGCGCGCAACCCCATTTAGTGGGGGTAGAGCCTACTTGCAAGTCTCTCCGACCTTCACAAAAAAAGTTATTCAAGAATATCTCCTCAGATTTGGGGGAATTTCGTCGGTCGACCTCTTCCGAAGGTCGTACAAGCTCGGGGATGGTACCAATCGATCCGCAGGACCCAAATTAGTCCAGATGCAACCACTTTCCAAGTCTCTCCGACCTTCACAAAAAAAGTTATTCAAGAATATCTCTTTCTCCTATGTGCTTTCATCCCTAACCCTAACCCTAACCCTTCCGAAAGTCGGAGAAGCTCAAGGATGGTACCGATCGATGCGCGTTACCCCATTTAGTGGGGGTAGAGCCTACTTGCAAGTCTCTCCGACCTTCACAAAAAAAGTTATTCAAGAATATCTCTTTCTCCTATGTGCTTTCATCCCTAACCCTAACCCTAACCCTTCCGAAAGTCGGAGAAGCTCAAGGATGGTACCGATCGATGCGCGCAACCCCATTTAGTGGGGGTAGAGCCTACTTGCAAGTCTCTCCGACCTTCACAAAAAAAGTTATTCAAGAATATCTCTTTCTCCTATGTGCTTTCATCCCTAACCCTAACCCTAACCCTTCCGAAAGTCGGAGAAGCTCAAAGATGGTACCGATCGATGCGCGCTACCCCATTTAGTGGGGGTAGAGCCTACTTGCAAGTCTCTCCGACCTTCACAAAAAAAGTTATTCAAGAATATCTCTTTCTCCTATGTGCTTTCATCCCTAACCCTAACCCTAACCCTTCCAAAAGTCGGAGAAGCTCAAGGATGGTACCGATCGATGTGCGCAACCCCATTTAGTGGGGGTAGAGCCTACTTGCAAGTCTCTCCGACCTTCACAAAAAAAGTTATTCAAGAATATCTCCTCAGATTTGGGGGAATTTCGTCGGTCGACCTCTTTCGAAGGTCGTACAAGCTCGGGGATGGTACCAATCGATCCGCAGGACCCAAATTAGTCCAGATGCAACCACTTTCCAAGTCTCTCCGACCTTCACAAAAAAAGTTATTCAAGAATATCTCTTTCTCCTATGTGCTTTCATCCCTAACCCTAACCCTTCCGAAAGTCGGAGAAGCTCAAGGATGGTACCGATCGATGCGCGCTACCCCATTTAGTGGGGGTAGAGCCTACTTGCAAGTCTCTCAGACCTTCACAAAAAAAGTTATTCAAGAATATCTCCTCAGATTTGGGGGAATTTCGTCGGTCGACCTCTTCCGAAGGTCGTACAAGCTCGGGGATGGTACCAATCGATCCGCAGGACCCAAATTAGTCCAGATGCAACCACTTTCCAAGTCTCTCCGACCTTCACAAAAAAAGTTATTCAAGAATATCTCTTTCTCCTATGTGCTTTCATCCCTAACCCTAACCCTAACCCTTCCGAAAGTCGGAGAAGCTCAAGGATGGTACTGATCGATGCGCGCTACCCCATTTAGTGGGGGCAGAGCCTACTTGCAAGTCTCTCCGACCTTCACAAAAAAAGTTATTCAAGAATATCTCTTTCTCCTATGTGCTTTCATCCCTAACCCTAACCCTAACCCTTCCGAAAGTCGGAGAAGCTCAAGGATGGTACAGATCGATGCGCGCTACCCCATTTAGTGGGGGTAGAGCCTACTTGCAAGTCTCTCCGACCTTCACAAAAAAAGTTATTCAAGAATATCTCCTCAGATTTGGGGGAATTTCGTCGGTCGACCTCTTCCGAAGGTCGTACAAGCTCGGGGATGGTACCAATCGATCTGCAGGACCCAAATTAGTCCAGATGCAACCACTTTCCAAGTCTCTCCGACCTTCACAAAAAAAGTTATTCAAGAATATCTCTTTCTCCTATGTGCTTTCATCCCTAACCCTAACCCTAACCCTTCCGAAAGTCGGAGAAGCTCAAGGATGGTACCGATCGATGCGCGCTACCCCATTTAGTGGGGGTAGAGCCTACTTGCAAGTCTCTCCGACCTTCACAAAAAAAGTTATTCAAGAATATCTCTTTCTCCTATGTGCTTTCATCCCTAACCCTAACCCTAACCCTTCCGAAAGTCGGAGAAGCTCAAGGATGGTACCGATCGATGCGCGCAACCCCATTTAGTGGGGGTAGAGCCTACTTGCAAGTCTCTCCGACCTTCACAAAAAAAGTTATTCAAGAATATCTCCTCAGATTTGGGGGAATTTCGTCGGTCGACCTCTTCCGAAGGTCGTACAAGCTCGGGGATGGTACCAATCGATCCGCAGGACCCAAATTAGTCCAGATGCAACCACTTTCCAAGTCTCTCCGACCTTCACAAAAAAAGTTATTCAAGAATATCTCTTTCTCCTATGTGCTTTCATCCCTAACCCCAACCCTAACCCTTCCGAAAGTCGGAGAAGCTCAAGGATGGTACCGATCGATGCGCGCTACCCCATTTAGTGGGGGTAGAGCCTACTTGCAAGTCTCTCCGACCTTCACAAAAAAAGTTATTCAAGAATATCTCTTTCTCCTATGTGCTTTCATCCCTAACCCTAACCCTAACCCTTCCGAAAGTCGGAGAAGCTCAAGGATGGTACCGATCGATGCGCGCTACCCCATTTAGTGGGGGTAGAGCCTACTTGCAAGTCTCTCCGACCTTCACAAAAAAAGTTATTCAAGAATATCTCTTTCTCCTATGTGCTTTCATCCCTAACCCTAACCCTAACCCTTCCGAAAGTCGGAGAAGCTCAAGGATGGTACCGATCGATGCGCGCTACCCCATTTAGTGGGGGTAGAGCCTACTTGCAAGTCTCTCCGACCTTCACAAAAAAAGTTATTCAAGAATATCTCTTTCTCCTATGTGCTTTCATCCCTAACCCTAACCCTAACCCTTCCGAAAGTCGGAGAAGCTCAAGGATGGTACCGATCGATGCGCGCAACCCCATTTAGTGGGGGTAGAGCCTACTTGCAAGTCTCTCCGACCTTCACAAAAAAAGTTATTCAAGAATATCTCCTCAGATTTGGGGGAATTTCGTCGGTCGACCTCTTTCGAAGGTCGTACAAGCTCGGGGATGGTACCAATCGATCCGCAGGACCCAAATTAGTCCAGATGCAACCACTTTCCAAGTCTCTCCGACCTTCACAAAAAAAGTTATTCAAGAATATCTCTTTCTCCTATGTGCTTTCATCCCTAACCCTAACCCTTCCGAAAGTCGGAGAAGCTCAAGGATGGTACCGATCGATGCGCGCTACCCCATTTAGTGGGGGTAGAGCCTACTTGCAAGTCTCTCAGACCTTCACAAAAAAAGTTATTCAAGAATATCTCCTCAGATTTGGGGGAATTTCGTCGGTCGACCTCTTCCGAAGGTCGTACAAGCTCGGGGATGGTACCAATCGATCCGCAGGACCCAAATTAGTCCAGATGCAACCACTTTCCAAGTCTCTCCGACCTTCACAAAAAAAGTTATTCAAGAATATCTCTTTCTCCTATGTGCTTTCATCCCTAACCCTAACCCTAACCCTTCCGAAAGTCGGAGAAGCTCAAGGATGGTACCGATCGATGCGCGCTACCCCATTTAGTGGGGGCAGAGCCTACTTGCAAGTCTCTCCGACCTTCACAAAAAAAGTTATTCAAGAATATCTCTTTCTCCTATGTGCTTTCATCCCTAACCCTAACCCTAACCCTTCCGAAAGTCGGAGAAGCTCAAGGATGGTACCGATCGATGCGCGCTACCCCATTTAGTGGGGGTAGAGCCTACTTGCAAGTCTCTCCGACCTTCACAAAAAAAGTTATTCAAGAATATCTCTTTCTCCTATGTGCTTTCATCCCTAACCCTAACCCTAACCCTTCCGAAAGTCGGAGAAGCTCAAGGATGGTACCGATCGATGCGCGCTACCCCATTTAGTGGGGGTAGAGCCTACTTGCAAGTCTCTCCGACCTTCACAAAAAAAGTTATTCAAGAATATCTCTTTCTCCTATGTGCTTTCATCCCTAACCCTAACCCTAACCCTTCCGAAAGTCGGAGAAGCTCAAGGATGGTACTGATCGATGCGCGCAACCCCATTTAGTGGGGGTAGAGCCTACTTGCAAGTCTCTCCGACCTTCACAAAAAAAGTTATTCAAGAATATCTCCTCAGATTTGGGGGAATTTCGTCGGTCGACCTCTTCCGAAGGTCGTACAAGCTCGGGGATGGTACCAATCGATCCGCAGGACCCAAATTAGTCCAGATGCAACCACTTTCCAAGTCTCTCCGACCTTCACAAAAAAAGTTATTCAAGAATATCTCTTTCTCCTATGTGCTTTCATCCCTAACCCTAACCCTAACCCTTCCGAAAGTCGGAGAAGCTCAAGGATGGTACCGATCGATGCGCGTTACCCCATTTAGTGGGGGTAGAGCCTACTTGCAAGTCTCTCCGACCTTCACAAAAAAAGTTATTCAAGAATATCTCTTTCTCCTATGTGCTTTCATCCCTAACCCTAACCCTAACCCTTCCGAAAGTCGGAGAAGCTCAAGGATGGTACCGATCGATGCGCGCAACCCCATTTAGTGGGGGTAGAGCCTACTTGCAAGTCTCTCCGACCTTCACAAAAAAAGTTATTCAAGAATATCTCTTTCTCCTATGTGCTTTCATCCCTAACCCTAACCCTAACCCTTCCGAAAGTCGGAGAAGCTCAAAGATGGTACCGATCGATGCGCGCTACCCCATTTAGTGGGGGTAGAGCCTACTTGCAAGTCTCTCCGACCTTCACAAAAAAAGTTATTCAAGAATATCTCTTTCTCCTATGTGCTTTCATCCCTAACCCTAACCCTAACCCTTCCAAAAGTCGGAGAAGCTCAAGGATGGTACCGATCGATGTGCGCAACCCCATTTAGTGGGGGTAGAGCCTACTTGCAAGTCTCTCCGACCTTCACAAAAAAAGTTATTCAAGAATATCTCCTCAGATTTGGGGGAATTTCGTCGGTCGACCTCTTTCGAAGGTCGTACAAGCTCGGGGATGGTACCAATCGATCCGCAGGACCCAAATTAGTCCAGATGCAACCACTTTCCAAGTCTCTCCGACCTTCACAAAAAAAGTTATTCAAGAATATCTCTTTCTCCTATGTGCTTTCATCCCTAACCCTAACCCTTCCGAAAGTCGGAGAAGCTCAAGGATGGTACCGATCGATGCGCGCTACCCCATTTAGTGGGGGTAGAGCCTACTTGCAAGTCTCTCAGACCTTCACAAAAAAAGTTATTCAAGAATATCTCCTCAGATTTGGGGGAATTTCGTCGGTCGACCTCTTCCGAAGGTCGTACAAGCTCGGGGATGGTACCAATCGATCCGCAGGACCCAAATTAGTCCAGATGCAACCACTTTCCAAGTCTCTCCGACCTTCACAAAAAAAGTTATTCAAGAATATCTCTTTCTCCTATGTGCTTTCATCCCTAACCCTAACCCTAACCCTTCCGAAAGTCGGAGAAGCTCAAGGATGGTACTGATCGATGCGCGCTACCCCATTTAGTGGGGGCAGAGCCTACTTGCAAGTCTCTCCGACCTTCACAAAAAAAGTTATTCAAGAATATCTCTTTCTCCTATGTGCTTTCATCCCTAACCCTAACCCTAACCCTTCCGAAAGTCGGAGAAGCTCAAGGATGGTACAGATCGATGCGCGCTACCCCATTTAGTGGGGGTAGAGCCTACTTGCAAGTCTCTCCGACCTTCACAAAAAAAGTTATTCAAGAATATCTCTTTCTCCTATGTGCTTTCATCCCTAACCCTAACCCTAACCCTTCCGAAAGTCGGAGAAGCTCAAGGATGGTACCGATCGATGCGCGCTACCCCATTTAGTGGGGGTAGAGCCTACTTGCAAGTCTCTCCGACCTTCACAAAAAAAGTTATTCAAGAATATCTCTTTCTCCTATGTGCTTTCATCCCTAACCCTAACCCTAACCCTTCCGAAAGTCGGAGAAGCTCAAGGATGGTACCGATCGATGCGCGCAACCCCATTTAGTGGGGGTAGAGCCTACTTGCAAGTCTCTCAGATCTTCACAAAAAAAGTTATTCAAGAATATCTCCTCAGATTTGGGGGAATTTCGTCGGTCGACCTCTTCCGAAGGTCGTACAAGCTCGGGGATGGTACCAATCGATCCGCAGGACCCAAATTAGTCCAGATGCAACCACTTTCCAAGTCTCTCCGACCTTCACAAAAAAAGTTATTCAAGAATATCTCTTTCTCCTATGTGCTTTCATCCCTAACCCTAACCCTAACCCTTCCGAAAGTCGGAGAAGCTCAAGGATGGTACCGATCGATGCGCGTTACCCCATTTAGTGGGGGTAGAGCCTACTTGCAAGTCTCTCCGACCTTCACAAAAAAAGTTATTCAAGAATATCTCTTTCTCCTATGTGCTTTCATCCCTAACCCTAACCCTAACCCTTCCGAAAGTCGGAGAAGCTCAAGGATGGTACCGATCGATGCGCGCAACCCCATTTAGTGGGGGTAGAGCCTACTTGCAAGTCTCTCCGACCTTCACAAAAAAAGTTATTCAAGAATATCTCTTTCTCCTATGTGCTTTCATCCCTAACCCTAACCCTAACCCTTCCGAAAGTCGGAGAAGCTCAAGGATGGTACCGATCGATGCGCGCTACCCCATTTAGTGGGGGTAGAGCCTACTTGCAAGTCTCTCCGACCTTCACAAAAAAAGTTATTCAAGAATATCTCTTTCTCCTATGTGCTTTCATCCCTAACCCTAACCCTAACCCTTCCGAAAGTCGGAGAAGCTCAAGGATGGTACTGATCGATGCGCGCAACCCCATTTAGTGGGGGTAGAGCCTACTTGCAAGTCTCTCCGACCTTCACAAAAAAAGTTATTCAAGAATATCTCCTCAGATTTGGGGGAATTTCGTCGGTCGACCTCTTCCGAAGGTCGTACAAGCTCGGGGATGGTACCAATCGATCCGCAGGACCCAAATTAGTCCAGATGCAACCACTTTCCAAGTCTCTCCGACCTTCACAAAAAAAGTTATTCAAGAATATCTCTTTCTCCTATGTGCTTTCATCCCTAACCCTAACCCTAACCCTTCCGAAAGTCGGAGAAGCTCAAGGATGGTACCGATCGATGCGCGCAACCCCATTTAGTGGGGGTAGAGCCTACTTGCAAGTCTCTCCGACCTTCACAAAAAAAGTTATTCAAGAATATCTCTTTCTCCTATGTGCTTTCATCCCTAACCCTAACCCTAACCCTTCCGAAAGTCGGAGAAGCTCAAAGATGGTACCGATCGATGCGCGCTACCCCATTTAGTGGGGGTAGAGCCTACTTGCAAGTCTCTCCGACCTTCACAAAAAAAGTTATTCAAGAATATCTCTTTCTCCTATGTGCTTTCATCCCTAACCCTAACCCTAACCCTTCCGAAAGTCGGAGAAGCTCAAGGATGGTACCGATCGATGTGCGCAACCCCATTTAGTGGGGGTAGAGCCTACTTGCAAGTCTCTCCGACCTTCACAAAAAAAGTTATTCAAGAATATCTCCTCAGATTTGGGGGAATTTCGTCGGTCGACCTCTTTCGAAGGTCGTACAAGCTCGGGGATGGTACCAATCGATCCGCAGGACCCAAATTAGTCCAGATGCAACCACTTTCCAAGTCTCTCCGACCTTCACAAAAAAAGTTATTCAAGAATATCTCTTTCTCCTATGTGCTTTCATCCCTAACCCTAACCCTTCCGAAAGTCGGAGAAGCTCAAGGATGGTACCGATCGATGCGCGCTACCCCATTTAGTGGGGGTAGAGCCTACTTGCAAGTCTCTCAGACCTTCACAAAAAAAGTTATTCAAGAATATCTCCTCAGATTTGGGGGAATTTCGTCGGTCGACCTCTTCCGAAGGTCGTACAAGCTCGGGGATGGTACCAATCGATCCGCAGGACCCAAATTAGTCCAGATGCAACCACTTTCCAAGTCTCTCCGACCTTCACAAAAAAAGTTATTCAAGAATATCTCTTTCTCCTATGTGCTTTCATCCCTAACCCTAACCCTAACCCTTCCGAAAGTCGGAGAAGCTCAAGGATGGTACTGATCGATGCGCGCTACCCCATTTAGTGGGGGCAGAGCCTACTTGCAAGTCTCTCCGACCTTCACAAAAAAAGTTATTCAAGAATATCTCTTTCTCCTATGTGCTTTCATCCCTAACCCTAACCCTAACCCTTCCGAAAGTCGGAGAAGCTCAAGGATGGTACCGATCGATGCGCGCTACCCCATTTAGTGGGGGTAGAGCCTACTTGCAAGTCTCTCCGACCTTCACAAAAAAAGTTATTCAAGAATATCTCTTTCTCCTATGTGCTTTCATCCCTAACCCTAACCCTAACCCTTCCGAAAGTCGGAGAAGCTCAAGGATGGTACCGATCGATGCGCGCTACCCCATTTAGTGGGGGTAGAGCCTACTTGCAAGTCTCTCCGACCTTCACAAAAAAAGTTATTCAAGAATATCTCTTTCTCCTATGTGCTTTCATCCCTAACCCTAACCCTAACCCTTCCGAAAGTCGGAGAAGCTCAAGGATGGTACCGATCGATGCGCGCAACCCCATTTAGTGGGGGTAGAGCCTACTTGCAAGTCTCTCAGACCTTCACAAAAAAAGTTATTCAAGAATATCTCCTCAGATTTGGGGGAATTTCGTCGGTCGACCTCTTCCGAAGGTCGTACAAGCTCGGGGATGGTACCAATCGATCCGCAGGACCCAAATTAGTCCAGATGCAACCACTTTCCAAGTCTCTCCGACCTTCACAAAAAAAGTTATTCAAGAATATCTCTTTCTCCTATGTGCTTTCATCCCTAACCCTAACCCTAACCCTTCCGAAAGTCGGAGAAGCTCAAGGATGGTACCGATCGATGCGCGTTACCCCATTTAGTGGGGGTAGAGCCTACTTGCAAGTCTCTCCGACCTTCACAAAAAAAGTTATTCAAGAATATCTCTTTCTCCTATGTGCTTTCATCCCTAACCCTAACCCTAACCCTTCCGAAAGTCGGAGAAGCTCAAGGATGGTACCGATCGATGCGCGCAACCCCATTTAGTGGGGGTAGAGCCTACTTGCAAGTCTCTCCGACCTTCACAAAAAAAGTTATTCAAGAATATCTCTTTCTCCTATGTGCTTTCATCCCTAACCCTAACCCTAACCCTTCCGAAAGTCGGAGAAGCTCAAGGATGGTACCGATCGATGCGCGCTACCCCATTTAGTGGGGGTAGAGCCTACTTGCAAGTCTCTCCGACCTTCACAAAAAAAGTTATTCAAGAATATCTCTTTCTCCTATGTGCTTTCATCCCTAACCCTAACCCTAACCCTTCCGAAAGTCGGAGAAGCTCAAGGATGGTACTGATCGATGCGCGCAACCCCATTTAGTGGGGGTAGAGCCTACTTGCAAGTCTCTCCGACCTTCACAAAAAAAGTTATTCAAGAATATCTCCTCAGATTTGGGGGAATTTCGTCGGTCGACCTCTTCCGAAGGTCGTACAAGCTCGGGGATGGTACCAATCGATCCGCAGGACCCAAATTAGTCCAGATGCAACCACTTTCCAAGTCTCTCCGACCTTCACAAAAAAAGTTATTCAAGAATATCTCTTTCTCCTATGTGCTTTCATCCCTAACCCTAACCCTAACCCTTCCGAAAGTCGGAGAAGCTCAAGGATGGTACCGATCGATGCGCGTTACCCCATTTAGTGGGGGTAGAGCCTACTTGCAAGTCTCTCCGACCTTCACAAAAAAAGTTATTCAAGAATATCTCTTTCTCCTATGTGCTTTCATCCCTAACCCTAACCCTAACCCTTCCGAAAGTCGGAGAAGCTCAAGGATGGTACCGATCGATGCGCGCAACCCCATTTAGTGGGGGTAGAGCCTACTTGCAAGTCTCTCCGACCTTCACAAAAAAAGTTATTCAAGAATATCTCCTCAGATTTGGGGGAATTTCGTCGGTCGACCTCTTTCGAAGGTCGTACAAGCTCGGGGATGGTACCAATCGATCCGCAGGACCCAAATTAGTCCAGATGCAACCACTTTCCAAGTCTCTCCGACCTTCACAAAAAAAGTTATTCAAGAATATCTCTTTCTCCTATGTGCTTTCATCCCTAACCCTAACCCTTCCGAAAGTCGGAGAAGCTCAAGGATGGTACCGATCGATGCGCGCTACCCCATTTAGTGGGGGTAGAGCCTACTTGCAAGTCTCTCAGACCTTCACAAAAAAAGTTATTCAAGAATATCTCCTCAGATTTGGGGGAATTTCGTCGGTCGACCTCTTCCGAAGGTCGTACAAGCTCGGGGATGGTACCAATCGATCCGCAGGACCCAAATTAGTCCAGATGCAACCACTTTCCAAGTCTCTCCGACCTTCACAAAAAAAGTTATTCAAGAATATCTCTTTCTCCTATGTGCTTTCATCCCTAACCCTAACCCTAACCCTTCCGAAAGTCGGAGAAGCTCAAGGATGGTACTGATCGATGCGCGCTACCCCATTTAGTGGGGGCAGAGCCTACTTGCAAGTCTCTCCGACCTTCACAAAAAAAGTTATTCAAGAATATCTCTTTCTCCTATGTGCTTTCATCCCTAACCCTAACCCTAACCCTTCCGAAAGTCGGAGAAGCTCAAGGATGGTACCGATCGATGCGCGCTACCCCATTTAGTGGGGGTAGAGCCTACTTGCAAGTCTCTCCGACCTTCACAAAAAAAGTTATTCAAGAATATCTCTTTCTCCTATGTGCTTTCATCCCTAACCCTAACCCTAACCCTTCCGAAAGTCGGAGAAGCTCAAGGATGGTACCGATCGATGCGCGCTACCCCATTTAGTGGGGGTAGAGCCTACTTGCAAGTCTCTCCGACCTTCACAAAAAAAGTTATTCAAGAATATCTCTTTCTCCTATGTGCTTTCATCCCTAACCCTAACCCTAACCCTTCCGAAAGTCGGAGAAGCTCAAGGATGGTACCGATCGATGCGCGCAACCCCATTTAGTGGGGGTAGAGCCTACTTGCAAGTCTCTCAGACCTTCACAAAAAAAGTTATTCAAGAATATCTCCTCAGATTTGGGGGAATTTCGTCGGTCGACCTCTTCCGAAGGTCGTACAAGCTCGGGGATGGTACCAATCGATCCGCAGGACCCAAATTAGTCCAGATGCAACCACTTTCCAAGTCTCTCCGACCTTCACAAAAAAAGTTATTCAAGAATATCTCTTTCTCCTATGTGCTTTCATCCCTAACCCTAACCCTAACCCTTCCGAAAGTCGGAGAAGCTCAAGGATGGTACCGATCGATGCGCGTTACCCCATTTAGTGGGGGTAGAGCCTACTTGCAAGTCTCTCCGACCTTCACAAAAAAAGTTATTCAAGAATATCTCTTTCTCCTATGTGCTTTCATCCCTAACCCTAACCCTAACCCTTCCGAAAGTCGGAGAAGCTCAAGGATGGTACCGATCGATGCGCGCAACCCCATTTAGTGGGGGTAGAGCCTACTTGCAAGTCTCTCCGACCTTCACAAAAAAAGTAATTCAAGAATATCTCCTCAGATTTGGGGGAATTTCGTCGGTCGACCTCTTCCGAAGGTCGTACAAGCTCGGGGATGGTACCAATCGATCCGCAGGACCCAAATTAGTCCAGATGCAACCACTTTCCAAGTCTCTCCGACCTTCACAAAAAAAGTTATTCAAGAATATCTCTTTCTCCTATGTGCTTTCATCCCAAACCCTAACCCTAACCCTTCCGAAAGTCGGAGAAGCTCAAGGATGGTACCGATCGATGCGCGCTACCCCATTTAGTGGGGGTAGAGCCTACTTGCAAGTCTCTCCGACCTTCACAAAAAAAGTTATTCAAGAATATCTCTTTCTCCTATGTGCTTTCATCCCTAACCCTAACCCTAACCCTTCCGAAAGTCGGAGAAGCTCAAGGATGGTACCGATCGATGCGCGCAACCCCATTTAGTGGGGGTAGAGCCTACTTGCAAGTCTCTCCGACCTTCACAAAAAAAGTTATTCAAGAATATCTCCTCAGATTTGGGGGAATTTCGTCGGTCGACCTCTTCCGAAGGTCGTACAAGCTCGGGGATGGTACCAATCGATCCGCAAGACCCAAATTAGTCCAGATGCAACCACTTTCCAAGTCTCTCCGACCTTCACAAAAAAAGTTATTCAAGAATATCTCTTTCTCCTATGTGCTTTCATCCCTAACCCTAACCCTAACCCTTCCAAAAGTCGGAGAAGCTCAAGGATGGTACCGATCGATGCGCGCTACCCCATTTAGTGGGGGTAGAGCCTACTTGCAAGTCTCTCCGACCTTCACAAAAAAAGTTATTCAAGAATATCTCCTCAGATTTGGGGGAATTTCGTCGGTCGACCTCTTCCGAAGGTCGTACAAGCTCGGGGATGGTACCAATCGATCCGCAGGACCCAAATTAGTCCAGATGCAACCACTTTCCAAGTCTCTCCGACCTTCACAAAAAAAGTTATTCAAGAATATCTCTTTCTCCTATGTGCTTTCATCCCTAACCCTAACCCTAACCCTTCCGAAAGTCGGAGAAGCTCAAGGATGGTACCGATCGATGCGCGCTACCCCATTTAGTGGGGGTAAAGCCTACTTGCAAGTCTCTCCGACCTTCACAAAAAAAGTTATTCAAGAATATCTCTTTCTCCTATGTGCTTTCATCCCTAACCCTAACCCTAACCCTTCCGAAAGTCGGAGAAGCTCAAGGATGGTACCGATCGATGCGCGCAACCCCATTTAGTGGGGGTAGAGCCTACTTGCAAGTCTCTCCGACCTTCACAAAAAAAGTTATTCAAGAATATCTCCTCAGATTTGGGGGAATTTCGTCGGTCGACCTCTTCCGAAGGTCGTACAAGCTCGGGGATGGTACCAATCGATCCGCAGGACCCAAATTAGTCCAGATGCAACCACTTTCCAAGTCTCTCCGACCTTCACAAAAAAAGTTATTCAAGAATATCTCTTTCTCCTATGTGCTTTCATCCCTAACCCTAACCCTAACCCTTCCGAAAGTCGGAGAAGCTCAAGGATGGTACCGATCGATGCGCGCTACCCCATTTAGTGGGGGTAGAGCCTACTTGCAAGTCTCTCCGACCTTCACAAAAAAAGTTATTCAAGAATATCTCTTTCTCCTATGTGCTTTCATCCCTAACCCTAACCCTAACCCTTCCGAAAGTCGGAGAAGCTCAAGGATGGTACCGATCGATGCGCGCTACCCCATTTAGTGGGGGTAGAGCCTACTTGCAAGTCTCTCTGACCTTCACAAAAAAAGTTATTCAAGAATATCTCTTTCTCCTATGTGCTTTCATCCCTAACCCTAACCCTAACCCTTCCGAAAGTCGGAGAAGCTCAAGGATGGTACCGATCGATGCGCGCTACCACATTTAGTGGGGGTAGAGCCTACTTGCAAGTCTCTCCGACCTTCACAAAAAAAGTTATTCAAGAATATCTCTTTCTCCTATGTGCTTTCATCCCTAACCCTAACCCTAACCCTTCCGAAAGTCGGAGAAGCTCAAGGATGGTACCGATCGATGCGCGCAACCCCATTTAGTGGGGGTAGAGCCTACTTGCAAGTCTCTCCGACCTTCACAAAAAAAGTAATTCAAGAATATCTCCTCAGATTTGGGGGAATTTCGTCGGTCGACCTCTTCCGAAGGTCGTACAAGCTCGGGGATGGTACCAATCGATCCGCAGGACCCAAATTAGTCCAGATGCAACCACTTTCCAAGTCTCTCCGACCTTCACAAAAAAAGTTATTCAAGAATATCTCTTTCTCCTATGTGCTTTCATCCCTAACCCTAACCCTAACCCTTCCGAAAGTCGGAGAAGCTCAAGGATGGTACCGATCGATGCGCGCTACCCCATTTAGTGGGGGTAGAGCCTACTTGCAAGTCTCTCCGACCTTCACAAAAAAAGTTATTCAAGAATATCTCTTTCTCCTATGTGCTTTCATCCCTAACCCTAACCCTAACCCTTCCGAAAGTCGGAGAAGCTCAAGGATGGTACCGATCGATGCGCGCAACCCCATTTAGTGGGGGTAGAGCCTACTTGCAAGTCTCTCCGACCTTCACAAAAAAAGTTATTCAAGAATATCTCCTCAGATTTGGGGGAATTTCGTCGGTCGACCTCTTTCGAAGGTCGTACAAGCTCGGGGATGGTACCAATCGATCCGCAGGACCCAAATTAGTCCAGATGCAACCACTTTCCAAGTCTCTCCGACCTTCACAAAAAAAGTTATTCAAGAATATCTCTTTCTCCTATGTGCTTTCATCCCTAACCCTAACCCTAACCCTTCCGAAAGTCGGAGAAGCTCAAGGATGGTACTGATCGATGCGCGCTACCCCATTTAGTGGGGGTAGAGCCTACTTGCAAGTCTCTCCGACCTTCACAAAAAAAGTTATTCAAGAATATCTCTTTCTCCTATGTGCTTTCATCCCTAACCCTAACCCTAACCCTTCCGAAAGTCGGAGAAGCTCAAGGATGGTACCGATCGATGCGCGCAACCCCATTTAGTGGGGGTAGAGCCTACTTGCAAGTCTCTCCGACCTTCACAAAAAAAGTTATTCAAGAATATCTCCTCAGATTTGGGGGAATTTCGTCGGTCGACCTCTTCCGAAGGTCGTACAAGCTCGGGGATGGTACCAATCGATCCGCAGGACCCAAATTAGTCCAGATGCAACCACTTTCCAAGTCTCTCCGACCTTCACAAAAAAAGTTATTCAAGAATATCTCTTTCTCCTATGTGCTTTCATCCCTAACCCTAACCCTAACCCTTCCGAAAGTCGGAGAAGCTCAAGGATGGTACCGATCGATGCGCGCTACCCCATTTAGTGGGGGTAGAGCCTACTTGCAAGTCTCTCCGACCTTCACAAAAAAAGTTATTCAAGAATATCTCTTTCTCCTATGTGCTTTCATCCCTAACCCTAACCCTAACCCTTCCGAAAGTCGGAGAAGCTCAAGGATGGTACCGATCGATGCGCGCTACCCCATTTAGTGGGGGTAGAGCCTACTTGCAAGTCTCTCCGACCTTCACAAAAAAAGTTATTCAAGAATATCTCTTTCTCCTATGTGCTTTCATCCCTAACCCTAACCCTAACCCTTCCGAAAGTCGGAGAAGCTCAAGGATGGTACCGATCGATGCGCGCTACCACATTTAGTGGGGGTAGAGCCTACTTGCAAGTCTCTCCGACCTTCACAAAAAAAGTTATTCAAGAATATCTCTTTCTCCTATGTGCTTTCATCCCTAACCCTAACCCTAACCCTTCCGAAAGTCGGAGAAGCTCAAGGATGGTACCGATCGATGCGCGCAACCCCATTTAGTGGGGGTAGAGCCTACTTGCAAGTCTCTCCGACCTTCACAAAAAAAGTAATTCAAGAATATCTCCTCAGATTTGGGGGAATTTCGTCGGTCGACCTCTTCCGAAGGTCGTACAAGCTCGGGGATGGTACCAATCGATCCGCAGGACCCAAATTAGTCCAGATGCAACCACTTTCCAAGTCTCTCCGACCTTCACAAAAAAAGTTATTCAAGAATATCTCTTTCTCCTATGTGCTTTCATCCCTAACCCTAACCCTAACCCTTCCGAAAGTCGGAGAAGCTCAAGGATGGTACCGATCGATGTGCGGTACCCCATTTAGTGGGGGTAGAGCCTACTTGCAAGTCTCTCCGACCTTCACAAAAAAAGTTATTCAAGAATATCTCTTTCTCCTATGTGCTTTCATCCCTAACCCTAACCCTAACCCTTCCGAAAGTCGGAGAAGCTCAAGGATGGTACCGATCGATGCGCGCAACCCCATTTAGTGGGGGTAGAGCCTACTTGCAAGTCTCTCCGACCTTCACAAAAAAAGTTATTCAAGAATATCTCCTCAGATTTGGGGGAATTTCGTCGGTCGACCTCTTTCGAAGGTCGTACAAGCTCGGGGATGGTACCAATCGATCCGCAGGACCCAAATTAGTCCAGATGCAACCACTTTCCAAGTCTCTCCGACCTTCACAAAAAAAGTTATTCAAGAATATCTCTTTCTCCTATGTGCTTTCATCCCTAACCCTAACCCTTCCGAAAGTCGGAGAAGCTCAAGGATGGTACCGATCGATGCGCGCTACCCCATTTAGTGGGGGTAGAGCCTACTTGCAAGTCTCTCAGACCTTCACAAAAAAAGTTATTCAAGAATATCTCCTCAGATTTGGGGGAATTTCGTCGGTCGACCTCTTCCGAAGGTCGTACAAGCTCGGAGATGGTACCAATCGATCCGCAGGACCCAAATTAGTCCAGATGCAACCACTTTCCAAGTCTCTCCGACCTTCACAAAAAAAGTTATTCAAGAATATCTCTTTCTCCTATGTGCTTTCATCCCTAACCCTAACCCTAACCCTTCCGAAAGTCGGAGAAGCTCAAGGATGGTACCGATCGATGCGCGCTACCCCATTTAGTGGGGGCAGAGCCTACTTGCAAGTCTCTCCGACCTTCACAAAAAAAGTTATTCAAGAATATCTCTTTCTCCTATGTGCTTTCATCCCTAACCCTAACCCTAACCCTTCCGAAAGTCGGAGAAGCTCAAGGATGGTACCGATCGATGCGCGCTACCCCATTTAGTGGGGGTAGAGCCTACTTGCAAGTCTCTCCGACCTTCACAAAAAAAGTTATTCAAGAATATCTGTTTCTCCTATGTGCTTTCATCCCTAACCCTAACCCTAACCCTTCCGAAAGTCGGAGAAGCTCAAGGATGGTACCGATCGATGCGCGCTACCCCATTTAGTGGGGGTAGAGCCTACTTGCAAGTCTCTCCGACCTTCACAAAAAAAGTTATTCAAGAATATCTCTTTCTCCTATGTGCTTTCATCCCTAACCCTAACCCTAACCCTTCCGAAAGTCGGAGAAGCTCAAGGATGGTACCGATCGATGCGCGCAACCCCATTTAGTGGGGGTAGAGCCTACTTGCAAGTCTCTCCGACCTTCACAAAAAAAGTTATTCAAGAATATCTCCTCAGATTTGGGGGAATTTCGTCGGTCGACCTCTTCCGAAGGTCGTACAAGCTCGGGGATGGTACCAATCGATCCGCAGGACCCAAATTAGTCCAGATGCAACCACTTTCCAAGTCTCTCCGACCTTCACAAAAAAAGTTATTCAAGAATATCTCTTTCTCCTATGTGCTTTCATCCCTAACCCTAACCCTAACCCTTCCGAAAGTCGGAGAAGCTCAAGGATGGTACCGATCGATGCGCGCTACCCCATTTAGTGGGAGTAGAGCCTACTTGCAAGTCTCTCCGACCTTCACAAAAAAAGTTATTCAAGAATATCTCTTTCTCCTATGTGCTTTCATCCCTAACCCTAACCCTAACCCTTCCGAAAGTCGGAGAAGCTCAAGGATGGTACCGATCGATGCGCGCAACCCCATTTAGTGGGGGTAGAGCCTACTTGCAAGTCTCTCCGACCTTCACAAAAAAAGTTATTCAAGAATATCTCCTCAGATTTGGGGGAATTTCGTCGGTCGACCTCTTCCGAAGGTCGTACAAGCTCGGGGATGGTACCAATCGATCCGCAGGACCCAAATTAGTCCAGATGCAACCACTTTCCAAGTCTCTCCGACCTTCACAAAAAAAGTTATTCAAGAATATCTCTTTCTCCTATGTGCTTTCATCCCTAACCCTAACCCTAACCCTTCCGAAAGTCGGAGAAGCTCAAGGATGGTACCGATCGATGCGCGCTACCCCATTTAGTGGGGGTAGAGCCTACTTGCAAGTCTCTCCGACCTTCACAAAAAAAGTTATTCAAGAATATCTCTTTCTCCTATGTGCTTTCATCCCTAACCCTAACCCTAACCCTTCCGAAAGTCGGAGAAGCTCCAGGATGGTACCGATCGATGCGCGCTACCCCATTTAGTGGGGGTAGAGCCTACTTGCAAGTCTCTCCGACCTTCACAAAAAAAGTTATTCAAGAATATCTCCTCAGATTTGGGGGAATTTCATCGGTCGACCTCTTCCGAAGGTCGTACAAGCTCGGGGATGGTACCAATCGATCCGCAGGACACAAATTAGTCCAGATGCAACCACTTTCCAAGTCTCTCCGACCTTCACAAAAAAAGTTATTCAAGAATATCTCTTTCTCCTATGTGCTTTCATCCCTAACCCTAACCCTAACCCTTCCGAAAGTCGGAGAAGCTCAAAGATGGTACCGATCGATGCGCGCTACCCCATTTAGTGGGGGTAGAGCCTACTTGCAAGTCTCTCCGACCTTCACAAAAAAAGTTATTCAAGAATATCTCTTTCTCCTATGTGCTTTCATCCCTAACCCTAACCCTAACCCTTCCGAAAGTCGGAGAAGCTCAAGGATGGTACCGATCGATGCGCGCTACCCCATTTAGTGGGGGTAGAGCCTACTTGCAAGTCTCTCCGACCTTCACAAAAAAAGTTATTCAAGAATATCTCTTTCTCCTATGTGCTTTCATCCCTAACCCTAACCCTAACCCTTCCGAAAGTCGGAGAAGCTCAAGGATGGTACCGATCGATGCGCGCTACCACATTTAGTGGGGGTAGAGCCTACTTGCAAGTCTCTCCGACCTTCACAAAAAAAGTTATTCAAGAATATCTCTTTCTCCTATGTGCTTTCATCCCTAACCCTAACCCTAACCCTTCCGAAAGTCGGAGAAGCTCAAGGATGGTACCGATCGATGCGCGCAACCCCATTTAGTGGGGGTAGAGCCTACTTGCAAGTCTCTCCGACCTTCACAAAAAAAGTAATTCAAGAATATCTCCTCAGATTTGGGGGAATTTCGTCGGTCGACCTCTTCCGAAGGTCGTACAAGCTCGGGGATGGTACCAATCGATCCGCAGGACCCAAATTAGTCCAGATGCAACCACTTTCCAAGTCTCTCCGACCTTCACAAAAAAAGTTATTCAAGAATATCTCTTTCTCCTATGTGCTTTCATCCCTAACCCTAACCCTAACCCTTCCGAAAGTCGGAGAAGCTCAAGGATGGTACCGATCGATGCGCGCTACCCCATTTAGTGGGAGTAGAGCCTACTTGCAAGTCTCTCCGACCTTCACAAAAAAAGTTATTCAAGAATATCTCTTTCTCCTATGTGCTTTCATCCCTAACCCTAACCCTAACCCTTCCGAAAGTCGGAGAAGCTCAAGGATGGTACCGATCGATGCGCGCAACCCCATTTAGTGGGGGTAGAGCCTACTTGCAAGTCTCTCCGACCTTCACAAAAAAAGTTATTCAAGAATATGTCCTCAGATTTGGGGGAATTTCGTCGGTCGACCTCTTCCGAAGGTCGTACAAGCTCGGGGATGGTACCAATCGATCCGCAGGACCCAAATTAGTCCAGATGCAACCACTTTCCAAGTCTCTCCGACCTTCACAAAAAAAGTTATTCAAGAATATCTCTTTCTCCTATGTGCTTTCATCCCTAACCCTAACCCTAACCCTTCCGAAAGTCGGAGAAGCTCAAGGATGGTACCGATCGATGCGCGCTACCCCATTTAGTGGGGGTAGAGCCTACTTGCAAGTCTCTCCGACCTTCACAAAAAAAGTTATTCAAGAAT
The DNA here is from genome assembly GCF_963576545.1 of Limanda limanda. Taxonomy (NCBI): domain Eukaryota; kingdom Metazoa; phylum Chordata; class Actinopteri; order Pleuronectiformes; family Pleuronectidae; genus Limanda; species Limanda limanda. Next base: position 104,242 of record NW_026870532.1, read on the forward strand.
ATCTCTTTCTCCTATGTGCTTTCATCCCTAACCCTAACCCTAACCCTTCCGAAAGTCGGAGAAGCTCAAGGATGGTACCGATCGATGCGCGCTACCCCATTTAGTGGGGGTAGAGCCTACTTGCAAGTCTCTCCGACCTTCACAAAAAAAGTTATTCAAGAATATCTCCTCAGATTTGGGGGAATTTCGTCGGTCGACCTCTTCCGAAGGTCGTACAAGCTCGGAGATGGTACCAATCGATCCGCAGGACACAAATTAGTCCAGATGCAACCACTTTCCAAGTCTCTCCGACCTTCACAAAAAAAGTTATTCAAGAATATCTCTTTCTCCTATGTGCTTTCATCCCTAACCCTAACCCTAACCCTTCCGAAAGTCGGAGAAGCTCAAGGATGGTACTGATCGATGCGCGCTACCCCATTTAGTGGGGGTAGAGCCTACTTGCAAGTCTCTCCGACCTTCACAAAAAAAGTTATTCAAGAATATCTCTTTCTCCTATGTGCTTTCATCCCTAACCCTAACCCTAACCCTTCCGAAAGTCGGAGAAGCTCAAGGATGGTACCGATCGATGCGCGCAACCCCATTTAGTGGGGGTAGAGCCTACTTGCAAGTCTCTCCGACCTTCACAAAAAAAGTTATTCAAGAATATCTCCTCAGATTTGGGGGAATTTCGTCGGTCGACCTCTTCCGAAGGTCGTACAAGCTCGGGGATGGTACCAATCGATCTGCAGGACCCAAATTAGTCCAGATGCAACCACTTTCCAAGTCTCTCCGACCTTCACAAAAAAAGTTATTCAAGAATATCTCTTTCTCCTATGTGCTTTCATCCCTAACCCTAACCCTAACCCTTCCGAAAGTCGGAGAAGCTCAAGGATGGTACCGATCGATGCGCGCTACCCCATTTAGTGGGGGTAGAGCCTACTTGCAAGTCTCTCCGACCTTCACAAAAAAAGTTATTCAAGAATATCTCTTTCTCCTATGTGCTTTCATCCCTAACCCTAACCCTAACCCTTCCGAAAGTCGGAGAAGCTCAAGGATGGTACCGATCGATGCGCGCTACCCCATTTAGTGGGGGTAGAGCCTACTTGCAAGTCTCTCCGACCTTCACAAAAAAAGTTATTCAAGAATATCTCTTTCTCCTATGTGCTTTCATCCCTAACCCTAACCCTAACCCTTCCGAAAGTCGGAGAAGCTCAAGGATGGTACCGATCGATGCGCGCAACCCCATTTAGTGGGGGTAGAGCCTACTTGCAAGTCTCTCCGACCTTCACAAAAAAAGTAATTCAAGAATATCTCCTCAGATTTGGGGGAATTTCGTCGGTCGACCTCTTCCGAAGGTCGTACAAGCTCGGGGATGGTACCAATCGATCCGCAGGACCCAAATTAGTCCAGATGCAACCACTTTCCAAGTCTCTCCGACCTTCACAAAAAAAGTTATTCAAGAATATCTCTTTCTCCTATGTGCTTTCATCCCTAACCCTAACCCTAACCCTTCCGAAAGTCGGAGAAGCTCAAGGATGGTACCGATCGATGCGCGCTACCCCATTTAGTGGGGGTAGAGCCTACTTGCAAGTCTCTCCGACCTTCACAAAAAAAGTTATTCAAGAATATCTCTTTCTCCTATGTGCTTTCATCCCTAACCCTAACCCTAACCCTTCCGAAAGTCGGAGAAGCTCAAGGATGGTACCGATCGATGCGCGCAACCCCATTTAGTGGGGGTAGAGCCTACTTGCAAGTCTCTCCGACCTTCACAAAAAAAGTTATTCAAGAATATCTCCTCAGATTTGGGGGAATTTCGTCGGTCGACCTCTTCCGAAGGTCGTACAAGCTCGGGGATGGTACCAATCGATCTGCAGGACCCAAATTAGTCCAGATGCAACCACTTTCCAAGTCTCTCCGACCTTCACAAAAAAAGTTATTCAAGAATATCTCTTTCTCCTATGTGCTTTCATCCCTAACCCTAACCCTTCCGAAAGTCGGAGAAGCTCAAGGATGGTACCGATCGATGCGCGCTACCCCATTTAGTGGGGGTAGAGCCTACTTGCAAGTCTCTCCGACCTTCACAAAAAAAGTTATTCAAGAATATCTCTTTCTCCTATGTGCTTTCATCCCTAACCCTAACCCTAACCCTTCCGAAAGTCGGAGAAGCTCAAGGATGGTACCGATCGATGCGCGCAACCCCATTTAGTGGGGGTAGAGCCTACTTGCAAGTCTCTCCGACCTTCACAAAAAAAGTTATTCAAGAATATCTCCTCAGATTTGGGGGAATTTCGTCGGTCGACCTCTTCCGAAGGTCGTACAAGCTCGGGGATGGTACCAATCGATCCGCAGGACCCAAATTAGTCCAGATGCAACCACTTTCCAAGTCTCTCCGACCTTCACAAAAAAAGTTATTCAAGAATATCTCTTTCTCCTATGTGCTTTCATCCCTAACCCTAACCCTAACCCTTCCGAAAGTCGGAGAAGCTCAAGGATGGTACCGATCGATGCGCGCTACCCCATTTAGTGGGGGTAGAGCCTACTTGCAAGTCTCTCCGACCTTCACAAAAAAAGTTATTCAAGAATATCTCTTTCTCCTATGTGCTTTCATCCCTAACCCTAACCCTAACCCTTCCGAAAGTCGGAGAAGCTCAAGGATGGTACCGATCGATGCGCGCTACCCCATTTAGTGGGGGTAGAGCCTACTTGCAAGTCTCTCCGACCTTCACAAAAAAAGTTATTCAAGAATATCTCCTCAGATTTGGGGGAATTTCGTCGGTCGACCTCTTCCGAAGGTTGTACAAGCTCGGGGATGGTACCAATCGATCCGCAGGACACAAATTAGTCCAGATGCAACCACTTTCCAAGTCTCTCCGACCTTCACAAAAAAAGTTATTCAAGAATATCTCTTTCTCCTATGTGCTTTCATCCCTAACCCTAACCCTAACCCTTCCGAAAGTCGGAGAAGCTCAAGGATGGTACCAATCGATGCGCGCTACCCCATTTAGTGGGGGTAGAGCCTACTTGCAAGTCTCTCCGACCTTCACAAAAAAAGTTATTCAAGAATATCTCTTTCTCCTATGTGCTTTCATCCCTAACCCTAACCCTAACCCTTCCGAAAGTCGGAGAAGCTCAAGGATGGTACCGATCGATGCGCGCAACCCCATTTAGTGGGGGTAGAGCCTACTTGCAAGTCTCTCCGACCTTCACAAAAAAAGTTATTTAAGAATATCTCCTCAGATTTGGGGGAATTTCGTCGGTCGACCTCTTCCGAAGGTCGTACAAGCTCGGGGATGGTACCAATCGATCCGCAGGACCCAAATTAGTCCAGATGCAACCACTTTCCAAGTCTCTCCGACCTTCACAAAAAAAGTTATTCAAGAATATCTCTTTCTCCTATGTGCTTTCATCCCTAACCCTAACCCTAACCCTTCCGAAAGTCGGAGAAGCTCAAGGATGGTACCGATCGATGCGCGCTACCCCATTTAGTGGGGGTAGAGCCTACTTGCAAGTCTCTCCGACCTTCACAAAAAAAGTTATTCAAGAATATCTCTTTCTCCTATGTGCTTTCATCCCTAACCCTAACCCTAACCCTTCCGAAAGTCGGAGAAGCTCAAGGATGGTACCGATCGATGCGCGCTACCCCATTTAGTGGGGGTAGAGCCTACTTGCAAGTCTCTCCGACCTTCACAAAAAAAGTTATTCAAGAATATCTCTTTCTCCTATGTGCTTTCATCCCTAACCCTAACCCTAACCCTTCCGAAAGTCGGAGAAGCTCAAGGATGGTACCGATCGATGCGCGCTACCACATTTAGTGGGGGTAGAGCCTACTTGCAAGTCTCTCCGACCTTCACAAAAAAAGTTATTCAAGAATATCTCTTTCTCCTATGTGCTTTCATCCCTAACCCTAACCCTAACCCTTCCGAAAGTCGGAGAAGCTCAAGGATGGTACCGATCGATGCGCGCAACCCCATTTAGTGGGGGTAGAGCCTACTTGCAAGTCTCTCCGACCTTCACAAAAAAAGTTATTCAAGAATATCTCTTTCTCCTATGTGCTTTCATCCCTAACCCTAACCCTAACCCTTCCGAAAGTCGGAGAAGCTCAAGGATGGTACCGATCGATGCGCGCAACCCCATTTAGTGGGGGTAGAGCCTACTTGCAAGTCTCTCCGACCTTCACAAAAAAAGTAATTCAAGAATATCTCCTCAGATTTGGGGGAATTTCGTCGGTCGACCTCTTCCGAAGGTCGTACAAGCTCGGGGATGGTACCAATCGATCCGCAGGACCCAAATTAGTCCAGATGCAACCACTTTCCAAGTCTCTCCGACCTTCACAAAAAAAGTTATTCAAGAATATCTCTTTCTCCTATGTGCTTTCATCCCTAACCCTAACCCTAACCCTTCCGAAAGTCGGAGAAGCTCAAGGATGGTACCGATCGATGCGCGCTACCCCATTTAGTGGGGGCAGAGCCTACTTGCAAGTCTCTCCGACCTTCACAAAAAAAGTTATTCAAGAATATCTCTTTCTCCTATGTGCTTTCATCCCTAACCCTAACCCTAACCCTTCCGAAAGTCGGAAAAGCTCAAGGATGGTACCGATCGATGCGCGCTACCCCATTTAGTGGGGGTAGAGCCTACTTGCAAGTCTCTCCGACCTTCACAAAAAAAGTTATTCAAGAATATCTCTTTCTCCTATGTGCTTTCATCCCTAACCCTAACCCTAACCCTTCCGAAAGTCGGAGAAGCTCAAGGATGGTACCGATCGATGCGCGCAACCCCATTTAGTGGGGGTAGAGCCTACTTGCAAGTCTCTCCGACCTTCACAAAAAAAGTAATTCAAGAATATCTCCTCAGATTTGGGGGAATTTCGTCGGTCGACCTCTTCCGAAGGTCGTACAAGCTCGGGGATGGTACCAATCGATCCGCAGGACCCAAATTAGTCCAGATGCAACCACTTTCCAAGTCTCTCCGACCTTCACAAAAAAAGTTATTCAAGAATATCTCTTTCTCCTATGTGCTTTCATCCCTAACCCTAACCCTAACCCTTCCGAAAGTCGGAGAAGCTCAAGGATGGTACCGATCGATGCGCGCTACCCCATTTAGTGGGGGTAGAGCCTACTTGCAAGTCTCTCCGACCTTCACAAAAAAAGTTATTCAAGAATATCTCTTTCTCCTATGTGCTTTCATCCCTAACCCTAACCCTTCCGAAAGTCGGAGAAGCTCAAGGATGGTACCGATCGATGCGCGCTACCCCATTTAGTGGGGGTAGAGCCTACTTGCAAGTCTCTCAGACCTTCACAAAAAAAGTTATTCAAGAATATCTCCTCAGATTTGGGGGAATTTCGTCGGTCGACCTCTTCCGAAGGTCGTACAAGCTCGGGGATGGTACCAATCGATCCGCAGGACCCAAATTAGTCCAGATGCAACCACTTTCCAAGTCTCTCCGACCTTCACAAAAAAAGTTATTCAAGAATATCTCTTTCTCCTATGTGCTTTCATCCCTAACCCTAACCCTAACCCTTCCGAAAGTCGGAGAAGCTCAAGGATGGTACCGATCGATGCGCGCTACCCCATTTAGTGGGGGCAGAGCCTACTTGCAAGTCTCTCCGACCTTCACAAAAAAAGTTATTCAAGAATATCTCTTTCTCCTATGTGCTTTCATCCCTAACCCTAACCCTAACCCTTCCGAAAGTCGGAAAAGCTCAAGGATGGTACCGATCGATGCGCGCAACCCCATTTAGTGGGGGTAGAGCCTACTTGCAAGTCTCTCCGACCTTCACAAAAAAAGTTATTCAAGAATATCTCCTCAGATTTGGGGGAATTTCGTCGGTCGACCTCTTCCGAAGGTCGTACAAGCTCGGGGATGGTACCAATCGATCTGCAGGACCCAAATTAGTCCAGATGCAACCACTTTCCAAGTCTCTCCGACCTTCACAAAAAAAGTTATTCAAGAATATCTCTTTCTCCTATGTGCTTTCATCCCTAACCCTAACCCTAACCCTTCCGAAAGTCGGAGAAGCTCAAGGATGGTACCGATCGATGCGCGCTACCCCATTTAGTGGGGGTAGAGCCTACTTGCAAGTCTCTCCGACCTTCACAAAAAAAGTTATTCAAGAATATCTCTTTCTCCTATGTGCTTTCATCCCTAACCCTAACCCTAACCCTTCCGAAAGTCGGAGAAGCTCAAGGATGGTACCGATCGATGCGCGCTACCCCATTTAGTGGGGGTAGAGCCTACTTGCAAGTCTCTCCGACCTTCACAAAAAAAGTTATTCAAGAATATCTCTTTCTCCTATGTGCTTTCATCCCTAACCCTAACCCTAACCCTTCCGAAAGTCGGAGAAGCTCAAGGATGGTACCGATCGATGCGCGCTACCACATTTAGTGGGGGTAGAGCCTACTTGCAAGTCTCTCCGACCTTCACAAAAAAAGTTATTCAAGAATATCTCTTTCTCCTATGTGCTTTCATCCCTAACCCTAACCCTTCCGAAAGTCGGAGAAGCTCAAGGATGGTACCGATCGATGCGCGCAACCCCATTTAGTGGGGGTAGAGCCTACTTGCAAGTCTCTCCGACCTTCACAAAAAAAGTTATTCAAGAATATCTCTTTCTCCTATGTGCTTTCATCCCTAACCCTAACCCTAACCCTTCCGAAAGTCGGAGAAGCTCAAGGATGGTACCGATCGATGCGCGCAACCCCATTTAGTGGGGGTAGAGCCTACTTGCAAGTCTCTCCGACCTTCACAAAAAAAGTAATTCAAGAATATCTCCTCAGATTTGGGGGAATTTCGTCGGTCGACCTCTTCCGAAGGTCGTACAAGCTCGGGGATGGTACCAATCGATCCGCAGGACCCAAATTAGTCCAGATGCAACCACTTTCCAAGTCGCTCCGACCTTCACAAAAAAAGTTATTCAAGAATATCTCTTTCTCCTATGTGCTTTCATCCCTAACCCTAACCCTAACCCTTCCGAAAGTCGGAGAAGCTCAAGGATGGTACCGATCGATGCGCGCTACCCCATTTAGTGGGGGCAGAGCCTACTTGCAAGTCTCTCCGACCTTCACAAAAAAAGTTATTCAAGAATATCTCTTTCTCCTATGTGCTTTCATCCCTAACCCTAACCCTAACCCTTCCGAAAGTCGGAGAAGCTCAAGGATGGTACCGATCGATGCGCGCTACCCCATTTAGTGGGGGTAGAGCCTACTTGCAAGTCTCTCCGACCTTCACAAAAAAAGTTATTCAAGAATATCTCTTTCTCCTATGTGCTTTCATCCCTAACCCTAACCCTAACCCTTCCGAAAGTCGGAGAAGCTCAAGGATGGTACCGATCGATGCGCGCAACCCCATTTAGTGGGGGTAGAGCCTACTTGCAAGTCTCTCCGACCTTCACAAAAAAAGTAATTCAAGAATATCTCCTCAGATTTGGGGGAATTTCGTCGGTCGACCTCTTCCGAAGGTCGTACAAGCTCGGGGATGGTACCAATCGATCCGCAGGACCCAAATTAGTCCAGATGCAACCACTTTCCAAGTCTCTCCGACCTTCACAAAAAAAGTTATTCAAGAATATCTCTTTCTCCTATGTGCTTTCATCCCTAACCCTAACCCTTCCGAAAGTCGGAGAAGCTCAAGGATGGTACCGATCGATGCGCGCTACCCCATTTAGTGGGGGTAGAGCCTACTTGCAAGTCTCTCCGACCTTCACAAAAAAAGTTATTCAAGAATATCTCTTTCTCCTATGTGCTTTCATCCCTAACCCTAACCCTTCCGAAAGTCGGAGAAGCTCAAGGATGGTACCGATCGATGTGCGCTACCCCATTTAGTGGGGGTAGAGCCTACTTGCAAGTCTCTCAGACCTTCACAAAAAAAGTTATTCAAGAATATCTCCTCAGATTTGGGGGAATTTCGTCGGTCGACCTCTTCCGAAGGTCGTACAAGCTCGGGGATGGTACTAATCGATCCGCAGGACCCAAATTAGTCCAGATGCAACCACTTTCCAAGTCTCTCCGACCTTCACAAAAAAAGTTATTCAAGAATATCTCTTTCTCCTATGTGCTTTCATCCCTAACCCTAACCCTAACCCTTCCGAAAGTCGGAGAAGCTCAAGGATGGTACCGATCGATGCGCGCTACCCCATTTAGTGGGGGCAGAGCCTACTTGCAAGTCTCTCCGACCTTCACAAAAAAAGTTATTCAAGAATATCTCTTTCTCCTATGTGCTTTCATCCCTAACCCTAACCCTAACCCTTCCGAAAGTCGGAGAAGCTCAAGGATGGTACCGATCGATGCGCGCTACCCCATTTAGTGGGGGTAGAGCCTACTTGCAAGTCTCTCCGACCTTCACAAAAAAAGTTATTCAAGAATATCTCTTTCTCCTATGTGCTTTCATCCCTAACCCTAACCCTAACCCTTCCGAAAGTCGGAGAAGCTCAAGGATGGTACCGATCGATGCGCGCTACCCCATTTAGTGGGGGTAGAGCCTACTTGCAAGTCTCTCCGACCTTCACAAAAAAAGTTATTCAAGAATATCTCTTTCTCCTATGTGCTTTCATCCCTAACCCTAACCCTAACCCTTCCGAAAGTCGGAGAAGCTCAAGGATGGTACCGATCGATGCGCGCAACCCCATTTAGTGGGGGTAGAGCCTACTTGCAAGTCTCTCCGACCTTCACAAAAAAAGTTATTCAAGAATATCTCCTCAGATTTGGGGGAATTTCGTCGGTCGACCTCTTCCGAAGGTCGTACAAGCTCGGGGATGGTACCAATCGATCCGCAGGACCCAAATTAGTCCAGATGCAACCACTTTCCAAGTCTCTCCGACCTTCACAAAAAAAGTTATTCAAGAATATCTCTTTCTCCTATGTGCTTTCATCCCTAACCCTAACCCTAACCCTTCCGAAAGTCGGAGAAGCTCAAGGATGGTACCGATCGATGCGCGCTACCCCATTTAGTGGGGGTAGAGCCTACTTGCAAGTCTCTCCGACCTTCACAAAAAAAGTTATTCAAGAATATCTCTTTCTCCTATGTGCTTTCATCCCTAACCCTAACCCTAACCCTTCCAAAAGTCGGAGAAGCTCAAGGATGGTACCGATCGATGCGCGCAACCCCATTTAGTGGGGGTAGAGCCTACTTGCAAGTCTCTCCGACCTTCACAAAAAAAGTTATTCAAGAATATCTCCTCAGATTTGGGGGAATTTCGTCGGTCGACCTCTTCCGAAGGTCGTACAAGCTCGGGGATGGTACCAATCGATCCGCAGGACCCAAATTAGTCCAGATGCAACCACTTTCCAAGTCTCTCCGACCTTCACAAAAAAAGTTATTCAAGAATATCTCTTTCTCCTATGTGCTTTCATCCCTAACCCTAACCCTAACCCTTCCGAAAGTCGGAGAAGCTCAAGGATGGTACCGATCGATGCGCGCTACCCCATTTAGTGGGGGTAGAGCCTACTTGCAAGTCTCTCCGACCTTCACAAAAAAAGTTATTCAAGAATATCTCTTTCTCCTATGTGCTTTCATCCCTAACCCTAACCCTAACCCTTCCGAAAGTCGGAGAAGCTCAAGGATAGTACCGATCGATGCGCGCTACCCCATTTAGTGGGGGTAGAGCCTACTTGCAAGTCTCTCCGACCTTCACAAAAAAAGTTATTCAAGAATATCTCTTTCTCCTATGTGCTTTCATCCCTAACCCTAACCCTAACCCTTCCGAAAGTCGGAGAAGCTCAAGGATGGTACCGATCGATGCGCGCAACCCCATTTAGTGGGGGTAGAGCCTACTTGCAAGTCTCTCCGACCTTCACAAAAAAAGTTATTCAAGAATATCTCCTCAGATTTGGGGGAATTTCGTCGGTCGACCTCTTCCGAAGGTCGTACAAGCTCGGGGATGGTACCAATCGATCCGCAGGACCCAAATTAGTCCAGATGCAACCACTTTCCAAGTCTCTCCGACCTTCACAAAAAAAGTTATTCAAGAATATCTCTTTCTCCTATGTGCTTTCATCCCTAACCCTAACCCTAACCCTTCCGAAAGTCGGAGAAGCTCAAGGATGGTACCGATCGATGCGCGCTACCCCATTTAGTGGGGGTAGAGCCTACTTGCAAGTCTCTCCGACCTTCACAAAAAAAGTTATTCAAGAATATCTCTTTCTCCTATGTGCTTTCATCCCTAACCCTAACCCTAACCCTTCCAAAAGTCGGAGAAGCTCAAGGATGGTACCGATCGATGCGCGCAACCCCATTTAGTGGGGGTAGAGCCTACTTGCAAGTCTCTCCGACCTTCACAAAAAAAGTTATTCAAGAATATCTCCTCAGATTTGGGGGAATTTCGTCGGTCGACCTCTTCCGAAGGTCGTACAAGCTCGGGGATGGTACCAATCGATCCGCAGGACCCAAATTAGTCCAGATGCAACCACTTTCCAAGTCTCTCCGACCTTCACAAAAAAAGTTATTCAAGAATATCTCTTTCTCCTATGTGCTTTCATCCCTAACCCTAACCCTAACCCTTCCGAAAGTCGGAGAAGCTCAAGGATGGTACCGATCGATGCGCGCTACCCCATTTAGTGGGGGTAGAGCCTACTTGCAAGTCTCTCCGACCTTCACAAAAAAAGTTATTCAAGAATATCTCTTTCTCCTATGTGCTTTCATCCCTAACCCTAACCCTAACCCTTCCGAAAGTCGGAGAAGCTCAAGGATAGTACCGATCGATGCGCGCTACCCCATTTAGTGGGAGTAGAGCCTACTTGCAAGTCTCTCCGACCTTCACAAAAAAAGTTATTCAAGAATATCTCCTCAGATTTGGGGGAATTTCGTCGGTCGACCTCTTCCGAAGGTCGTACAAGCTCGGGGATGGTACCAATCGATCCGCAGGACCCAAATTAGTCCAGATGCAACCACTTTCCAAGTCTCTCCGACCTTCACAAAAAAAGTTATTCAAGAATATCTCTTTCTCCTATGTGCTTTCATCCCTAACCCTAACCCTAACCCTTCCGAAAGTCGGAGAAGCTCAAGGATGGTACCGATCGATGCGCGCTACCCCATTTAGTGGGGGTAGAGCCTACTTGCAAGTCTCTCCGACCTTCACAAAAAAAGTTATTCAAGAATATCTCTTTCTCCTATGTGCTTTCATCCCTAACCCTAACCCTTCCGAAAGTCGGAGAAGCTCAAGGATGGTACCGATCGATGCGCGCTACCCCATTTAGTGGGGGTAGAGCCTACTTGCAAGTCTCTCAGACCTTCACAAAAAAAGTTATTCAAGAATATCTCCTCAGATTTGGGGGAATTTCGTCGGTCGACCTCTTCCGAAGGTCGTACAAGCTCGGGGATGGTACCAATCGATCCGCAGGACCCAAATTAGTCCAGATGCAACCACTTTCCAAGTCTCTCCGACCTTCACAAAAAAAGTTATTCAAGAATATCTCTTTCTCCTATGTGCTTTCATCCCTAACCCTAACCCTAACCCTTCCGAAAGTCGGAGAAGCTCAAGGATGGTACCGATCGATGCGCGCTAACCCATTTAGTGGGGGCAGAGCCTACTTGCAAGTCTCTCCGACCTTCACAAAAAAAGTTATTCAAGAATATCTCTTTCTCCTATGTGCTTTCATCCCTAACCCTAACCCTAACCCTTCCGAAAGTCGGAGAAGCTCAAGGATGGTACCGATCGATGCGCGCAACCCCATTTAGTGGGGGTAGAGCCTACTTGCAAGTCTCTCCGACCTTCACAAAAAAAGTTATTCAAGAATATCTCCTCAGATTTGGGGGAATTTCGTCGGTCGACCTCTTCCGAAGGTCGTACAAGCTCGGGGATGGTACCAATCGATCCGCAGGACCCAAATTAGTCCAGATGCAACCACTTTCCAAGTCTCTCCGACCTTCACAAAAAAAGTTATTCAAGAATATCTCTTTCTCCTATGTGCTTTCATCCCTAACCCTAACCCTAACCCTTCCGAAAGTCGGAGAAGCTCAAGGATGGTACCGATCGATGCGCGCTACCCCATTTAGTGGGGGTAGAGCCTACTTGCAAGTCTCTCCGACCTTCACAAAAAAAGTTATTCAAGAATATCTCTTTCTCCTATGTGCTTTCATCCCTAACCCTAACCCTAACCCTTCCGAAAGTCGGAGAAGCTCAAGGATGGTACCGATCGATGCGCGCTACCCCATTTAGTGGGGGTAGAGCCTACTTGCAAGTCTCTCCGACCTTCACAAAAAAAGTTATTCAAGAATATCTCTTTCTCCTATGTGCTTTCATCCCTAACCCTAACCCTAACCCTTCCGAAAGTCGGAGAAGCTCAAGGATGGTACCGATCGATGCGCGCTACCACATTTAGTGGGGGTAGAGCCTACTTGCAAGTCTCTCCGACCTTCACAAAAAAAGTTATTCAAGAATATCTCTTTCTCCTATGTGCTTTCATCCCTAACCCTAACCCTTCCGAAAGTCGGAGAAGCTCAAGGATGGTACCGATCGATGCGCGCAACCCCATTTAGTGGGGGTAGAGCCTACTTGCAAGTCTCTCCGACCTTCACAAAAAAAGTTATTCAAGAATATCTCTTTCTCCTATGTGCTTTCATCCCTAACCCTAACCCTAACCCTTCCGAAAGTCGGAGAAGCTCAAGGATGGTACCGATCGATGCGCGCAACCCCATTTAGTGGGGGTAGAGCCTACTTGCAAGTCTCTCCGACCTTCACAAAAAAAGTAATTCAAGAATATCTCCTCAGATTTGGGGGAATTTCGTCGGTCGACCTCTTCCGAAGGTCGTACAAGCTCGGGGATGGTACCAATCGATCCGCAGGACCCAAATTAGTCCAGATGCAACCACTTTCCAAGTCGCTCCGACCTTCACAAAAAAAGTTATTCAAGAATATCTCTTTCTCCTATGTGCTTTCATCCCTAACCCTAACCCTAACCCTTCCGAAAGTCGGAGAAGCTCAAGGATGGTACCGATCGATGCGCGCTACCCCATTTAGTGGGGGCAGAGCCTACTTGCAAGTCTCTCCGACCTTCACAAAAAAAGTTATTCAAGAATATCTCTTTCTCCTATGTGCTTTCATCCCTAACCCTAACCCTAACCCTTCCGAAAGTCGGAGAAGCTCAAGGATGGTACCGATCGATGCGCGCTACCCCATTTAGTGGGGGTAGAGCCTACTTGCAAGTCTCTCCGACCTTCACAAAAAAAGTTATTCAAGAATATCTCTTTCTCCTATGTGCTTTCATCCCTAACCCTAACCCTAACCCTTCCGAAAGTCGGAGAAGCTCAAGGATGGTACCGATCGATGCGCGCAACCCCATTTAGTGGGGGTAGAGCCTACTTGCAAGTCTCTCCGACCTTCACAAAAAAAGTAATTCAAGAATATCTCCTCAGATTTGGGGGAATTTCGTCGGTCGACCTCTTCCGAAGGTCGTACAAGCTCGGGGATGGTACCAATCGATCCGCAGGACCCAAATTAGTCCAGATGCAACCACTTTCCAAGTCTCTCCGACCTTCACAAAAAAAGTTATTCAAGAATATCTCTTTCTCCTATGTGCTTTCATCCCTAACCCTAACCCTAACCCTTCCGAAAGTCGGAGAAGCTCAAGGATGGTACCGATCGATGCGCGCTACCCCATTTAGTGGGGGTAGAGCCTACTTGCAAGTCTCTCCGACCTTCACAAAAAAAGTTATTCAAGAATATCTCTTTCTCCTATGTGCTTTCATCCCTAACCCTAACCCTTCCGAAAGTCGGAGAAGCTCAAGGATGGTACCGATCGATGCGCGCTACCCCATTTAGTGGGGGTAGAGCCTACTTGCAAGTCTCTCAGACCTTCACAAAAAAAGTTATTCAAGAATATCTCCTCAGATTTGGGGGAATTTCGTCGGTCGACCTCTTCCGAAGGTCGTACAAGCTCGGGGATGGTACTAATCGATCCGCAGGACCCAAATTAGTCCAGATGCAACCACTTTCCAAGTCTCTCCGACCTTCACAAAAAAAGTTATTCAAGAATATCTCTTTCTCCTATGTGCTTTCATCCCTAACCCTAACCCTAACCCTTCCGAAAGTCGGAGAAGCTCAAGGATGGTACCGATCGATGCGCGCTACCCCATTTAGTGGGGGCAGAGCCTACTTGCAAGTCTCTCCGACCTTCACAAAAAAAGTTATTCAAGAATATCTCTTTCTCCTATGTGCTTTCATCCCTAACCCTAACCCTAACCCTTCCGAAAGTCGGAGAAGCTCAAGGATGGTACCGATCGATGCGCGCTACCCCATTTAGTGGGGGTAGAGCCTACTTGCAAGTCTCTCCGACCTTCACAAAAAAAGTTATTCAAGAATATCTCTTTCTCCTATGTGCTTTCATCCCTAACCCTAACCCTAACCCTTCCGAAAGTCGGAGAAGCTCAAGGATGGTACCGATCGATGCGCGCTACCCCATTTAGTGGGGGTAGAGCCTACTTGCAAGTCTCTCCGACCTTCACAAAAAAAGTTATTCAAGAATATCTCTTTCTCCTATGTGCTTTCATCCCTAACCCTAACCCTAACCCTTCCGAAAGTCGGAGAAGCTCAAGGATGGTACCGATCGATGCGCGCAACCCCATTTAGTGGGGGTAGAGCCTACTTGCAAGTCTCTCCGACCTTCACAAAAAAAGTTATTCAAGAATATCTCCTCAGATTTGGGGGAATTTCGTCGGTCGACCTCTTCCGAAGGTCGTACAAGCTCGGGGATGGTACCAATCGATCCGCAGGACCCAAATTAGTCCAGATGCAACCACTTTCCAAGTCTCTCCGACCTTCACAAAAAAAGTTATTCAAGAATATCTCTTTCTCCTATGTGCTTTCATCCCTAACCCTAACCCTAACCCTTCCGAAAGTCGGAGAAGCTCAAGGATGGTACCGATCGATGCGCGCTACCCCATTTAGTGGGGGTAGAGCCTACTTGCAAGTCTCTCCGACCTTCACAAAAAAAGTTATTCAAGAATATCTCTTTCTCCTATGTGCTTTCATCCCTAACCCTAACCCTAACCCTTCCAAAAGTCGGAGAAGCTCAAGGATGGTACCGATCGATGCGCGCAACCCCATTTAGTGGGGGTAGAGCCTACTTGCAAGTCTCTCCGACCTTCACAAAAAAAGTTATTCAAGAATATCTCCTCAGATTTGGGGGAATTTCGTCGGTCGACCTCTTCCGAAGGTCGTACAAGCTCGGGGATGGTACCAATCGATCCGCAGGACCCAAATTAGTCCAGATGCAACCACTTTCCAAGTCTCTCCGACCTTCACAAAAAAAGTTATTCAAGAATATCTCTTTCTCCTATGTGCTTTCATCCCTAACCCTAACCCTAACCCTTCCGAAAGTCGGAGAAGCTCAAGGATGGTACCGATCGATGCGCGCTACCCCATTTAGTGGGGGTAGAGCCTACTTGCAAGTCTCTCCGACCTTCACAAAAAAAGTTATTCAAGAATATCTCTTTCTCCTATGTGCTTTCATCCCTAACCCTAACCCTAACCCTTCCGAAAGTCGGAGAAGCTCAAGGATAGTACCGATCGATGCGCGCTACCCCATTTAGTGGGAGTAGAGCCTACTTGCAAGTCTCTCCGACCTTCACAAAAAAAGTTATTCAAGAATATCTCCTCAGATTTGGGGGAATTTCGTCGGTCGACCTCTTCCGAAGGTCGTACAAGCTCGGGGATGGTACCAATCGATCCGCAGGACCCAAATTAGTCCAGATGCAACCACTTTCCAAGTCTCTCCGACCTTCACAAAAAAAGTTATTCAAGAATATCTCTTTCTCCTATGTGCTTTCATCCCTAACCCTAACCCTAACCCTTCCGAAAGTCGGAGAAGCTCAAGGATGGTACCGATCGATGCGCGCTACCCCATTTAGTGGGGGTAGAGCCTACTTGCAAGTCTCTCCGACCTTCACAAAAAAAGTTATTCAAGAATATCTCTTTCTCCTATGTGCTTTCATCCCTAACCCTAACCCTAACCCTTCCGAAAGTCGGAGAAGCTCAAGGATGGTACCGATCGATGCGCGCAACCCCATTTAGTGGGGGTAGAGCCTACTTGCAAGTCTCTCCGACCTTCACAAAAAAAGTTATTCAAGAATATCTCCTCAGATTTGGGGGAATTTCGTCGGTCGACCTCTTCCGAAGGTCGTACAAGCTCGGGGATGGTACCAATCGATCCGCAGGACCCAAATTAGTCCAGATGCAACCACTTTCCAAGTCTCTCCGACCTTCACAAAAAAAGTTATTCAAGAATATCTCTTTCTCCTATGTGCTTTCATCCCTAACCCTAACCCTAACCCTTCCGAAAGTCGGAGAAGCTCAAGGATGGTACCGATCGATGCGCGCTACCCCATTTAGTGGGGGTAGAGCCTACTTGCAAGTCTCTCCGACCTTCACAAAAAAAGTTATTCAAGAATATCTCTTTCTCCTATGTGCTTTCATCCCTAACCCTAACCCTAACCCTTCCGAAAGTCGGAGAAGCTCAAGGATGGTACCGATCGATGCGCGCTACCCCATTTAGTGGGGGTAGAGCCTACTTGCAAGTCTCTCCGACCTTCACAAAAAAAGTTATTCAAGAATATCTCCTCAGATTTGGGGGAATTTCGTCGGTCGACCTCTTCCGAAGGTCGTACAAGCTCGGGGATGGTACCAATCGATCCGCAGGACCCAAATTAGTCCAGATGCAACCACTTTCCAAGTCTCTCCGACCTTCACAAAAAAAGTTATTCAAGAATATCTCTTTCTCCTATGTGCTTTCATCCCTAACCCTAACCCTAACCCTTCCGAAAGTCGGAGAAGCTCAAGGATGGTACCGATCGATGCGCGCTACCCCATTTAGTGGGGGTAGAGCCTACTTGCAAGTCTCTCCGACCTTCACAAAAAAAGTTATTCAAGAATATCTCTTTCTCCTATGTGCTTTCATCCCTAACCCTAACCCTAACCCTTCCGAAAGTCGGAGAAGCTCAAGGATGGTACCGATCGATGCGCGCAACCCCATTTAGTGGGGGTAGAGCCTACTTGCAAGTCTCTCCGACCTTCACAAAAAAAGTTATTCAAGAATATCTCCTCAGATTTGGGGGAATTTCGTCGGTCGACCTCTTCCGAAGGTCGTACAAGCTCGGGGATGGTACCAATCGATCCGCAGGACCCAAATTAGTCCAGATGCAACCACTTTCCAAGTCTCTCCGACCTTCACAAAAAAAGTTATTCAAGAATATCTCTTTCTCCTATGTGCTTTCATCCCTAACCCTAACCCTAACCCTTCCGAAAGTCGGAGAAGCTCAAGGATGGTACCGATCGATGCGCGCTACCCCATTTAGTGGGGGTAGAGCCTACTTGCAAGTCTCTCCGACCTTCACAAAAAAAGTTATTCAAGAATATCTCTTTCTCCTATGTGCTTTCATCCCTAACCCTAACCCTAACCCTTCCGAAAGTCGGAGAAGCTCAAGGATGGTACCGATCGATGCGCGCTACCCCATTTAGTGGGGGTAGAGCCTACTTGCAAGTCTCTCCGACCTTCACAAAAAAAGTTATTCAAGAATATCTCCTCAGATTTGGGGGAATTTCGTCGGTCGACCTCTTCCGAAGGTCGTACAAGCTCGGGGATGGTACCAATCGATCTGCAGGACCCAAATTAGTCCAGATGCAACCACTTTCCAAGTCTCTCCGACCTTCACAAAAAAAGTTATTCAAGAATATCTCTTTCTCCTATGTGCTTTCATCCCTAACCCTAACCCTAACCCTTCCGAAAGTCGGAGAAGCTCAAGGATGGTACCGATCGATGCGCGCTACCCCATTTAGTGGGGGTAGAGCCTACTTGCAAGTCTCTCCGACCTTCACAAAAAAAGTTATTCAAGAATATCTCTTTCTCCTATGTGCTTTCATCCCTAACCCTAACCCTAACCCTTCCGAAAGTCGGAGAAGCTCAAGGATGGTACCGATCGATGCGCGCAACCCCATTTAGTGGGGGTAGAGCCTACTTGCAAGTCTCTCCGACCTTCACAAAAAAAGTTATTCAAGAATATCTCCTCAGATTTGGGGGAATTTCGTCGGTCGACCTCTTCCGAAGGTCGTACAAGCTCGGGGATGGTACCAATCGATCCGCAGGACCCAAATTAGTCCAGATGCAACCACTTTCCAAGTCTCTCCGACCTTCACAAAAAAAGTTATTCAAGAATATCTCTTTCTCCTATGTGCTTTCATCCCTAACCCTAACCCTAACCCTTCCGAAAGTCGGAGAAGCTCAAGGATGGTACCGATCGATGCGCGCTACCCCATTTAGTGGGGGTAGAGCCTACTTGCAAGTCTCTCCGACCTTCACAAAAAAAGTTATTCAAGAATATCTCTTTCTCCTATGTGCTTTCATCCCTAACCCTAACCCTAACCCTTCCGAAAGTCGGAGAAGCTCAAGGATGGTACCGATCGATGCGCGCTACCCCATTTAGTGGGGGTAGAGCCTACTTGCAAGTCTCTCCGACCTTCACAAAAAAAGTTATTCAAGAATATCTCCTCAGATTTGGGGGAATTTCGTCGGTCGACCTCTTCCGAAGGTCGTACAAGCTCGGGGATGGTACCAATCGATCTGCAGGACCCAAATTAGTCCAGATGCAACCACTTTCCAAGTCTCTCCGACCTTCACAAAAAAAGTTATTCAAGAATATCTCTTTCTCCTATGTGCTTTCATCCCTAACCCTAACCCTAACCCTTCCGAAAGTCGGAGAAGCTCAAGGATGGTACCGATCGATGCGCGCTACCCCATTTAGTGGGGGTAGAGCCTACTTGCAAGTCTCTCCGACCTTCACAAAAAAAGTTATTCAAGAATATCTCCTCAGATTTGGGGGAATTTCGTCGGTCGACCTCTTCCGAAGGTCGTACAAGCTCGGGGATGGTACCAATCGATCCGCAGGACCCAAATTAGTCCAGATGCAACCACTTTCCAAGTCTCTCCGACCTTCACAAAAAAAGTTATTCAAGAATATCTCTTTCTCCTATGTGCTTTCATCCCTAACCCTAACCCTAACCCTTCCGAAAGTCGGAGAAGCTCAAGGATGGTACCGATCGATGCGCGCTACCCCATTTAGTGGGGGTAGAGCCTACTTGCAAGTCTCTCCGACCTTCACAAAAAAAGTTATTCAAGAATATCTCTTTCTCCTATGTGCTTTCATCCCTAACCCTAACCCTAACCCTTCCGAAAGTCGGAGAAGCTCAAAGATGGTACCGATCGATGCGCGCTACCCCATTTAGTGGGGGTAGAGCCTACTTGCAAGTCTCTCCGACCTTCACAAAAAAAGTTATTCAAGAATATCTCTTTCTCCTATGTGCTTTCATCCCTAACCCTAACCCTAACCCTTCCGAAAGTCGGAGAAGCTCAAGGATGGTACTGATCGATGCGCGCTACCCCATTTAGTGGGGGTAGAGCCTACTTGCAAGTCTCTCCGACCTTCACAAAAAAAGTTATTCAAGAATATCTCTTTCTCCTATGTGCTTTCATCCCTAACCCTAACCCTAACCCTTCCGAAAGTCGGAGAAGCTCAAGGATGGTACTGATCGATGCGCGCAACCCCATTTAGTGGGGGTAGAGCCTACTTGCAAGTCTCTCCGACCTTCACAAAAAAAGTTATTCAAGAATATCTCCTCAGATTTTGGGGGAATTTCGTCGGTCGACCTCTTCCGAAGGTCGTACAAGCTCGGGGATGGTACCAATCGATCTGCAGGACCCAAATTAGTCCAGATGCAACCACTTTCCAAGTCTCTCCGACCTTCACAAAAAAAGTTATTCAAGAATATCTCTTTCTCCTATGTGCTTTCATCCCTAACCCTAACCCTAACCCTTCCGAAAGTCGGAGAAGCTCAAGGATGGTACCGATCGATGCGCGCTACCCCATTTAGTGGGGGTAGAGCCTACTTGCAAGTCTCTCCGACCTTCACAAAAAAAGTTATTCAAGAATATCTCTTTCTCCTATGTGCTTTCATCCCTAACCCTAACCCTAACCCTTCCGAAAGTCGGAGAAGCTCAAGGATGGTACCGATCGATGCGCGCAACCCCATTTAGTGGGGGTAGAGCCTACTTGCAAGTCTCTCCGACCTTCACAAAAAAAGTTATTCAAGAATATCTCCTCAGATTTGGGGGAATTTCGTCGGTCGACCTCTTCCGAAGGTCGTACAAGCTCGGGGATGGTACCAATCGATCCGCAGGACCCAAATTAGTCCAGATGCAACCACTTTCCAAGTCTCTCCGACCTTCACAAAAAAAGTTATTCAAGAATATCTCTTTCTCCTATGTGCTTTCATCCCTAACCCTAACCCTAACCCTTCCGAAAGTCGGAGAAGCTCAAGGATGGTACCGATCGATGCGCGCTACCCCATTTAGTGGGGGTAGAGCCTACTTGCAAGTCTCTCCGACCTTCACAAAAAAAGTTATTCAAGAATATCTCTTTCTCCTATGTGCTTTCATCCCTAACCCTAACCCTAACCCTTCCGAAAGTCGGAGAAGCTCAAGGATGGTACCGATCGATGCGCGCTACCCCATTTAGTGGGGGTAGAGCCTACTTGCAAGTCTCTCCGACCTTCACAAAAAAAGTTATTCAAGAATATCTCCTCAGATTTGGGGGAATTTCGTCGGTCGACCTCTTCCGAAGGTCGTACAAGCTCGGGGATGGTACCAATCGATCCGCAGGACCCAAATTAGTCCAGATGCAACCACTTTCCAAGTCTCTCCGACCTTCACAAAAAAAGTTATTCAAGAATATCTCTTTCTCCTATGTGCTTTCATCCCTAACCCTAACCCTAACCCTTCCGAAAGTCGGAGAAGCTCAAGGATGGTACCGATCGATGCGCGCTACCCCATTTAGTGGGGGTAGAGCCTACTTGCAAGTCTCTCCGACCTTCACAAAAAAAGTTATTCAAGAATATCTCTTTCTCCTATGTGCTTTCATCCCTAACCCTAACCCTAACCCTTCCGAAAGTCGGAGAAGCTCAAGGATGGTACCGATCGATGCGCGCAACCCCATTTAGTGGGGGTAGAGCCTACTTGCAAGTCTCTCCGACCTTCACAAAAAAAGTTATTCAAGAATATCTCCTCAGATTTGGGGGAATTTCGTCGGTCGACCTCTTCCGAAGGTCGTACAAGCTCGGGGATGGTACCAATCGATCCGCAGGACCCAAATTAGTCCAGATGCAACCACTTTCCAAGTCTCTCCGACCTTCACAAAAAAAGTTATTCAAGAATATCTCTTTCTCCTATGTGCTTTCATCCCTAACCCTAACCCTAACCCTTCCGAAAGTCGGAGAAGCTCAAGGATGGTACCGATCGATGCGCGCTACCCCATTTAGTGGGGGTAGAGCCTACTTGCAAGTCTCTCCGACCTTCACAAAAAAAGTTATTCAAGAATATCTCTTTCTCCTATGTGCTTTCATCCCTAACCCTAACCCTAACCCTTCCGAAAGTCGGAGAAGCTCAAGGATGGTACCGATCGATGCGCGCTACCCCATTTAGTGGGGGTAGAGCCTACTTGCAAGTCTCTCCGACCTTCACAAAAAAAGTTATTCAAGAATATCTCCTCAGATTTGGGGGAATTTCGTCGGTCGACCTCTTCCGAAGGTCGTACAAGCTCGGGGATGGTACCAATCGATCTGCAGGACCCAAATTAGTCCAGATGCAACCACTTTCCAAGTCTCTCCGACCTTCACAAAAAAAGTTATTCAAGAATATCTCTTTCTCCTATGTGCTTTCATCCCTAACCCTAACCCTAACCCTTCCGAAAGTCGGAGAAGCTCAAGGATGGTACCGATCGATGCGCGCTACCCCATTTAGTGGGGGTAGAGCCTACTTGCAAGTCTCTCCGACCTTCACAAAAAAAGTTATTCAAGAATATCTCTTTCTCCTATGTGCTTTCATCCCTAACCCTAACCCTAACCCTTCCGAAAGTCGGAGAAGCTCAAGGATGGTACCGATCGATGCGCGCAACCCCATTTAGTGGGGGTAGAGCCTACTTGCAAGTCTCTCCGACCTTCACAAAAAAAGTTATTCAAGAATATCTCCTCAGATTTGGGGGAATTTCGTCGGTCGACCTCTTCCGAAGGTCGTACAAGCTCGGGGATGGTACCAATCGATCCGCAGGACCCAAATTAGTCCAGATGCAACCACTTTCCAAGTCTCTCCGACCTTCACAAAAAAAGTTATTCAAGAATATCTCTTTCTCCTATGTGCTTTCATCCCTAACCCTAACCCTAACCCTTCCGAAAGTCGGAGAAGCTCAAGGATGGTACCGATCGATGCGCGCTACCCCATTTAGTGGGGGTAGAGCCTACTTGCAAGTCTCTCCGACCTTCACAAAAAAAGTTATTCAAGAATATCTCTTTCTCCTATGTGCTTTCATCCCTAACCCTAACCCTAACCCTTCCGAAAGTCGGAGAAGCTCAAGGATGGTACCGATCGATGCGCGCTACCCCATTTAGTGGGGGTAGAGCCTACTTGCAAGTCTCTCCGACCTTCACAAAAAAAGTTATTCAAGAATATCTCCTCAGATTTGGGGGAATTTCGTCGGTCGACCTCTTCCGAAGGTCGTACAAGCTCGGGGATGGTACCAATCGATCTGCAGGACCCAAATTAGTCCAGATGCAACCACTTTCCAAGTCTCTCCGACCTTCACAAAAAAAGTTATTCAAGAATATCTCTTTCTCCTATGTGCTTTCATCCCTAACCCTAACCCTAACCCTTCCGAAAGTCGGAGAAGCTCAAGGATGGTACCGATCGATGCGCGCTACCCCATTTAGTGGGGGTAGAGCCTACTTGCAAGTCTCTCCGACCTTCACAAAAAAAGTTATTCAAGAATATCTCCTCAGATTTGGGGGAATTTCGTCGGTCGACCTCTTCCGAAGGTCGTACAAGCTCGGGGATGGTACCAATCGATCCGCAGGACCCAAATTAGTCCAGATGCAACCACTTTCCAAGTCTCTCCGACCTTCACAAAAAAAGTTATTCAAGAATATCTCTTTCTCCTATGTGCTTTCATCCCTAACCCTAACCCTAACCCTTCCGAAAGTCGGAGAAGCTCAAGGATGGTACCGATCGATGCGCGCTACCCCATTTAGTGGGGGTAGAGCCTACTTGCAAGTCTCTCCGACCTTCACAAAAAAAGTTATTCAAGAATATCTCTTTCTCCTATGTGCTTTCATCCCTAACCCTAACCCTAACCCTTCCGAAAGTCGGAGAAGCTCAAAGATGGTACCGATCGATGCGCGCTACCCCATTTAGTGGGGGTAGAGCCTACTTGCAAGTCTCTCCGACCTTCACAAAAAAAGTTATTCAAGAATATCTCTTTCTCCTATGTGCTTTCATCCCTAACCCTAACCCTAACCCTTCCGAAAGTCGGAGAAGCTCAAGGATGGTACTGATCGATGCGCGCTACCCCATTTAGTGGGGGTAGAGCCTACTTGCAAGTCTCTCCGACCTTCACAAAAAAAGTTATTCAAGAATATCTCTTTCTCCTATGTGCTTTCATCCCTAACCCTAACCCTAACCCTTCCGAAAGTCGGAGAAGCTCAAGGATGGTACTGATCGATGCGCGCAACCCCATTTAGTGGGGGTAGAGCCTACTTGCAAGTCTCTCCGACCTTCACAAAAAAAGTTATTCAAGAATATCTCCTCAGATTTTGGGGGAATTTCGTCGGTCGACCTCTTCCGAAGGTCGTACAAGCTCGGGGATGGTACCAATCGATCTGCAGGACCCAAATTAGTCCAGATGCAACCACTTTCCAAGTCTCTCCGACCTTCACAAAAAAAGTTATTCAAGAATATCTCTTTCTCCTATGTGCTTTCATCCCTAACCCTAACCCTAACCCTTCCGAAAGTCGGAGAAGCTCAAGGATGGTACCGATCGATGCGCGCTACCCCATTTAGTGGGGGTAGAGCCTACTTGCAAGTCTCTCCGACCTTCACAAAAAAAGTTATTCAAGAATATCTCTTTCTCCTATGTGCTTTCATCCCTAACCCTAACCCTAACCCTTCCGAAAGTCGGAGAAGCTCAAGGATGGTACCGATCGATGCGCGCAACCCCATTTAGTGGGGGTAGAGCCTACTTGCAAGTCTCTCCGACCTTCACAAAAAAAGTTATTCAAGAATATCTCCTCAGATTTGGGGGAATTTCGTCGGTCGACCTCTTCCGAAGGTCGTACAAGCTCGGGGATGGTACCAATCGATCCGCAGGACCCAAATTAGTCCAGATGCAACCACTTTCCAAGTCTCTCCGACCTTCACAAAAAAAGTTATTCAAGAATATCTCTTTCTCCTATGTGCTTTCATCCCTAACCCTAACCCTAACCCTTCCGAAAGTCGGAGAAGCTCAAGGATGGTACCGATCGATGCGCGCTACCCCATTTAGTGGGGGTAGAGCCTACTTGCAAGTCTCTCCGACCTTCACAAAAAAAGTTATTCAAGAATATCTCTTTCTCCTATGTGCTTTCATCCCTAACCCTAACCCTAACCCTTCCGAAAGTCGGAGAAGCTCAAGGATGGTACCGATCGATGCGCGCTACCCCATTTAGTGGGGGTAGAGCCTACTTGCAAGTCTCTCCGACCTTCACAAAAAAAGTTATTCAAGAATATCTCTTTCTCCTATGTGCTTTCATCCCTAACCCTAACCCTAACCCTTCCGAAAGTCGGAGAAGCTCAAGGATGGTACCGATCGATGCGCGCTACCCCATTTAGTGGGGGCAGAGCCTACTTGCAAGTCTCTCCGACCTTCACAAAAAAAGTTATTCAAGAATATCTCTTTCTCCTATGTGCTTTCATCCCTAACCCTAACCCTAACCCTTCCGAAAGTCGGAGAAGCTCAAGGATGGTACCGATCGATGCGCGCTACCCCATTTAGTGGGGGTAGAGCCTACTTGCAAGTCTCTCCGACCTTCACAAAAAAAGTTATTCAAGAATATCTGTTTCTCCTATGTGCTTTCATCCCTAACCCTAACCCTAACCCTTCCGAAAGTCGGAGAAGCTCAAGGATGGTACCGATCGATGCGCGCTACCCCATTTAGTGGGGGTAGAGCCTACTTGCAAGTCTCTCCGACCTTCACAAAAAAAGTTATTCAAGAATATCTCTTTCTCCTATGTGCTTTCATCCCTAACCCTAACCCTTCCGAAAGTCGGAGAAGCTCAAGGATGGTACCGATCGATGCGCGCTACCCCATTTAGTGGGGGCAGAGCCTACTTGCAAGTCTCTCCGACCTTCACAAAAAAAGTTATTCAAGAATATCTCTTTCTCCTATGTGCTTTCATCCCTAACCCTAACCCTAACCCTTCCGAAAGTCGGAGAAGCTCAAGGATGGTACCGATCGATGCGCGCTACCCCATTTAGTGGGGGTAGAGCCTACTTGCAAGTCTCTCCGACCTTCACAAAAAAAGTTATTCAAGAATTTCTGTTTCTCCTATGTGCTTTCATCCCTAACCCTAACCCTAACCCTTCCGAAAGTCGGAGAAGCTCAAGGATGGTACCGATCGATGCGCGCTACCCCATTTAGTGGGGGTAGAGCCTACTTGCAAGTCTCTCCGACCTTCACAAAAAAAGTTATTCAAGAATATCTCTTTCTCCTATGTGCTTTCATCCCTAACCCTAACCCTAACCCTTCCGAAAGTCGGAGAAGCTCAAGGATGGTACCGATCGATGCGCGCAACCCCATTTAGTGGGGGTAGAGCCTACTTGCAAGTCTCTCCGACCTTCACAAAAAAAGTTATTCAAGAATATCTCCTCAGATTTGGGGGAATTTCGTCGGTCGACCTCTTCCGAAGGTCGTACAAGCTCGGGGATGGTACCAATCGATCCGCAGGACCCAAATTAGTCCAGATGCAACCACTTTCCAAGTCTCTCCGACCTTCACAAAAAAAGTTATTCAAGAATATCTCTTTCTCCTATGTGCTTTCATCCCTAACCCTAACCCTAACCCTTCCGAAAGTCGGAGAAGCTCAAGGATGGTACCGATCGATGCGCGCTACCCCATTTAGTGGGAGTAGAGCCTACTTGCAAGTCTCTCCGACCTTCACAAAAAAAGTTATTCAAGAATATCTCTTTCTCCTATGTGCTTTCATCCCTAACCCTAACCCTAACCCTTCCGAAAGTCGGAGAAGCTCAAGGATGGTACCGATCGATGCGCGCAACCCCATTTAGTGGGGGTAGAGCCTACTTGCAAGTCTCTCCGACCTTCACAAAAAAAGTTATTCAAGAATATCTCCTCAGATTTGGGGGAATTTCGTCGGTCGACCTCTTCCGAAGGTCGTACAAGCTCGGGGATGGTACCAATCGATCCGCAGGACCCAAATTAGTCCAGATGCAACCACTTTCCAAGTCTCTCCGACCTTCACAAAAAAAGTTATTCAAGAATATCTCTTTCTCCTATGTGCTTTCATCCCTAACCCTAACCCTAACCCTTCCGAAAGTCGGAGAAGCTCAAGGATGGTACCGATCGATGCGCGCTACCCCATTTAGTGGGGGTAGAGCCTACTTGCAAGTCTCTCCGACCTTCACAAAAAAAGTTATTCAAGAATATCTCTTTCTCCTATGTGCTTTCATCCCTAACCCTAACCCTAACCCTTCCGAAAGTCGGAGAAGCTCCAGGATGGTACCGATCGATGCGCGCTACCCCATTTAGTGGGGGTAGAGCCTACTTGCAAGTCTCTCCGACCTTCACAAAAAAAGTTATTCAAGAATATCTCCTCAGATTTGGGG
Source organism: Limanda limanda (assembly GCF_963576545.1). Classification (NCBI taxonomy): domain Eukaryota; kingdom Metazoa; phylum Chordata; class Actinopteri; order Pleuronectiformes; family Pleuronectidae; genus Limanda; species Limanda limanda. Next base: position 130,898 of record NW_026870532.1, read on the forward strand.
GAATTTCGTCGGTCGACCTCTTCCGAAGGTCGTACAAGCTCGGGGATGGTACCAATCGATCCGCAGGACACAAATTAGTCCAGATGCAACCACTTTCCAAGTCTCTCCGACCTTCACAAAAAAAGTTATTCAAGAATATCTCTTTCTCCTATGTGCTTTCATCCCTAACCCTAACCCTAACCCTTCCGAAAGTCGGAGAAGCTCAAGGATGGTACCGATCGATGCGCGCTACCCCATTTAGTGGGGGTAGAGCCTACTTGCAAGTCTCTCCGACCTTCACAAAAAAAGTTATTCAAGAATATCTCTTTCTCCTATGTGCTTTCATCCCTAACCCTAACCCTTCCGAAAGTCGGAGAAGCTCAAGGATGGTACCGATCGATGCGCGCAACCCCATTTAGTGGGGGTAGAGCCTACTTGCAAGTCTCTCCGACCTTCACAAAAAAAGTTATTCAAGAATATCTCCTCAGATTTGGGGGAATTTCGTCGGTCGACCTCTTCCGAAGGTCGTACAAGCTCGGGGATGGTACCAATCGATCCGCAGGACCCAAATTAGTCCAGATGCAACCACTTTCCAAGTCTCTCCGACCTTCACAAAAAAAGTTATTCAAGAATATCTCTTTCTCCTATGTGCTTTCATCCCTAACCCTAACCCTAACCCTTCCGAAAGTCGGAGAAGCTCAAAGATGGTACCGATCGATGCGCGCTACCCCATTTAGTGGGGGTAGAGCCTACTTGCAAGTCTCTCCGACCTTCACAAAAAAAGTTATTCAAGAATATCTCTTTCTCCTATGTGCTTTCATCCCTAACCCTAACCCTAACCCTTCCGAAAGTCGGAGAAGCTCAAGGATGGTACCGATCGATGCGCGCTACCCCATTTAGTGGGGGTAGAGCCTACTTGCAAGTCTCTCCGACCTTCACAAAAAAAGTTATTCAAGAATATCTCTTTCTCCTATGTGCTTTCATCCCTAACCCTAACCCTAACCCTTCCGAAAGTCGGAGAAGCTCAAGGATGGTACCGATCGATGCGCGCTACCACATTTAGTGGGGGTAGAGCCTACTTGCAAGTCTCTCCGACCTTCACAAAAAAAGTTATTCAAGAATATCTCTTTCTCCTATGTGCTTTCATCCCTAACCCTAACCCTAACCCTTCCGAAAGTCGGAGAAGCTCAAGGATGGTACCGATCGATGCGCGCAACCCCATTTAGTGGGGGTAGAGCCTACTTGCAAGTCTCTCCGACCTTCACAAAAAAAGTAATTCAAGAATATCTCCTCAGATTTGGGGGAATTTCGTCGGTTGACCTCTTCCGAAGGTCGTACAAGCTCGGGGATGGTACCAATCGATCCGCAGGACCCAAATTAGTCCAGATGCAACCACTTTCCAAGTCTCTCCGACCTTCACAAAAAAAGTTATTCAAGAATATCTCTTTCTCCTATGTGCTTTCATCCCTAACCCTAACCCTAACCCTTCCGAAAGTCGGAGAAGCTCAAGGATGGTACCGATCGATGCGCGCTACCCCATTTAGTGGGGGTAGAGCCTACTTGCAAGTCTCTCCGACCTTCACAAAAAAAGTTATTCAAGAATATCTCTTTCTCCTATGTGCTTTCATCCCTAACCCTAACCCTAACCCTTCCGAAAGTCGGAGAAGCTCAAGGATGGTACCGATCGATGCGCGCTACCCCATTTAGTGGGGGTAGAGCCTACTTGCAAGTCTCTCCGACCTTCACAAAAAAAGTTATTCAAGAATATCTCCTCAGATTTGGGGGAATTTCGTCGGTCGACCTCTTCCGAAGGTCGTACAAGCTCGGGGATGGTACCAATCGATCCGCAGGACACAAATTAGTCCAGATGCAACCACTTTCCAAGTCTCTCCGACCTTCACAAAAAAAGTTATTCAAGAATATCTCTTTCTCCTATGTGCTTTCATCCCTAACCCTAACCCTAACCCTTCCGAAAGTCGGAGAAGCTCAAGGATGGTACCGATCGATGCGCGCTACCCCATTTAGTGGGGGTAGAGCCTACTTGCAAGTCTCTCCGACCTTCACAAAAAAAGTTATTCAAGAATATCTCTTTCTCCTATGTGCTTTCATCCCTAACCCTAACCCTAACCCTTCCGAAAGTCGGAGAAGCTCAAGGATGGTACCGATCGATGCGCGCAACCCCATTTAGTGGGGGTAGAGCCTACTTGCAAGTCTCTCCGACCTTCACAAAAAAAGTTATTCAAGAATATCTCCTCAGATTTGGGGGAATTTCGTCGGTCGACCTCTTCCGAAGGTCGTACAAGCTCGGGGATGGTACCAATCGATCTGCAGGACCCAAATTAGTCCAGATGCAACCACTTTCCAAGTCTCTCCGACCTTCACAAAAAAAGTTATTCAAGAATATCTCTTTCTCCTATGTGCTTTCATCCCTAACCCTAACCCTAACCCTTCCGAAAGTCGGAGAAGCTCAAGGATGGTACCGATCGATGCGCGCTACCCCATTTAGTGGGGGTAGAGCCTACTTGCAAGTCTCTCCGACCTTCACAAAAAAAGTTATTCAAGAATATCTCTTTCTCCTATGTGCTTTCATCCCTAACCCTAACCCTAACCCTTCCGAAAGTCGGAGAAGCTCAAGGATGGTACCGATCGATGCGCGCTACCCCATTTAGTGGGGGTAGAGCCTACTTGCAAGTCTCTCCGACCTTCACAAAAAAAGTTATTCAAGAATATCTCTTTCTCCTATGTGCTTTCATCCCTAACCCTAACCCTAACCCTTCCGAAAGTCGGAGAAGCTCAAGGATGGTACCGATCGATGCGCGCAACCCCATTTAGTGGGGGTAGAGCCTACTTGCAAGTCTCTCCGACCTTCACAAAAAAAGTAATTCAAGAATATCTCCTCAGATTTGGGGGAATTTCGTCGGTCGACCTCTTCCGAAGGTCGTACAAGCTCGGGGATGGTACCAATCGATCCGCAGGACCCAAATTAGTCCAGATGCAACCACTTTCCAAGTCTCTCCGACCTTCACAAAAAAAGTTATTCAAGAATATCTCTTTCTCCTATGTGCTTTCATCCCTAACCCTAACCCTAACCCTTCCGAAAGTCGGAGAAGCTCAAGGATGGTACCGATCGATGCGCGCTACCCCATTTAGTGGGGGTAGAGCCTACTTGCAAGTCTCTCCGACCTTCACAAAAAAAGTTATTCAAGAATATCTCTTTCTCCTATGTGCTTTCATCCCTAACCCTAACCCTAACCCTTCCGAAAGTCGGAGAAGCTCAAGGATGGTACCGATCGATGCGCGCAACCCCATTTAGTGGGGGTAGAGCCTACTTGCAAGTCTCTCCGACCTTCACAAAAAAAGTAATTCAAGAATATCTCCTCAGATTTGGGGGAATTTCGTTGGTCGACCTCTTCCGAAGGTCGTACAAGCTCGGGGATGGTACCAATCGATCCGCAGGACCCAAATTAGTCCAGATGCAACCACTTTCCAAGTCTCTCCGACCTTCACAAAAAAAGTTATTCAAGAATATCTCTTTCTCCTATGTGCTTTCATCCCTAACCCTAACCCTAACCCTTCCGAAAGTCGGAGAAGCTCAAGGATGGTACCGATCGATGCGCGCTACCCCATTTAGTGGGGGTAGAGCCTACTTGCAAGTCTCTCCGACCTTCACAAAAAAAGTTATTCAAGAATATCTCTTTCTCCTATGTGCTTTCATCCCTAACCCTAACCCTTCCGAAAGTCGGAGAAGCTCAAGGATGGTACCGATCGATGCGCGCAACCCCATTTAGTGGGGGTAGAGCCTACTTGCAAGTCTCTCCGACCTTCACAAAAAAAGTTATTCAAGAATATCTCCTCAGATTTGGGGGAATTTCGTCGGTCGACCTCTTCCGAAGGTCGTACAAGCTCGGGGATGGTACCAATCGATCTGCAGGACCCAAATTAGTCCAGATGCAACCACTTTCCAAGTCTCTCCGACCTTCACAAAAAAAGTTATTCAAGAATATCTCTTTCTCCTATGTGCTTTCATCCCTAACCCTAACCCTTCCGAAAGTCGGAGAAGCTCAAGGATGGTACCGATCGATGCGCGCTACCCCATTTAGTGGGGGTAGAGCCTACTTGCAAGTCTCTCCGACCTTCACAAAAAAAGTTATTCAAGAATATCTCTTTCTCCTATGTGCTTTCATCCCTAACCCTAACCCTAACCCTTCCGAAAGTCGGAGAAGCTCAAGGATGGTACCGATCGATGCGCGCAACCCCATTTAGTGGGGGTAGAGCCTACTTGCAAGTCTCTCCGACCTTCACAAAAAAAGTTATTTAAGAATATCTCCTCAGATTTGGGGGAATTTCGTCGGTCGACCTCTTCCGAAGGTCGTACAAGCTCGGGGATGGTACCAATCGATCCGCAGGACCCAAATTAGTCCAGATGCAACCACTTTCCAAGTCTCTCCGACCTTCACAAAAAAAGTTATTCAAGAATATCTCTTTCTCCTATGTGCTTTCATCCCTAACCCTAACCCTAACCCTTCCGAAAGTCGGAGAAGCTCAAGGATGGTACCGATCGATGCGCGCTACCCCATTTAGTGGGGGTAGAGCCTACTTGCAAGTCTCTCCGACCTTCACAAAAAAAGTTATTCAAGAATATCTCTTTCTCCTATGTGCTTTCATCCCTAACCCTAACCCTAACCCTTCCGAAAGTCGGAGAAGCTCAAGGATGGTACCGATCGATGCGCGCTACCCCATTTAGTGGGGGTAGAGCCTACTTGCAAGTCTCTCCGACCTTCAAAAAAAAAGTTATTCAAGAATATCTCCTCAGATTTGGGGGAATTTCGTCGGTCGACCTCTTCCGAAGGTCGTACAAGCTCGGGGATGGTACCAATCGATCCGCAGGACACAAATTAGTCCAGATGCAACCACTTTCCAAGTCTCTCCGACCTTCACAAAAAAAGTTATTCAAGAATATCTCTTTCTCCTATGTGCTTTCATCCCTAACCCTAACCCTAACCCTTCCGAAAGTCGGAGAAGCTCAAGGATGGTACCGATCGATGCGCGCTACCCCATTTAGTGGGGGTAGAGCCTACTTGCAAGTCTCTCCGACCTTCACAAAAAAAGTTATTCAAGAATATCTCTTTCTCCTATGTGCTTTCATCCCTAACCCTAACCCTAACCCTTCCGAAAGTCGGAGAAGCTCAAGGATGGTACCGATCGATGCGCGCAACCCCATTTAGTGGGGGTAGAGCCTACTTGCAAGTCTCTCCGACCTTCACAAAAAAAGTTATTCAAGAATATCTCCTCAGATTTGGGGGAATTTCGTCGGTCGACCTCTTCCGAAGGTCGTACAAGCTCGGGGATGGTACCAATCGATCCGCAGGACCCAAATTAGTCCAGATGCAACCACTTTCCAAGTCTCTCCGACCTTCACAAAAAAAGTTATTCAAGAATATCTCTTTCTCCTATGTGCTTTCATCCCTAACCCTAACCCTAACCCTTCCGAAAGTCGGAGAAGCTCAAGGATGGTACCGATCGATGCGCGCTACCCCATTTAGTGGGGGTAGAGCCTACTTGCAAGTCTCTCCGACCTTCACAAAAAAAGTTATTCAAGAATATCTCTTTCTCCTATGTGCTTTCATCCCTAACCCTAACCCTAACCCTTCCGAAAGTCGGAGAAGCTCAAGGATGGTACCGATCGATGCGCGCTACCCCATTTAGTGGGGGTAGAGCCTACTTGCAAGTCTCTCCGACCTTCACAAAAAAAGTTATTCAAGAATATCTCTTTCTCCTATGTGCTTTCATCCCTAACCCTAACCCTAACCCTTCCGAAAGTCGGAGAAGCTCAAGGATGGTACCGATCGATGCGCGCTACCACATTTAGTGGGGGTAGAGCCTACTTGCAAGTCTCTCCGACCTTCACAAAAAAAGTTATTCAAGAATATCTCTTTCTCCTATGTGCTTTCATCCCTAACCCTAACCCTAACCCTTCCGAAAGTCGGAGAAGCTCAAGGATGGTACCGATCGATGCGCGCAACCCCATTTAGTGGGGGTAGAGCCTACTTGCAAGTCTCTCCGACCTTCACAAAAAAAGTTATTCAAGAATATCTCTTTCTCCTATGTGCTTTCATCCCTAACCCTAACCCTAACCCTTCCGAAAGTCGGAGAAGCTCAAGGAAGGTACCGATCGATGCGCGCAACCCCATTTAGTGGGGGTAGAGCCTACTTGCAAGTCTCTCCGACCTTCACAAAAAAAGTAATTCAAGAATATCTCCTCAGATTTGGGGGAATTTCGTCGGTCGACCTCTTCCGAAGGTCGTACAAGCTCGGGGATGGTACCAATCGATCTGCAGGACCCAAATTAGTCCAGATGCAACCACTTTCCAAGTCTCTCCGACCTTCACAAAAAAAGTTATTCAAGAATATCTCTTTCTCCTATGTGCTTTCATCCCTAACCCTAACCCTAACCCTTCCGAAAGTCGGAGAAGCTCAAGGATGGTACCGATCGATGCGCGCTACCCCATTTAGTGGGGGCAGAGCCTACTTGCAAGTCTCTCCGACCTTCACAAAAAAAGTTATTCAAGAATATCTCTTTCTCCTATGTGCTTTCATCCCTAACCCTAACCCTAACCCTTCCGAAAGTCGGAGAAGCTCAAGGATGGTACCGATCGATGCGCGCTACCCCATTTAGTGGGGGTAGAGCCTACTTGCAAGTCTCTCCGACCTTCACAAAAAAAGTTATTCAAGAATATCTCCTCAGATTTGGGGGAATTTCGTCGGTCGACCTCTTCCGAAGGTCGTACAAGCTCGGGGATGGTACCAATCGATCTGCAGGACCCAAATTAGTCCAGATGCAACCACTTTCCAAGTCTCTCCGACCTTCACAAAAAAAGTTATTCAAGAATATCTCTTTCTCCTATGTGCTTTCATCCCTAACCCTAACCCTAACCCTTCCGAAAGTCGGAGAAGCTCAAGGATGGTACCGATCGATGCGCGCTACCCCATTTAGTGGGGGTAGAGCCTACTTGCAAGTCTCTCCGACCTTCACAAAAAAAGTTATTCAAGAATATCTCCTCAGATTTGGGGGAATTTCGTCGGTCGACCTCTTCCGAAGGTCGTACAAGCTCGGGGATGGTACCAATCGATCCGCAGGACCCAAATTAGTCCAGATGCAACCACTTTCCAAGTCTCTCCGACCTTCACAAAAAAAGTTATTCAAGAATATCTCTTTCTCCTATGTGCTTTCATCCCTAACCCTAACCCTAACCCTTCCGAAAGTCGGAGAAGCTCAAGGATGGTACCGATCGATGCGCGCTACCCCATTTAGTGGGGGTAGAGCCTACTTGCAAGTCTCTCCGACCTTCACAAAAAAAGTTATTCAAGAATATCTCTTTCTCCTATGTGCTTTCATCCCTAACCCTAACCCTAACCCTTCCGAAAGTCGGAGAAGCTCAAAGATGGTACCGATCGATGCGCGCTACCCCATTTAGTGGGGGTAGAGCCTACTTGCAAGTCTCTCCGACCTTCACAAAAAAAGTTATTCAAGAATATCTCTTTCTCCTATGTGCTTTCATCCCTAACCCTAACCCTAACCCTTCCGAAAGTCGGAGAAGCTCAAGGATGGTACTGATCGATGCGCGCTACCCCATTTAGTGGGGGTAGAGCCTACTTGCAAGTCTCTCCGACCTTCACAAAAAAAGTTATTCAAGAATATCTCTTTCTCCTATGTGCTTTCATCCCTAACCCTAACCCTAACCCTTCCGAAAGTCGGAGAAGCTCAAGGATGGTACTGATCGATGCGCGCAACCCCATTTAGTGGGGGTAGAGCCTACTTGCAAGTCTCTCCGACCTTCACAAAAAAAGTTATTCAAGAATATCTCCTCAGATTTTGGGGGAATTTCGTCGGTCGACCTCTTCCGAAGGTCGTACAAGCTCGGGGATGGTACCAATCGATCTGCAGGACCCAAATTAGTCCAGATGCAACCACTTTCCAAGTCTCTCCGACCTTCACAAAAAAAGTTATTCAAGAATATCTCTTTCTCCTATGTGCTTTCATCCCTAACCCTAACCCTAACCCTTCCGAAAGTCGGAGAAGCTCAAGGATGGTACCGATCGATGCGCGCTACCCCATTTAGTGGGGGTAGAGCCTACTTGCAAGTCTCTCCGACCTTCACAAAAAAAGTTATTCAAGAATATCTCTTTCTCCTATGTGCTTTCATCCCTAACCCTAACCCTAACCCTTCCGAAAGTCGGAGAAGCTCAAGGATGGTACCGATCGATGCGCGCAACCCCATTTAGTGGGGGTAGAGCCTACTTGCAAGTCTCTCCGACCTTCACAAAAAAAGTTATTCAAGAATATCTCCTCAGATTTGGGGGAATTTCGTCGGTCGACCTCTTCCGAAGGTCGTACAAGCTCGGGGATGGTACCAATCGATCCGCAGGACCCAAATTAGTCCAGATGCAACCACTTTCCAAGTCTCTCCGACCTTCACAAAAAAAGTTATTCAAGAATATCTCTTTCTCCTATGTGCTTTCATCCCTAACCCTAACCCTAACCCTTCCGAAAGTCGGAGAAGCTCAAGGATGGTACCGATCGATGCGCGCTACCCCATTTAGTGGGGGTAGAGCCTACTTGCAAGTCTCTCCGACCTTCACAAAAAAAGTTATTCAAGAATATCTCTTTCTCCTATGTGCTTTCATCCCTAACCCTAACCCTAACCCTTCCGAAAGTCGGAGAAGCTCAAGGATGGTACCGATCGATGCGCGCTACCCCATTTAGTGGGGGTAGAGCCTACTTGCAAGTCTCTCCGACCTTCACAAAAAAAGTTATTCAAGAATATCTCTTTCTCCTATGTGCTTTCATCCCTAACCCTAACCCTAACCCTTCCGAAAGTCGGAGAAGCTCAAGGATGGTACCGATCGATGCGCGCTACCCCATTTAGTGGGGGCAGAGCCTACTTGCAAGTCTCTCCGACCTTCACAAAAAAAGTTATTCAAGAATATCTCTTTCTCCTATGTGCTTTCATCCCTAACCCTAACCCTAACCCTTCCGAAAGTCGGAGAAGCTCAAGGATGGTACCGATCGATGCGCGCTACCCCATTTAGTGGGGGTAGAGCCTACTTGCAAGTCTCTCCGACCTTCACAAAAAAAGTTATTCAAGAATATCTGTTTCTCCTATGTGCTTTCATCCCTAACCCTAACCCTAACCCTTCCGAAAGTCGGAGAAGCTCAAGGATGGTACCGATCGATGCGCGCTACCCCATTTAGTGGGGGTAGAGCCTACTTGCAAGTCTCTCCGACCTTCACAAAAAAAGTTATTCAAGAATATCTCTTTCTCCTATGTGCTTTCATCCCTAACCCTAACCCTTCCGAAAGTCGGAGAAGCTCAAGGATGGTACCGATCGATGCGCGCTACCCCATTTAGTGGGGGCAGAGCCTACTTGCAAGTCTCTCCGACCTTCACAAAAAAAGTTATTCAAGAATATCTCTTTCTCCTATGTGCTTTCATCCCTAACCCTAACCCTAACCCTTCCGAAAGTCGGAGAAGCTCAAGGATGGTACCGATCGATGCGCGCTACCCCATTTAGTGGGGGTAGAGCCTACTTGCAAGTCTCTCCGACCTTCACAAAAAAAGTTATTCAAGAATTTCTGTTTCTCCTATGTGCTTTCATCCCTAACCCTAACCCTAACCCTTCCGAAAGTCGGAGAAGCTCAAGGATGGTACCGATCGATGCGCGCTACCCCATTTAGTGGGGGTAGAGCCTACTTGCAAGTCTCTCCGACCTTCACAAAAAAAGTTATTCAAGAATATCTCTTTCTCCTATGTGCTTTCATCCCTAACCCTAACCCTAACCCTTCCGAAAGTCGGAGAAGCTCAAGGATGGTACCGATCGATGCGCGCAACCCCATTTAGTGGGGGTAGAGCCTACTTGCAAGTCTCTCCGACCTTCACAAAAAAAGTTATTCAAGAATATCTCCTCAGATTTGGGGGAATTTCGTCGGTCGACCTCTTCCGAAGGTCGTACAAGCTCGGGGATGGTACCAATCGATCCGCAGGACCCAAATTAGTCCAGATGCAACCACTTTCCAAGTCTCTCCGACCTTCACAAAAAAAGTTATTCAAGAATATCTCTTTCTCCTATGTGCTTTCATCCCTAACCCTAACCCTAACCCTTCCGAAAGTCGGAGAAGCTCAAGGATGGTACCGATCGATGCGCGCTACCCCATTTAGTGGGAGTAGAGCCTACTTGCAAGTCTCTCCGACCTTCACAAAAAAAGTTATTCAAGAATATCTCTTTCTCCTATGTGCTTTCATCCCTAACCCTAACCCTAACCCTTCCGAAAGTCGGAGAAGCTCAAGGATGGTACCGATCGATGCGCGCAACCCCATTTAGTGGGGGTAGAGCCTACTTGCAAGTCTCTCCGACCTTCACAAAAAAAGTTATTCAAGAATATCTCCTCAGATTTGGGGGAATTTCGTCGGTCGACCTCTTCCGAAGGTCGTACAAGCTCGGGGATGGTACCAATCGATCCGCAGGACCCAAATTAGTCCAGATGCAACCACTTTCCAAGTCTCTCCGACCTTCACAAAAAAAGTTATTCAAGAATATCTCTTTCTCCTATGTGCTTTCATCCCTAACCCTAACCCTAACCCTTCCGAAAGTCGGAGAAGCTCAAGGATGGTACCGATCGATGCGCGCTACCCCATTTAGTGGGGGTAGAGCCTACTTGCAAGTCTCTCCGACCTTCACAAAAAAAGTTATTCAAGAATATCTCTTTCTCCTATGTGCTTTCATCCCTAACCCTAACCCTAACCCTTCCGAAAGTCGGAGAAGCTCCAGGATGGTACCGATCGATGCGCGCTACCCCATTTAGTGGGGGTAGAGCCTACTTGCAAGTCTCTCCGACCTTCACAAAAAAAGTTATTCAAGAATATCTCCTCAGATTTGGGGGAATTTCGTCGGTCGACCTCTTCCGAAGGTCGTACAAGCTCGGGGATGGTACCAATCGATCCGCAGGACACAAATTAGTCCAGATGCAACCACTTTCCAAGTCTCTCCGACCTTCACAAAAAAAGTTATTCAAGAATATCTCTTTCTCCTATGTGCTTTCATCCCTAACCCTAACCCTAACCCTTCCGAAAGTCGGAGAAGCTCAAGGATGGTACCGATCGATGCGCGCTACCCCATTTAGTGGGGGTAGAGCCTACTTGCAAGTCTCTCCGACCTTCACAAAAAAAGTTATTCAAGAATATCTCTTTCTCCTATGTGCTTTCATCCCTAACCCTAACCCTTCCGAAAGTCGGAGAAGCTCAAGGATGGTACCGATCGATGCGCGCAACCCCATTTAGTGGGGGTAGAGCCTACTTGCAAGTCTCTCCGACCTTCACAAAAAAAGTTATTCAAGAATATCTCCTCAGATTTGGGGGAATTTCGTCGGTCGACCTCTTCCGAAGGTCGTACAAGCTCGGGGATGGTACCAATCGATCCGCAGGACCCAAATTAGTCCAGATGCAACCACTTTCCAAGTCTCTCCGACCTTCACAAAAAAAGTTATTCAAGAATATCTCTTTCTCCTATGTGCTTTCATCCCTAACCCTAACCCTAACCCTTCCGAAAGTCGGAGAAGCTCAAAGATGGTACCGATCGATGCGCGCTACCCCATTTAGTGGGGGTAGAGCCTACTTGCAAGTCTCTCCGACCTTCACAAAAAAAGTTATTCAAGAATATCTCTTTCTCCTATGTGCTTTCATCCCTAACCCTAACCCTAACCCTTCCGAAAGTCGGAGAAGCTCAAGGATGGTACCGATCGATGCGCGCTACCCCATTTAGTGGGGGTAGAGCCTACTTGCAAGTCTCTCCGACCTTCACAAAAAAAGTTATTCAAGAATATCTCTTTCTCCTATGTGCTTTCATCCCTAACCCTAACCCTAACCCTTCCGAAAGTCGGAGAAGCTCAAGGATGGTACCGATCGATGCGCGCTACCACATTTAGTGGGGGTAGAGCCTACTTGCAAGTCTCTCCGACCTTCACAAAAAAAGTTATTCAAGAATATCTCTTTCTCCTATGTGCTTTCATCCCTAACCCTAACCCTAACCCTTCCGAAAGTCGGAGAAGCTCAAGGATGGTACCGATCGATGCGCGCAACCCCATTTAGTGGGGGTAGAGCCTACTTGCAAGTCTCTCCGACCTTCACAAAAAAAGTAATTCAAGAATATCTCCTCAGATTTGGGGGAATTTCGTCGGTTGACCTCTTCCGAAGGTCGTACAAGCTCGGGGATGGTACCAATCGATCCGCAGGACCCAAATTAGTCCAGATGCAACCACTTTCCAAGTCTCTCCGACCTTCACAAAAAAAGTTATTCAAGAATATCTCTTTCTCCTATGTGCTTTCATCCCTAACCCTAACCCTAACCCTTCCGAAAGTCGGAGAAGCTCAAGGATGGTACCGATCGATGCGCGCTACCCCATTTAGTGGGGGTAGAGCCTACTTGCAAGTCTCTCCGACCTTCACAAAAAAAGTTATTCAAGAATATCTCTTTCTCCTATGTGCTTTCATCCCTAACCCTAACCCTAACCCTTCCGAAAGTCGGAGAAGCTCAAGGATGGTACCGATCGATGCGCGCTACCCCATTTAGTGGGGGTAGAGCCTACTTGCAAGTCTCTCCGACCTTCACAAAAAAAGTTATTCAAGAATATCTCCTCAGATTTGGGGGAATTTCGTCGGTCGACCTCTTCCGAAGGTCGTACAAGCTCGGGGATGGTACCAATCGATCCGCAGGACACAAATTAGTCCAGATGCAACCACTTTCCAAGTCTCTCCGACCTTCACAAAAAAAGTTATTCAAGAATATCTCTTTCTCCTATGTGCTTTCATCCCTAACCCTAACCCTAACCCTTCCGAAAGTCGGAGAAGCTCAAGGATGGTACCGATCGATGCGCGCTACCCCATTTAGTGGGGGTAGAGCCTACTTGCAAGTCTCTCCGACCTTCACAAAAAAAGTTATTCAAGAATATCTCTTTCTCCTATGTGCTTTCATCCCTAACCCTAACCCTTCCGAAAGTCGGAGAAGCTCAAGGATGGTACCGATCGATGCGCGCAACCCCATTTAGTGGGGGTAGAGCCTACTTGCAAGTCTCTCCGACCTTCACAAAAAAAGTTATTCAAGAATATCTCCTCAGATTTGGGGGAATTTCGTCGGTCGACCTCTTCCGAAGGTCGTACAAGCTCGGGGATGGTACCAATCGATCTGCAGGACCCAAATTAGTCCAGATGCAACCACTTTCCAAGTCTCTCCGACCTTCACAAAAAAAGTTATTCAAGAATATCTCTTTCTCCTATGTGCTTTCATCCCTAACCCTAACCCTAACCCTTCCGAAAGTCGGAGAAGCTCAAGGATGGTACCGATCGATGCGCGCTACCCCATTTAGTGGGGGTAGAGCCTACTTGCAAGTCTCTCCGACCTTCACAAAAAAAGTTATTCAAGAATATCTCTTTCTCCTATGTGCTTTCATCCCTAACCCTAACCCTAACCCTTCCGAAAGTCGGAGAAGCTCAAGGATGGTACCGATCGATGCGCGCTACCCCATTTAGTGGGGGTAGAGCCTACTTGCAAGTCTCTCCGACCTTCACAAAAAAAGTTATTCAAGAATATCTCTTTCTCCTATGTGCTTTCATCCCTAACCCTAACCCTAACCCTTCCGAAAGTCGGAGAAGCTCAAGGATGGTACCGATCGATGCGCGCAACCCCATTTAGTGGGGGTAGAGCCTACTTGCAAGTCTCTCCGACCTTCACAAAAAAAGTAATTCAAGAATATCTCCTCAGATTTGGGGGAATTTCGTCGGTCGACCTCTTCCGAAGGTCGTACAAGCTCGGGGATGGTACCAATCGATCCGCAGGACCCAAATTAGTCCAGATGCAACCACTTTCCAAGTCTCTCCGACCTTCACAAAAAAAGTTATTCAAGAATATCTCTTTCTCCTATGTGCTTTCATCCCTAACCCTAACCCTAACCCTTCCGAAAGTCGGAGAAGCTCAAGGATGGTACCGATCGATGCGCGCTACCCCATTTAGTGGGGGTAGAGCCTACTTGCAAGTCTCTCCGACCTTCACAAAAAAAGTTATTCAAGAATATCTCTTTCTCCTATGTGCTTTCATCCCTAACCCTAACCCTAACCCTTCCGAAAGTCGGAGAAGCTCAAGGATGGTACCGATCGATGCGCGCAACCCCATTTAGTGGGGGTAGAGCCTACTTGCAAGTCTCTCCGACCTTCACAAAAAAAGTAATTCAAGAATATCTCCTCAGATTTGGGGGAATTTCGTCGGTCGACCTCTTCCGAAGGTCGTACAAGCTCGGGGATGGTACCAATCGATCCGCAGGACCCAAATTAGTCCAGATGCAACCACTTTCCAAGTCTCTCCGACCTTCACAAAAAAAGTTATTCAAGAATATCTCTTTCTCCTATGTGCTTTCATCCCTAACCCTAACCCTAACCCTTCCGAAAGTCGGAGAAGCTCAAGGATGGTACCGATCGATGCGCGCTACCCCATTTAGTGGGGGTAGAGCCTACTTGCAAGTCTCTCCGACCTTCACAAAAAAAGTTATTCAAGAATATCTCTTTCTCCTATGTGCTTTCATCCCTAACCCTAACCCTTCCGAAAGTCGGAGAAGCTCAAGGATGGTACCGATCGATGCGCGCAACCCCATTTAGTGGGGGTAGAGCCTACTTGCAAGTCTCTCCGACCTTCACAAAAAAAGTTATTCAAGAATATCTCCTCAGATTTGGGGGAATTTCGTCGGTCGACCTCTTCCGAAGGTCGTACAAGCTCGGGGATGGTACCAATCGATCTGCAGGACCCAAATTAGTCCAGATGCAACCACTTTCCAAGTCTCTCCGACCTTCACAAAAAAAGTTATTCAAGAATATCTCTTTCTCCTATGTGCTTTCATCCCTAACCCTAACCCTTCCGAAAGTCGGAGAAGCTCAAGGATGGTACCGATCGATGCGCGCTACCCCATTTAGTGGGGGTAGAGCCTACTTGCAAGTCTCTCCGACCTTCACAAAAAAAGTTATTCAAGAATATCTCTTTCTCCTATGTGCTTTCATCCCTAACCCTAACCCTAACCCTTCCGAAAGTCGGAGAAGCTCAAGGATGGTACCGATCGATGCGCGCAACCCCATTTAGTGGGGGTAGAGCCTACTTGCAAGTCTCTCCGACCTTCACAAAAAAAGTTATTTAAGAATATCTCCTCAGATTTGGGGGAATTTCGTCGGTCGACCTCTTCCGAAGGTCGTACAAGCTCGGGGATGGTACCAATCGATCCGCAGGACCCAAATTAGTCCAGATGCAACCACTTTCCAAGTCTCTCCGACCTTCACAAAAAAAGTTATTCAAGAATATCTCTTTCTCCTATGTGCTTTCATCCCTAACCCTAACCCTAACCCTTCCGAAAGTCGGAGAAGCTCAAGGATGGTACCGATCGATGCGCGCTACCCCATTTAGTGGGGGTAGAGCCTACTTGCAAGTCTCTCCGACCTTCACAAAAAAAGTTATTCAAGAATATCTCTTTCTCCTATGTGCTTTCATCCCTAACCCTAACCCTAACCCTTCCGAAAGTCGGAGAAGCTCAAGGATGGTACCGATCGATGCGCGCTACCCCATTTAGTGGGGGTAGAGCCTACTTGCAAGTCTCTCCGACCTTCAAAAAAAAAGTTATTCAAGAATATCTCCTCAGATTTGGGGGAATTTCGTCGGTCGACCTCTTCCGAAGGTCGTACAAGCTCGGGGATGGTACCAATCGATCCGCAGGACACAAATTAGTCCAGATGCAACCACTTTCCAAGTCTCTCCGACCTTCACAAAAAAAGTTATTCAAGAATATCTCTTTCTCCTATGTGCTTTCATCCCTAACCCTAACCCTAACCCTTCCGAAAGTCGGAGAAGCTCAAGGATGGTACCGATCGATGCGCGCTACCCCATTTAGTGGGGGTAGAGCCTACTTGCAAGTCTCTCCGACCTTCACAAAAAAAGTTATTCAAGAATATCTCTTTCTCCTATGTGCTTTCATCCCTAACCCTAACCCTAACCCTTCCGAAAGTCGGAGAAGCTCAAGGATGGTACCGATCGATGCGCGCAACCCCATTTAGTGGGGGTAGAGCCTACTTGCAAGTCTCTCCGACCTTCACAAAAAAAGTTATTCAAGAATATCTCCTCAGATTTGGGGGAATTTCGTCGGTCGACCTCTTCCGAAGGTCGTACAAGCTCGGGGATGGTACCAATCGATCCGCAGGACCCAAATTAGTCCAGATGCAACCACTTTCCAAGTCTCTCCGACCTTCACAAAAAAAGTTATTCAAGAATATCTCTTTCTCCTATGTGCTTTCATCCCTAACCCTAACCCTAACCCTTCCGAAAGTCGGAGAAGCTCAAGGATGGTACCGATCGATGCGCGCTACCCCATTTAGTGGGGGTAGAGCCTACTTGCAAGTCTCTCCGACCTTCACAAAAAAAGTTATTCAAGAATATCTCTTTCTCCTATGTGCTTTCATCCCTAACCCTAACCCTAACCCTTCCGAAAGTCGGAGAAGCTCAAGGATGGTACCGATCGATGCGCGCTACCCCATTTAGTGGGGGTAGAGCCTACTTGCAAGTCTCTCCGACCTTCACAAAAAAAGTTATTCAAGAATATCTCTTTCTCCTATGTGCTTTCATCCCTAACCCTAACCCTAACCCTTCCGAAAGTCGGAGAAGCTCAAGGATGGTACCGATCGATGCGCGCTACCACATTTAGTGGGGGTAGAGCCTACTTGCAAGTCTCTCCGACCTTCACAAAAAAAGTTATTCAAGAATATCTCTTTCTCCTATGTGCTTTCATCCCTAACCCTAACCCTAACCCTTCCGAAAGTCGGAGAAGCTCAAGGATGGTACCGATCGATGCGCGCAACCCCATTTAGTGGGGGTAGAGCCTACTTGCAAGTCTCTCCGACCTTCACAAAAAAAGTTATTCAAGAATATCTCTTTCTCCTATGTGCTTTCATCCCTAACCCTAACCCTAACCCTTCCGAAAGTCGGAGAAGCTCAAGGAAGGTACCGATCGATGCGCGCAACCCCATTTAGTGGGGGTAGAGCCTACTTGCAAGTCTCTCCGACCTTCACAAAAAAAGTAATTCAAGAATATCTCCTCAGATTTGGGGGAATTTCGTCGGTCGACCTCTTCCGAAGGTCGTACAAGCTCGGGGATGGTACCAATCGATCTGCAGGACCCAAATTAGTCCAGATGCAACCACTTTCCAAGTCTCTCCGACCTTCACAAAAAAAGTTATTCAAGAATATCTCTTTCTCCTATGTGCTTTCATCCCTAACCCTAACCCTAACCCTTCCGAAAGTCGGAGAAGCTCAAGGATGGTACCGATCGATGCGCGCTACCCCATTTAGTGGGGGCAGAGCCTACTTGCAAGTCTCTCCGACCTTCACAAAAAAAGTTATTCAAGAATATCTCTTTCTCCTATGTGCTTTCATCCCTAACCCTAACCCTAACCCTTCCGAAAGTCGGAAAAGCTCAAGGATGGTACCGATCGATGCGCGCAACCCCATTTAGTGGGGGTAGAGCCTACTTGCAAGTCTCTCCGACCTTCACAAAAAAAGTTATTCAAGAATATCTCTTTCTCCTATGTGCTTTCATCCCTAACCCTAACCCTAACCCTTCCGAAAGTCGGAGAAGCTCAAGGATGGTACCGATCGATGCGCGCAACCCCATTTAGTGGGGGTAGAGCCTACTTGCAAGTCTCTCCGACCTTCACAAAAAAAGTAATTCAAGAATATCTCCTCAGATTTGGGGGAATTTCGTCGGTCGACCTCTTCCGAAGGTCGTACAAGCTCGGGGATGGTACCAATCGATCCGCAGGACCCAAATTAGTCCAGATGCAACCACTTTCCAAGTCTCTCCGACCTTCACAAAAAAAGTTATTCAAGAATATCTCTTTCTCCTATGTGCTTTCATCCCTAACCCTAACCCTAACCCTTCCGAAAGTCGGAGAAGCTCAAGGATGGTACCGATCGATGCGCGCTACCCCATTTAGTGGGGGTAGAGCCTACTTGCAAGTCTCTCCGACCTTCACAAAAAAAGTTATTCAAGAATATCTCTTTCTCCTATGTGCTTTCATCCCTAACCCTAACCCTTCCGAAAGTCGGAGAAGCTCAAGGATGGTACCGATCGATGCGCGCTACCCCATTTAGTGGGGGTAGAGCCTACTTGCAAGTCTCTCAGACCTTCACAAAAAAAGTTATTCAAGAATATCTCCTCAGATTTGGGGGAATTTCGTCGGTCGACCTCTTCCGAAGGTCGTACAAGCTCGGGGATGGTACCAATCGATCCGCAGGACCCAAATTAGTCCAGATGCAACCACTTTCCAAGTCTCTCCGACCTTCACAAAAAAAGTTATTCAAGAATATCTCTTTCTCCTATGTGCTTTCATCCCTAACCCTAACCCTAACCCTTCCGAAAGTCGGAGAAGCTCAAGGATGGTACCGATCGATGCGCGCTACCCCATTTAGTGGGGGCAGAGCCTACTTGCAAGTCTCTCCGACCTTCACAAAAAAAGTTATTCAAGAATATCTCTTTCTCCTATGTGCTTTCATCCCTAACCCTAACCCTAACCCTTCCGAAAGTCGGAGAAGCTCAAGGATGGTACCGATCGATGCGCGCAACCCCATTTAGTGGGGGTAGAGCCTACTTGCAAGTCTCTCCGACCTTCACAAAAAAAGTTATTCAAGAATATCTCCTCAGATTTGGGGGAATTTCGTCGGTCGACCTCTTCCGAAGGTCGTACAAGCTCGGGGATGGTACCAATCGATCCGCAGGACCCAAATTAGTCCAGATGCAACCACTTTCCAAGTCTCTCCGACCTTCACAAAAAAAGTTATTCAAGAATATCTCTTTCTCCTATGTGCTTTCATCCCTAACCCTAACCCTAACCCTTCCGAAAGTCGGAGAAGCTCAAGGATGGTACCAATCGATGCGCGCTACCCCATTTAGTGGGGGTAGAGCCTACTTGCAAGTCTCTCCGACCTTCACAAAAAAAGTTATTCAAGAATATCTCTTTCTCCTATGTGCTTTCATCCCTAACCCTAACCCTAACCCTTCCGAAAGTCGGAGAAGCTCAAGGATGGTACCGATCGATGCGCGCTACCCCATTTAGTGGGGGTAGAGCCTACTTGCAAGTCTCTCCGACCTTCACAAAAAAAGTTATTCAAGAATATCTCTTTCTCCTATGTGCTTTCATCCCTAACCCTAACCCTAACCCTTCCGAAAGTCGGAGAAGCTCAAGGATGGTACCGATCGATGCGCGCTACCACATTTAGTGGGGGTAGAGCCTACTTGCAAGTCTCTCCGACCTTCACAAAAAAAGTTATTCAAGAATATCTCTTTCTCCTATGTGCTTTCATCCCTAACCCTAACCCTAACCCTTCCGAAAGTCGGAGAAGCTCAAGGATGGTACCGATCGATGCGCGCAACCCCATTTAGTGGGGGTAGAGCCTACTTGCAAGTCTCTCCGACCTTCACAAAAAAAGTTATTCAAGAATATCTCTTTCTCCTATGTGCTTTCATCCCTAACCCTAACCCTAACCCTTCCGAAAGTCGGAGAAGCTCAAGGATGGTACCGATCGATGCGCGCAACCCCATTTAGTGGGGGTAGAGCCTACTTGCAAGTCTCTCCGACCTTCACAAAAAAAGTAATTCAAGAATATCTCCTCAGATTTGGGGGAATTTCGTCGGTCGACCTCTTCCGAAGGTCGTACAAGCTCGGGGATGGTACCAATCGATCCGCAGGACCCAAATTAGTCCAGATGCAACCACTTTCCAAGTCTCTCCGACCTTCACAAAAAAAGTTATTCAAGAATATCTCTTTCTCCTATGTGCTTTCATCCCTAACCCTAACCCTAACCCTTCCGAAAGTCGGAGAAGCTCAAGGATGGTACCGATCGATGCGCGCTACCCCATTTAGTGGGGGCAGAGCCTACTTGCAAGTCTCTCCGACCTTCACAAAAAAAGTTATTCAAGAATATCTCTTTCTCCTATGTGCTTTCATCCCTAACCCTAACCCTAACCCTTCCGAAAGTCGGAAAAGCTCAAGGATGGTACCGATCGATGCGCGCAACCCCATTTAGTGGGGGTAGAGCCTACTTGCAAGTCTCTCCGACCTTCACAAAAAAAGTTATTCAAGAATATCTCTTTCTCCTATGTGCTTTCATCCCTAACCCTAACCCTAACCCTTCCGAAAGTCGGAGAAGCTCAAGGATGGTACCGATCGATGCGCGCAACCCCATTTAGTGGGGGTAGAGCCTACTTGCAAGTCTCTCCGACCTTCACAAAAAAAGTTATTCAAGAATATCTCTTTCTCCTATGTGCTTTCATCCCTAACCCTAACCCTTCCGAAAGTCGGAGAAGCTCAAGGATGGTACCGATCGATGCGCGCTACCCCATTTAGTGGGGGTAGAGCCTACTTGCAAGTCTCTCAGACCTTCACAAAAAAAGTTATTCAAGAATATCTCCTCAGATTTGGGGGAATTTCGTCGGTCGACCTCTTCCGAAGGTCGTACAAGCTCGGGGATGGTACCAATCGATCCGCAGGACCCAAATTAGTCCAGATGCAACCACTTTCCAAGTCTCTCCGACCTTCACAAAAAAAGTTATTCAAGAATATCTCTTTCTCCTATGTGCTTTCATCCCTAACCCTAACCCTAACCCTTCCGAAAGTCGGAGAAGCTCAAGGATGGTACCGATCGATGCGCGCTACCCCATTTAGTGGGGGCAGAGCCTACTTGCAAGTCTCTCCGACCTTCACAAAAAAAGTTATTCAAGAATATCTCTTTCTCCTATGTGCTTTCATCCCTAACCCTAACCCTAACCCTTCCGAAAGTCGGAGAAGCTCAAGGATGGTACCGATCGATGCGCGCAACCCCATTTAGTGGGGGTAGAGCCTACTTGCAAGTCTCTCCGACCTTCACAAAAAAAGTTATTCAAGAATATCTCCTCAGATTTGGGGGAATTTCGTCGGTCGACCTCTTCCGAAGGTCGTACAAGCTCGGGGATGGTACCAATCGATCCGCAGGACCCAAATTAGTCCAGATGCAACCACTTTCCAAGTCTCTCCGACCTTCACAAAAAAAGTTATTCAAGAATATCTCTTTCTCCTATGTGCTTTCATCCCTAACCCTAACCCTAACCCTTCCGAAAGTCGGAGAAGCTCAAGGATGGTACCAATCGATGCGCGCTACCCCATTTAGTGGGGGTAGAGCCTACTTGCAAGTCTCTCCGACCTTCACAAAAAAAGTTATTCAAGAATATCTCTTTCTCCTATGTGCTTTCATCCCTAACCCTAACCCTAACCCTTCCGAAAGTCGGAGAAGCTCAAGGATGGTACCGATCGATGCGCGCTACCCCATTTAGTGGGGGTAGAGCCTACTTGCAAGTCTCTCCGACCTTCACAAAAAAAGTTATTCAAGAATATCTCTTTCTCCTATGTGCTTTCATCCCTAACCCTAACCCTAACCCTTCCGAAAGTCGGAGAAGCTCAAGGATGGTACCGATCGATGCGCGCTACCACATTTAGTGGGGGTAGAGCCTACTTGCAAGTCTCTCCGACCTTCACAAAAAAAGTTATTCAAGAATATCTCTTTCTCCTATGTGCTTTCATCCCTAACCCTAACCCTAACCCTTCCGAAAGTCGGAGAAGCTCAAGGATGGTACCGATCGATGCGCGCTACCCCATTTAGTGGGGGTAGAGCCTACTTGCAAGTCTCTCCGACCTTCACAAAAAAAGTTATTCAAGAATATCTCTTTCTCCTATGTGCTTTCATCCCTAACCCTAACCCTAACCCTTCCGAAAGTCGGAGAAGCTCAAGGATGGTACCGATCGATGCGCGCAACCCCATTTAGTGGGGGTAGAGCCTACTTGCAAGTCTCTCCGACCTTCACAAAAAAAGTAATTCAAGAATATCTCCTCAGATTTGGGGGAATTTCGTCGGTCGACCTCTTCCGAAGGTCGTACAAGCTCGGGGATGGTACCAATCGATCCGCAGGACCCAAATTAGTCCAGATGCAACCACTTTCCAAGTCGCTCCGACCTTCACAAAAAAAGTTATTCAAGAATATCTCTTTCTCCTATGTGCTTTCATCCCTAACCCTAACCCTAACCCTTCCGAAAGTCGGAGAAGCTCAAGGATGGTACCGATCGATGCGCGCTACCCCATTTAGTGGGGGCAGAGCCTACTTGCAAGTCTCTCCGACCTTCACAAAAAAAGTTATTCAAGAATATCTCTTTCTCCTATGTGCTTTCATCCCTAACCCTAACCCTAACCCTTCCGAAAGTCGGAGAAGCTCAAGGATGGTACCGATCGATGCGCGCTACCCCATTTAGTGGGGGTAGAGCCTACTTGCAAGTCTCTCCGACCTTCACAAAAAAAGTTATTCAAGAATATCTCTTTCTCCTATGTGCTTTCATCCCTAACCCTAACCCTAACCCTTCCGAAAGTCGGAGAAGCTCAAGGATGGTACCGATCGATGCGCGCAACCCCATTTAGTGGGGGTAGAGCCTACTTGCAAGTCTCTCCGACCTTCACAAAAAAAGTTATTCAAGAATATCTCCTCAGATTTGGGGGAATTTCGTCGGTCGACCTCTTCCGAAGGTCGTACAAGCTCGGGGATGGTACCAATCGATCCGCAGGACCCAAATTAGTCCAGATGCAACCACTTTCCAAGTCTCTCCGACCTTCACAAAAAAAGTTATTCAAGAATATCTCTTTCTCCTATGTGCTTTCATCCCTAACCCTAACCCTAACCCTTCCGAAAGTCGGAGAAGCTCAAGGATGGTACCGATCGATGCGCGCTACCCCATTTAGTGGGGGTAGAGCCTACTTGCAAGTCTCTCCGACCTTCACAAAAAAAGTTATTCAAGAATATCTCTTTCTCCTATGTGCTTTCATCCCTAACCCTAACCCTTCCGAAAGTCGGAGAAGCTCAAGGATGGTACCGATCGATGCGCGCTACCCCATTTAGTGGGGGTAGAGCCTACTTGCAAGTCTCTCAGACCTTCACAAAAAAAGTTATTCAAGAATATCTCCTCAGATTTGGGGGAATTTCGTCGGTCGACCTCTTCCGAAGGTCGTACAAGCTCGGGGATGGTACCAATCGATCCGCAGGACCCAAATTAGTCCAGATGCAACCACTTTCCAAGTCTCTCCGACCTTCACAAAAAAAGTTATTCAAGAATATCTCTTTCTCCTATGTGCTTTCATCCCTAACCCTAACCCTAACCCTTCCGAAAGTCGGAGAAGCTCAAGGATGGTACCGATCGATGCGCGCTACCCCATTTAGTGGGGGCAGAGCCTACTTGCAAGTCTCTCCGACCTTCACAAAAAAAGTTATTCAAGAATATCTCTTTCTCCTATGTGCTTTCATCCCTAACCCTAACCCTAACCCTTCCGAAAGTCGGAGAAGCTCAAGAATGGTACCGATCGATGCGCGCTACCCCATTTAGTGGGGGTAGAGCCTACTTGCAAGTCTCTCCGACCTTCACAAAAAAAGTTATTCAAGAATATCTCTTTCTCCTATGTGCTTTCATCCCTAACCCTAACCCTAACCCTTCCGAAAGTCGGAGAAGCTCAAGGATGGTACCGATCGATGCGCGCTACCCCATTTAGTGGGGGTAGAGCCTACTTGCAAGTCTCTCCGACCTTCACAAAAAAAGTTATTCAAGAATATCTCTTTCTCCTATGTGCTTTCATCCCTAACCCTAACCCTAACCCTTCCGAAAGTCGGAGAAGCTCAAGGATGGTACCGATCGATGCGCGCAACCCCATTTAGTGGGGGTAGAGCCTACTTGCAAGTCTCTCCGACCTTCACAAAAAAAGTTATTCAAGAATATCTCCTCAGATTTGGGGGAATTTCGTCGGTCGACCTCTTCCGAAGGTCGTACAAGCTCGGGGATGGTACCAATCGATCCGCAGGACCCAAATTAGTCCAGATGCAACCACTTTCCAAGTCTCTCCGACCTTCACAAAAAAAGTTATTCAAGAATATCTCTTTCTCCTATGTGCTTTCATCCCTAACCCTAACCCTAACCCTTCCGAAAGTCGGAGAAGCTCAAGGATGGTACCGATCGATGCGCGCTACCCCATTTAGTGGGGGTAGAGCCTACTTGCAAGTCTCTCCGACCTTCACAAAAAAAGTTATTCAAGAATATCTCTTTCTCCTATGTGCTTTCATCCCTAACCCTAACCCTAACCCTTCCAAAAGTCGGAGAAGCTCAAGGATGGTACCGATCGATGCGCGCAACCCCATTTAGTGGGGGTAGAGCCTACTTGCAAGTCTCTCCGACCTTCACAAAAAAAGTTATTCAAGAATATCTCCTCAGATTTGGGGGAATTTCGTCGGTCGACCTCTTTCGAAGGTCGTACAAGCTCGGGGATGGTACCAATCGATCCGCAGGACCCAAATTAGTCCAGATGCAACCACTTTCCAAGTCTCTCCGACCTTCACAAAAAAAGTTATTCAAGAATATCTCTTTCTCCTATGTGCTTTCATCCCTAACCCTAACCCTAACCCTTCCGAAAGTCGGAGAAGCTCAAGGATGGTACCGATCGATGCGCGCTACCCCATTTAGTGGGGGTAGAGCCTACTTGCAAGTCTCTCCGACCTTCACAAAAAAAGTTATTCAAGAATATCTCTTTCTCCTATGTGCTTTCATCCCTAACCCTAACCCTAACCCTTCCAAAAGTCGGAGAAGCTCAAGGATGGTACCGATCGATGCGCGCAACCCCATTTAGTGGGGGTAGAGCCTACTTGCAAGTCTCTCCGACCTTCACAAAAAAAGTTATTCAAGAATATCTCCTCAGATTTGGGGGAATTTCGTCGGTCGACCTCTTTCGAAGGTCGTACAAGCTCGGGGATGGTACCAATCGATCCGCAGGACCCAAATTAGTCCAGATGCAACCACTTTCCAAGTCTCTCCGACCTTCACAAAAAAAGTTATTCAAGAATATCTCTTTCTCCTATGTGCTTTCATCCCTAACCCTAACCCTAACCCTTCCGAAAGTCGGAGAAGCTCAAGGATGGTACCGATCGATGCGCGCTACCCCATTTAGTGGGGGTAGAGCCTACTTGCAAGTCTCTCCGACCTTCACAAAAAAAGTTATTCAAGAATATCTCTTTCTCCTATGTGCTTTCATCCCTAACCCTAACCCTAACCCTTCCGAAAGTCGGAGAAGCTCAAGGATGGTACCGATCGATGCGCGCTACCCCATTTAGTGGGGGTAGAGCCTACTTGCAAGTCTCTCCGACCTTCACAAAAAAAGTTATTCAAGAATATCTCCTCAGATTTGGGGGAATTTCGTCGGTCGACCTTTTCCGAAGGTCGTACAAGCTCGGGGATGGTACCAATCGATCCGCAGGACCCAAATTAGTCCAGATGCAACCACTTTCCAAGTCTCTCCGACCTTCACAAAAAAAGTTATTCAAGAATATCTCTTTCTCCTATGTGCTTTCATCCCTAACCCTAACCCTAACCCTTCCGAAAGTCGGAGAAGCTCAAGGATGGTACCGATCGATGCGCGCTACCCCATTTAGTGGGGGTAGAGCCTACTTGCAAGTCTCTCCGACCTTCACAAAAAAAGTTATTCAAGAATATCTCTTTCTCCTATGTGCTTTCATCCCTAACCCTAACCCTAACCCTTCCGAAAGTCGGAGAAGCTCAAGGATGGTACCGATCGATGCGCGCAACCCCATTTAGTGGGGGTAGAGCCTACTTGCAAGTCTCTCCGACCTTCACAAAAAAAGTTATTCAAGAATATCTCCTCAGATTTGGGGGAATTTCGTCGGTCGACCTCTTCCGAAGGTCGTACAAGCTCGGGGATGGTACCAATCGATCCGCAGGACCCAAATTAGTCCAGATGCAACCACTTTCCAAGTCTCTCCGACCTTCACAAAAAAAGTTATTCAAGAATATCTCTTTCTCCTATGTGCTTTCATCCCTAACCCTAACCCTAACCCTTCCGAAAGTCGGAGAAGCTCAAGGATGGTACCGATCGATGCGCGCTACCCCATTTAGTGGGGGTAGAGCCTACTTGCAAGTCTCTCCGACCTTCACAAAAAAAGTTATTCAAGAATATCTCTTTCTCCTATGTGCTTTCATCCCTAACCCTAACCCTTCCGAAAGTCGGAGAAGCTCAAGGATGGTACCGATCGATGCGCGCTACCCCATTTAGTGGGGGTAGAGCCTACTTGCAAGTCTCTCAGACCTTCACAAAAAAAGTTATTCAAGAATATCTCCTCAGATTTGGGGGAATTTCGTCGGTCGACCTCTTCCGAAGGTCGTACAAGCTCGGGGATGGTACCAATCGATCCGCAGGACCCAAATTAGTCCAGATGCAACCACTTTCCAAGTCTCTCCGACCTTCACAAAAAAAGTTATTCAAGAATATCTCTTTCTCCTATGTGCTTTCATCCCTAACCCTAACCCTAACCCTTCCGAAAGTCGGAGAAGCTCAAGGATGGTACCGATCGATGCGCGCTACACCATTTAGTGGGGGCAGAGCCTACTTGCAAGTCTCTCCGACCTTCACAAAAAAAGTTATTCAAGAATATCTCTTTCTCCTATGTGCTTTCATCCCTAACCCTAACCCTAACCCTTCCGAAAGTCGGAGAAGCTCAAGGATGGTACCGATCGATGCGCGCTACCCCATTTAGTGGGGGTAGAGCCTACTTGCAAGTCTCTCCGACCTTCACAAAAAAAGTTATTCAAGAATATCTCTTTCTCCTATGTGCTTTCATCCCTAACCCTAACCCTAACCCTTCCGAAAGTCGGAGAAGCTCAAGGATGGTACCGATCGATGCGCGCTACCCCATTTAGTGGGGGTAGAGCCTACTTGCAAGTCTCTCCGACCTTCACAAAAAAAGTTATTCAAGAATATCTCTTTCTCCTATGTGCTTTCATCCCTAACCCTAACCCTAACCCTTCCGAAAGTCGGAGAAGCTCAAGGATGGTACCGATCGATGCGCGCAACCCCATTTAGTGGGGGTAGAGCCTACTTGCAAGTCTCTCCGACCTTCACAAAAAAAGTTATTCAAGAATATCTCCTCAGATTTGGGGGAATTTCGTCGGTCGACCTCTTCCGAAGGTCGTACAAGCTCGGGGATGGTACCAATCGATCCGCAGGACCCAAATTAGTCCAGATGCAACCACTTTCCAAGTCTCTCCGACCTTCACAAAAAAAGTTATTCAAGAATATCTCTTTCTCCTATGTGCTTTCATCCCTAACCCTAACCCTAACCCTTCCGAAAGTCGGAGAAGCTCAAGGATGGTACCGATCGATGCGCGCTACCCCATTTAGTGGGGGTAGAGCCTACTTGCAAGTCTCTCCGACCTTCACAAAAAAAGTTATTCAAGAATATCTCTTTCTCCTATGTGCTTTCATCCCTAACCCTAACCCTTCCGAAAGTCGGAGAAGCTCAAGGATGGTACCGATCGATGCGCGCTACCCCATTTAGTGGGGGTAGAGCCTACTTGCAAGTCTCTCAGACCTTCACAAAAAAAGTTATTCAAGAATATCTCCTCAGATTTGGGGGAATTTCGTCGGTCGACCTCTTCCGAAGGTCGTACAAGCTCGGGGATGGTACCAATCGATCCGCAGGACCCAAATTAGTCCAGATGCAACCACTTTCCAAGTCTCTCCGACCTTCACAAAAAAAGTTATTCAAGAATATCTCTTTCTCCTATGTGCTTTCATCCCTAACCCTAACCCTAACCCTTCCGAAAGTCGGAGAAGCTCAAGGATGGTACCGATCGATGCGCGCTACACCATTTAGTGGGGGCAGAGCCTACTTGCAAGTCTCTCCGACCTTCACAAAAAAAGTTATTCAAGAATATCTCTTTCTCCTATGTGCTTTCATCCCTAACCCTAACCCTAACCCTTCCGAAAGTCGGAGAAGCTCAAGGATGGTACCGATCGATGCGCGCTACCCCATTTAGTGGGGGTAGAGCCTACTTGCAAGTCTCTCCGACCTTCACAAAAAAAGTTATTCAAGAATATCTCTTTCTCCTATGTGCTTTCATCCCTAACCCTAACCCTAACCCTTCCGAAAGTCGGAGAAGCTCAAGGATGGTACCGATCGATGCGCGCTACCCCATTTAGTGGGGGTAGAGCCTACTTGCAAGTCTCTCCGACCTTCACAAAAAAAGTTATTCAAGAATATCTCTTTCTCCTATGTGCTTTCATCCCTAACCCTAACCCTAACCCTTCCGAAAGTCGGAGAAGCTCAAGGATGGTACCGATCGATGCGCGCAACCCCATTTAGTGGGGGTAGAGCCTACTTGCAAGTCTCTCCGACCTTCACAAAAAAAGTTATTCAAGAATATCTCCTCAGATTTGGGGGAATTTCGTCGGTCGACCTCTTCCGAAGGTCGTACAAGCTCGGGGATGGTACCAATCGATCCGCAGGACCCAAATTAGTCCAGATGCAACCACTTTCCAAGTCTCTCCGACCTTCACAAAAAAAGTTATTCAAGAATATCTCTTTCTCCTATGTGCTTTCATCCCTAACCCTAACCCTAACCCTTCCGAAAGTCGGAGAAGCTCAAGGATGGTACCGATCGATGCGCGCTACCCCATTTAGTGGGGGTAGAGCCTACTTGCAAGTCTCTCCGACCTTCACAAAAAAAGTTATTCAAGAATATCTCTTTCTCCTATGTGCTTTCATCCCTAACCCTAACCCTAACCCTTCCAAAAGTCGGAGAAGCTCAAGGATGGTACCGATCGATGCGCGCAACCCCATTTAGTGGGGGTAGAGCCTACTTGCAAGTCTCTCCGACCTTCACAAAAAAAGTTATTCAAGAATATCTCCTCAGATTTGGGGGAATTTCGTCGGTCGACCTCTTCCGAAGGTCGTACAAGCTCGGGGATGGTACCAATCGATCCGCAGGACCCAAATTAGTCCAGATGCAACCACTTTCCAAGTCTCTCCGACCTTCACAAAAAAAGTTATTCAAGAATATCTCTTTCTCCTATGTGCTTTCATCCCTAACCCTAACCCTAACCCTTCCGAAAGTCGGAGAAGCTCAAGGATGGTACCGATCGATGCGCGCTACCCCATTTAGTGGGGGTAGAGCCTACTTGCAAGTCTCTCCGACCTTCACAAAAAAAGTTATTCAAGAATATCTCTTTCTCCTATGTGCTTTCATCCCTAACCCTAACCCTAACCCTTCCGAAAGTCGGAGAAGCTCAAGGATGGTACCGATCGATGCGCGCTACCCCATTTAGTGGGGGTAGAGCCTACTTGCAAGTCTCTCCGACCTTCACAAAAAAAGTTATTCAAGAATATCTCCTCAGATTTGGGGGAATTTCGTCGGTCGACCTCTTCCGAAGGTCGTACAAGCTCGGGGATGGTACCAATCGATCCGCAGGACCCAAATTAGTCCAGATGCAACCACTTTCCAAGTCTCTCCGACCTTCACAAAAAAAGTTATTCAAGAATATCTCTTTCTCCTATGTGCTTTCATCCCTAACCCTAACCCTAACCCTTCCGAAAGTCGGAGAAGCTCAAGGATGGTACCGATCGATGCGCGCTACCCCATTTAGTGGGGGTAGAGCCTACTTGCAAGTCTCTCCGACCTTCACAAAAAAAGTTATTCAAGAATATCTCTTTCTCCTATGTGCTTTCATCCCTAACCCTAACCCTAACCCTTCCGAAAGTCGGAGAAGCTCAAGGATGGTACCGATCGATGCGCGCAACCCCATTTAGTGGGGGTAGAGCCTACTTGCAAGTCTCTCCGACCTTCACAAAAAAAGTTATTCAAGAATATCTCCTCAGATTTGGGGGAATTTCGTCGGTCGACCTCTTCCGAAGGTCGTACAAGCTCGGGGATGGTACCAATCGATCCGCAGGACCCAAATTAGTCCAGATGCAACCACTTTCCAAGTCTCTCCGACCTTCACAAAAAAAGTTATTCAAGAATATCTCTTTCTCCTATGTGCTTTCATCCCTAACCCTAACCCTAACCCTTCCGAAAGTCGGAGAAGCTCAAGGATGGTACCGATCGATGCGCGCTACCCCATTTAGTGGGGGTAGAGCCTACTTGCAAGTCTCTCCGACCTTCACAAAAAAAGTTATTCAAGAATATCTCCTCAGATTTGGGGGAATTTCGTCGGTCGACCTCTTCCGAAGGTCGTACAAGCTCGGGGATGGTACCAATCGATCCGCAGGACCCAAATTAGTCCAGATGCAACCACTTTCCAAGTCTCTCCGACCTTCACAAAAAAAGTTATTCAAGAATATCTCTTTCTCCTATGTGCTTTCATCCCTAACCCTAACCCTAACCCTTCCGAAAGTCGGAGAAGCTCAAGGATGGTACCGATCGATGCGCGCTACCCCATTTAGTGGGGGTAGAGCCTACTTGCAAGTCTCTCCGACCTTCACAAAAAAAGTTATTCAAGAATATCTCTTTCTCCTATGTGCTTTCATCCCTAACCCTAACCCTAACCCTTCCGAAAGTCGGAGAAGCTCAAAGATGGTACCGATCGATGCGCGCTACCCCATTTAGTGGGGGTAGAGCCTACTTGCAAGTCTCTCCGACCTTCACAAAAAAAGTTATTCAAGAATATCTCTTTCTCCTATGTGCTTTCATCCCTAACCCTAACCCTAACCCTTCCGAAAGTCGGAGAAGCTCAAGGATGGTACTGATCGATGCGCGCTACCCCATTTAGTGGGGGTAGAGCCTACTTGCAAGTCTCTCCGACCTTCACAAAAAAAGTTATTCAAGAATATCTCTTTCTCCTATGTGCTTTCATCCCTAACCCTAACCCTAACCCTTCCGAAAGTCGGAGAAGCTCAAGGATGGTACTGATCGATGCGCGCAACCCCATTTAGTGGGGGTAGAGCCTACTTGCAAGTCTCTCCGACCTTCACAAAAAAAGTTATTCAAGAATATCTCCTCAGATTTTGGGGGAATTTCGTCGGTCGACCTCTTCCGAAGGTCGTACAAGCTCGGGGATGGTACCAATCGATCTGCAGGACCCAAATTAGTCCAGATGCAACCACTTTCCAAGTCTCTCCGACCTTCACAAAAAAAGTTATTCAAGAATATCTCTTTCTCCTATGTGCTTTCATCCCTAACCCTAACCCTAACCCTTCCGAAAGTCGGAGAAGCTCAAGGATGGTACCGATCGATGCGCGCTACCCCATTTAGTGGGGGTAGAGCCTACTTGCAAGTCTCTCCGACCTTCACAAAAAAAGTTATTCAAGAATATCTCTTTCTCCTATGTGCTTTCATCCCTAACCCTAACCCTAACCCTTCCGAAAGTCGGAGAAGCTCAAGGATGGTACCGATCGATGCGCGCAACCCCATTTAGTGGGGGTAGAGCCTACTTGCAAGTCTCTCAAACCTTCACAAAAAAAGTTATTCAAGAATATCTCCTCAGATTTGGGGGAATTTCGTCGGTCGACCTCTTCCGAAGGTCGTACAAGCTCGGGGATGGTACCAATCGATCCGCAGGACCCAAATTAGTCCAGATGCAACCACTTTCCAAGTCTCTCCGACCTTCACAAAAAAAGTTATTCAAGAATATCTCTTTCTCCTATGTGCTTTCATCCCTAACCCTAACCCTAACCCTTCCAAAAGTCGGAGAAGCTCAAGGATGGTACCGATCGATGCGCGCAACCCCATTTAGTGGGGGTAGAGCCTACTTGCAAGTCTCTCCGACCTTCACAAAAAAAGTTATTCAAGAATATCTCCTCAGATTTGGGGGAATTTCGTCGGTCGACCTCTTCCGAAGGTCGTACAAGCTCGGGGATGGTACCAATCGATCCGCAGGACCCAAATTAGTCCAGATGCAACCACTTTCCAAGTCTCTCCGACCTTCACAAAAAAAGTTATTCAAGAATATCTCTTTCTCCTATGTGCTTTCATCCCTAACCCTAACCCTAACCCTTCCGAAAGTCGGAGAAGCTCAAGGATGGTACCGATCGATGCGCGCTACCCCATTTAGTGGGGGTAGAGCCTACTTGCAAGTCTCTCCGACCTTCACAAAAAAAGTTATTCAAGAATATCTCTTTCTCCTATGTGCTTTCATCCCTAACCCTAACCCTAACCCTTCCGAAAGTCGGAGAAGCTCAAGGATGGTACCGATCGATGCGCGCTACCCCATTTAGTGGGGGTAGAGCCTACTTGCAAGTCTCTCCGACCTTCACAAAAAAAGTTATTCAAGAATATCTCCTCAGATTTGGGGGAATTTCGTCGGTCGACCTTTTCCGAAGGTCGTACAAGCTCGGGGATGGTACCAATCGATCCGCAGGACCCAAATTAGTCCAGATGCAACCACTTTCCAAGTCTCTCCGACCTTCACAAAAAAAGTTATTCAAGAATATCTCTTTCTCCTATGTGCTTTCATCCCTAACCCTAACCCTAACCCTTCCGAAAGTCGGAGAAGCTCAAGGATGGTACCGATCGATGCGCGCTACCCCATTTAGTGGGGGTAGAGCCTACTTGCAAGTCTCTCCGACCTTCACAAAAAAAGTTATTCAAGAATATCTCTTTCTCCTATGTGCTTTCATCCCTAACCCTAACCCTAACCCTTCCGAAAGTCGGAGAAGCTCAAGGATGGTACCGATCGATGCGCGCAACCCCATTTAGTGGGGGTAGAGCCTACTTGCAAGTCTCTCCGACCTTCACAAAAAAAGTTATTCAAGAATATCTCCTCAGATTTGGGGGAATTTCGTCGGTCGACCTCTTCCGAAGGTCGTACAAGCTCGGGGATGGTACCAATCGATCCGCAGGACCCAAATTAGTCCAGATGCAACCACTTTCCAAGTCTCTCCGACCTTCACAAAAAAAGTTATTCAAGAATATCTCTTTCTCCTATGTGCTTTCATCCCTAACACTAACCCTAACCCTTCCGAAAGTCGGAGAAGCTCAAGGATGGTACCGATCGATGCGCGCTACCCCATTTAGTGGGGGTAGAGCCTACTTGCAAGTCTCTCCGACCTTCACAAAAAAAGTTATTCAAGAATATCTCTTTCTCCTATGTGCTTTCATCCCTAACCCTAACCCTAACCCTTCCGAAAGTCGGAGAAGCTCAAGGATGGTACCGATCGATGCGCGCTACCCCATTTAGTGGGGGTAGAGCCTACTTGCAAGTCTCTCCGACCTTCACAAAAAAAGTTATTCAAGAATATCTCCTCAGATTTGGGGGAATTTCGTCGGTCGACCTCTTCCGAAGGTCGTACAAGCTCGGGGATGGTACCAATCGATCCGCAGGACCCAAATTAGTCCAGATGCAACCACTTTCCAAGTCTCTCCGACCTTCACAAAAAAAGTTATTCAAGAATATCTCTTTCTCCTATGTGCTTTCATCCCTAACCCTAACCCTAACCCTTCCGAAAGTCGGAGAAGCTCAAGGATGGTACCGATCGATGCGCGCTACCCCATTTAGTGGGGGTAGAGCCTACTTGCAAGTCTCTCCGACCTTCACAAAAAAAGTTATTCAAGAATATCTCTTTCTCCTATGTGCTTTCATCCCTAACCCTAACCCTAACCCTTCCGAAAGTCGGAGAAGCTCAAGGATGGTACCGATCGATGCGCGCAACCCCATTTAGTGGGGGTAGAGCCTACTTGCAAGTCTCTCCGACCTTCACAAAAAAAGTTATTCAAGAATATCTCCTCAGATTTGGGGGAATTTCGTCGGTCGACCTCTTCCGAAGGTCGTACAAGCTCGGGGATGGTACCAATCGATCCGCAGGACCCAAATTAGTCCAGATGCAACCACTTTCCAAGTCTCTCCGACCTTCACAAAAAAAGTTATTCAAGAATATCTCTTTCTCCTATGTGCTTTCATCCCTAACCCTAACCCTAACCCTTCCGAAAGTCGGAGAAGCTCAAGGATGGTACCGATCGATGCGCGCTACCCCATTTAGTGGGGGTAGAGCCTACTTGCAAGTCTCTCCGACCTTCACAAAAAAAGTTATTCAAGAATATCTCTTTCTCCTATGTGCTTTCATCCCTAACCCTAACCCTAACCCTTCCGAAAGTCGGAGAAGCTCAAGGATGGTACCGATCGATGCGCGCTACCCCATTTAGTGGGGGTAGAGCCTACTTGCAAGTCTCTCCGACCTTCACAAAAAAAGTTATTCAAGAATATCTCCTCAGATTTGGGGGAATTTCGTCGGTCGACCTCTTCCGAAGGTCGTACAAGCTCGGGGATGGTACCAATCGATCCGCAGGACCCAAATTAGTCCAGATGCAACCACTTTCCAAGTCTCTCCGACCTTCACAAAAAAAGTTATTCAAGAATATCTCTTTCTCCTATGTGCTTTCATCCCTAACCCTAACCCTAACCCTTCCGAAAGTCGGAGAAGCTCAAGGATGGTACCGATCGATGCGCGCTACCCCATTTAGTGGGGGTAGAGCCTACTTGCAAGTCTCTCCGACCTTCACAAAAAAAGTTATTCAAGAATATCTCCTCAGATTTGGGGGAATTTCGTCGGTCGACCTCTTCCGAAGGTCGTACAAGCTCGGGGATGGTACCAATCGATCCGCAGGACCCAAATTAGTCCAGATGCAACCACTTTCCAAGTCTCTCCGACCTTCACAAAAAAAGTTATTCAAGAATATCTCTTTCTCCTATGTGCTTTCATCCCTAACCCTAACCCTAACCCTTCCGAAAGTCGGAGAAGCTCAAGGATGGTACCGATCGATGCGCGCTACCCCATTTAGTGGGGGTAGAGCCTACTTGCAAGTCTCTCCGACCTTCACAAAAAAAGTTATTCAAGAATATCTCTTTCTCCTATGTGCTTTCATCCCTAACCCTAACCCTAACCCTTCCGAAAGTCGGAGAAGCTCAAAGATGGTACCGATCGATGCGCGCTACCCCATTTAGTGGGGGTAGAGCCTACTTGCAAGTCTCTCCGACCTTCACAAAAAAAGTTATTCAAGAATATCTCTTTCTCCTATGTGCTTTCATCCCTAACCCTAACCCTAACCCTTCCGAAAGTCGGAGAAGCTCAAGGATGGTACTGATCGATGCGCGCTACCCCATTTAGTGGGGGTAGAGCCTACTTGCAAGTCTCTCCGACCTTCACAAAAAAAGTTATTCAAGAATATCTCTTTCTCCTATGTGCTTTCATCCCTAACCCTAACCCTAACCCTTCCGAAAGTCGGAGAAGCTCAAGGATGGTACTGATCGATGCGTGCAACCCCATTTAGTGGGGGTAGATCCTACTTGCAAGTCTCTCCGACCTTCACAAAAAAAGTTATTCAAGAATATCTCCTCAGATTTTGGGGGAATTTCGTCGGTCGACCTCTTCCGAAGGTCGTACAAGCTCGGGGATGGTACCAATCGATCTGCAGGACCCAAATTAGTCCAGATGCAACCACTTTCCAAGTCTCTCCGACCTTCACAAAAAAAGTTATTCAAGAATATCTCTTTCTCCTATGTGCTTTCATCCCTAACCCTAACCCTAACCCTTCCGAAAGTCGGAGAAGCTCAAGGATGGTACCGATCGATGCGCGCTACCCCATTTAGTGGGGGTAGAGCCTACTTGCAAGTCTCTCCGACCTTCACAAAAAAAGTTATTCAAGAATATCTCTTTCTCCTATGTGCTTTCATCCCTAACCCTAACCCTAACCCTTCCGAAAGTCGGAGAAGCTCAAGGATGGTACCGATCGATGCGCGCAACCCCATTTAGTGGGGGTAGAGCCTACTTGCAAGTCTCTCAAACCTTCACAAAAAAAGTTATTCAAGAATATCTCCTCAGATTTGGGGGAATTTCGTCGGTCGACCTCTTCCGAAGGTCGTACAAGCTCGGGGATGGTACCAATCGATCCGCAGGACCCAAATTAGTCCAGATGCAACCACTTTCCAAGTCTCTCCGACCTTCACAAAAAAAGTTATTCAAGAATATCTCTTTCTCCTATGTGCTTTCATCCCTAACCCTAACCCTAACCCTTCCGAAAGTCGGAGAAGCTCAAGGATGGTACCGATCGATGCGCGCTACCCCATTTAGTGGGGGTAGAGCCTACTTGCAAGTCTCTCCGACCTTCACAAAAAAAGTTATTCAAGAATATCTCTTTCTCCTATGTGCTTTCATCCCTAACCCTAACCCTAACCCTTCCGAAAGTCGGAGAAGCTCAAGGATGGTACCGATCGATGCGCGCTACCCCATTTAGTGGGGGTAGAGCCTACTTGCAAGTCTCTCCGACCTTCACAAAAAAAGTTATTCAAGAATATCTCTTTCTCCTATGTGCTTTCATCCCTAACCCTAACCCTAACCCTTCCGAAAGTCGGAGAAGCTCAAGGATGGTACCGATCGATGCGCGCTACCCCATTTAGTGGGGGTAGAGCCTACTTGCAAGTCTCTCCGACCTTCACAAAAAAAGTTATTCAAGAATATCTCCTCAGATTTGGGGGAATTTCGTCGGTCGACCTCTTCCGAAGGTCGTACAAGCTCGGGGATGGTACCAATCGATCCGCAGGACCCAAATTAGTCCAGATGCAACCACTTTCCAAGTCTCTCCGACCTTCACAAAAAAAGTTATTCAAGAATATCTCTTTCTCCTATGTGCTTTCATCCCTAACCCTAACCCTTCCGAAAGTCGGAGAAGCTCAAGGATGGTACCGATCGATGCGCGCTACCCCATTTAGTGGGGGTAGAGCCTACTTGCAAGTCTCTCCGACCTTCACAAAAAAAGTTATTCAAGAATATCTCTTTCTCCTATGTGCTTTCATCCCTAACCCTAACCCTAACCCTTCCGAAAGTCGGAGAAGCTCAAGGATGGTACTGATCGATGCGCGCAACCCCATTTAGTGGGGGTAGAGCCTACTTGCAAGTCTCTCCGACCTTCACAAAAAAAGTTATTCAAGAATATCTCCTCAGATTTGGGGGAATTTCGTCGGTCGACCTCTTCCGAAGGTCGTACAAGCTCGGGGATGGTACCAATCGATCCGCAGAACCCAAATTAGTCCAGATGCAACCACTTTCCAAGTCTCTCCGACCTTCACAAAAAAAGTTATTCAAGAATATCTCTTTCTCCTATGTGCTTTCATCCCTAACCCTAACCCTAACCCTTCCGAAAGTCGGAGAAGCTCAAGGATGGTACCGATCGATGCGCGCTACCCCATTTAGTGGGGGTAGAGCCTACTTGCAAGTCTCTCCGACCTTCACAAAAAAAGTTATTCAAGAATATCTCTTTCTCCTATGTGCTTTCATCCCTAACCCTAACCCTTCCGAAAGTCGGAGAAGCTCAAGGATGGTACCGATCGATGCGCGCTACCCCATTTAGTGGGGGTAGAGCCTACTTGCAAGTCTCTCAGACCTTCACAAAAAAAGTTATTCAAGAATATCTCCTCAGATTTGGGGGAATTTCGTCGGTCGACCTCTTCCGAAGGTCGTACAAGCTCGGGGATGGTACCAATCGATCCGCAGGACCCAAATTAGTCCAGATGCAACCACTTTCCAAGTCTCTCCGACCTTCACAAAAAAAGTTATTCAAGAATATCTCTTTCTCCTATGTGCTTTCATCCCTAACCCTAACCCTAACCCTTCCGAAAGTCGGAGAAGCTCAAGGATGGTACCGATCGATGCGCGCTACCCCATTTAGTGGGGGCAGAGCCTACTTGCAAGTCTCTCCGACCTTCACAAAAAAAGTTATTCAAGAATATCTCTTTCTCCTATGTGCTTTCATCCCTAACCCTAACCCTAACCCTTCCGAAAGTCGGAGAAGCTCAAGGATGGTACCGATCGATGCGCGCTACCCCATTTAGTGGGGGTAGAGCCTACTTGCAAGTCTCTCCGACCTTCACAAAAAAAGTTATTCAAGAATATCTCTTTCTCCTATGTGCTTTCATCCCTAACCCTAACCCTAACCCTTCCGAAAGTCGGAGAAGCTCAAGGATGGTACCGATCGATGCGCGCAACCCCATTTAGTGGGGGTAGAGCCTACTTGCAAGTCTCTCCGACCTTCACAAAAAAAGTTATTCAAGAATATCTCCTCAGATTTGGGGGAATTTCGTCGGTCGACCTCTTCCGAAGGTCGTACAAGCTCGGGGATGGTACCAATCGATCCGCAGGACCCAAATTAGTCCAGATGCAACCACTTTCCAAGTCTCTCCGACCTTCACAAAAAAAGTTATTCAAGAATATCTCTTTCTCCTA
Organism: Limanda limanda; assembly: GCF_963576545.1. Lineage (NCBI taxonomy): Eukaryota > Metazoa > Chordata > Actinopteri > Pleuronectiformes > Pleuronectidae > Limanda > Limanda limanda. The sequence continues at coordinate 169,065 of NW_026870532.1, forward strand.
TGTGCTTTCATCCCTAACCCTAACCCTAACCCTTCCGAAAGTCGGAGAAGCTCAAGGATGGTACCGATCGATGCGCGCTACCCCATTTAGTGGGGGTAGAGCCTACTTGCAAGTCTCTCCGACCTTCACAAAAAAAGTTATTCAAGAATATCTCTTTCTCCTATGTGCTTTCATCCCTAACCCTAACCCTAACCCTTCCGAAAGTCGGAGAAGCTCAAGGATGGTACCGATCGATGCGCGCTACCCCATTTAGTGGGGGTAGAGCCTACTTGCAAGTCTCTCCGACCTTCACAAAAAAAGTTATTCAAGAATATCTCCTCAGATTTGGGGGAATTTCGTCGGTCGACCTCTTCCGAAGGTCGTACAAGCTCGGGGATGGTACCAATCGATCCGCAGGACCCAAATTAGTCCAGATGCAACCACTTTCCAAGTCTCTCCGACCTTCACAAAAAAAGTTATTCAAGAATATCTCTTTCTCCTATGTGCTTTCATCCCTAACCCTAACCCTAACCCTTCCGAAAGTCGGAGAAGCTCAAGGATGGTACCGATCGATGCGCGCTACCCCATTTAGTGGGGGTAGAGCCTACTTGCAAGTCTCTCCGACCTTCACAAAAAAAGTTATTCAAGAATATCTCTTTCTCCTATGTGCTTTCATCCCTAACCCTAACCCTAACCCTTCCGAAAGTCGGAGAAGCTCAAGGATGGTACCGATCGATGCGCGCAACCCCATTTAGTGGGGGTAGAGCCTACTTGCAAGTCTCTCCGACCTTCACAAAAAAAGTTATTCAAGAATATCTCCTCAGATTTGGGGGAATTTCGTCGGTCGACCTCTTCCGAAGGTCGTACAAGCTCGGGGATGGTACCAATCGATCCGCAGGACCCAAATTAGTCCAGATGCAACCACTTTCCAAGTCTCTCCGACCTTCACAAAAAAAGTTATTCAAGAATATCTCTTTCTCCTATGTGCTTTCATCCCTAACCCTAACCCTAACCCTTCCGAAAGTCGGAGAAGCTCAAGGATGGTACCGATCGATGCGCGCTACCCCATTTAGTGGGGGTAGAGCCTACTTGCAAGTCTCTCCGACCTTCACAAAAAAAGTTATTCAAGAATATCTCTTTCTCCTATGTGCTTTCATCCCTAACCCTAACCCTAACCCTTCCGAAAGTCGGAGAAGCTCAAGGATGGTACCGATCGATGCGCGCTACCCCATTTAGTGGGGGTAGAGCCTACTTGCAAGTCTCTCCGACCTTCACAAAAAAAGTTATTCAAGAATATCTCCTCAGATTTGGGGGAATTTCGTCGGTCGACCTCTTCCGAAGGTCGTACAAGCTCGGGGATGGTACCAATCGATCCGCAGGACCCAAATTAGTCCAGATGCAACCACTTTCCAAGTCTCTCCGACCTTCACAAAAAAAGTTATTCAAGAATATCTCTTTCTCCTATGTGCTTTCATCCCTAACCCTAACCCTAACCCTTCCGAAAGTCGGAGAAGCTCAAGGATGGTACCGATCGATGCGCGCTACCCCATTTAGTGGGGGTAGAGCCTACTTGCAAGTCTCTCCGACCTTCACAAAAAAAGTTATTCAAGAATATCTCCTCAGATTTGGGGGAATTTCGTCGGTCGACCTCTTCCGAAGGTCGTACAAGCTCGGGGATGGTACCAATCGATCCGCAGGACCCAAATTAGTCCAGATGCAACCACTTTCCAAGTCTCTCCGACCTTCACAAAAAAAGTTATTCAAGAATATCTCTTTCTCCTATGTGCTTTCATCCCTAACCCTAACCCTAACCCTTCCGAAAGTCGGAGAAGCTCAAGGATGGTACCGATCGATGCGCGCTACCCCATTTAGTGGGGGTAGAGCCTACTTGCAAGTCTCTCCGACCTTCACAAAAAAAGTTATTCAAGAATATCTCTTTCTCCTATGTGCTTTCATCCCTAACCCTAACCCTAACCCTTCCGAAAGTCGGAGAAGCTCAAAGATGGTACCGATCGATGCGCGCTACCCCATTTAGTGGGGGTAGAGCCTACTTGCAAGTCTCTCCGACCTTCACAAAAAAAGTTATTCAAGAATATCTCTTTCTCCTATGTGCTTTCATCCCTAACCCTAACCCTAACCCTTCCGAAAGTCGGAGAAGCTCAAGGATGGTACTGATCGATGCGCGCTACCCCATTTAGTGGGGGTAGAGCCTACTTGCAAGTCTCTCCGACCTTCACAAAAAAAGTTATTCAAGAATATCTCTTTCTCCTATGTGCTTTCATCCCTAACCCTAACCCTAACCCTTCCGAAAGTCGGAGAAGCTCAAGGATGGTACTGATCGATGCGTGCAACCCCATTTAGTGGGGGTAGAGCCTACTTGCAAGTCTCTCCGACCTTCACAAAAAAAGTTATTCAAGAATATCTCCTCAGATTTTGGGGGAATTTCGTCGGTCGACCTCTTCCGAAGGTCGTACAAGCTCGGGGATGGTACCAATCGATCTGCAGGACCCAAATTAGTCCAGATGCAACCACTTTCCAAGTCTCTCCGACCTTCACAAAAAAAGTTATTCAAGAATATCTCTTTCTCCTATGTGCTTTCATCCCTAACCCTAACCCTAACCCTTCCGAAAGTCGGAGAAGCTCAAGGATGGTACCGATCGATGCGCGCTACCCCATTTAGTGGGGGTAGAGCCTACTTGCAAGTCTCTCCGACCTTCACAAAAAAAGTTATTCAAGAATATCTCTTTCTCCTATGTGCTTTCATCCCTAACCCTAACCCTAACCCTTCCGAAAGTCGGAGAAGCTCAAGGATGGTACCGATCGATGCGCGCAACCCCATTTAGTGGGGGTAGAGCCTACTTGCAAGTCTCTCAAACCTTCACAAAAAAAGTTATTCAAGAATATCTCCTCAGATTTGGGGGAATTTCGTCGGTCGACCTCTTCCGAAGGTCGTACAAGCTCGGGGATGGTACCAATCGATCCGCAGGACCCAAATTAGTCCAGATGCAACCACTTTCCAAGTCTCTCCGACCTTCACAAAAAAAGTTATTCAAGAATATCTCTTTCTCCTATGTGCTTTCATCCCTAACCCTAACCCTAACCCTTCCGAAAGTCGGAGAAGCTCAAGGATGGTACCGATCGATGCGCGCTACCCCATTTAGTGGGGGTAGAGCCTACTTGCAAGTCTCTCCGACCTTCACAAAAAAAGTTATTCAAGAATATCTCTTTCTCCTATGTGCTTTCATCCCTAACCCTAACCCTAACCCTTCCGAAAGTCGGAGAAGCTCAAGGATGGTACCGATCGATGCGCGCTACCCCATTTAGTGGGGGTAGAGCCTACTTGCAAGTCTCTCCGACCTTCACAAAAAAAGTTATTCAAGAATATCTCTTTCTCCTATGTGCTTTCATCCCTAACCCTAACCCTAACCCTTCCGAAAGTCGGAGAAGCTCAAGGATGGTACCGATCGATGCGCGCTACCCCATTTAGTGGGGGTAGAGCCTACTTGCAAGTCTCTCCGACCTTCACAAAAAAAGTTATTCAAGAATATCTCCTCAGATTTGGGGGAATTTCGTCGGTCGACCTCTTCCGAAGGTCGTACAAGCTCGGGGATGGTACCAATCGATCCGCAGGACCCAAATTAGTCCAGATGCAACCACTTTCCAAGTCTCTCCGACCTTCACAAAAAAAGTTATTCAAGAATATCTCTTTCTCCTATGTGCTTTCATCCCTAACCCTAACCCTTCCGAAAGTCGGAGAAGCTCAAGGATGGTACCGATCGATGCGCGCTACCCCATTTAGTGGGGGTAGAGCCTACTTGCAAGTCTCTCCGACCTTCACAAAAAAAGTTATTCAAGAATATCTCTTTCTCCTATGTGCTTTCATCCCTAACCCTAACCCTAACCCTTCCGAAAGTCGGAGAAGCTCAAGGATGGTACTGATCGATGCGCGCAACCCCATTTAGTGGGGGTAGAGCCTACTTGCAAGTCTCTCCGACCTTCACAAAAAAAGTTATTCAAGAATATCTCCTCAGATTTGGGGGAATTTCGTCGGTCGACCTCTTCCGAAGGTCGTACAAGCTCGGGGATGGTACCAATCGATCCGCAGGACCCAAATTAGTCCAGATGCAACCACTTTCCAAGTCTCTCCGACCTTCACAAAAAAAGTTATTCAAGAATATCTCTTTCTCCTATGTGCTTTCATCCCTAACCCTAACCCTAACCCTTCCGAAAGTCGGAGAAGCTCAAGGATGGTACCGATCGATGCGCGCTACCCCATTTAGTGGGGGTAGAGCCTACTTGCAAGTCTCTCCGACCTTCACAAAAAAAGTTATTCAAGAATATCTCTTTCTCCTATGTGCTTTCATCCCTAACCCTAACCCTTCCGAAAGTCGGAGAAGCTCAAGGATGGTACCGATCGATGCGCGCTACCCCATTTAGTGGGGGTAGAGCCTACTTGCAAGTCTCTCAGACCTTCACAAAAAAAGTTATTCAAGAATATCTCCTCAGATTTGGGGGAATTTCGTCGGTCGACCTCTTCCGAAGGTCGTACAAGCTCGGGGATGGTACCAATCGATCCGCAGGACCCAAATTAGTCCAGATGCAACCACTTTCCAAGTCTCTCCGACCTTCACAAAAAAAGTTATTCAAGAATATCTCTTTCTCCTATGTGCTTTCATCCCTAACCCTAACCCTAACCCTTCCGAAAGTCGGAGAAGCTCAAGGATGGTACCGATCGATGCGCGCTACCCCATTTAGTGGGGGCAGAGCCTACTTGCAAGTCTCTCCGACCTTCACAAAAAAAGTTATTCAAGAATATCTCTTTCTCCTATGTGCTTTCATCCCTAACCCTAACCCTAACCCTTCCGAAAGTCGGAGAAGCTCAAGGATGGTACCGATCGATGCGCGCTACCCCATTTAGTGGGGGTAGAGCCTACTTGCAAGTCTCTCCGACCTTCACAAAAAAAGTTATTCAAGAATATCTCTTTCTCCTATGTGCTTTCATCCCTAACCCTAACCCTAACCCTTCCGAAAGTCGGAGAAGCTCAAGGATGGTACCGATCGATGCGCGCAACCCCATTTAGTGGGGGTAGAGCCTACTTGCAAGTCTCTCCGACCTTCACAAAAAAAGTTATTCAAGAATATCTCCTCAGATTTGGGGGAATTTCGTCGGTCGACCTCTTCCGAAGGTCGTACAAGCTCGGGGATGGTACCAATCGATCCGCAGGACCCAAATTAGTCCAGATGCAACCACTTTCCAAGTCTCTCCGACCTTCACAAAAAAAGTTATTCAAGAATATCTCTTTCTCCTATGTGCTTTCATCCCTAACCCTAACCCTAACCCTTCCGAAAGTCGGAGAAGCTCAAGGATGGTACCGATCGATGCGCGCTACCCCATTTAGTGGGGGTAGAGCCTACTTGCAAGTCTCTCCGACCTTCACAAAAAAAGTTATTCAAGAATATCTCTTTCTCCTATGTGCTTTCATCCCTAACCCTAACCCTAACCCTTCCGAAAGTCGGAGAAGCTCAAGGATGGTACCGATCGATGCGCGCTACCCCATTTAGTGGGGGTAGAGCCTACTTGCAAGTCTCTCCGACCTTCACAAAAAAAGTTATTCAAGAATATCTCCTCAGATTTGGGGGAATTTCGTCGGTCGACCTCTTCCGAAGGTCGTACAAGCTCGGGGATGGTACCAATCGATCCGCAGGACCCAAATTAGTCCAGATGCAACCACTTTCCAAGTCTCTCCGACCTTCACAAAAAAAGTTATTCAAGAATATCTCTTTCTCCTATGTGCTTTCATCCCTAACCCTAACCCTTCCGAAAGTCGGAGAAGCTCAAGGATGGTACCGATCGATGCGCGCTACCCCATTTAGTGGGGGTAGAGCCTACTTGCAAGTCTCTCCGACCTTCACAAAAAAAGTTATTCAAGAATATCTCCTCAGATTTGGGGGAATTTCGTCGGTCGACCTCTTCCGAAGGTCGTACAAGCTCGGGGATGGTACCAATCGATCCGCAGGACCCAAATTAGTCCAGATGCAACCACTTTCCAAGTCTCTCCGACCTTCACAAAAAAAGTTATTCAAGAATATCTCTTTCTCCTATGTGCTTTCATCCCTAACCCTAACCCTAACCCTTCCGAAAGTCGGAGAAGCTCAAGGATGGTACCGATCGATGCGCGCTACCCCATTTAGTGGGGGTAGAGCCTACTTGCAAGTCTCTCCGACCTTCACAAAAAAAGTTATTCAAGAATATCTCTTTCTCCTATGTGCTTTCATCCCTAACCCTAACCCTAACCCTTCCGAAAGTCGGAGAAGCTCAAGGATGGTACCGATCGATGCGCGCTACCCCATTTAGTGGGGGTAGAGCCTACTTGCAAGTCTCTCCAACCTTCACAAAAAAAGTTATTCAAGAATATCTCTTTCTCCTATGTGCTTTCATCCCTAACCCTAACCCTTCCGAAAGTCGGAGAAGCTCAAGGATGGTACTGATCGATGCGCGCTACCCCATTTAGTGGGGGTAGAGCCTACTTGCAAGTCTCTCCGACCTTCACAAAAAAAGTTATTCAAGAATATCTCTTTCTCCTATGTGCTTTCATCCCTAACCCTAACCCTAACCCTTCCGAAAGTCGGAGAAGCTCAAGGATGGTACTGATCGATGCGCGCAACCCCATTTAGTGGGGGTAGAGCCTACTTGCAAGTCTCTCCGACCTTCACAAAAAAAGTTATTCAAGAATATCTCCTCAGATTTTGGGGGAATTTCGTCGGTCGACCTCTTCCGAAGGTCGTACAAGCTCGGGGATGGTACCAATCGATCTGCAGGACCCAAATTAGTCCAGATGCAACCACTTTCCAAGTCTCTCCGACCTTCACAAAAAAAGTTATTCAAGAATATCTCTTTCTCCTATGTGCTTTCATCCCTAACCCTAACCCTAACCCTTCCGAAAGTCGGAGAAGCTCAAGGATGGTACCGATCGATGCGCGCAACCCCATTTAGTGGGAGTAGAGCCTACTTGCAAGTCTCTCAAACCTTCACAAAAAAAGTTATTCAAGAATATCTCCTCAGATTTGGGGGAATTTCGTCGGTCGACCTCTTCCGAAGGTCGTACAAGCTCGGGGATGGTACCAATCGATCCGCAGGACCCAAATTAGTCCAGATGCAACCACTTTCCAAGTCTCTCCGACCTTCACAAAAAAAGTTATTCAAGAATATCTCTTTCTCCTATGTGCTTTCATCCCTAACCCTAACCCTAACCCTTCCGAAAGTCGGAGAAGCTCAAGGATGGTACCGATCGATGCGCGCTACCCCATTTAGTGGGGGTAGAGCCTACTTGCAAGTCTCTCCGACCTTCACAAAAAAAGTTATTCAAGAATATCTCTTTCTCCTATGTGCTTTCATCCCTAACCCTAACCCTAACCCTTCCGAAAGTCGGAGAAGCTCAAGGATGGTACCGATCGATGCGCGCTACCCCATTTAGTGGGGGTAGAGCCTACTTGCAAGTCTCTCCGACCTTCACAAAAAAAGTTATTCAAGAATATCTCTTTCTCCTATGTGCTTTCATCCCTAACCCTAACCCTAACCCTTCCGAAAGTCGGAGAAGCTCAAGGATGGTACCGATCGATGCGCGCTACCCCATTTAGTGGGGGTAGAGCCTACTTGCAAGTCTCTCCGACCTTCACAAAAAAAGTTATTCAAGAATATCTCTTTCTCCTATGTGCTTTCATCCCTAACCCTAACCCTAACCCTTCCGAAAGTCGGAGAAGCTCAAGGATGGTACTGATCGATGCGCGCAACCCCATTTAGTGGGGGTAGAGCCTACTTGCAAGTCTCTCCGACCTTCACAAAAAAAGTTATTCAAGAATATCTCCTCAGATTTGGGGGAATTTCGTCGGTTGACCTCTTCCGAAGGTCGTACAAGCTCGGGGATGGTACCAATCGATCCGCAGGACCCAAATTAGTCCAGATGCAACCACTTTCCAAGTCTCTCCGACCTTCACAAAAAAAGTTATTCAAGAATATCTCTTTCTCCTATGTGCTTTCATCCCTAACCCTAACCCTAACCCTTCCGAAAGTCGGAGAAGCTCAAGGATGGTACCGATCGATGCGCGCTACCCCATTTAGTGGGGGTAGAGCCTACTTGCAAGTCTCTCCGACCTTCACAAAAAAAGTTATTCAAGAATATCTCTTTCTCCTATGTGCTTTCATCCCTAACCCTAACCCTTCCGAAAGTCGGAGAAGCTCGAGGATGGTACCGATCGATGCGCGCTACCCCATTTAGTGGGGGTAGAGCCTACTTGCAAGTCTCTCAGACCTTCACAAAAAAAGTTATTCAAGAATATCTCCTCAGATTTGGGGGAATTTCGTCGGTCGACCTCTTCCGAAGGTCGTACAAGCTCGGGGATGGTACCAATCGATCCGCAGGACCCAAATTAGTCCAGATGCAACCACTTTCCAAGTCTCTCCGACCTTCACAAAAAAAGTTATTCAAGAATATCTCTTTCTCCTATGTGCTTTCATCCCTAACCCTAACCCTAACCCTTCCGAAAGTCGGAGAAGCTCAAGGATGGTACCGATCGATGCGCGCTACCCCATTTAGTGGGGGCAGAGCCTACTTGCAAGTCTCTCCGACCTTCACAAAAAAAGTTATTCAAGAATATCTCTTTCTCGTATGTGCTTTCATCCCTAACCCTAACCCTTCCGAAAGTCGGAGAAGCTCAAGGATGGTACCGATCGATGCGCGCTACCCCATTTAGTGGGGGTAGAGCCTACTTGCAAGTCTCTCCGACCTTCACAAAAAAAGTTATTCTAGAATATCTCTTTCTCCTATGTGCTTTCATCCCTAACCCTAACCCTAACCCTTCCGAAAGTCGGAGAAGCTCAAGGATGGTACCGATCGATGCGCGCTACCCCATTTAGTGGGGGTAGAGCCTACTTGCAAGTCTCTCCGACCTTCACAAAAAAAGTTATTCAAGAATATCTCTTTCTCCTATGTGCTTTCATCCCTAACCCTAACCCTAACCCTTCCGAAAGTCGGAGAAGCTCAAGGATGGTACTGATCGATGCGCGCTACCCCATTTAGTGGGGGTAGAGCCTACTTGCAAGTCTCTCCGACCTTCACAAAAAAAGTTATTCAAGAATATCTCTTTCTCCTATGTGCTTTCATCCCTAACCCTAACCCTAACCCTTCCGAAAGTCGGAGAAGCTCAAGGATGGTACTGATCGATGCGCGCAACCCCATTTAGTGGGGGTAGAGCCTACTTGCAAGTCTCTCCGACCTTCACAAAAAAAGTTATTCAAGAATATCTCCTCAGATTTTGGGGGAATTTCGTCGGTCGACCTCTTCCGAAGGTCGTACAAGCTCGGGGATGGTACCAATCGATCTGCAGGACCCAAATTAGTCCAGATGCAACCACTTTCCAAGTCTCTCCGACCTTCACAAAAAAAGTTATTCAAGAATATCTCTTTCTCCTATGTGCTTTCATCCCTAACCCTAACCCTAACCCTTCCGAAAGTCGGAGAAGCTCAAGGATGGTACCGATCGATGCGCGCTACCCCATTTAGTGGGGGTAGAGCCTACTTGCAAGTCTCTCCGACCTTCACAAAAAAAGTTATTCAAGAATATCTCTTTCTCCTATGTGCTTTCATCCCTAACCCTAACCCTAACCCTTCCGAAAGTCGGAGAAGCTCAAGGATGGTACCGATCGATGCGCGCAACCCCATTTAGTGGGGGTAGAGCCTACTTGCAAGTCTCTCCGACCTTCACAAAAAAAGTTATTCAAGAATATCTCCTCAGATTTGGGGGAATTTCGTCGGTCGACCTCTTCCGAAGGTCGTACAAGCTCGGGGATGGTACCAATCGATCCGCAGGACCCAAATTAGTCCAGATGCAACCACTTTCCAAGTCTCTCCGACCTTCACAAAAAAAGTTATTCAAGAATATCTCTTTCTCCTATGTGCTTTCATCCCTAACCCTAACCCTAACCCTTCCGAAAGTCGGAGAAGCTCAAGGATGGTACCGATCGATGCGCGCTACCCCATTTAGTGGGGGTAGAGCCTACTTGCAAGTCTCTCCGACCTTCACAAAAAAAGTTATTCAAGAATATCTCTTTCTCCTATGTGCTTTCATCCCTAACCCTAACCCTAACCCTTCCGAAAGTCGGAGAAGCTCAAGGATGGTACCGATCGATGCGCGCTACCCCATTTAGTGGGGGTAGAGCCTACTTGCAAGTCTCTCCGACCTTCACAAAAAAAGTTATTCAAGAATATCTCTTTCTCCTATGTGCTTTCATCCCTAACCCTAACCCTAACCCTTCCGAAAGTCGGAGAAGCTCAAGGATGGTACCGATCGATGCGCGCTACCCCATTTAGTGGGGGTAGAGCCTATTTGCAAGTCTCTCCGACCTTCACAAAAAAAGTTATTCAAGAATATCTCTTTCTCCTATGTGCTTTCATCCCTAACCCTAACCCTAACCCTTCCGAAAGTCGGAGAAGCTCAAGGATGGTACTGATCGATGCGCGCAACCCCATTTAGTGGGGGTAGAGCCTACTTGCAAGTCTCTCCGACCTTCACAAAAAAAGTTATTCAAGAATATCTCCTCAGATTTGGGGGAATTTCGTCGGTCGACCTCTTCCGAAGGTCGTACAAGCTCGGGGATGGTACCAATCGATCCGCAGGACCCAAATTAGTCCAGATGCAACCACTTTTCAAGTCTCTCCGACCTTCACAAAAAAAGTTATTCAAGAATATCTCTTTCTCCTATGTGCTTTCATCCCTAACCCTAACCCTAACCCTTCCGAAAGTCGGAGAAGCTCAAGGATGGTACCGATCGATGCGCGCTACCCCATTTAGTGGGGGTAGAGCCTACTTGCAAGTCTCTCCGACCTTCACAAAAAAAGTTATTCAAGAATATCTCTTTCTCCTATGTGCTTTCATCCCTAACCCTAACCCTAACCCTTCCGAAAGTCGGAGAAGCTCAAGGATGGTACCGATCGATGCGCGCTACCCCATTTAGTGGGGGTAGAGCCTACTTGCAAGTCTCTCCGACCTTCACAAAAAAAGTTATTCAAGAATATCTCTTTCTCCTATGTGCTTTCATCCCTAACCCTAACCCTAACCCTTCCGAAAGTCGGAGAAGCTCAAGGATGGTACCGATCGATGCGCGCTACCCCATTTAGTGGGGGTAGAGCCTACTTGCAAGTCTCTCCGACCTTCACAAAAAAAGTTATTCAAGAATATCTCTTTCTCCTATGTGCTTTCATCCCTAACCCTAACCCTAACCCTTCCGAAAGTCGGAGAAGCTCAAGGATGGTACCGATCGATGCGCGCTACCCCATTTAGTGGGGGTAGAGCCTACTTGCAAGTCTCTCCGACCTTCACAAAAAAAGTTATTCAAGAATATCTCTTTCTCCTATGTGCTTTCATCCCTAACCCTAACCCTAACCCTTCCGAAAGTCGGAGAAGCTCAAGGATGGTACCGATCGATGCGCGCTACCCCATTTAGTGGGGGTAGAGCCTACTTGCAAGTCTCTCCGACCTTCACAAAAAAAGTTATTCAAGAATATCTCTTTCTCCTATGTGCTTTCATCCCTAACCCTAACCCTAACCCTTCCGAAAGTCGGAGAAGCTCAAGGATGGTACTGATCGATGCGCGCAACCCCATTTAGTGGGGGTAGAGCCTACTTGCAAGTCTCTCCGACCTTCACAAAAAAAGTTATTCAAGAATATCTCCTCAGATTTGGGGGAATTTCGTCGGTCGACCTCTTCCGAAGGTCGTACAAGCTCGGGGATGGTACCAATCGATCCGCAGGACCCAAATTAGTCCAGATGCAACCACTTTCCAAGTCTCTCCGACCTTCACAAAAAAAGTTATTCAAGAATATCTCTTTCTCCTATGTGCTTTCATCCCTAACCCTAACCCTAACCCTTCCGAAAGTCGGAGAAGCTCAAGGATGGTACCGATCGATGCGCGCTACCCCATTTAGTGGGGGTAGAGCCTACTTGCAAGTCTCTCCGACCTTCACAAAAAAAGTTATTCAAGAATATCTCTTTCTCCTATGTGCTTTCATCCCTAACCCTAACCCTAACCCTTCCGAAAGTCGGAGAAGCTCAAGGATGGTACCGATCGATGCGCGCTACCCCATTTAGTGGGGGTAGAGCCTACTTGCAAGTCTCTCCGACCTTCACAAAAAAAGTTATTCAAGAATATCTCTTTCTCCTATGTGCTTTCATCCCTAACCCTAACCCTAACCCTTCCGAAAGTCGGAGAAGCTCAAGGATGGTACCGATCGATGCGCGCTACCCCATTTAGTGGGGGTAGAGCCTACTTGCAAGTCTCTCCGACCTTCACAAAAAAAGTTATTCAAGAATATCTCTTTCTCCTATGTGCTTTCATCCCTAACCCTAACCCTAACCCTTCCGAAAGTCGGAGAAGCTCAAGGATGGTACCGATCGATGCGCGCTACCCCATTTAGTGGGGGTAGAGCCTACTTGCAAGTCTCTCCGACCTTCACAAAAAAAGTTATTCAAGAATATCTCTTTCTCCTATGTGCTTTCATCCCTAACCCTAACCCTAACCCTTCCGAAAGTCGGAGAAGCTCAAGGATGGTACCGATCGATGCGCGCTACCCCATTTAGTGGGGGTAGAGCCTACTTGCAAGTCTCTCCGACCTTCACAAAAAAAGTTATTCAAGAATATCTCTTTCTCCTATGTGCTTTCATCCCTAACCCTAACCCTAACCCTTCCGAAAGTCGGAGAAGCTCAAGGATGGTACTGATCGATGCGCGCAACCCCATTTAGTGGGGGTAGAGCCTACTTGCAAGTCTCTCCGACCTTCACAAAAAAAGTTATTCAAGAATATCTCCTCAGATTTGGGGGAATTTCGTCGGTCGACCTCTTCCGAAGGTCGTACAAGCTCGGGGATGGTACCAATCGATCCGCAGGACCCAAATTAGTCCAGATGCAACCACTTTCCAAGTCTCTCCGACCTTCACAAAAAAAGTTATTCAAGAATATCTCTTTCTCCTATGTGCTTTCATCCCTAACCCTAACCCTTCCGAAAGTCGGAGAAGCTCAAGGATGGTACCGATCGATGCGCGCTACCCCATTTAGTGGGGGTAGAGCCTACTTGCAAGTCTCTCCGACCTTCACAAAAAAAGTTATTCAAGAATATCTCTTTCTCCTATGTGCTTTCATCCCTAACCCTAACCCTAACCCTTCCGAAAGTCGGAGAAGCTCAAGGATGGTACTGATCGATGCGCGCAACCCCATTTAGTGGGGGTAGAGCCTACTTGCAAGTCTCTCCGACCTTCACAAAAAAAGTTATTCAAGAATATCTCCTCAGATTTGGGGGAATTTCGTCGGTCGACCTTTTCCGAAGGTCGTACAAGCTCGGGGATGGTACCAATCGATCCGCAGGACCCAAATTAGTCCAGATGCAACCACTTTCCAAGTCTCTCCGACCTTCACAAAAAAAGTTATTCAAGAATATCTCTTTCTCCTATGTGCTTTCATCCCTAACCCTAACCCTAACCCTTCCGAAAGTCGGAGAAGCTCAAGGATGGTACTGATCGATGCGCGCTACCCCATTTAGTGGGGGTAGAGCCTACTTGCAAGTCTCTCCGACCTTCACAAAAAAAGTTATTCAAGAATATCTCCTCAGATTTGGGGGAATTTCGTCGGTCGACCTCTTCCGAAGGTCGTACAAGCTCGGGGATGGTACCAATCGATCCGCAGGACCCAAATTAGTCCAGATGCAACCACTTTCCAAGTCTCTCCGACCTTCACAAAAAAAGTTATTCAAGAATATCTCTTTCTCCTATGTGCTTTCATCCCTAACCCTAACCCTAACCCTTCCGAAAGTCGGAGAAGCTCAAGGATGGTACCGATCGATGCGCGCTACCCCATTTAGTGGGGGTAGAGCCTACTTGCAAGTCTCTCCGACCTTCACAAAAAAAGTTATTCAAGAATATCTCTTTCTCCTATGTGCTTTCATCCCTAACCCTAACCCTAACCCTTCCGAAAGTCGGAGAAGCTCAAGGATGGTACTGATCGATGCGCGCAACCCCATTTAGTGGGGGTAGAGCCTACTTGCAAGTCTCTCCGACCTTCACAAAAAAAGTTATTCAAGAATATCTCCTCAGATTTGGGGGAATTTCGTCGGTCGACCTCTTCCGAAGGTCGTACAAGCTCGGGGATGGTACCAATCGATCCGCAGGACCCAAATTAGTCCAGATGCAACCACTTTCCAAGTCTCTCCGACCTTCACAAAAAAAGTTATTCAAGAATATCTCTTTCTCCTATGTGCTTTCATCCCTAACCCTAACCCTAACCCTTCCGAAAGTCGGAGAAGCTCAAGGATGGTACCGATCGATGCGCGCTACCCCATTTAGTGGGGGTAGAGCCTACTTGCAAGTCTCTCCGACCTTCACAAAAAAAGTTATTCAAGAATATCTCTTTCTCCTATGTGCTTTCATCCCTAACCCTAACCCTAACCCTTCCGAAAGTCAGAGAAGCTCAAGGATGGTACCGATCGATGCGCGCTACCCCATTTAGTGGGGGTAGAGCCTACTTGCAAGTCTCTCCGACCTTCACAAAAAAAGTTATTCAAGAATATCTCCTCAGATTTGGGGGAATTTCGTCGGTCGACCTCTTCCGAAGGTCGTACAAGCTCGGGGGTGGTACCAATCGATCCGCAGGACCCAAATTAGTCCAGATGCAACCACTTTCCAAGTCTCTCCGACCTTCACAAAAAAAGTTATTCAAGAATATCTCTTTCTCCTATGTGCTTTCATCCCTAACCCTAACCCTAACCCTTCCGAAAGTCGGAGAAGCTCAAGGATGGTACCGATCGATGCGCGCTACCCCATTTAGTGGGGGTAGAGCCTACTTGCAAGTCTCTCCGACCTTCACAAAAAAAGTTATTCAAGAATATCTCTTTCTCCTATGTGCTTTCATCCCTAACCCTAACCCTAACCCTTCCGAAAGTCGGAGAAGCTCAAGGATGGTACCGATCGATGCGCGCTACCCCATTTAGTGGGGGTAGAGCCTACTTGCAAGTCTCTCCGACCTTCACAAAAAAAGTTATTCAAGAATATCTCTTTCTCCTATGTGCTTTCATCCCTAACCCTAACCCTAACCCTTCCGAAAGTCGGAGAAGCTCAAGGATGGTACCGATCGATGCGCGCTACCCCATTTAGTGGGGGTAGAGCCTACTTGCAAGTCTCTCCGACCTTCACAAAAAAAGTTATTCAAGAATATCTCTTTCTCCTATGTGCTTTCATCCCTAACCCTAACCCTAACCCTTCCGAAAGTCGGAGAAGCTCAAGGATGGTACTGATCGATGCGCGCAACCCCATTTAGTGGGGGTAGAGCCTACTTGCAAGTCTCTCCGACCTTCACAAAAAAAGTTATTCAAGAATATCTCCTCAGATTTGG
Organism: Limanda limanda; assembly: GCF_963576545.1. NCBI lineage: Eukaryota > Metazoa > Chordata > Actinopteri > Pleuronectiformes > Pleuronectidae > Limanda > Limanda limanda. The sequence goes on from NW_026870532.1 coordinate 184,476, forward strand.
GGGAATTTCGTCGGTCGACCTCTTCCGAAGGTCGTACAAGCTCGGGGATGGTACCAATCGATCCGCAGGACCCAAATTAGTCCAGATGCAACCACTTTCCAAGTCTCTCCGACCTTCACAAAAAAAGTTATTCAAGAATATCTCTTTCTCCTATGTGCTTTCATCCCTAACCCTAACCCTAACCCTTCCGAAAGTCGGAGAAGCTCAAGGATGGTACCGATCGATGCGCGCAACCCCATTTAGTGGGGGTAGAGCCTACTTGCAAGTCTCTCCGACCTTCACAAAAAAAGTTATTCAAGAATATCTCCTCAGATTTGGGGGAATTTCGTCGGTCGACCTCTTTCGAAGGTCGTACAAGCTCGGGGATGGTACCAATCGATCCGCAGGACCCAAATTAGTCCAGATGCAACCACTTTCCAAGTCTCTCCGACCTTCACAAAAAAAGTTATTCAAGAATATCTCTTTCTCCTATGTGCTTTCATCCCTAACCCTAACCCTAACCCTTCCGAAAGTCGGAGAAGCTCAAGGATGGTACCGATCGATGCGCGCTACCCCATTTAGTGGGGGTAGAGCCTACTTGCAAGTCTCTTTGACCTTCACAAAAAAAGTTATTCAAGAATATCTCCTCAGATTTGGGGGAATTTCGTCGGTCGACCTCTTCCGAAGGTCGTACAAGCTCGGGGATGGTACCAATCGATCCGCAGGACCCAAATTAGTCCAGATGCAACCACTTTCCAAGTCTCTCCGACCTTCACAAAAAAAGTTATTCAAGAATATCTCTTTCTCCTATGTGCTTTCATCCCTAACCCTAACCCTAACCCTTCCGAAAGTCGGAGAAGCTCAAGGATGGTACCGGTCGATGCGCGCTACCCCATTTAGTGGGGGTAGAGCCTACTTGCAAGTCTCTCCGACCTTCACAAAAAAAGTTATTCAAGAATATCTCTTTCTCCTATGTGCTTTCATCCCTAACCCTAACCCTAACCCTTCCGAAAGTCGGAGAAGCTCAAGGATGGTACCGATCGATGCGCGCTACCCCATTTAGTGGGGGTAGAGCCTACTTGCAAGTCTCTCCGACCTTCACAAAAAAAGTTATTCAAGAATATCTCTTTCTCCTATGTGCTTTCATCCCTAACCCTAACCCTAACCCTTCCGAAAGTCGGAGAAGCTCAAGGATGGTACCGATCGATGCGCGCTACCCCATTTAGTGGGGGTAGAGCCTACTTGCAAGTCTCTCCGACCTTCACAAAAAAAGTTATTCAAGAATATCTCTTTCTCCTATGTGCTTTCATCCCTAACCCTAACCCTAACCCTTCCGAAAGTCGGAGAAGCTCAAGGATGGTACTGATCGATGCGCGCAACCCCATTTAGTGGGGGTAGAGCCTACTTGCAAGTCTCTCCGACCTTCACAAAAAAAGTTATTCAAGAATATCTCCTCAGATTTGGGGGAATTTCGTCGGTCGACCTCTTCCGAAGGTCGTACAAGCTCGGGGATGGTACCAATCGATCCGCAGGACCCAAATTAGTCCAGATGCAACCACTTTCCAAGTCTCTCCGACCTTCACAAAAAAAGTTATTCAAGAATATCTCTTTCTCCTATGTGCTTTCATCCCTAACCCTAACCCTAACCCTTCCGAAAGTCGGAGAAGCTCAAGGATGGTACCGATCGATGCGCGCTACCCCATTTAGTGGGGGTAGAGCCTACTTGCAAGTCTCTCCGACCTTCACAAAAAAAGTTATTCAAGAATATCTCTTTCTCCTATGTGCTTTCATCCCTAACCCTAACCCTAACCCTTCCGAAAGTCGGAGAAGCTCAAGGATGGTACCGATCGATGCGCGTTACCCCATTTAGTGGGGGTAGAGCCTACTTGCAAGTCTCTCCGACCTTCACAAAAAAAGTTATTCAAGAATATCTCTTTCTCCTATGTGCTTTCATCCCTAACCCTAACCCTAACCCTTCCGAAAGTCGGAGAAGCTCAAGGATGGTACCGATCGATGCGCGCTACCCCATTTAGTGGGGGTAGAGCCTACTTGCAAGTCTCTCCGACCTTCACAAAAAAAGTTATTCAAGAATATCTCTTTCTCCTATGTGCTTTCATCCCTAACCCTAACCCTAACCCTTCCGAAAGTCGGAGAAGCTCAAGGATGGTACTGATCGATGCGCGCAACCCCATTTAGTGGGGGTAGAGCCTACTTGCAAGTCTCTCCGACCTTCACAAAAAAAGTTATTCAAGAATATCTCCTCAGATTTGGGGGAATTTCGTCGGTCGACCTTTTCCGAAGGTCGTACAAGCTCGGGGATGGTACCAATCGATCCGCAGGACCCAAATTAGTCCAGATGCAACCACTTTCCAAGTCTCTCCGACCTTCACAAAAAAAGTTATTCAAGAATATCTCTTTCTCCTATGTGCTTTCATCCCTAACCCTAACCCTAACCCTTCCGAAAGTCGGAGAAGCTCAAGGATGGTACTGATCGATGCGCGCTACCCCATTTAGTGGGGGTAGAGCCTACTTGCAAGTCTCTCCGACCTTCACAAAAAAAGTTATTCAAGAATATCTCCTCAGATTTGGGGGAATTTCGTCGGTCGACCTCTTCCGAAGGTCGTACAAGCTCGGGGATGGTACCAATCGATCCGCAGGACCCAAATTAGTCCAGATGCAACCACTTTCCAAGTCTCTCCGACCTTCACAAAAAAAGTTATTCAAGAATATCTCTTTCTCCTATGTGCTTTCATCCCTAACCCTAACCCTTCCGAAAGTCGGAGAAGCTCAAGGATGGTACCGATCGATGCGCGCTACCCCATTTAGTGGGGGTAGAGCCTACTTGCAAGTCTCTCCGACCTTCACAAAAAAAGTTATTCAAGAATATCTCTTTCTCCTATGTGCTTTCATCCCTAACCCTAACCCTAACCCTTCCGAAAGTCGGAGAAGCTCAAGGATGGTACTGATCGATGCGCGCAACCCCATTTAGTGGGGGTAGAGCCTACTTGCAAGTCTCTCCGACCTTCACAAAAAAAGTTATTCAAGAATATCTCCTCAGATTTGGGGGAATTTCGTCGGTCGACCTTTTCCGAAGGTCGTACAAGCTCGGGGATGGTACCAATCGATCCGCAGGACCCAAATTAGTCCAGATGCAACCACTTTCCAAGTCTCTCCGACCTTCACAAAAAAAGTTATTCAAGAATATCTCTTTCTCCTATGTGCTTTCATCCCTAACCCTAACCCTAACCCTTCCGAAAGTCGGAGAAGCTCAAGGATGGTACTGATCGATGCGCGCTACCCCATTTAGTGGGGGTAGAGCCTACTTGCAAGTCTCTCCGACCTTCACAAAAAAAGTTATTCAAGAATATCTCCTCAGATTTGGGGGAATTTCGTCGGTCGACCTCTTCCGAAGGTCGTACAAGCTCGGGGATGGTACCAATCGATCCGCAGGACCCAAATTAGTCCAGATGCAACCACTTTCCAAGTCTCTCCGACCTTCACAAAAAAAGTTATTCAAGAATATCTCTTTCTCCTATGTGCTTTCATCCCTAACCCTAACCCTAACCCTTCCGAAAGTCGGAGAAGCTCAAGGATGGTACCGATCGATGCGCGCTACCCCATTTAGTGGGGGTAGAGCCTACTTGCAAGTCTCTCCGACCTTCACAAAAAAAGTTATTCAAGAATATCTCTTTCTCCTATGTGCTTTCATCCCTAACCCTAACCCTAACCCTTCCGAAAGTCGGAGAAGCTCAAGGATGGTACTGATCGATGCGCGCAACCCCATTTAGTGGGGGTAGAGCCTACTTGCAAGTCTCTCCGACCTTCACAAAAAAAGTTATTCAAGAATATCTCCTCAGATTTGGGGGAATTTCGTCGGTCGACCTCTTCCGAAGGTCGTACAAGCTCGGGGATGGTACCAATCGATCCGCAGGACCCAAATTAGTCCAGATGCAACCACTTTCCAAGTCTCTCCGACCTTCACAAAAAAAGTTATTCAAGAATATCTCTTTCTCCTATGTGCTTTCATCCCTAACCCTAACCCTAACCCTTCCGAAAGTCGGAGAAGCTCAAGGATGGTACCGATCGATGCGCGCTACCCCATTTAGTGGGGGTAGAGCCTACTTGCAAGTCTCTCCGACCTTCACAAAAAAAGTTATTCAAGAATATCTCTTTCTCCTATGTGCTTTCATCCCTAACCCTAACCCTAACCCTTCCGAAAGTCAGAGAAGCTCAAGGATGGTACCGATCGATGCGCGCTACCCCATTTAGTGGGGGTAGAGCCTACTTGCAAGTCTCTCCGACCTTCACAAAAAAAGTTATTCAAGAATATCTCCTCAGATTTGGGGGAATTTCGTCGGTCGACCTCTTCCGAAGGTCGTACAAGCTCGGGGGTGGTACCAATCGATCCGCAGGACCCAAATTAGTCCAGATGCAACCACTTTCCAAGTCTCTCCGACCTTCACAAAAAAAGTTATTCAAGAATATCTCTTTCTCCTATGTGCTTTCATCCCTAACCCTAACCCTAACCCTTCCGAAAGTCGGAGAAGCTCAAGGATGGTACCGATCGATGCGCGCTACCCCATTTAGTGGGGGTAGAGCCTACTTGCAAGTCTCTCCGACCTTCACAAAAAAAGTTATTCAAGAATATCTCTTTCTCCTATGTGCTTTCATCCCTAACCCTAACCCTAACCCTTCCGAAAGTCGGAGAAGCTCAAGGATGGTACTGATCGATGCGCGCAACCCCATTTAGTGGGGGTAGAGCCTACTTGCAAGTCTCTCCGACCTTCACAAAAAAAGTTATTCAAGAATATCTCCTCAGATTTGGGGGAATTTCGTCGGTCGACCTCTTCCGAAGGTCGTACAAGCTCGGGGATGGTACCAATCGATCCGCAGGACCCAAATTAGTCCAGATGCAACCACTTTCCAAGTCTCTCCGACCTTCACAAAAAAAGTTATTCAAGAATATCTCTTTCTCCTATGTGCTTTCATCCCTAACCCTAACCCTAACCCTTCCGAAAGTCGGAGAAGCTCAAGGATGGTACTGATCGATGCGCGCAACCCCATTTAGTGGGGGTAGAGCCTACTTGCAAGTCTCTCCGACCTTCACAAAAAAAGTTATTCAAGAATATCTCCTCAGATTTGGGGGAATTTCGTCGGTCGACCTTTTCCGAAGGTCGTACAAGCTCGGGGATGGTACCAATCGATCTGCAGGACCCAAATTAGTCCAGATGCAACCACTTTCCAAGTCTCTCCGACCTTCACAAAAAAAGTTATTCAAGAATATCTCTTTCTCCTATGTGCTTTCATCCCTAACCCTAACCCTAACCCTTCCGAAAGTCGGAGAAGCTCAAGGATGGTACTGATCGATGCGCGCTACCCCATTTAGTGGGGGTAGAGCCTACTTGCAAGTCTCTCCGACCTTCACAAAAAAAGTTATTCAAGAATATCTCCTCAGATTTGGGGGAATTTCGTCGGTCGACCTCTTCCGAAGGTCGTACAAGCTCGGGGATGGTACCAATCGATCCGCAGGACCCAAATTAGTCCAGATGCAACCACTTTCCAAGTCTCTCCGACCTTCACAAAAAAAGTTATTCAAGAATATCTCTTTCTCCTATGTGCTTTCATCCCTAACCCTAACCCTTCCGAAAGTCGGAGAAGCTCAAGGATGGTACCGATCGATGCGCGCTACCCCATTTAGTGGGGGTAGAGCCTACTTGCAAGTCTCTCCGACCTTCACAAAAAAAGTTATTCAAGAATATCTCTTTCTCCTATGTGCTTTCATCCCTAACCCTAACCCTAACCCTTCCGAAAGTCGGAGAAGCTCAAGGATGGTACTGATCGATGCGCGCAACCCCATTTAGTGGGGGTAGAGCCTACTTGCAAGTCTCTCCGACCTTCACAAAAAAAGTTATTCAAGAATATCTCCTCAGATTTGGGGGAATTTCGTCGGTCGACCTTTTCCGAAGGTCGTACAAGCTCGGGGATGGTACCAATCGATCCGCAGGACCCAAATTAGTCCAGATGCAACCACTTTCCAAGTCTCTCCGACCTTCACAAAAAAAGTTATTCAAGAATATCTCTTTCTCCTATGTGCTTTCATCCCTAACCCTAACCCTAACCCTTCCGAAAGTCGGAGAAGCTCAAGGATGGTACTGATCGATGCGCGCTACCCCATTTAGTGGGGGTAGAGCCTACTTGCAAGTCTCTCCGACCTTCACAAAAAAAGTTATTCAAGAATATCTCCTCAGATTTGGGGGAATTTCGTCGGTCGACCTCTTCCGAAGGTCGTACAAGCTCGGGGATGGTACCAATCGATCCGCAGGACCCAAATTAGTCCAGATGCAACCACTTTCCAAGTCTCTCCGACCTTCACAAAAAAAGTTATTCAAGAATATCTCTTTCTCCTATGTGCTTTCATCCCTAACCCTAACCCTAACCCTTCCGAAAGTCGGAGAAGCTCAAGGATGGTACCGATCGATGCGCGCTACCCCATTTAGTGGGGGTAGAGCCTACTTGCAAGTCTCTCCGACCTTCACAAAAAAAGTTATTCAAGAATATCTCTTTCTCCTATGTGCTTTCATCCCTAACCCTAACCCTAACCCTTCCGAAAGTCGGAGAAGCTCAAGGATGGTACTGATCGATGCGCGCAACCCCATTTAGTGGGGGTAGAGCCTACTTGCAAGTCTCTCCGACCTTCACAAAAAAAGTTATTCAAGAATATCTCCTCAGATTTGGGGGAATTTCGTCGGTCGACCTCTTCCGAAGGTCGTACAAGCTCGGGGATGGTACCAATCGATCCGCAGGACCCAAATTAGTCCAGATGCAACCACTTTCCAAGTCTCTCCGACCTTCACAAAAAAAGTTATTCAAGAATATCTCTTTCTCCTATGTGCTTTCATCCCTAACCCTAACCCTAACCCTTCCGAAAGTCGCTCAAGGATGGTACCGATCGATGCGCGCTACCCCATTTAGTGGGGGTAGAGCCTACTTGCAAGTCTCTCTGACCTTCACAAAAAATGTTATTCAAGAATATCTCTTTCTCCTATGTGCTTTCATCCCTAACCCTAACCCTAACCCTTCCGAAAGTCAGAGAAGCTCAAGGATGGTACCGATCGATGCGCGCTACCCCATTTAGTGGGGGTAGAGCCTACTTGCAAGTCTCTCCGACCTTCACAAAAAAAGTTATTCAAGAATATCTCCTCAGATTTGGGGGAATTTCGTCGGTCGACCTCTTCCGAAGGTCGTACAAGCTCGGGGGTGGTACCAATCGATCCGCAGGACCCAAATTAGTCCAGATGCAACCACTTTCCAAGTCTCTCCGACCTTCACAAAAAAAGTTATTCAAGAATATCTCTTTCTCCTATGTGCTTTCATCCCTAACCCTAACCCTAACCCTTCCGAAAGTCGGAGAAGCTCAAGGATGGTACCGATCGATGCGCGCTACCCCATTTAGTGGGGGTAGAGCCTACTTGCAAGTCTCTCCGACCTTCACAAAAAAAGTTATTCAAGAATATCTCTTTCTCCTATGTGCTTTCATCCCTAACCCTAACCCTAACCCTTCCGAAAGTCGGAGAAGCTCAAGGATGGTACCGATCGATGCGCGCTACCCCATTTAGTGGGGGTAGAGCCTACTTGCAAGTCTCTCCGACCTTCACAAAAAAAGTTATTCAAGAATATCTCTTTCTCCTATGTGCTTTCATCCCTAACCCTAACCCTAACCCTTCCGAAAGTCGGAGAAGCTCAAGGATGGTACCGATCGATGCGCGCTACCCCATTTAGTGGGGGTAGAGCCTACTTGCAAGTCTCTCCGACCTTCACAAAAAAAGTTATTCAAGAATATCTCTTTCTCCTATGTGCTTTCATCCCTAACCCTAACCCTAACCCTTCCGAAAGTCGGAGAAGCTCAAGGATGGTACTGATCGATGCGCGCAACCCCATTTAGTGGGGGTAGAGCCTACTTGCAAGTCTCTCCGACCTTCACAAAAAAAGTTATTCAAGAATATCTCCTCAGATTTGGGGGAATTTCGTCGGTCGACCTCTTCCGAAGGTCGTACAAGCTCGGGGATGGTACCAATCGATCCGCAGGACCCAAATTAGTCCAGATGCAACCACTTTCCAAGTCTCTCCGACCTTCACAAAAAAAGTTATTCAAGAATATCTCTTTCTCCTATGTGCTTTCATCCCTAACCCTAACCCTAACCCTTCCGAAAGTCGGAGAAGCTCAAGGATGGTACCGATCGATGCGCGCAACCCCATTTAGTGGGGGTAGAGCCTACTTGCAAGTCTCTCCGACCTTCACAAAAAAAGTTATTCAAGAATATCTCCTCAGATTTGGGGGAATTTCGTCGGTCGACCTCTTTCGAAGGTCGTACAAGCTCGGGGATGGTACCAATCGATCCGCAGGACCCAAATTAGTCCAGATGCAACCACTTTCCAAGTCTCTCCGACCTTCACAAAAAAAGTTATTCAAGAATATCTCTTTCTCCTATGTGCTTTCATCCCTAACCCTAACCCTAACCCTTCCGAAAGTCGGAGAAGCTCAAGGATGGTACCGATCGATGCGCGCTACCCCATTTAGTGGGGGTAGAGCCTACTTGCAAGTCTCTTTGACCTTCACAAAAAAAGTTATTCAAGAATATCTCCTCAGATTTGGGGGAATTTCGTCGGTCGACCTCTTCCGAAGGTCGTACAAGCTCGGGGATGGTACCAATCGATCCGCAGGACCCAAATTAGTCCAGATGCAACCACTTTCCAAGTCTCTCCGACCTTCACAAAAAAAGTTATTCAAGAATATCTCTTTCTCCTATGTGCTTTCATCCCTAACCCTAACCCTAACCCTTCCGAAAGTCGGAGAAGCTCAAGGATGGTACCGGTCGATGCGCGCTACCCCATTTAGTGGGGGTAGAGCCTACTTGCAAGTCTCTCCGACCTTCACAAAAAAAGTTATTCAAGAATATCTCTTTCTCCTATGTGCTTTCATCCCTAACCCTAACCCTAACCCTTCCGAAAGTCGGAGAAGCTCAAGGATGGTACCGATCGATGCGCGCTACCCCATTTAGTGGGGGTAGAGCCTACTTGCAAGTCTCTCCGACCTTCACAAAAAAAGTTATTCAAGAATATCTCTTTCTCCTATGTGCTTTCATCCCTAACCCTAACCCTAACCCTTCCGAAAGTCGGAGAAGCTCAAGGATGGTACCGATCGATGCGCGCTACCCCATTTAGTGGGGGTAGAGCCTACTTGCAAGTCTCTCCGACCTTCACAAAAAAAGTTATTCAAGAATATCTCTTTCTCCTATGTGCTTTCATCCCTAACCCTAACCCTAACCCTTCCGAAAGTCGGAGAAGCTCAAGGATGGTACTGATCGATGCGCGCAACCCCATTTAGTGGGGGTAGAGCCTACTTGCAAGTCTCTCCGACCTTCACAAAAAAAGTTATTCAAGAATATCTCCTCAGATTTGGGGGAATTTCGTCGGTCGACCTCTTCCGAAGGTCGTACAAGCTCGGGGATGGTACCAATCGATCCGCAGGACCCAAATTAGTCCAGATGCAACCACTTTCCAAGTCTCTCCGACCTTCACAAAAAAAGTTATTCAAGAATATCTCTTTCTCCTATGTGCTTTCATCCCTAACCCTAACCCTAACCCTTCCGAAAGTCGGAGAAGCTCAAGGATGGTACCGATCGATGCGCGCTACCCCATTTAGTGGGGGTAGAGCCTACTTGCAAGTCTCTCCGACCTTCACAAAAAAAGTTATTCAAGAATATCTCTTTCTCCTATGTGCTTTCATCCCTAACCCTAACCCTAACCCTTCCGAAAGTCGGAGAAGCTCAAGGATGGTACCGATCGATGCGCGTTACCCCATTTAGTGGGGGTAGAGCCTACTTGCAAGTCTCTCCGACCTTCACAAAAAAAGTTATTCAAGAATATCTCTTTCTCCTATGTGCTTTCATCCCTAACCCTAACCCTAACCCTTCCGAAAGTCGGAGAAGCTCAAGGATGGTACCGATCGATGCGCGCTACCCCATTTAGTGGGGGTAGAGCCTACTTGCAAGTCTCTCCGACCTTCACAAAAAAAGTTATTCAAGAATATCTCTTTCTCCTATGTGCTTTCATCCCTAACCCTAACCCTAACCCTTCCAAAAGTCGGAGAAGCTCAAGGATGGTACTGATCGATGCGCGCAACCCCATTTAGTGGGGGTAGAGCCTACTTGCAAGTCTCTCCGACCTTCACAAAAAAAGTTATTCAAGAATATCTCCTCAGATTTGGGGGAATTTCGTCGGTCGACCTTTTCCGAAGGTCGTACAAGCTCGGGGATGGTACCAATCGATCCGCAGGACCCAAATTAGTCCAGATGCAACCACTTTCCAAGTCTCTCCGACCTTCACAAAAAAAGTTATTCAAGAATATCTCTTTCTCCTATGTGCTTTCATCCCTAACCCTAACCCTAACCCTTCCGAAAGTCGGAGAAGCTCAAGGATGGTACTGATCGATGCGCGCTACCCCATTTAGTGGGGGTAGAGCCTACTTGCAAGTCTCTCCGACCTTCACAAAAAACGTTATTCAAGAATATCTCCTCAGATTTGGGGGAATTTCGTCGGTCGACCTCTTCCGAAGGTCGTACAAGCTCGGGGATGGTACCAATCGATCCGCAGGACCCAAATTAGTCCAGATGCAACCACTTTCCAAGTCTCTCCGACCTTCACAAAAAAAGTTATTCAAGAATATCTCTTTCTCCTATGTGCTTTCATCCCTAACCCTAACCCTTCCGAAAGTCGGAGAAGCTCAAGGATGGTACCGATCGATGCGCGCTACCCCATTTAGTGGGGGTAGAGCCTACTTGCAAGTCTCTCCGACCTTCACAAAAAAAGTTATTCAAGAATATCTCTTTCTCCTATGTGCTTTCATCCCTAACCCTAACCCTAACCCTTCCGAAAGTCGGAGAAGCTCAAGGATGGTACTGATCGATGCGCGCAACCCCATTTAGTGGGGGTAGAGCCTACTTGCAAGTCTCTCCGACCTTCACAAAAAAAGTTATTCAAGAATATCTCCTCAGATTTGGGGGAATTTCGTCGGTCGACCTTTTCCGAAGGTCGTACAAGCTCGGGGATGGTACCAATCGATCCGCAGGACCCAAATTAGTCCAGATGCAACCACTTTCCAAGTCTCTCCGACCTTCACAAAAAAAGTTATTCAAGAATATCTCTTTCTCCTATGTGCTTTCATCCCTAACCCTAACCCTAACCCTTCCGAAAGTCGGAGAAGCTCAAGGATGGTACCGATCGATGCGCGCTACCCCATTTAGTGGGGGTAGAGCCTACTTGCAAGTCTCTCCGACCTTCACAAAAAAAGTTATTCAAGAATATCTCTTTCTCCTATGTGCTTTCATCCCTAACCCTAACCCTAACCCTTCCGAAAGTCGGAGAAGCTCAAGGATGGTACCGATCGATGCGCGCTACCCCATTTAGTGGGGGTAGAGCCTACTTGCAAGTCTCTCCGACCTTCACAAAAAAAGTTATTCAAGAATATCTCTTTCTCCTATGTGCTTTCATCCCTAACCCTAACCCTAACCCTTCCGAAAGTCGGAGAAGCTCAAGGATGGTACTGATCGATGCGCGCAACCCCATTTAGTGGGGGTAGAGCCTACTTGCAAGTCTCTCCGACCTTCACAAAAAAAGTTATTCAAGAATATCTCCTCAGATTTGGGGGAATTTCGTCGGTCGACCTCTTCCGAAGGTCGTACAAGCTCGGGGATGGTACCAATCGATCCGCAGGACCCAAATTAGTCCAGATGCAACCACTTTCCAAGTCTCTCCGACCTTCACAAAAAAAGTTATTCAAGAATATCTCTTTCTCCTATGTGCTTTCATCCCTAACCCTAACCCTTCCGAAAGTCGGAGAAGCTCAAGGATGGTACCGATCGATGCGCGCTACCCGATTTAGTGGGGGTAGAGCCTACTTGCAAGTCTCTCCGACCTTCACAAAAAAAGTTATTCAAGAATATCTCTTTCTCCTATGTGCTTTCATCCCTAACCCTAACCCTAACCCTTCCGAAAGTCGGAGAAGCTCAAGGATGGTACCGATCGATGCGCGCTACCCCATTTAGTGGGGGTAGAGCCTATTTGCAAGTCTCTCCGACCTTCACAAAAAAAGTTATTCAAGAATATCTCTTTCTCCTATGTGCTTTCATCCCTAACCCTAACCCTAACCCTTCCGAAAGTCGGAGAAGCTCAAGGATGGTACCGATCGATGCGCGCTACCCCATTTAGTGGGGGTAGAGCCTACTTGCAAGTCTCTCCGACCTTCACAAAAAAAGTTATTCAAGAATATCTCTTTCTCCTATGTGCTTTCATCCCTAACCCTAACCCTAACCCTTCCGAAAGTCGGAGAAGCTCAAGGATGGTACCGATCGATGCGCGCTACCCCATTTAGTGGGGGTAGAGCCTACTTGCAAGTCTCTCCGACCTTCACAAAAAAAGTTATTCAAGAATATCTCTTTCTCCTATGTGCTTTCATCCCTAACCCTAACCCTAACCCTTCCGAAAGTCGGAGAAGCTCAAGGATGGTACCGATCGATGCGCGCTACCCCATTTAGTGGGGGTAGAGCCTACTTGCAAGTCTCTCCGACCTTCACAAAAAAAGTTATTCAAGAATATCTCTTTCTCCTATGTGCTTTCATCCCTAACCCTAACCCTAACCCTTCCGAAAGTCGGAGAAGCTCAAGGATGGTACTGATCGATGCGCGCAACCCCATTTAGTGGGGGTAGAGCCTACTTGCAAGTCTCTCCGACCTTCACAAAAAAAGTTATTCAAGAATATCTCCTCAGATTTGGGGGAATTTCGTCGGTCGACCTCTTCCGAAGGTCGTACAAGCTCGGGGATGGTACCAATCGATCCGCAGGACCCAAATTAGTCCAGATGCAACCACTTTCCAAGTCTCTCCGACCTTCACAAAAAAAGTTATTCAAGAATATCTCTTTCTCCTATGTGCTTTCATCCCTAACCCTAACCCTAACCCTTCCGAAAGTCGGAGAAGCTCAAGGATGGTACTGATCGATGCGCGCTACCCCATTTAGTGGGGGTAGAGCCTACTTGCAAGTCTCTCCGACCTTCACAAAAAAAGTTATTCAAGAATATCTCCTCAGATTTGGGGGAATTTCGTCGGTCGACCTCTTCCGAAGGTCGTACAAGCTCGGGGATGGTACCAATCGATCCGCAGGACCCAAATTAGTCCAGATGCAACCACTTTCCAAGTCTCTCCGACCTTCACAAAAAAAGTTATTCAAGAATATCTCTTTCTCCTATGTGCTTTCATCCCTAACCCTAACCCTAACCCTTCCGAAAGTCGGAGAAGCTCAAGGATGGTACCGATCGATGCGCGCTACCCCATTTAGTGGGGGTAGAGCCTACTTGCAAGTCTCTCCGACCTTCACAAAAAAAGTTATTCAAGAATATCTCTTTCTCCTATGTGCTTTCATCCCTAACCCTAACCCTAACCCTTCCGAAAGTCGGAGAAGCTCAAGGATGGTACTGATCGATGCGCGCAACCCCATTTAGTGGGGGTAGAGCCTACTTGCAAGTCTCTCCGACCTTCACAAAAAAAGTTATTCAAGAATATCTCCTCAGATTTGGGGGAATTTCGTCGGTCGACCTCTTCCGAAGGTCGTAAAAGCTCGGGGATGGTACCAATCGATCCGCAGGACCCAAATTAGTCCAGATGCAACCACTTTCCAAGTCTCTCCGACCTTCACAAAAAAAGTTATTCAAGAATATCTCTTTCTCCTATGTGCTTTCATCCCTAACCCTAACCCTAACCCTTCCGAAAGTCGGAGAAGCTCAAGGATGGTACCGATCGATGCGCGCTACCCCATTTAGTGGGGGTAGAGCCTACTTGCAAGTCTCTCCGACCTTCACAAAAAAAGTTATTCAAGAATATCTCTTTCTCCTTTGTGCTTTCATCCCTAACCCTAACCCTAACCCTTCCGAAAGTCGGAGAAGCTCAAGGATGGTACCGATCGATGCGCGCTACCCCATTTAGTGGGGGTAGAGCCTATTTGCAAGTCTCTCCGACCTTCACAAAAAAAGTTATTCAAGAATATCTCTTTCTCCTATGTGCTTTCATCCCTAACCCTAACCCTAACCCTTCCGAAAGTCGGAGAAGCTCAAAGATGGTACCGATCGATGCGCGTTACCCCATTTAGTGGGGGTAGAGCCTACTTGCAAGTCTCTCCGACCTTCACAAAAAAAGTTATTCAAGAATATCTCTTTCTCCTATGTGCTTTCATCCCTAACCCTAACCCTAACCCTTCCGAAAGTCGGAGAAGCTCAAGGATGGTACTGATCGATGCGCGCAACCCCATTTAGTGGGGGTAGAGCCTACTTGCAAGTCTCTCCGACCTTCACAAAAAAAGTTATTCAAGAATATCTCCTCAGATTTGGGGGAATTTCGTCGGTCGACCTCTTCCGAAGGTCGTACAAGCTCGGGGATGGTACCAATCGATCCGCAGGACCCAAATTAGTCCAGATGCAACCACTTTCCAAGTCTCTCCGACCTTCACAAAAAAAGTTATTCAAGAATATCTCTTTCTCCTATGTGCTTTCATCCCTAACCCTAACCCTAACCCTTCCGAAAGTCGGAGAAGCTCAAGGATGGTACCGATCGATGCGCGCTACCCCATTTAGTGGGGGTAGAGCCTACTTGCAAGTCTCTCCGACCTTCACAAAAAAAGTTATTCAAGAATATCTCTTTCTCCTATGTGCTTTCATCCCTAACCCTAACCCTAACCCTTCCGAAAGTCGGAGAAGCTCAAGGATGGTACCGATCGATGCGCGCAACCCCATTTAGTGGGGGTAGAGCCTACTTGCAAGTCTCTCCGACCTTCACAAAAAAGGTTATTCAAGAATATCTCCTCAGATTTGGGGGAATTTCGTCGGTCGACCTCTTCCGAAGGTCGTACAAGCTCGGGGATGGTACCAATCGATCTGCAGGACCCAAATTAGTCCAGATGCAACCACTTTCCAAGTCTCTCCGACCTTCACAAAAAAAGTTATTCAAGAATATCTCTTTCTCCTATGTGCTTTCATCCCTAACCCTAACCCTAACCCTTCCGAAAGTCGGAGAAGCTCAAGGATGGTACTGATCGATGCGCGCAACCCCATTTAGTGGGGGTAGAGCCTACTTGCAAGTCTCTCCGACCTTCACAAAAAAAGTTATTCAAGAATATCTCCTCAGATTTGGGGGAATTTCGTCGGTCGACCTCTTCCGAAGGTCGTACAAGCTCGGGGATGGTACCAATCGATCCGCAGGACCCAAATTAGTCCAGATGCAACCACTTTCCAAGTCTCTCCGACCTTCACAAAAAAAGTTATTCAAGAATATCTCTTTCTCCTATGTGCTTTCATCCCTAACCCTAACCCTAACCCTTCCGAAAGTCGGA
The DNA here is from genome assembly GCF_963576545.1 of Limanda limanda. NCBI lineage: Eukaryota > Metazoa > Chordata > Actinopteri > Pleuronectiformes > Pleuronectidae > Limanda > Limanda limanda. The sequence goes on from NW_026870532.1 coordinate 199,890, forward strand.
GAAGCTCAAGGATGGTACCGATCGATGCGCGCTACCCCATTTAGTGGGGGTAGAGCCTACTTGCAAGTCTCTCCGACCTTCACAAAAAAAGTTATTCAAGAATATCTCTTTCTCCTATGTGCTTTCATCCCTAACCCTAACCCTAACCCTTCCGAAAGTCGGAGAAGCTCAAGGATGGTACCGATCGATGCGCGTTACCCCATTTAGTGGGGGTAGAGCCTACTTGCAAGTCTCTCCGACCTTCACAAAAAAAGTTATTCAAGAATATCTCTTTCTCCTATGTGCTTTCATCCCTAACCCTAACCCTAACCCTTCCGAAAGTCGGAGAAGCTCAAGGATGGTACCGATCGATGCGCGCTACCCCATTTAGTGGGGGTAGAGCCTACTTGCAAGTCTCTCCGACCTTCACAAAAAAAGTTATTCAAGAATATCTCTTTCTCCTATGTGCTTTCATCCCTAACCCTAACCCTAACCCTTCCGAAAGTCGGAGAAGCTCAAGGATGGTACTGATCGATGCGCGCAACCCCATTTAGTGGGGGTAGAGCCTACTTGCAAGTCTCTCCGACCTTCACAAAAAAAGTTATTCAAGAATATCTCCTCAGATTTGGGGGAATTTCGTCGGTCGACCTTTTCCGAAGGTCGTACAAGCTCGGGGATGGTACCAATCGATCCGCAGGACCCAAATTAGTCCAGATGCAACCACTTTCCAAGTCTCTCCGACCTTCACAAAAAAAGTTATTCAAGAATATCTCTTTCTCCTATGTGCTTTCATCCCTAACCCTAACCCTAACCCTTCCGAAAGTCGGAGAAGCTCAAGGATGGTACTGATCGATGTGCGCTACCCCATTTAGTGGGGGTAGAGCCTACTTGCAAGTCTCTCCGACCTTCACAAAAAAAGTTATTCAAGAATATCTCCTCAGATTTGGGGGAATTTCGTCGGTCGACCTCTTCCGAAGGTCGTACAAGCTCGGGGATGGTACCAATCGATCCGCAGGACCCAAATTAGTCCAGATGCAACCACTTTCCAAGTCTCTCCGACCTTCACAAAAAAAGTTATTCAAGAATATCTCTTTCTCCTATGTGCTTTCATCCCTAACCCTAACCCTTCCGAAAGTCGGAGAAGCTCAAGGATGGTACCGATCGATGCGCGCTACCCCATTTAGTGGGGGTAGAGCCTACTTGCAAGTCTCTCCGACCTTCACAAAAAAAGTTATTCAAGAATATCTCTTTCTCCTATGTGCTTTCATCCCTAACCCTAACCCTAACCCTTCCGAAAGTCGGAGAAGCTCAAGGATGGTACTGATCGATGCGCGCAACCCCATTTAGTGGGGGTAGAGCCTACTTGCAAGTCTCTCCGACCTTCACAAAAAAAGTTATTCAAGAATATCTCCTCAGATTTGGGGGAATTTCGTCGGTCGACCTTTTCCGAAGGTCGTACAAGCTCGGGGATGGTACCAATCGATCCGCAGGACCCAAATTAGTCCAGATGCAACCACTTTCCAAGTCTCTCCGACCTTCACAAAAAAAGTTATTCAAGAATATCTCTTTCTCCTATGTGCTTTCATCCCTAACCCTAACCCTAACCCTTCCGAAAGTCGGAGAAGCTCAAGGATGGTACTGATCGATGCGCGCTACCCCATTTAGTGGGGGTAGAGCCTACTTGCAAGTCTCTCCGACCTTCACAAAAAAAGTTATTCAAGAATATCTCCTCAGATTTGGGGGAATTTCGTCGGTCGACCTCTTCCGAAGGTCGTACAAGCTCGGGGATGGTACCAATCGATCTGCAGGACCCAAATTAGTCCAGATGCAACCACTTTCCAAGTCTCTCCGACCTTCACAAAAAAAGTTATTCAAGAATATCTCTTTCTCCTATGTGCTTTCATCCCTAACCCTAACCCTAACCCTTCCGAAAGTCGGAGAAGCTCAAGGATGGTACCGATCGATGCGCGCTACCCCATTTAGTGGGGGTAGAGCCTACTTGCAAGTCTCTCCGACCTTCACAAAAAAAGTTATTCAAGAATATCTCTTTCTCCTATGTGCTTTCATCCCTAACCCTAACCCTAACCCTTCCGAAAGTCGGAGAAGCTCAAGGATGGTACTGATCGATGCGCGCAACCCCATTTAGTGGGGGTAGAGCCTACTTGCAAGTCTCTCCGACCTTCACAAAAAAAGTTATTCAAGAATATCTCCTCAGATTTGGGGGAATTTCGTCGGTCGACCTCTTCCGAAGGTCGTACAAGCTCGGGGATGGTACCAATCGATCCGCAGGACCCAAATTAGTCCAGATGCAACCACTTTCCAAGTCTCTCCGACCTTCACAAAAAAAGTTATTCAAGAATATCTCTTTCTCCTATGTGCTTTCATCCCTAACCCTAACCCTAACCCTTCCGAAAGTCGGAGAAGCTCAAGGATGGTACCGATCGATGCGCGCTACCCCATTTAGTGGGGGTAGAGCCTACTTGCAAGTCTCTCCGACCTTCACAAAAAAAGTTATTCAAGAATATCTCTTTCTCCTATGTGCTTTCATCCCTAACCCTAACCCTAACCCTTCCGAAAGTCGGAGAAGCTCAAGGATGGTACCGATCGATGCGCGCTACCCCATTTAGTGGGGGTAGAGCCTATTTGCAAGTCTCTCCGACCTTCACAAAAAAAGTTATTCAAGAATATCTCTTTCTCCTATGTGCTTTCATCCCTAACCCTAACCCTAACCCTTCCGAAAGTCGGAGAAGCTCAAGGATGGTACCGATCGATGCGCGCTACCCCATTTAGTGGGGGTAGAGCCTACTTGCAAGTCTCTCCGACCTTCACAAAAAAAGTTATTCAAGAATATCTCTTTCTCCTATGTGCTTTCATCCCTAACCCTAACCCTAACCCTTCCGAAAGTCGGAGAAGCTCAAGGATGGTACCGATCGATGCGCGCTACCCCATTTAGTGGGGGTAGAGCCTACTTGCAAGTCTCTCCGACCTTCACAAAAAAAGTTATTCAAGAATATCTCTTTCTCCTATGTGCTTTCATCCCTAACCCTAACCCTAACCCTTCCGAAAGTCGGAGAAGCTCAAGGATGGTACCGATCGATGCGCGCTACCCCATTTAGTGGGGGTAGAGCCTACTTGCAAGTCTCTCCGACCTTCACAAAAAAAGTTATTCAAGAATATCTCTTTCTCCTATGTGCTTTCATCCCTAACCCTAACCCTAACCCTTCCGAAAGTCGGAGAAGCTCAAGGATGGTACTGATCGATGCGCGCAACCCCATTTAGTGGGGGTAGAGCCTACTTGCAAGTCTCTCCGACCTTCACAAAAAAAGTTATTCAAGAATATCTCCTCAGATTTGGGGGAATTTCGTCGGTCGACCTCTTCCGAAGGTCGTAAAAGCTCGGGGATGGTACCAATCGATCCGCAGGACCCAAATTAGTCCAGATGCAACCACTTTCCAAGTCTCTCCGACCTTCACAAAAAAAGTTATTCAAGAATATCTCTTTCTCCTATGTGCTTTCATCCCTAACCCTAACCCTAACCCTTCCGAAAGTCGGAGAAGCTCAAGGATGGTACCGATCGATGCGCGCTACCCCATTTAGTGGGGGTAGAGCCTACTTGCAAGTCTCTCCGACCTTCACAAAAAAAGTTATTCAAGAATATCTCTTTCTCCTTTGTGCTTTCATCCCTAACCCTAACCCTAACCCTTCCGAAAGTCGGAGAAGCTCAAGGATGGTACCGATCGATGCGCGCTACCCCATTTAGTGGGGGTAGAGCCTATTTGCAAGTCTCTCCGACCTTCACAAAAAAAGTTATTCAAGAATATCTCTTTCTCCTATGTGCTTTCATCCCTAACCCTAACCCTAACCCTTCCGAAAGTCGGAGAAGCTCAAGGATGGTACCGATCGATGCGCGCTACCCCATTTAGTGGGGGTAGAGCCTACTTGCAAGTCTCTCCGACCTTCACAAAAAAAGTTATTCAAGAATATCTCTTTCTCCTATGTGCTTTCATCCCTAACCCTAACCCTAACCCTTCCGAAAGTCGGAGAAGCTCAAGGATGGTACTGATCGATGCGCGCAACCCCATTTAGTGGGGGTAGAGCCTACTTGCAAGTCTCTCCGACCTTCACAAAAAAAGTTATTCAAGAATATCTCCTCAGATTTGGGGGAATTTCGTCGGTCGACCTCTTCCGAAGGTCGTAAAAGCTCGGGGATGGTACCAATCGATCCGCAGGACCCAAATTAGTCCAGATGCAACCACTTTCCAAGTCTCTCCGACCTTCACAAAAAAAGTTATTCAAGAATATCTCTTTCTCCTATGTGCTTTCATCCCTAACCCTAACCCTAACCCTTCCGAAAGTCGGAGAAGCTCAAGGATGGTACCGATCGATGCGCGCTACCCCATTTAGTGGGGGTAGAGCCTACTTGCAAGTCTCTCCGACCTTCACAAAAAAAGTTATTCAAGAATATCTCTTTCTCCTTTGTGCTTTCATCCCTAACCCTAACCCTAACCCTTCCGAAAGTCGGAGAAGCTCAAGGATGGTACCGATCGATGCGCGCTACCCCATTTAGTGGGGGTAGAGCCTATTTGCAAGTCTCTCCGACCTTCACAAAAAAAGTTATTCAAGAATATCTCTTTCTCCTATGTGCTTTCATCCCTAACCCTAACCCTAACCCTTCCGAAAGTCGGAGAAGCTCAAAGATGGTACCGATCGATGCGCGTTACCCCATTTAGTGGGGGTAGAGCCTACTTGCAAGTCTCTCCGACCTTCACAAAAAAAGTTATTCAAGAATATCTCTTTCTCCTATGTGCTTTCATCCCTAACCCTAACCCTAACCCTTCCGAAAGTCGGAGAAGCTCAAGGATGGTACTGATCGATGCGCGCAACCCCATTTAGTGGGGGTAGAGCCTACTTGCAAGTCTCTCCGACCTTCACAAAAAAAGTTATTCAAGAATATCTCCTCAGATTTGGGGGAATTTCGTCGGTCGACCTCTTCCGAAGGTCGTACAAGCTCGGGGATGGTACCAATCGATCCGCAGGACCCAAATTAGTCCAGATGCAACCACTTTCCAAGTCTCTCCGACCTTCACAAAAAAAGTTATTCAAGAATATCTCTTTCTCCTATGTGCTTTCATCCCTAACCCTAACCCTAACCCTTCCGAAAGTCGGAGAAGCTCAAGGATGGTACCGATCGATGCGCGCTACCCCATTTAGTGGGGGTAGAGCCTACTTGCAAGTCTCTCCGACCTTCACAAAAAAAGTTATTCAAGAATATCTCTTTCTCCTATGTGCTTTCATCCCTAACCCTAACCCTAACCCTTCCGAAAGTCGGAGAAGCTCAAGGATGGTACCGATCGATGCGCGCAACCCCATTTAGTGGGGGTAGAGCCTACTTGCAAGTCTCTCCGACCTTCACAAAAAAGGTTATTCAAGAATATCTCCTCAGATTTGGGGGAATTTCGTCGGTCGACCTCTTCCGAAGGTCGTACAAGCTCGGGGATGGTACCAATCGATCTGCAGGACCCAAATTAGTCCAGATGCAACCACTTTCCAAGTCTCTCCGACCTTCACAAAAAAAGTTATTCAAGAATATCTCTTTCTCCTATGTGCTTTCATCCCTAACCCTAACCCTAACCCTTCCGAAAGTCGGAGAAGCTCAAGGATGGTACTGATCGATGCGCGCAACCCCATTTAGTGGGGGTAGAGCCTACTTGCAAGTCTCTCCGACCTTCACAAAAAAAGTTATTCAAGAATATCTCCTCAGATTTGGGGGAATTTCGTCGGTCGACCTCTTCCGAAGGTCGTACAAGCTCGGGGATGGTACCAATCGATCCGCAGGACCCAAATTAGTCCAGATGCAACCACTTTCCAAGTCTCTCCGACCTTCACAAAAAAAGTTATTCAAGAATATCTCTTTCTCCTATGTGCTTTCATCCCTAACCCTAACCCTAACCCTTCCGAAAGTCGGAGAAGCTCAAGGATGGTACCGATCGATGCGCGCTACCCCATTTAGTGGGGGTAGAGCCTACTTGCAAGTCTCTCCGACCTTCACAAAAAAAGTTATTCAAGAATATCTCTTTCTCCTATGTGCTTTCATCCCTAACCCTAACCCTAACCCTTCCGAAAGTCGGAGAAGCTCAAGGATGGTACCGATCGATGCGCGTTACCCCATTTAGTGGGGGTAGAGCCTACTTGCAAGTCTCTCCGACCTTCACAAAAAAAGTTATTCAAGAATATCTCTTTCTCCTATGTGCTTTCATCCCTAACCCTAACCCTAACCCTTCCGAAAGTCGGAGAAGCTCAAGGATGGTACCGATCGATGCGCGCTACCCCATTTAGTGGGGGTAGAGCCTACTTGCAAGTCTCTCCGACCTTCACAAAAAAAGTTATTCAAGAATATCTCTTTCTCCTATGTGCTTTCATCCCTAACCCTAACCCTAACCCTTCCGAAAGTCGGAGAAGCTCAAGGATGGTACTGATCGATGCGCGCAACCCCATTTAGTGGGGGTAGAGCCTACTTGCAAGTCTCTCCGACCTTCACAAAAAAAGTTATTCAAGAATATCTCCTCAGATTTGGGGGAATTTCGTCGGTCGACCTTTTCCGAAGGTCGTACAAGCTCGGGGATGGTACCAATCGATCCGCAGGACCCAAATTAGTCCAGATGCAACCACTTTCCAAGTCTCTCCGACCTTCACAAAAAAAGTTATTCAAGAATATCTCTTTCTCCTATGTGCTTTCATCCCTAACCCTAACCCTAACCCTTCCGAAAGTCGGAGAAGCTCAAGGATGGTACTGATCGATGTGCGCTACCCCATTTAGTGGGGGTAGAGCCTACTTGCAAGTCTCTCCGACCTTCACAAAAAAAGTTATTCAAGAATATCTCCTCAGATTTGGGGGAATTTCGTCGGTCGACCTCTTCCGAAGGTCGTACAAGCTCGGGGATGGTACCAATCGATCCGCAGGACCCAAATTAGTCCAGATGCAACCACTTTCCAAGTCTCTCCGACCTTCACAAAAAAAGTTATTCAAGAATATCTCTTTCTCCTATGTGCTTTCATCCCTAACCCTAACCCTTCCGAAAGTCGGAGAAGCTCAAGGATGGTACCGATCGATGCGCGCTACCCCATTTAGTGGGGGTAGAGCCTACTTGCAAGTCTCTCCGACCTTCACAAAAAAAGTTATTCAAGAATATCTCTTTCTCCTATGTGCTTTCATCCCTAACCCTAACCCTAACCCTTCCGAAAGTCGGAGAAGCTCAAGGATGGTACTGATCGATGCGCGCAACCCCATTTAGTGGGGGTAGAGCCTACTTGCAAGTCTCTCCGACCTTCACAAAAAAAGTTATTCAAGAATATCTCCTCAGATTTGGGGGAATTTCGTCGGTCGACCTTTTCCGAAGGTCGTACAAGCTCGGGGATGGTACCAATCGATCCGCAGGACCCAAATTAGTCCAGATGCAACCACTTTCCAAGTCTCTCCGACCTTCACAAAAAAAGTTATTCAAGAATATCTCTTTCTCCTATGTGCTTTCATCCCTAACCCTAACCCTAACCCTTCCGAAAGTCGGAGAAGCTCAAGGATGGTACTGATCGATGCGCGCTACCCCATTTAGTGGGGGTAGAGCCTACTTGCAAGTCTCTCCGACCTTCACAAAAAAAGTTATTCAAGAATATCTCCTCAGATTTGGGGGAATTTCGTCGGTCGACCTCTTCCGAAGGTCGTACAAGCTCGGGGATGGTACCAATCGATCTGCAGGACCCAAATTAGTCCAGATGCAACCACTTTCCAAGTCTCTCCGACCTTCACAAAAAAAGTTATTCAAGAATATCTCTTTCTCCTATGTGCTTTCATCCCTAACCCTAACCCTAACCCTTCCGAAAGTCGGAGAAGCTCAAGGATGGTACCGATCGATGCGCGCTACCCCATTTAGTGGGGGTAGAGCCTACTTGCAAGTCTCTCCGACCTTCACAAAAAAAGTTATTCAAGAATATCTCTTTCTCCTATGTGCTTTCATCCCTAACCCTAACCCTAACCCTTCCGAAAGTCGGAGAAGCTCAAGGATGGTACTGATCGATGCGCGCAACCCCATTTAGTGGGGGTAGAGCCTACTTGCAAGTCTCTCCGACCTTCACAAAAAAAGTTATTCAAGAATATCTCCTCAGATTTGGGGGAATTTCGTCGGTCGACCTCTTCCGAAGGTCGTACAAGCTCGGGGATGGTACCAATCGATCCGCAGGACCCAAATTAGTCCAGATGCAACCACTTTCCAAGTCTCTCCGACCTTCACAAAAAAAGTTATTCAAGAATATCTCTTTCTCCTATGTGCTTTCATCCCTAACCCTTCCGAAAGTCGGAGAAGCTCAAGGATGGTACCGATCGATGCGCGCTACCCCATTTAGTGGGGGTAGAGCCTACTTGCAAGTCTCTCCGACCTTCACAAAAAAAGTTATTCAAGAATATCTCTTTCTCCTATGTGCTTTCATCCCTAACCCTAACCCTAACCCTTCCGAAAGTCGGAGAAGCTCAAGGATGGTACCGATCGATGCGCGCTACCCCATTTAGTGGGGGTAGAGCCTATTTGCAAGTCTCTCCGACCTTCACAAAAAAAGTTATTCAAGAATATCTCTTTCTCCTATGTGCTTTCATCCCTAACCCTAACCCTAACCCTTCCGAAAGTCGGAGAAGCTCAAGGATGGTACCGATCGATGCGCGCTACCCCATTTAGTGGGGGTAGAGCCTACTTGCAAGTCTCTCCGACCTTCACAAAAAAAGTTATTCAAGAATATCTCTTTCTCCTATGTGCTTTCATCCCTAACCCTAACCCTAACCCTTCCGAAAGTCGGAGAAGCTCAAGGATGGTACCGATCGATGCGCGCTACCCCATTTAGTGGGGGTAGAGCCTACTTGCAAGTCTCTCCGACCTTCACAAAAAAAGTTATTCAAGAATATCTCTTTCTCCTATGTGCTTTCATCCCTAACCCTAACCCTAACCCTTCCGAAAGTCGGAGAAGCTCAAGGATGGTACCGATCGATGCGCGCTACCCCATTTAGTGGGGGTAGAGCCTACTTGCAAGTCTCTCCGACCTTCACAAAAAAAGTTATTCAAGAATATCTCTTTCTCCTATGTGCTTTCATCCCTAACCCTAACCCTAACCCTTCCGAAAGTCGGAGAAGCTCAAGGATGGTACTGATCGATGCGCGCAACCCCATTTAGTGGGGGTAGAGCCTACTTGCAAGTCTCTCCGACCTTCACAAAAAAAGTTATTCAAGAATATCTCCTCAGATTTGGGGGAATTTCGTCGGTCGACCTCTTCCGAAGGTCGTAAAAGCTCGGGGATGGTACCAATCGATCCGCAGGACCCAAATTAGTCCAGATGCAACCACTTTCCAAGTCTCTCCGACCTTCACAAAAAAAGTTATTCAAGAATATCTCTTTCTCCTATGTGCTTTCATCCCTAACCCTAACCCTAACCCTTCCGAAAGTCGGAGAAGCTCAAGGATGGTACCGATCGATGCGCGCTACCCCATTTAGTGGGGGTAGAGCCTACTTGCAAGTCTCTCCGACCTTCACAAAAAAAGTTATTCAAGAATATCTCTTTCTCCTTTGTGCTTTCATCCCTAACCCTAACCCTAACCCTTCCGAAAGTCGGAGAAGCTCAAGGATGGTACCGATCGATGCGCGCTACCCCATTTAGTGGGGGTAGAGCCTATTTGCAAGTCTCTCCGACCTTCACAAAAAAAGTTATTCAAGAATATCTCTTTCTCCTATGTGCTTTCATCCCTAACCCTAACCCTAACCCTTCCGAAAGTCGGAGAAGCTCAAGGATGGTACCGATCGATGCGCGCTACCCCATTTAGTGGGGGTAGAGCCTACTTGCAAGTCTCTCCGTCTCTCCGACCTTCACAAAAAAAGTTATTCAAGAATATCTCTTTCTCCTATGTGCTTTCATCCCTAACCCTAACCCTAACCCTTCCGAAAGTCGGAGAAGCTCAAGGATGGTACTGATCGATGCGCGCAACCCCATTTAGTGGGGGTAGAGCCTACTTGCAAGTCTCTCCGACCTTCACAAAAAAAGTTATTCAAGAATATCTCCTCAGATTTGGGGGAATTTCGTCGGTCGACCTCTTCCGAAGGTCGTACAAGCTCGGGGATGGTACCAATCGATCCGCAGGACCCAAATTAGTCCAGATGCAACCACTTTCCAAGTCTCTCCGACCTTCACAAAAAAAGTTATTCAAGAATATCTCTTTCTCCTATGTGCTTTCATCCCTAACCCTAACCCTAACCCTTCCGAAAGTCGGAGAAGCTCAAGGATGGTACCGATCGATGCGCGCTACCCCATTTAGTGGGGGTAGAGCCTACTTGCAAGTCTCTCCGACCTTCACAAAAAAAGTTATTCAAGAATATCTCTTTCTCCTATGTGCTTTCATCCCTAACCCTAACCCTAACCCTTCCGAAAGTCGGAGAAGCTCAAGGATGGTACCGATCGATGCGCGCAACCCCATTTAGTGGGGGTAGAGCCTACTTGCAAGTCTCTCCGACCTTCACAAAAAAGGTTATTCAAGAATATCTCCTCAGATTTGGGGGAATTTCGTCGGTCGACCTCTTCCGAAGGTCGTACAAGCTCGGGGATGGTACCAATCGATCTGCAGGACCCAAATTAGTCCAGATGCAACCACTTTCCAAGTCTCTCCGACCTTCACAAAAAAAGTTATTCAAGAATATCTCTTTCTCCTATGTGCTTTCATCCCTAACCCTAACCCTAACCCTTCCGAAAGTCGGAGAAGCTCAAGGATGGTACTGATCGATGCGCGCAACCCCATTTAGTGGGGGTAGAGCCTACTTGCAAGTCTCTCCGACCTTCACAAAAAAAGTTATTCAAGAATATCTCCTCAGATTTGGGGGAATTTCGTCGGTCCACCTCTTCCGAAGGTCGTACAAGCTCGGGGATGGTACCAATCGATCCGCAGGACCCAAATTAGTCCAGATGCAACCACTTTCCAAGTCTCTCCGACCTTCACAAAAAAAGTTATTCAAGAATATCTCTTTCTCCTATGTGCTTTCATCCCTAACCCTAACCCTAACCCTTCCGAAAGTCGGAGAAGCTCAAGGATGGTACCGATCGATGCGCGCTACCCCATTTAGTGGGGGTAGAGCCTACTTGCAAGTCTCTCCGACCTTCACAAAAAAAGTTATTCAAGAATATCTCTTTCTCCTATGTGCTTTCATCCCTAACCCTAACCCTAACCCTTCCGAAAGTCGGAGAAGCTCAAGGATGGTACCGATCGATGCGCGTTACCCCATTTAGTGGGGGTAGAGCCTACTTGCAAGTCTCTCCGACCTTCACAAAAAAAGTTATTCAAGAATATCTCTTTCTCCTATGTGCTTTCATCCCTAACCCTAACCCTAACCCTTCCGAAAGTCGGAGAAGCTCAAGGATGGTACCGATCGATGCGCGCTACCCCATTTAGTGGGGGTAGAGCCTACTTGCAAGTCTCTCCGACCTTCACAAAAAAAGTTATTCAAGAATATCTCTTTCTCCTATGTGCTTTCATCCCTAACCCTAACCCTAACCCTTCCGAAAGTCGGAGAAGCTCAAGGATGGTACTGATCGATGCGCGCAACCCCATTTAGTGGGGGTAGAGCCTACTTGCAAGTCTCTCCGACCTTCACAAAAAAAGTTATTCAAGAATATCTCCTCAGATTTGGGGGAATTTCGTCGGTCGACCTTTTCCGAAGGTCGTACAAGCTCGGGGATGGTACCAATCGATCCGCAGGACCCAAATTAGTCCAGATGCAACCACTTTCCAAGTCTCTCCGACCTTCACAAAAAAAGTTATTCAAGAATATCTCTTTCTCCTATGTGCTTTCATCCCTAACCCTAACCCTAACCCTTCCGAAAGTCGGAGAAGCTCAAGGATGGTACTGATCGATGCGCGCTACCCCATTTAGTGGGGGTAGAGCCTACTTGCAAGTCTCTCCGACCTTCACAAAAAAAGTTATTCAAGAATATCTCCTCAGATTTGGGGGAATTTCGTCGGTCGACCTCTTCCGAAGGTCGTACAAGCTCGGGGATGGTACCAATCGATCCGCAGGACCCAAATTAGTCCAGATGCAACCACTTTCCAAGTCTCTCCGACCTTCACAAAAAAAGTTATTCAAGAATATCTCTTTCTCCTATGTGCTTTCATCCCTAACCCTAACCCTTCCGAAAGTCGGAGAAGCTCAAGGATGGTACCGATCGATGCGCGCTACCCCATTTAGTGGGGGTAGAGCCTACTTGCAAGTCTCTCCGACCTTCACAAAAAAAGTTATTCAAGAATATCTCTTTCTCCTATGTGCTTTCATCCCTAACCCTAACCCTAACCCTTCCGAAAGTCGGAGAAGCTCAAGGATGGTACTGATCGATGCGCGCAACCCCATTTAGTGGGGGTAGAGCCTACTTGCAAGTCTCTCCGACCTTCACAAAAAAAGTTATTCAAGAATATCTCCTCAGATTTGGGGGAATTTCGTCGGTCGACCTTTTCCGAAGGTCGTACAAGCTCGGGGATGGTACCAATCGATCCGCAGGACCCAAATTAGTCCAGATGCAACCACTTTCCAAGTCTCTCCGACCTTCACAAAAAAAGTTATTCAAGAATATCTCTTTCTCCTATGTGCTTTCATCCCTAACCCTAACCCTAACCCTTCCGAAAGTCGGAGAAGCTCAAGGATGGTACTGATCGATGCGCGCAACCCCATTTAGTGGGGGTAGAGCCTACTTGCAAGTCTCTCCGACCTTCACAAAAAAAGTTATTCAAGAATATCTCCTCAGATTTGGGGGAATTTCGTCGGTCGACCTCTTCCAAAGGTCGTACAAGCTCGGGGATGGTACCAATCGATCCGCAGGACCCAAATTAGTCCAGATGCAACCACTTTCCAAGTCTCTCCGACCTTCACAAAAAAAGTTATTCAAGAATATCTCTTTCTCCTATGTGCTTTCATCCCTAACCCTAACCCTAACCCTTCCGAAAGTCGGAGAAGCTCAAGGATGGTACCGATCGATGCGCGCTACCCCATTTAGTGGGGGTAGAGCCTACTTGCAAGTCTCTCCGACCTTCACAAAAAAAGTTATTCAAGAATATCTCTTTCTCCTATGTGCTTTCATCCCTAACCCTAACCCTAACCCTTCCGAAAGTCGGAGAAGCTCAAGGATGGTACTGATCGATGCGCGCAACCCCATTTAGTGGGGGTAGAGCCTACTTGCAAGTCTCTCCGACCTTCACAAAAAAGGTTATTCAAGAATATCTCCTCAGATTTGGGGGAATTTCGTCGGTCGACCTCTTCCGAAGGTCGTACAAGCTCGGGGATGGTACCAATCGATCTGCAGGACCCAAATTAGTCCAGATGCAACCACTTTCCAAGTCTCTCCGACCTTCACAAAAAAAGTTATTCAAGAATATCTCTTTCTCCTATGTGCTTTCATCCCTAACCCTAACCCTAACCCTTCCGAAAGTCGGAGAAGCTCAAGGATGGTACTGATCGATGCGCGCAACCCCATTTAGTGGGGGTAGAGCCTACTTGCAAGTCTCTCCGACCTTCACAAAAAAAGTTATTCAAGAATATCTCCTCAGATTTGGGGGAATTTCGTCGGTCGACCTCTTCCGAAGGTCGTACAAGCTCGGGGATGGTACCAATCGATCCGCAGGACCCAAATTAGTCCAGATGCAACCACTTTCCAAGTCTCTCCGACCTTCACAAAAAAAGTTATTCAAGAATATCTCTTTCTCCTATGTGCTTTCATCCCTAACCCTAACCCTAACCCTTCCGAAAGTCGGAGAAGCTCAAGGATGGTACCGATCGATGCGCGCTACCCCATTTAGTGGGGGTAGAGCCTACTTGCAAGTCTCTCCGACCTTCACAAAAAAAGTTATTCAAGAATATCTCTTTCTCCTATGTGCTTTCATCCCTAACCCTAACCCTAACCCTTCCGAAAGTCGGAGAAGCTCAAGGATGGTACCGATCGATGCGCGCAACCCCATTTAGTGGGGGTAGAGCCTACTTGCAAGTCTCTCCGACCTTCACAAAAAAGGTTATTCAAGAATATCTCCTCAGATTTGGGGGAATTTCGTCGGTCGACCTCTTCCGAAGGTCGTACAAGCTCGGGGATGGTACCAATCGATCTGCAGGACCCAAATTAGTCCAGATGCAACCACTTTCCAAGTCTCTCCGACCTTCACAAAAAAAGTTATTCAAGAATATCTCTTTCTCCTATGTGCTTTCATCCCTAACCCTAACCCTAACCCTTCCGAAAGTCGGAGAAGCTCAAGGATGGTACTGATCGATGCGCGCAACCCCATTTAGTGGGGGTAGAGCCTACTTGCAAGTCTCTCCGACCTTCACAAAAAAAGTTATTCAAGAATATCTCCTCAGATTTGGGGGAATTTCGTCGGTCCACCTCTTCCGAAGGTCGTACAAGCTCGGGGATGGTACCAATCGATCCGCAGGACCCAAATTAGTCCAGATGCAACCACTTTCCAAGTCTCTCCGACCTTCACAAAAAAAGTTATTCAAGAATATCTCTTTCTCCTATGTGCTTTCATCCCTAACCCTAACCCTAACCCTTCCGAAAGTCGGAGAAGCTCAAGGATGGTACCGATCGATGCGCGCTACCCCATTTAGTGGGGGTAGAGCCTACTTGCAAGTCTCTCCGACCTTCACAAAAAAAGTTATTCAAGAATATCTCTTTCTCCTATGTGCTTTCATCCCTAACCCTAACCCTAACCCTTCCGAAAGTCGGAGAAGCTCAAGGATGGTACCGATCGATGCGCGTTACCCCATTTAGTGGGGGTAGAGCCTACTTGCAAGTCTCTCCGACCTTCACAAAAAAAGTTATTCAAGAATATCTCTTTCTCCTATGTGCTTTCATCCCTAACCCTAACCCTAACCCTTCCGAAAGTCGGAGAAGCTCAAGGATGGTACCGATCGATGCGCGCTACCCCATTTAGTGGGGGTAGAGCCTACTTGCAAGTCTCTCCGACCTTCACAAAAAAAGTTATTCAAGAATATCTCTTTCTCCTATGTGCTTTCATCCCTAACCCTAACCCTAACCCTTCCGAAAGTCGGAGAAGCTCAAGGATGGTACTGATCGATGCGCGCAACCCCATTTAGTGGGGGTAGAGCCTACTTGCAAGTCTCTCCGACCTTCACAAAAAAAGTTATTCAAGAATATCTCCTCAGATTTGGGGGAATTTCGTCGGTCGACCTTTTCCGAAGGTCGTACAAGCTCGGGGATGGTACCAATCGATCCGCAGGACCCAAATTAGTCCAGATGCAACCACTTTCCAAGTCTCTCCGACCTTCACAAAAAAAGTTATTCAAGAATATCTCTTTCTCCTATGTGCTTTCATCCCTAACCCTAACCCTAACCCTTCCGAAAGTCGGAGAAGCTCAAGGATGGTACTGATCGATGCGCGCTACCCCATTTAGTGGGGGTAGAGCCTACTTGCAAGTCTCTCCGACCTTCACAAAAAAAGTTATTCAAGAATATCTCCTCAGATTTGGGGGAATTTCGTCGGTCGACCTCTTCCGAAGGTCGTACAAGCTCGGGGATGGTACCAATCGATCCGCAGGACCCAAATTAGTCCAGATGCAACCACTTTCCAAGTCTCTCCGACCTTCACAAAAAAAGTTATTCAAGAATATCTCTTTCTCCTATGTGCTTTCATCCCTAACCCTAACCCTTCCGAAAGTCGGAGAAGCTCAAGGATGGTACCGATCGATGCGCGCTACCCCATTTAGTGGGGGTAGAGCCTACTTGCAAGTCTCTCCGACCTTCACAAAAAAAGTTATTCAAGAATATCTCTTTCTCCTATGTGCTTTCATCCCTAACCCTAACCCTAACCCTTCCGAAAGTCGGAGAAGCTCAAGGATGGTACTGATCGATGCGCGCAACCCCATTTAGTGGGGGTAGAGCCTACTTGCAAGTCTCTCCGACCTTCACAAAAAAAGTTATTCAAGAATATCTCCTCAGATTTGGGGGAATTTCGTCGGTCGACCTTTTCCGAAGGTCGTACAAGCTCGGGGATGGTACCAATCGATCCGCAGGACCCAAATTAGTCCAGATGCAACCACTTTCCAAGTCTCTCCGACCTTCACAAAAAAAGTTATTCAAGAATATCTCTTTCTCCTATGTGCTTTCATCCCTAACCCTAACCCTAACCCTTCCGAAAGTCGGAGAAGCTCAAGGATGGTACTGATCGATGCGCGCTACCCCATTTAGTGGGGGTAGAGCCTACTTGCAAGTCTCTCCGACCTTCACAAAAAAAGTTATTCAAGAATATCTCCTCAGATTTGGGGGAATTTCGTCGGTCGACCTCTTCCGAAGGTCGTACAAGCTCGGGGATGGTACCAATCGATCCGCAGGACCCAAATTAGTCCAGATGCAACCACTTTCCAAGTCTCTCCGACCTTCACAAAAAAAGTTATTCAAGAATATCTCTTTCTCCTATGTGCTTTCATCCCTAACCCTAACCCTAACCCTTCCGAAAGTCGGAGAAGCTCAAGGATGGTACCGATCGATGCGCGCTACCCCATTTAGTGGGGGTAGAGCCTACTTGCAAGTCTCTCCGACCTTCACAAAAAAAGTTATTCAAGAATATCTCTTTCTCCTATGTGCTTTCATCCCTAACCCTAACCCTAACCCTTCCGAAAGTCGGAGAAGCTCAAGGATGGTACTGATCGATGCGCGCAACCCCATTTAGTGGGGGTAGAGCCTACTTGCAAGTCTCTCCGACCTTCACAAAAAAAGTTATTCAAGAATATCTCCTCAGATTTGGGGGAATTTCGTCGGTCGACCTCTTCCGAAGGTCGTACAAGCTCGGGGATGGTACCAATCGATCCGCAGGACCCAAATTAGTCCAGATGCAACCACTTTCCAAGTCTCTCCGACCTTCACAAAAAAAGTTATTCAAGAATATCTCTTTCTCCTATGTGCTTTCATCCCTAACCCTAACCCTAACCCTTCCGAAAGTCGGAGAAGCTCAAGGATGGTACCGATCGATGCGCGCTACCCCATTTAGTGGGGGTAGAGCCTACTTGCAAGTCTCTCCGACCTTCACAAAAAAAGTTATTCAAGAATATCTCTTTCTCCTATGTGCTTTCATCCCTAACCCTAACCCTAACCCTTCCGAAAGTCGGAGAAGCTCAAGGATGGTACCGATCGATGCGCGCTACCCCATTTAGTGGGGGTAGAGCCTATTTGCAAGTCTCTCCGACCTTCACAAAAAAAGTTATTCAAGAATATCTCTTTCTCCTATGTGCTTTCATCCCTAACCCTAACCCTAACCCTTCCGAAAGTCGGAGAAGCTCAAGGATGGTACCGATCGATGCGCGCTACCCCATTTAGTGGGGGTAGAGCCTACTTGCAAGTCTCTCCGACCTTCACAAAAAAAGTTATTCAAGAATATCTCTTTCTCCTATGTGCTTTCATCCCTAACCCTAACCCTAACCCTTCCGAAAGTCGGAGAAGCTCAAGGATGGTACCGATCGATGCGCGCTACCCCATTTAGTGGGGGTAGAGCCTACTTGCAAGTCTCTCCGACCTTCACAAAAAAAGTTATTCAAGAATATCTCTTTCTCCTATGTGCTTTCATCCCTAACCCTAACCCTAACCCTTCCGAAAGTCGGAGAAGCTCAAGGATGGTACCGATCGATGCGCGCTACCCCATTTAGTGGGGGTAGAGCCTACTTGCAAGTCTCTCCGACCTTCACAAAAAAAGTTATTCAAGAATATCTCTTTCTCCTATGTGCTTTCATCCCTAACCCTAACCCTAACCCTTCCGAAAGTCGGAGAAGCTCAAGGATGGTACTGATCGATGCGCGCAACCCCATTTAGTGGGGGTAAAGCCTACTTGCAAGTCTCTCCGACCTTCACAAAAAAAGTTATTCAAGAATATCTCCTCAGATTTGGGGGAATTTCGTCGGTCGACCTCTTCCGAAGGTCGTACAAGCTCGGGGATGGTACCAATCGATCCGCAGGACCCAAATTAGTCCAGATGCAACCACTTTCCAAGTCTCTCCGACCTTCACAAAAAAAGTTATTCAAGAATATCTCTTTCTCCTATGTGCTTTCATCCCTAACCCTAACCCTAACCCTTCCGAAAGTCGGAGAAGCTCAAGGATGGTACTGATCGATGCGCGCTACCCCATTTAGTGGGGGTAGAGCCTACTTGCAAGTCTCTCCGACCTTCACAAAAAAAGTTATTCAAGAATATCTCCTCAGATTTGGGGGAATTTCGTCGGTCGACCTCTTCCGAAGGTCGTACAAGCTCGGGGATGGTACCAATCGATCCGCAGGACCCAAATTAGTCCAGATGCAACCACTTTCCAAGTCTCTCCGACCTTCACAAAAAAAGTTATTCAAGAATATCTCTTTCTCCTATGTGCTTTCATCCCTAACCCTAACCCTAACCCTTCCGAAAGTCGGAGAAGCTCAAGGATGGTACCGATCGATGCGCGCTACCCCATTTAGTGGGGGTAGAGCCTACTTGCAAGTCTCTCCGACCTTCACAAAAAAAGTTATTCAAGAATATCTCTTTCTCCTATGTGCTTTCATCCCTAACCCTAACCCTAACCCTTCCGAAAGTCGGAGAAGCTCAAGGGTGGTACTGATCGATGCGCGCAACCCCATTTAGTGGGGGTAGAGCCTACTTGCAAGTCTCTCCGACCTTCACAAAAAAAGTTATTCAAGAATATCTCCTCAGATTTGGGGGAATTTCGTCGGTCGACCTCTTCCGAAGGTCGTAAAAGCTCGGGGATGGTACCAATCGATCCGCAGGACCCAAATTAGTCCAGATGCAACCACTTTCCAAGTCTCTCCGACCTTCACAAAAAAAGTTATTCAAGAATATCTCTTTCTCCTATGTGCTTTCATCCCTAACCCTAACCCTAACCCTTCCGAAAGTCGGAGAAGCTCAAGGATGGTACCGATCGATGCGCGCTACCCCATTTAGTGGGGGTAGAGCCTACTTGCAAGTCTCTCCGACCTTCACAAAAAAAGTTATTCAAGAATATCTCTTTCTCCTTTGTGCTTTCATCCCTAACCCTAACCCTAACCCTTCCGAAAGTCGGAGAAGCTCAAGGATGGTACCGATCGATGCGCGCTACCCCATTTAGTGGGGGTAGAGCCTATTTGCAAGTCTCTCCGACCTTCACAAAAAAAGTTATTCAAGAATATCTCTTTCTCCTATGTGCTTTCATCCCTAACCCTAACCCTAACCCTTCCGAAAGTCGGAGAAGCTCAAGGATGGTACCGATCGATGCGCGCTACCCCATTTAGTGGGGGTAGAGCCTACTTGCAAGTCTCTCCGACCTTCACAAAAAAAGTTATTCAAGAATATCTCTTTCTCCTATGTGCTTTCATCCCTAACCCTAACCCTAACCCTTCCGAAAGTCGGAGAAGCTCAAGGATGGTACTGATCGATGCGCGCAACCCCATTTAGTGGGGGTAGAGCCTACTTGCAAGTCTCTCCGACCTTCACAAAAAAAGTTATTCAAGAATATCTCCTCAGATTTGGGGGAATTTCGTCGGTCGACCTCTTCCGAAGGTCGTACAAGCTCGGGGATGGTACCAATCGATCCGCAGGACCCAAATTAGTCCAGATGCAACCACTTTCCAAGTCTCTCCGACCTTCACAAAAAAAGTTATTCAAGAATATCTCTTTCTCCTATGTGCTTTCATCCCTAACCCTAACCCTAACCCTTCCGAAAGTCGGAGAAGCTCTAGGATGGTACCGATCGATGCGCGCTACCCCATTTAGTGGGGGTATAGCCTACTTGCAAGTCTCTCCGACCTTCACAAAAAAAGTTATTCAAGAATATCTCTTTCTCCTATGTGCTTTCATCCCTAACCCTAACCCTAACCCTTCCGAAAGTCGGAGAAGCTCAAGGATGGTACCGATCGATGCGCGCAACCCCATTTAGTGGGGGTAGAGCCTACTTGCAAGTCTCTCCGACCTTCACAAAAAAGGTTATTCAAGAATATCTCCTCAGATTTGGGGGAATTTCGTCGGTCGACCTCTTCCGAAGGTCGTACAAGCTCGGGGATGGTACCAATCGATCTGCAGGACCCAAATTAGTCCAGATGCAACCACTTTCCAAGTCTCTCCGACCTTCACAAAAAAAGTTATTCAAGAATATCTCTTTCTCCTATGTGCTTTCATCCCTAACCCTAACCCTAACCCTTCCGAAAGTCGGAGAAGCTCAAGGATGGTACCGATCGATGCGCGCTACCCCATTTAGTGGGGGTAGAGCCTACTTGCAAGTCTCTCCGACCTTCACAAAAAAAGTTATTCAAGAATATCTCCTCAGATTTGGGGGAATTTCGTCGGTCGACCTCTTCCGAAGGTCGTACAAGCTCGGGGATGGTACCAATCGATCCGCAGGACCCAAATTAGTCCAGATGCAACCACTTTCCAAGTCTCTCCGACCTTCACAAAAAAAGTTATTCAAGAATATCTCTTTCTCCTATGTGCTTTCATCCCTAACCCTAACCCTAACCCTTCCGAAAGTCGGAGAAGCTCAAGGATGGTACCGATCGATGCGCGTTACCCCATTTAGTGGGGGTAGAGCCTACTTGCAAGTCTCTCCGACCTTCACAAAAAAAGTTATTCAAGAATATCTCTTTCTCCTATGTGCTTTCATCCCTAACCCTAACCCTAACCCTTCCGAAAGTCGGAGAAGCTCAAGGATGGTACCGATCGATGCGCGCTACCCCATTTAGTGGGGGTAGAGCCTACTTGCAAGTCTCTCCGACCTTCACAAAAAAAGTTATTCAAGAATATCTCTTTCTCCTATGTGCTTTCATCCCTAACCCTAACCCTAACCCTTCCGAAAGTCGGAGAAGCTCAAGGATTGTACCGATCGATGCGCGCTACCCCATTTAGTGGGGGTAGAGCCTACTTGCAAGTCTCTCCGACCTTCACAAAAAAAGTTATTCAAGAATATCTCTTTCTCCTATGTGCTTTCATCCCTAACCCTAACCCTAACCCTTCCAAAAGTCGGAGAAGCTCAAGGATGGTACTGATCGATGCGCGCAACCCCATTTAGTGGGGGTAGAGCCTACTTGCAAGTCTCTCCGACCTTCACAAAAAAAGTTATTCAAGAATATCTCCTCAGATTTGGGGGAATTTCGTCGGTCGACCTCTTCCGAAGGTCGTACAAGCTCGGGGATGGTACCAATCGATCTGCAGGACCCAAATTAGTCCAGATGCAACCACTTTCCAAGTCTCTCCGACCTTCACAAAAAAAGTTATTCAAGAATATCTCTTTCTCCTATGTGCTTTCATCCCTAACCCTAACCCTAACCCTTCCGAAAGTCGGAGAAGCTCAAGGATGGTACCGATCGATGCGCGCTACCCCATTTAGTGGGGGTAGAGCCTACTTGCAAGTCTCTCCGACCTTCACAAAAAAAGTTATTCAAGAATATCTCTTTCTCCTATGTGCTTTCATCCCTAACCCTAACCCTAACCCTTCCGAAAGTCGGAGAAGCTCAAGGATGGTACCGATCGATGCGCGCTACCCCATTTAGTGGGGGTAGAGCCTACTTGCAAGTCTCTCCGACCTTCACAAAAAAAGTTATTCAAGAATATCTCCTCAGATTTGGGGGAATTTCGTCGGTCGACCTCTTCAGAAGGTCGTACAAGCTCGGGGATGGTACCAATCGATCCGCAGGACCCAAATTAGTCCAGATGCAACCACTTTCCAAGTCTCTCCGACCTTCACAAAAAAAGTTATTCAAGAATATCTCTTTCTCCTATGTGCTTTCATCCCTAACCCTAACCCTAACCCTTCCGAAAGTCGGAGAAGCTCAAGGATGGTACCGATCGATGCGCGCTACCCCATTTAGTGGGGGTAGAGCCTACTTGCAAGTCTCTCCGACCTTCACAAAAAAAGTTATTCAAGAATATCTCTTTCTCCTATGTGCTTTCATCCCTAACCCTAACCCTAACCCTTCCGAAAGTCGGAGAAGCTCAAGGATGGTACCAATCGATCCGCAGGACCCAAATTAGTCCAGATGCAACCACTTTCCAAGTCTCTCCGACCTTCACAAAAAAAGTTATTCAAGAATATCTCTTTCTCCTATGTGCTTTCATCCCTAACCCTAACCCTAACCCTTCCGAAAGTCGGAGAAGCTCAAGGATGGTACCGATCGATGCGCGCTACCCCATTTAGTGGGGGTAGAGCCTACTTGCAAGTCTCTCCGACCTTCACAAAAAAAGTTATTCAAGAATATCTCTTTCTCCTATGTGCTTTCATCCCTAACCCTAACCCTAACCCTTCCGAAAGTCGGAGAAGCTCAAGGATGGTACCGATCGATGCGCGCTACCCCATTTAGTGGGGGTAGAGCCTACTTGCAAGTCTCTCCGACCTTCACAAAAAAAGTTATTCAAGAATATCTCTTTCTCCTATGTGCTTTCATCCCTAACCCTAACCCTAACCCTTCCGAAAGTCGGAGAAGCTCAAGGATGGTACCGATCGATGCGCGCTACCCCATTTAGTGGGGGTAGAGCCTACTTGCAAGTCTCTCCGACCTTCACAAAAAAAGTTATTCAAGAATATCTCTTTCTCCTATGTGCTTTCATCCCTAACCCTAACCCTAACCCTTCCGAAAGTCGGAGAAGCTCAAGGATGGTACCGATCGATGCGCGCTACCCCATTTAGTGGGGGTAGAGCCTACTTGCAAGTCTCTCCGACCTTCACAAAAAAAGTTATTCAAGAATATCTCTTTCTCCTATGTGCTTTCATCCCTAACCCTAACCCTAACCCTTCCGAAAGTCGGAGAAGCTCAAGGATGGTACCGATCGATGTGCGCTACCCCATTTAGTGGGGGTAGAGCCTACTTGCAAGTCTCTCCGACCTTCACAAAAAAAGTTATTCAAGAATATCTCTTTCTCCTATGTGCTTTCATCCCTAACCCTAACCCTAACCCTTCCGAAAGTCGGAGAAGCTCAAGGATGGTACCGATCGATGCGCGCTACCCCATTTAGTGGGGGTAGAGCCTACTTGCAAGTCTCTCCGACCTTCACAAAAAAAGTTATTCAAGAATATCTCTTTCTTCTATGTGCTTTCATCCCTAACCCTAACCCTAACCCTTCCGAAAGTCGGAGAAGCTCAAGGATGGTACCGATCGATGCGCGCTACCCCATTTAGTGGGGGTAGAGCCTACTTGCAAGTCTCTCCGACCTTCACAAAAAAAGTTATTCAAGAATATCTCTTTCTCCTATGTGCTTTCATCCCTAACCCTAACCCTAACCCTTCCGAAAGTCGGAGAAGCTCAAGGATGGTACCGATCGATGCGCGTTACCCCATTTAGTGGGGGTAGAGCCTACTTGCAAGTCTCTCCGACCTTCACAAAAAAAGTTATTCAAGAATATCTCTTTCTCCTATGTGCTTTCATCCCTAACCCTAACCCTAACCCTTCCGAAAGTCGGAGAAGCTCAAGGATGGTACTGATCGATGCGCGCAACCCCATTTAGTGGGGGTAGAGCCTACTTGCAAGTCTCTCCGACCTTCACAAAAAAAGTTATTCAAGAATATCTCCTCAGATTTGGGGGAATTTCGTCGGTCGACCTTTTCCGAAGGTCGTACAAGCTCGGGGATGGAACCAATCGATCTGCAGGACCCAAATTAGTCCAGATGCAACCACTTTCCAAGTCTCTCCGACCTTCACAAAAAAAGTTATTCAAGAATATCTCTTTCTCCTATGTGCTTTCATCCCTAACCCTAACCCTAACCCTTCCGAAAGTCGGAGAAGCTCAAGGATGGTACTGATCGATGCGCGCTACCCCATTTAGTGGGGGTAGAGCCTACTTGCAAGTCTCTCCGACCTTCACAAAAAAAGTTATTCAAGAATATCTCCTCAGATTTGGGGGAATTTCGTCGGTCGACCTCTTCCGAAGGTCGTACAAGCTCGGGGATGGTACCAATCGATCTGCAGGACCCAAATTAGTCCAGATGCAACCACTTTCCAAGTCTCTCCGACCTTCACAAAAAAAGTTATTCAAGAATATCTCTTTCTCCTATGTGCTTTCATCCCTAACCCTAACCCTAACCCTTCCGAAAGTCGGAGAAGCTCAAGGATGGTACCGATCGATGCGCGCTACCCCATTTAGTGGGGGTAGAGCCTACTTGCAAGTCTCTCCGACCTTCACAAAAAAAGTTATTCAAGAATATCTCCTCAGATTTGGGGGAATTTCGTCGGTCGACCTCTTCCGAAGGTCGTACAAGCTCGGGGATGGTACCAATCGATCCGCAGGACCCAAATTAGTCCAGATGCAACCACTTTCCAAGTCTCTCCGACCTTCACAAAAAAAGTTATTCAAGAATATCTCTTTCTCCTATGTGCTTTCATCCCTAACCCTAACCCTAACCCTTCCGAAAGTCGGAGAAGCTCAAGGATGGTACCGATCGATGCGCGTTACCCCATTTAGTGGGGGTAGAGCCTACTTGCAAGTCTCTCCGACCTTCACAAAAAAAGTTATTCAAGAATATCTCTTTCTCCTATGTGCTTTCATCCCTAACCCTAACCCTAACCCTTCCGAAAGTCGGAGAAGCTCAAGGATGGTACCGATCGATGCGCGCTACCCCATTTAGTGGGGGTAGAGCCTACTTGCAAGTCTCTCCGACCTTCACAAAAAAAGTTATTCAAGAATATCTCTTTCTCCTATGTGCTTTCATCCCTAACCCTAACCCTAACCCTTCCGAAAGTCGGAGAAGCTCAAGGATGGTACCGATCGATGCGCGCTACCCCATTTAGTGGGGGTAGAGCCTACTTGCAAGTCTCTCCGACCTTCACAAAAAAAGTTATTCAAGAATATCTCTTTCTCCTATGTGCTTTCATCCCTAACCCTAACCCTAACCCTTCCAAAAGTCGGAGAAGCTCAAGGATGGTACTGATCGATGCGCGCAACCCCATTTAGTGGGGGTAGAGCCTACTTGCAAGTCTCTCCGACCTTCACAAAAAAAGTTATTCAAGAATATCTCCTCAGATTTGGGGGAATTTCGTCGGTCGACCTCTTCCGAAGGTCGTACAAGCTCGGGGATGGTACCAATCGATCTGCAGGACCCAAATTAGTCCAGATGCAACCACTTTCCAAGTCTCTCCGACCTTCACAAAAAAAGTTATTCAAGAATATCTCTTTCTCCTATGTGCTTTCATCCCTAACCCTAACCCTAACCCTTCCGAAAGTCGGAGAAGCTCAAGGATGGTACCGATCGATGCGCGCTACCCCATTTAGTGGGGGTAGAGCCTACTTGCAAGTCTCTCCGACCTTCACAAAAAAAGTTATTCAAGAATATCTCTTTCTCCTATGTGCTTTCATCCCTAACCCTAACCCTTCCGAAAGTCGGAGAAGCTCAAGGATGGTACCGATCGATGCGCGCTACCCCATTTAGTGGGGGTAGAGCCTACTTGCAAGTCTCTCCGACCTTCACAAAAAAAGTTATTCAAGAATATCTCCTCAGATTTGGGGGAATTTCGTCGGTCGACCTCTTCAGAAGGTCGTACAAGCTCGGGGATGGTACCAATCGATCCGCAGGACCCAAATTAGTCCAGATGCAACCACTTTCCAAGTCTCTCCGACCTTCACAAAAAAAGTTATTCAAGAATATCTCTTTCTCCTATGTGCTTTCATCCCTAACCCTAACCCTAACCCTTCCGAAAGTCGGAGAAGCTCAAGGATGGTACCGATCGATGCGCGCTACCCCATTTAGTGGGGGTAGAGCCTACTTGCAAGTCTCTCCGACCTTCACAAAAAAAGTTATTCAAGAATATCTCTTTCTCCTATGTGCTTTCATCCCTAACCCTAACCCTAACCCTTCCGAAAGTCGGAGAAGCTCAAGGATGGTACCAATCGATCCGCAGGACCCAAATTAGTCCAGATGCAACCACTTTCCAAGTCTCTCCGACCTTCACAAAAAAAGTTATTCAAGAATATCTCTTTCTCCTATGTGCTTTCATCCCTAACCCTAACCCTAACCCTTCCGAAAGTCGGAGAAGCTCAAGGATGGTACCGATCGATGCGCGCTACCCCATTTAGTGGGGGTAGAGCCTACTTGCAAGTCTCTCCGACCTTCACAAAAAAAGTTATTCAAGAATATCTCTTTCTCCTATGTGCTTTCATCCCTAACCCTAACCCTAACCCTTCCGAAAGTCGGAGAAGCTCAAGGATGGTACCGATCGATGCGCGCTACCCCATTTAGTGGGGGTAGAGCCTACTTGCAAGTCTCTCCGACCTTCACAAAAAAAGTTATTCAAGAATATCTCTTTCTCCTATGTGCTTTCATCCCTAACCCTAACCCTAACCCTTCCGAAAGTCGGAGAAGCTCAAGGATGGTACCGATCGATGCGCGCTACCCCATTTAGTGGGGGTAGAGCCTACTTGCAAGTCTCTCCGACCTTCACAAAAAAAGTTATTCAAGAATATCTCTTTCTCCTATGTGCTTTCATCCCTAACCCTAACCCTAACCCTTCCGAAAGTCGGAGAAGCTCAAGGATGGTACCGATCGATGCGCGCTACCCCATTTAGTGGGGGTAGAGCCTACTTGCAAGTCTCTCCGACCTTCACAAAAAAAGTTATTCAAGAATATCTCTTTCTCCTATGTGCTTTCATCCCTAACCCTAACCCTAACCCTTCCGAAAGTCGGAGAAGCTCAAGGATGGTACCAATCGATCCGCAGGACCCAAATTAGTCCAGATGCAACCACTTTCCAAGTCTCTCCGACCTTCACAAAAAAAGTTATTCAAGAATATCTCTTTCTCCTATGTGCTTTCATCCCTAACCCTAACCCTAACCCTTCCGAAAGTCGGAGAAGCTCAAGGATGGTACCGATCGATGCGCGCTACCCCATTTAGTGGGGGTAGAGCCTACTTGCAAGTCTCTCCGACCTTCACAAAAAAAGTTATTCAAGAATATCTCTTTCTCCTATGTGCTTTCATCCCTAACCCTAACCCTAACCCTTCCGAAAGTCGGAGAAGCTCAAGGATGGTACCGATCGATGCGCGCTACCCCATTTAGTGGGGGTAGAGCCTACTTGCAAGTCTCTCCGACCTTCACAAAAAAAGTTATTCAAGAATATCTCTTTCTCCTATGTGCTTTCATCCCTAACCCTAACCCTAACCCTTCCGAAAGTCGGAGAAGCTCAAGGATGGTACCGATCGATGCGCGCTACCCCATTTAGTGGGGGTAGAGCCTACTTGCAAGTCTCTCCGACCTTCACAAAAAAAGTTATTCAAGAATATCTCTTTCTCCTATGTGCTTTCATCCCTAACCCTAACCCTAACCCTTCCGAAAGTCGGAGAAGCTCAAGGATGGTACCGATCGATGCGCGCTACCCCATTTAGTGGGGGTAGAGCCTACTTGCAAGTCTCTCCGACCTTCACAAAAAAAGTTATTCAAGAATATCTCTTTCTCCTATGTGCTTTCATCCCTAACCCTAACCCTAACCCTTCCGAAAGTCGGAGAAGCTCAAGGATGGTACCGATCGATGCGCGCTACCCCATTTAGTGGGGGTAGAGCCTACTTGCAAGTCTCTCCGACCTTCACAAAAAAAGTTATTCAAGAATATCTCTTTCTCCTATGTGCTTTCATCCCTAACCCTAACCCTAACCCTTCCGAAAGTCGGAGAAGCTCAAGGATGGTACCGATCGATGCGCGCTACCCCATTTAGTGGGGGTAGAGCCTACTTGCAAGTCTCTCCGACCTTCACAAAAAAAGTTATTCAAGAATATCTCTTTCTTCTATGTGCTTTCATCCCTAACCCTAACCCTAACCCTTCCGAAAGTCGGAGAAGCTCAAGGATGGTACCGATCGATGCGCGCTACCCCATTTAGTGGGGGTAGAGCCTACTTGCAAGTCTCTCCGACCTTCACAAAAAAAGTTATTCAAGAATATCTCTTTCTCCTATGTGCTTTCATCCCTAACCCTAACCCTAACCCTTCCGAAAGTCGGAGAAGCTCAAGGATGGTACCGATCGATGCGCGCTACCCCATTTAGTGGGGGTAGAGCCTACTTGCAAGTCTCTCCGACCTTCACAAAAAAAGTTATTCAAGAATATCTCTTTCTCCTATGTGCTTTCATCCCTAACCCTAACCCTAACCCTTCCGAAAGTCGGAGAAGCTCAAGGATGGTACTGATCGATGCGCGCAACCCCATTTAGTGGGGGTAGAGCCTACTTGCAAGTCTCTCCGACCTTCACAAAAAAAGTTATTCAAGAATATCTCCTCAGATTTGGGGGAATTTCGTCGGTCGACCTCTTCCGAAGGTCGTACAAGCTCGGGGATGGTACCAATCGATCCGCAGGACCCAAATTAGTCCAGATGCAACCACTTTCCAAGTCTCTCCGACCTTCACAAAAAAAGTTATTCAAGAATATCTCTTTCTCCTATGTGCTTTCATCCCTAACCCTAACCCTAACCCTTCCGAAAGTCGGAGAAGCTCTAGGATGGTACCGATCGATGCGCGCTACCCCATTTAGTGGGGGTATAGCCTACTTGCAAGTCTCTCCGACCTTCACAAAAAAAGTTATTCAAGAATATCTCTTTCTCCTATGTGCTTTCATCCCTAACCCTAACCCTAACCCTTCCGAAAGTCGGAGAAGCTCAAGGATGGTACCGATCGATGCGCGCAACCCCATTTAGTGGGGGTAGAGCCTACTTGCAAGTCTCTCCGACCTTCACAAAAAAGGTTATTCAAGAATATCTCCTCAGATTTGGGGGAATTTCGTCGGTCGACCTCTTCCGAAGGTCGTACAAGCTCGGGGATGGTACCAATCGATCTGCAGGACCCAAATTAGTCCAGATGCAACCACTTTCCAAGTCTCTCCGACCTTCACAAAAAAAGTTATTCAAGAATATCTCTTTCTCCTATGTGCTTTCATCCCTAACCCTAACCCTAACCCTTCCGAAAGTCGGAGAAGCTCAAGGATGGTACCGATCGATGCGCGCTACCCCATTTAGTGGGGGTAGAGCCTACTTGCAAGTCTCTCCGACCTTCACAAAAAAAGTTATTCAAGAATATCTCCTCAGATTTGGGGGAATTTCGTCGGTCGACCTCTTCCGAAGGTCGTACAAGCTCGGGGATGGTACCAATCGATCCGCAGGACCCAAATTAGTCCAGATGCAACCACTTTCCAAGTCTCTCCGACCTTCACAAAAAAAGTTATTCAAGAATATCTCTTTCTCCTATGTGCTTTCATCCCTAACCCTAACCCTAACCCTTCCGAAAGTCGGAGAAGCTCAAGGATGGTACCGATCGATGCGCGTTACCCCATTTAGTGGGGGTAGAGCCTACTTGCAAGTCTCTCCGACCTTCACAAAAAAAGTTATTCAAGAATATCTCTTTCTCCTATGTGCTTTCATCCCTAACCCTAACCCTAACCCTTCCGAAAGTCGG
This sequence comes from Limanda limanda, assembly GCF_963576545.1. Lineage (NCBI taxonomy): Eukaryota > Metazoa > Chordata > Actinopteri > Pleuronectiformes > Pleuronectidae > Limanda > Limanda limanda. The sequence goes on from NW_026870532.1 coordinate 229,300, forward strand.
AGAAGCTCAAGGATGGTACCGATCGATGCGCGCTACCCCATTTAGTGGGGGTAGAGCCTACTTGCAAGTCTCTCCGACCTTCACAAAAAAAGTTATTCAAGAATATCTCTTTCTCCTATGTGCTTTCATCCCTAACCCTAACCCTAACCCTTCCGAAAGTCGGAGAAGCTCAAGGATGGTACCGATCGATGCGCGCTACCCCATTTAGTGGGGGTAGAGCCTACTTGCAAGTCTCTCCGACCTTCACAAAAAAAGTTATTCAAGAATATCTCTTTCTCCTATGTGCTTTCATCCCTAACCCTAACCCTAACCCTTCCAAAAGTCGGAGAAGCTCAAGGATGGTACTGATCGATGCGCGCAACCCCATTTAGTGGGGGTAGAGCCTACTTGCAAGTCTCTCCGACCTTCACAAAAAAAGTTATTCAAGAATATCTCCTCAGATTTGGGGGAATTTCGTCGGTCGACCTCTTCCGAAGGTCGTACAAGCTCGGGGATGGTACCAATCGATCTGCAGGACCCAAATTAGTCCAGATGCAACCACTTTCCAAGTCTCTCCGACCTTCACAAAAAAAGTTATTCAAGAATATCTCTTTCTCCTATGTGCTTTCATCCCTAACCCTAACCCTAACCCTTCCGAAAGTCGGAGAAGCTCAAGGATGGTACCGATCGATGCGCGCTACCCCATTTAGTGGGGGTAGAGCCTACTTGCAAGTCTCTCCGACCTTCACAAAAAAAGTTATTCAAGAATATCTCTTTCTCCTATGTGCTTTCATCCCTAACCCTAACCCTAACCCTTCCGAAAGTCGGAGAAGCTCAAGGATGGTACCGATCGATGCGCGCTACCCCATTTAGTGGGGGTAGAGCCTACTTGCAAGTCTCTCCGACCTTCACAAAAAAAGTTATTCAAGAATATCTCCTCAGATTTGGGGGAATTTCGTCGGTCGACCTCTTCAGAAGGTCGTACAAGCTCGGGGATGGTACCAATCGATCCGCAGGACCCAAATTAGTCCAGATGCAACCACTTTCCAAGTCTCTCCGACCTTCACAAAAAAAGTTATTCAAGAATATCTCTTTCTCCTATGTGCTTTCATCCCTAACCCTAACCCTAACCCTTCCGAAAGTCGGAGAAGCTCAAGGATGGTACCGATCGATGCGCGCTACCCCATTTAGTGGGGGTAGAGCCTACTTGCAAGTCTCTCCGACCTTCACAAAAAAAGTTATTCAAGAATATCTCTTTCTCCTATGTGCTTTCATCCCTAACCCTAACCCTAACCCTTCCGAAAGTCGGAGAAGCTCAAGGATGGTACCAATCGATCCGCAGGACCCAAATTAGTCCAGATGCAACCACTTTCCAAGTCTCTCCGACCTTCACAAAAAAAGTTATTCAAGAATATCTCTTTCTCCTATGTGCTTTCATCCCTAACCCTAACCCTAACCCTTCCGAAAGTCGGAGAAGCTCAAGGATGGTACCGATCGATGCGCGCTACCCCATTTAGTGGGGGTAGAGCCTACTTGCAAGTCTCTCCGACCTTCACAAAAAAAGTTATTCAAGAATATCTCTTTCTCCTATGTGCTTTCATCCCTAACCCTAACCCTAACCCTTCCGAAAGTCGGAGAAGCTCAAGGATGGTACCGATCGATGCGCGCTACCCCATTTAGTGGGGGTAGAGCCTACTTGCAAGTCTCTCCGACCTTCACAAAAAAAGTTATTCAAGAATATCTCTTTCTCCTATGTGCTTTCATCCCTAACCCTAACCCTAACCCTTCCGAAAGTCGGAGAAGCTCAAGGATGGTACCGATCGATGCGCGCTACCCCATTTAGTGGGGGTAGAGCCTACTTGCAAGTCTCTCCGACCTTCACAAAAAAAGTTATTCAAGAATATCTCTTTCTCCTATGTGCTTTCATCCCTAACCCTAACCCTAACCCTTCCGAAAGTCGGAGAAGCTCAAGGATGGTACCGATCGATGCGCGCTACCCCATTTAGTGGGGGTAGAGCCTACTTGCAAGTCTCTCCGACCTTCACAAAAAAAGTTATTCAAGAATATCTCTTTCTCCTATGTGCTTTCATCCCTAACCCTAACCCTAACCCTTCCGAAAGTCGGAGAAGCTCAAGGATGGTACCGATCGATGCGCGCTACCCCATTTAGTGGGGGTAGAGCCTACTTGCAAGTCTCTCCGACCTTCACAAAAAAAGTTATTCAAGAATATCTCTTTCTCCTATGTGCTTTCATCCCTAACCCTAACCCTAACCCTTCCGAAAGTCGGAGAAGCTCAAGGATGGTACCGATCGATGCGCGCTACCCCATTTAGTGGGGGTAGAGCCTACTTGCAAGTCTCTCCGACCTTCACAAAAAAAGTTATTCAAGAATATCTCTTTCTTCTATGTGCTTTCATCCCTAACCCTAACCCTAACCCTTCCGAAAGTCGGAGAAGCTCAAGGATGGTACCGATCGATGCGCGCTACCCCATTTAGTGGGGGTAGAGCCTACTTGCAAGTCTCTCCGACCTTCACAAAAAAAGTTATTCAAGAATATCTCTTTCTCCTATGTGCTTTCATCCCTAACCCTAACCCTAACCCTTCCGAAAGTCGGAGAAGCTCAAGGATGGTACCGATCGATGCGCGCTACCCCATTTAGTGGGGGTAGAGCCTACTTGCAAGTCTCTCCGACCTTCACAAAAAAAGTTATTCAAGAATATCTCTTTCTCCTATGTGCTTTCATCCCTAACCCTAACCCTAACCCTTCCGAAAGTCGGAGAAGCTCAAGGATGGTACTGATCGATGCGCGCAACCCCATTTAGTGGGGGTAGAGCCTACTTGCAAGTCTCTCCGACCTTCACAAAAAAAGTTATTCAAGAATATCTCCTCAGATTTGGGGGAATTTCGTCGGTCGACCTTTTCCGAAGGTCGTACAAGCTCGGGGATGGTACCAATCGATCTGCAGGACCCAAATTAGTCCAGATGCAACCACTTTCCAAGTCTCTCCGACCTTCACAAAAAAAGTTATTCAAGAATATCTCTTTCTCCTATGTGCTTTCATCCCTAACCCTAACCCTAACCCTTCCGAAAGTCGGAGAAGCTCAAGGATGGTACTGATCGATGCGCGCTACCCCATTTAGTGGGGGTAGAGCCTACTTGCAAGTCTCTCCGACCTTCACAAAAAAAGTTATTCAAGAATATCTCCTCAGATTTGGGGGAATTTCGTCGGTCGACCTCTTCCGAAGGTCGTACAAGCTCGGGGATGGTACCAATCGATCTGCAGGACCCAAATTAGTCCAGATGCAACCACTTTCCAAGTCTCTCCGACCTTCACAAAAAAAGTTATTCAAGAATATCTCTTTCTCCTATGTGCTTTCATCCCTAACCCTAACCCTAACCCTTCCGAAAGTCGGAGAAGCTCAAGGATGGTACCGATCGATGCGCGCTACCCCATTTAGTGGGGGTAGAGCCTACTTGCAAGTCTCTCCGACCTTCACAAAAAAAGTTATTCAAGAATATCTCCTCAGATTTGGGGGAATTTCGTCGGTCGACCTCTTCCGAAGGTCGTACAAGCTCGGGGATGGTACCAATCGATCCGCAGGACCCAAATTAGTCCAGATGCAACCACTTTCCAAGTCTCTCCGACCTTCACAAAAAAAGTTATTCAAGAATATCTCTTTCTCCTATGTGCTTTCATCCCTAACCCTAACCCTAACCCTTCCGAAAGTCGGAGAAGCTCAAGGATGGTACCGATCGATGCGCGTTACCCCATTTAGTGGGGGTAGAGCCTACTTGCAAGTCTCTCCGACCTTCACAAAAAAAGTTATTCAAGAATATCTCTTTCTCCTATGTGCTTTCATCCCTAACCCTAACCCTAACCCTTCCGAAAGTCGGAGAAGCTCAAGGATGGTACCGATCGATGCGCGCTACCCCATTTAGTGGGGGTAGAGCCTACTTGCAAGTCTCTCCGACCTTCACAAAAAAAGTTATTCAAGAATATCTCTTTCTCCTATGTGCTTTCATCCCTAACCCTAACCCTAACCCTTCCGAAAGTCGGAGAAGCTCAAGGATGGTACCGATCGATGCGCGCTACCCCATTTAGTGGGGGTAGAGCCTACTTGCAAGTCTCTCCGACCTTCACAAAAAAAGTTATTCAAGAATATCTCTTTCTCCTATGTGCTTTCATCCCTAACCCTAACCCTAACCCTTCCAAAAGTCGGAGAAGCTCAAGGATGGTACTGATCGATGCGCGCAACCCCATTTAGTGGGGGTAGAGCCTACTTGCAAGTCTCTCCGACCTTCACAAAAAAAGTTATTCAAGAATATCTCCTCAGATTTGGGGGAATTTCGTCGGTCGACCTCTTCCGAAGGTCGTACAAGCTCGGGGATGGTACCAATCGATCTGCAGGACCCAAATTAGTCCAGATGCAACCACTTTCCAAGTCTCTCCGACCTTCACAAAAAAAGTTATTCAAGAATATCTCTTTCTCCTATGTGCTTTCATCCCTAACCCTAACCCTAACCCTTCCGAAAGTCGGAGAAGCTCAAGGATGGTACCGATCGATGCGCGCTACCCCATTTAGTGGGGGTAGAGCCTACTTGCAAGTCTCTCCGACCTTCACAAAAAAAGTTATTCAAGAATATCTCTTTCTCCTATGTGCTTTCATCCCTAACCCTAACCCTTCCGAAAGTCGGAGAAGCTCAAGGATGGTACCGATCGATGCGCGCTACCCCATTTAGTGGGGGTAGAGCCTACTTGCAAGTCTCTCCGACCTTCACAAAAAAAAGTTATTCAAGAATATCTCCTCAGATTTGGGGGAATTTCGTCGGTCGACCTCTTCAGAAGGTCGTACAAGCTCGGGGATGGTACCAATCGATCCGCAGGACCCAAATTAGTCCAGATGCAACCACTTTCCAAGTCTCTCCGACCTTCACAAAAAAAGTTATTCAAGAATATCTCTTTCTCCTATGTGCTTTCATCCCTAACCCTAACCCTAACCCTTCCGAAAGTCGGAGAAGCTCAAGGATGGTACCGATCGATGCGCGCTACCCCATTTAGTGGGGGTAGAGCCTACTTGCAAGTCTCTCCGACCTTCACAAAAAAAGTTATTCAAGAATATCTCTTTCTCCTATGTGCTTTCATCCCTAACCCTAACCCTAACCCTTCCGAAAGTCGGAGAAGCTCAAGGATGGTACCAATCGATCCGCAGGACCCAAATTAGTCCAGATGCAACCACTTTCCAAGTCTCTCCGACCTTCACAAAAAAAGTTATTCAAGAATATCTCTTTCTCCTATGTGCTTTCATCCCTAACCCTAACCCTAACCCTTCCGAAAGTCGGAGAAGCTCAAGGATGGTACCGATCGATGCGCGCTACCCCATTTAGTGGGGGTAGAGCCTACTTGCAAGTCTCTCCGACCTTCACAAAAAAAGTTATTCAAGAATATCTCTTTCTCCTATGTGCTTTCATCCCTAACCCTAACCCTAACCCTTCCGAAAGTCGGAGAAGCTCAAGGATGGTACCGATCGATGCGCGCTACCCCATTTAGTGGGGGTAGAGCCTACTTGCAAGTCTCTCCGACCTTCACAAAAAAAGTTATTCAAGAATATCTCTTTCTCCTATGTGCTTTCATCCCTAACCCTAACCCTAACCCTTCCGAAAGTCGGAGAAGCTCAAGGATGGTACCGATCGATGCGCGCTACCCCATTTAGTGGGGGTAGAGCCTACTTGCAAGTCTCTCCGACCTTCACAAAAAAAGTTATTCAAGAATATCTCTTTCTCCTATGTGCTTTCATCCCTAACCCTAACCCTAACCCTTCCGAAAGTCGGAGAAGCTCAAGGATGGTACCGATCGATGCGCGCTACCCCATTTAGTGGGGGTAGAGCCTACTTGCAAGTCTCTCCGACCTTCACAAAAAAAGTTATTCAAGAATATCTCTTTCTCCTATGTGCTTTCATCCCTAACCCTAACCCTAACCCTTCCGAAAGTCGGAGAAGCTCAAGGATGGTACCGATCGATGCGCGCTACCCCATTTAGTGGGGGTAGAGCCTACTTGCAAGTCTCTCCGACCTTCACAAAAAAAGTTATTCAAGAATATCTCTTTCTCCTATGTGCTTTCATCCCTAACCCTAACCCTAACCCTTCCGAAAGTCGGAGAAGCTCAAGGATGGTACCGATCGATGCGCGCTACCCCATTTAGTGGGGGTAGAGCCTACTTGCAAGTCTCTCCGACCTTCACAAAAAAAGTTATTCAAGAATATCTCTTTCTCCTATGTGCTTTCATCCCTAACCCTAACCCTAACCCTTCCAAAAGTCGGAGAAGCTCAAGGATGGTACTGATCGATGCGCGCAACCCCATTTAGTGGGGGTAGAGCCTACTTGCAAGTCTCTCCGACCTTCACAAAAAAAGTTATTCAAGAATATCTCCTCAGATTTGGGGGAATTTCGTCGGTCGACCTCTTCCGAAGGTCGTACAAGCTCGGGGATGGTACCAATCGATCTGCAGGACCCAAATTAGTCCAGATGCAACCACTTTCCAAGTCTCTCCGACCTTCACAAAAAAAGTTATTCAAGAATATCTCTTTCTCCTATGTGCTTTCATCCCTAACCCTAACCCTAACCCTTCCGAAAGTCGGAGAAGCTCAAGGATGGTACCGATCGATGCGCGCTACCCCATTTAGTGGGGGTAGAGCCTACTTGCAAGTCTCTCCGACCTTCACAAAAAAAGTTATTCAAGAATATCTCTTTCTCCTATGTGCTTTCATCCCTAACCCTAACCCTTCCGAAAGTCGGAGAAGCTCAAGGATGGTACCGATCGATGCGCGCTACCCCATTTAGTGGGGGTAGAGCCTACTTGCAAGTCTCTCCGACCTTCACAAAAAAAAGTTATTCAAGAATATCTCCTCAGATTTGGGGGAATTTCGTCGGTCGACCTCTTCAGAAGGTCGTACAAGCTCGGGGATGGTACCAATCGATCCGCAGGACCCAAATTAGTCCAGATGCAACCACTTTCCAAGTCTCTCCGACCTTCACAAAAAAAGTTATTCAAGAATATCTCTTTCTCCTATGTGCTTTCATCCCTAACCCTAACCCTAACCCTTCCGAAAGTCGGAGAAGCTCAAGGATGGTACCGATCGATGCGCGCTACCCCATTTAGTGGGGGTAGAGCCTACTTGCAAGTCTCTCCGACCTTCACAAAAAAAGTTATTCAAGAATATCTCTTTCTCCTATGTGCTTTCATCCCTAACCCTAACCCTAACCCTTCCGAAAGTCGGAGAAGCTCAAGGATGGTACCAATCGATCCGCAGGACCCAAATTAGTCCAGATGCAACCACTTTCCAAGTCTCTCCGACCTTCACAAAAAAAGTTATTCAAGAATATCTCTTTCTCCTATGTGCTTTCATCCCTAACCCTAACCCTAACCCTTCCGAAAGTCGGAGAAGCTCAAGGATGGTACCGATCGATGCGCGCTACCCCATTTAGTGGGGGTAGAGCCTACTTGCAAGTCTCTCCGACCTTCACAAAAAAAGTTATTCAAGAATATCTCTTTCTCCTATGTGCTTTCATCCCTAACCCTAACCCTAACCCTTCCGAAAGTCGGAGAAGCTCAAGGATGGTACCGATCGATGCGCGCTACCCCATTTAGTGGGGGTAGAGCCTACTTGCAAGTCTCTCCGACCTTCACAAAAAAAGTTATTCAAGAATATCTCTTTCTCCTATGTGCTTTCATCCCTAACCCTAACCCTAACCCTTCCGAAAGTCGGAGAAGCTCAAGGATGGTACCGATCGATGCGCGCTACCCCATTTAGTGGGGGTAGAGCCTACTTGCAAGTCTCTCCGACCTTCACAAAAAAAGTTATTCAAGAATATCTCTTTCTCCTATGTGCTTTCATCCCTAACCCTAACCCTAACCCTTCCGAAAGTCGGAGAAGCTCAAGGATGGTACCGATCGATGCGCGCTACCCCATTTAGTGGGGGTAGAGCCTACTTGCAAGTCTCTCCGACCTTCACAAAAAAAGTTATTCAAGAATATCTCTTTCTCCTATGTGCTTTCATCCCTAACCCTAACCCTAACCCTTCCGAAAGTCGGAGAAGCTCAAGGATGGTACCGATCGATGCGCGCTACCCCATTTAGTGGGGGTAGAGCCTACTTGCAAGTCTCTCCGACCTTCACAAAAAAAGTTATTCAAGAATATCTCTTTCTCCTATGTGCTTTCATCCCTAACCCTAACCCTAACCCTTCCGAAAGTCGGAGAAGCTCAAGGATGGTACCGATCGATGCGCGCTACCCCATTTAGTGGGGGTAGAGCCTACTTGCAAGTCTCTCCGACCTTCACAAAAAAAGTTATTCAAGAATATCTCTTTCTTCTATGTGCTTTCATCCCTAACCCTAACCCTAACCCTTCCGAAAGTCGGAGAAGCTCAAGGATGGTACCGATCGATGCGCGCTACCCCATTTAGTGGGGGTAGAGCCTACTTGCAAGTCTCTCCGACCTTCACAAAAAAAGTTATTCAAGAATATCTCTTTCTCCTATGTGCTTTCATCCCTAACCCTAACCCTAACCCTTCCGAAAGTCGGAGAAGCTCAAGGATGGTACCGATCGATGCGCGCTACCCCATTTAGTGGGGGTAGAGCCTACTTGCAAGTCTCTCCGACCTTCACAAAAAAAGTTATTCAAGAATATCTCTTTCTCCTATGTGCTTTCATCCCTAACCCTAACCCTAACCCTTCCGAAAGTCGGAGAAGCTCAAGGATGGTACTGATCGATGCGCGCAACCCCATTTAGTGGGGGTAGAGCCTACTTGCAAGTCTCTCCGACCTTCACAAAAAAAGTTATTCAAGAATATCTCCTCAGATTTGGGGGAATTTCGTCGGTCGACCTTTTCCGAAGGTCGTACAAGCTCGGGGATGGTACCAATCGATCCGCAGGACCCAAATTAGTCCAGATGCAACCACTTTCCAAGTCTCTCCGACCTTCACAAAAAAAGTTATTCAAGAATATCTCTTTCTCCTATGTGCTTTCATCCCTAACCCTAACCCTAACCCTTCCGAAAGTCGGAGAAGCTCAAGGATGGTACTGATCGATGCGCGCTACCCCATTTAGTGGGGGTAGAGCCTACTTGCAAGTCTCTCCGACCTTCACAAAAAAAGTTATTCAAGAATATCTCCTCAGATTTGGGGGAATTTCGTCGGTCGACCTCTTCCGAAGGTCGTACAAGCTCGGGGATGGTACCAATCGATCCGCAGGACCCAAATTAGTCCAGATGCAACCACTTTCCAAGTCTCTCCGACCTTCACAAAAAAAGTTATTCAAGAATATCTCTTTCTCCTATGTGCTTTCATCCCTAACCCTAACCCTAACCCTTCCGAAAGTCGGAGAAGCTCAAGGATGGTACCGATCGATGCGCGCTACCCCATTTAGTGGGGGTAGAGCCTACTTGCAAGTCTCTCCGACCTTCACAAAAAAAGTTATTCAAGAATATCTCTTTCTCCTATGTGCTTTCATCCCTAACCCTAACCCTAACCCTTCCGAAAGTCGGAGAAGCTCAAGGATGGTACTGATCGATGCGCGCAACCCCATTTAGTGGGGGTAGAGCCTACTTGCAAGTCTCTCCGACCTTCACAAAAAAAGTTATTCAAGAATATCTCCTCAGATTTGGGGGAATTTCGTCGGTCGACCTTTTCCGAAGGTCGTACAAGCTCGGGGATGGTACCAATCGATCCGCAGGACCCAAATTAGTCCAGATGCAACCACTTTCCAAGTCTCTCCGACCTTCACAAAAAAAGTTATTCAAGAATATCTCTTTCTCCTATGTGCTTTCATCCCTAACCCTAACCCTAACCCTTCCGAAAGTCGGAGAAGCTCAAGGATGGTACTGATCGATGTGCGCTACCCCATTTAGTGGGGGTAGAGCCTACTTGCAAGTCTCTCCGACCTTCACAAAAAAAGTTATTCAAGAATATCTCCTCAGATTTGGGGGAATTTCGTCGGTCGACCTCTTCCGAAGGTCGTACAAGCTCGGGGATGGTACCAATCGATCCGCAGGACCCAAATTAGTCCAGATGCAACCACTTTCCAAGTCTCTCCGACCTTCACAAAAAAAGTTATTCAAGAATATCTCTTTCTCCTATGTGCTTTCATCCCTAACCCTAACCCTAACCCTTCCGAAAGTCGGAGAAGCTCAAAGATGGTACCGATCGATGCGCGCTACCCCATTTAGTGGGGGTAGAGCCTACTTGCAAGTCTCTCCGACCTTCACAAAAAAAGTTATTCAAGAATATCTCTTTCTCCTATGTGCTTTCATCCCTAACCCTAACCCTAACCCTTCCGAAAGTCGGAGAAGCTCAAGGATGGTACTGATCGATGCGCGCAACCCCATTTAGTGGGGGTAGAGCCTACTTGCAAGTCTCTCCGACCTTCACAAAAAAAGTTATTCAAGAATATCTCCTCAGATTTGGGGGAATTTCGTCGGTCGACCTCTTCCGAAGGTCGTACAAGCTCGGGGATGGTACCAATCGATCCGCAGGACCCAAATTAGTCCAGATGCAACCACTTTCCAAGTCTCTCCGACCTTCACAAAAAAAGTTATTCAAGAATATCTCTTTCTCCTATGTGCTTTCATCCCTAACCCTAACCCTAACCCTTCCGAAAGTCGGAGAAGCTCAAGGATGGTACCGATCGATGCGCGCTACCCCATTTAGTGGGGGTAGAGCCTACTTGCAAGTCTCTCCGACCTTCACAAAAAAAGTTATTCAAGAATATCTCTTTCTCCTATGTGCTTTCATCCCTAACCCTAACCCTAACCCTTCCGAAAGTCGGAGAAGCTCAAGGATGGTACCGATCGATGCGCGCTACCCCATTTAGTGGGGGTAGAGCCTATTTGCAAGTCTCTCCGACCTTCACAAAAAAAGTTATTCAAGAATATCTCTTTCTCCTATGTGCTTTCATCCCTAACCCTAACCCTAACCCTTCCGAAAGTCGGAGAAGCTCAAGGATGGTACCGATCGATGCGCGCTACCCCATTTAGTGGGGGTAGAGCCTACTTGCAAGTCTCTCCGACCTTCACAAAAAAAGTTATTCAAGAATATCTCTTTCTCCTATGTGCTTTCATCCCTAACCCTAACCCTAACCCTTCCGAAAGTCGGAGAAGCTCAAGGATGGTACCGATCGATGCGCGCTACCCCATTTAGTGGGGGTAGAGCCTACTTGCAAGTCTCTCCGACCTTCACAAAAAAAGTTATTCAAGAATATCTCTTTCTCCTATGTGCTTTCATCCCTAACCCTAACCCTAACCCTTCCGAAAGTCGGAGAAGCTCAAGGATGGTACCGATCGATGCGCGCTACCCCATTTAGTGGGGGTAGAGCCTACTTGCAAGTCTCTCCGACCTTCACAAAAAAAGTTATTCAAGAATATCTCTTTCTCCTATGTGCTTTCATCCCTAACCCTAACCCTAACCCTTCCGAAAGTCGGAGAAGCTCAAGGATGGTACTGATCGATGCGCGCAACCCCATTTAGTGGGGGTAGAGCCTACTTGCAAGTCTCTCCGACCTTCACAAAAAAAGTTATTCAAGAATATCTCCTCAGATTTGGGGGAATTTCGTCGGTCGACCTCTTCCGAAGGTCGTACAAGCTCGGGGATGGTACCAATCGATCCGCAGGACCCAAATTAGTCCAGATGCAACCACTTTCCAAGTCTCTCCGACCTTCACAAAAAAAGTTATTCAAGAATATCTCTTTCTCCTATGTGCTTTCATCCCTAACCCTAACCCTAACCCTTCCGAAAGTCGGAGAAGCTCAAGGATGGTACTGATCGATGCGCGCTACCCCATTTAGTGGGGGTAGAGCCTACTTGCAAGTCTCTCCGACCTTCACAAAAAAAGTTATTCAAGAATATCTCCTCAGATTTGGGGGAATTTCGTCGGTCGACCTCTTCCGAAGGTCGTACAAGCTCGGGGATGGTACCAATCGATCCGCAGGACCCAAATTAGTCCAGATGCAACCACTTTCCAAGTCTCTCCGACCTTCACAAAAAAAGTTATTCAAGAATATCTCTTTCTCCTATGTGCTTTCATCCCTAACCCTAACCCTAACCCTTCCGAAAGTCGGAGAAGCTCAAGGATGGTACCGATCGATGCGCGCTACCCCATTTAGTGGGGGTAGAGCCTACTTGCAAGTCTCTCCGACCTTCACAAAAAAAGTTATTCAAGAATATCTCTTTCTCCTATGTGCTTTCATCCCTAACCCTAACCCTAACCCTTCCGAAAGTCGGAGAAGCTCAAGGATGGTACTGATCGATGCGCGCAACCCCATTTAGTGGGGGTAGAGCCTACTTGCAAGTCTCTCCGACCTTCACAAAAAAAGTTATTCAAGAATATCTCCTCAGATTTGGGGGAATTTCGTCGGTCGACCTCTTCCGAAGGTCGTAAAAGCTCGGGGATGGTACCAATCGATCTGCAGGACCCAAATTAGTCCAGATGCAACCACTTTCCAAGTCTCTCCGACCTTCACAAAAAAAGTTATTCAAGAATATCTCTTTCTCCTATGTGCTTTCATCCCTAACCCTAACCCTAACCCTTCCGAAAGTCGGAGAAGCTCAAGGATGGTACCGATCGATGTGCGCTACCCCATTTAGTGGGGGTAGAGCCTACTTGCAAGTCTCTCCGACCTTCACAAAAAAAGTTATTCAAGAATATCTCTTTCTCCTTTGTGCTTTCATCCCTAACCCTAACCCTAACCCTTCCGAAAGTCGGAGAAGCTCAAGGATGGTACCGATCGATGCGCGCTACCCCATTTAGTGGGGGTAGAGCCTATTTGCAAGTCTCTCCGACCTTCACAAAAAAAGTTATTCAAGAATATCTCTTTCTCCTATGTGCTTTCATCCCTAACCCTAACCCTAACCCTTCCGAAAGTCGGAGAAGCTCAAGGATGGTACCGATCGATGCGCGCTACCCCATTTAGTGGGGGTAGAGCCTACTTGCAAGTCTCTCCGACCTTCACAAAAAAAGTTATTCAAGAATATCTCTTTCTCCTATGTGCTTTCATCCCTAACCCTAACCCTAACCCTTCCGAAAGTCGGAGAAGCTCAAGGATGGTACTGATCGATGCGCGCAACCCCATTTAGTGGGGGTAGAGCCTACTTGCAAGTCTCTCCGACCTTCACCAAAAAAGTTATTCAAGAATATCTCCTCAGATTTGGGGGAATTTCGTCGGTCGACCTCTTCCGAAGGTCGTACAAGCTCGGGGATGGTACCAATCGATCCGCAGGACCCAAATTAGTCCAGATGCAACCACTTTCCAAGTCTCTCCGACCTTCACAAAAAAAGTTATTCAAGAATATCTCTTTCTCCTATGTGCTTTCATCCCTAACCCTAACCCTAACCCTTCCGAAAGTCGGAGAAGCTCAAGGATGGTACCGATCGATGCGCGCTACCCCATTTAGTGGGGGTAGAGCCTACTTGCAAGTCTCTCCGACCTTCACAAAAAAAGTTATTCAAGAATATCTCTTTCTCCTATGTGCTTTCATCCCTAACCCTAACCCTAACCCTTCCGAAAGTCGGAGAAGCTCAAGGATGGTACCGATCGATGCGCGCAACCCCATTTAGTGGGGGTAGAGCCTACTTGCAAGTCTCTCCGACCTTCACAAAAAAGGTTATTCAAGAATATCTCCTCAGATTTGGGGGAATTTCGTCGGTCGACCTCTTCCGAAGGTCGTACAAGCTCGGGGATGGTACCAATCGATCTGCAGGACCCAAATTAGTCCAGATGCAACCACTTTCCAAGTCTCTCCGACCTTCACAAAAAAAGTTATTCAAGAATATCTCTTTCTCCTATGTGCTTTCATCCCTAACCCTAACCCTAACCCTTCCGAAAGTCGGAGAAGCTCAAGGATGGTACCGATCGATGCGCGCTACCCCATTTAGTGGGGGTAGAGCCTACTTGCAAGTCTCTCCGACCTTCACAAAAAAAGTTATTCAAGAATATCTCCTCAGATTTGGGGGAATTTCGTCGGTCGACCTCTTCCGAAGGTCGTACAAGCTCGGGGATGGTACCAATCGATCCGCAGGACCCAAATTAGTCCAGATGCAACCACTTTCCAAGTCTCTCCGACCTTCAAAAAAAAGTTATTCAAGAATATCTCTTTCTCCTATGTGCTTTCATCCCTAACCCTAACCCTAACCCTTCCGAAAGTCGGAGAAGCTCAAGGATGGTACCGATCGATGCGCGTTACCCCATTTAGTGGGGGTAGAGCCTACTTGCAAGTCTCTCCGACCTTCACAAAAAAAGTTATTCAAGAATATCTCTTTCTCCTATGTGCTTTCATCCCTAACCCTAACCCTAACCCTTCCGAAAGTCGGAGAAGCTCAAGGATGGTACCGATCGATGCGCGCTACCCCATTTAGTGGGGGTAGAGCCTACTTGCAAGTCTCTCCGACCTTCACAAAAAAAGTTATTCAAGAATATCTCTTTCTCCTATGTGCTTTCATCCCTAACCCTAACCCTAACCCTTCCGAAAGTCGGAGAAGCTCAAGGATGGTACCGATCGATGCGCGCTGACCCATTTAGTGGGGGTAAAGCCTACTTGCAAGTCTCTCCGACCTTCACAAAAAAAGTTATTCAAGAATATCTCTTTCTCCTATGTGCTTTCATCCCTAACCCTAACCCTAACCCTTCCGAAAGTCGGAGAAGCTCAAGGATGGTACCGATCGATGCGCGCTACCCCATTTAGTGGGGGTAGAGCCTACTTGCAAGTCTCTCCGACCTTCACAAAAAAAGTTATTCAAGAATATCTCTTTCTCCTATGTGCTTTCATCCCTAACCCTAACCCTAACCCTTCCGAAAGTCGGAGAAGCTCAAGGATGGTACTGATCGATGCGCGCAACCCCATTTAGTGGGGGTAGAGCCTACTTGCAAGTCTCTCCGACCTTCACAAAAAAAGTTATTCAAGAATATCTCCTCAGATTTGGGGGAATTTCGTCGGTCGACCTTTTCCGAAGGTCGTACAAGCTCGGGGATGGTACCAATCGATCAGCAGGACCCAAATTAGTCCAGATGCAACCACTTTCCAAGTCTCTCCGACCTTCACAAAAAAAGTTATTCAAGAATATCTCTTTCTCCTATGTGCTTTCATCCCTAACCCTAACCCTAACCCTTCCGAAAGTCGGAGAAGCTCAAGGATGGTACCGATCGATGCGCGCTACCCCATTTAGTGGGGGTAGAGCCTACTTGCAAGTCTCTCCGACCTTCACAAAAAAAGTTATTCAAGAATATCTCTTTCTCCTATGTGCTTTCATCCCTAACCCTAACCCTAACCCTTCCGAAAGTCGGAGAAGCTCAAGGATGGTACCGATCGATGCGCGCTACCCCATTTAGTGGGGGTAGAGCCTATTTGCAAGTCTCTCCGACCTTCACAAAAAAAGTTATTCAAGAATATCTCTTTCTCCTATGTGCTTTCATCCCTAACCCTAACCCTAACCCTTCCGAAAGTCGGAGAAGCTCAAGGATGGTACCGATCGATGCGCGCTACCCCATTTAGTGGGGGTAGAGCCTACTTGCAAGTCTCTCCGACCTTCACAAAAAAAGTTATTCAAGAATATCTCTTTCTCCTATGTGCTTTCATCCCTAACCCTAACCCTAACCCTTCCGAAAGTCGGAGAAGCTCAAGGATGGTACCGATCGATGCGCGCTACCCCATTTAGTGGGGGTAGAGCCTACTTGCAAGTCTCTCCGACCTTCACAAAAAAAGTTATTCAAGAATATCTCTTTCTCCTATGTGCTTTCATCCCTAACCCTAACCCTAACCCTTCCGAAAGTCGGAGAAGCTCAAGGATGGTACCGATCGATGCGCGCTACCCCATTTAGTGGGGGTAGAGCCTACTTGCAAGTCTCTCCGACCTTCACAAAAAAAGTTATTCAAGAATATCTCTTTCTCCTATGTGCTTTCATCCCTAACCCTAACCCTAACCCTTCCGAAAGTCGGAGAAGCTCAAGGATGGTACTGATCGATGCGCGCAACCCCATTTAGTGGGGGTAGAGCCTACTTGCAAGTCTCTCCGACCTTCACAAAAAAAGTTATTCAAGAATATCTCCTCAGATTTGGGGGAATTTCGTCGGTCGACCTCTTCCGAAGGTCGTACAAGCTCGGGGATGGTACCAATCGATCCGCAGGACCCAAATTAGTCCAGATGCAACCACTTTCCAAGTCTCTCCGACCTTCACAAAAAAAGTTATTCAAGAATATCTCTTTCTCCTATGTGCTTTCATCCCTAACCCTAACCCTAACCCTTCCGAAAGTCGGAGAAGCTCAAGGATGGTACTGATCGATGCGCGCTACCCCATTTAGTGGGGGTAGAGCCTACTTGCAAGTCTCTCCGACCTTCACAAAAAAAGTTATTCAAGAATATCTCCTCAGATTTGGGGGAATTTCGTCGGTCGACCTCTTCCGAAGGTCGTACAAGCTCGGGGATGGTACCAATCGATCCGCAGGACCCAAATTAGTCCAGATGCAACCACTTTCCAAGTCTCTCCGACCTTCACAAAAAAAGTTATTCAAGAATATCTCTTTCTCCTATGTGCTTTCATCCCTAACCCTAACCCTAACCCTTCCGAAAGTCGGAGAAGCTCAAGGATGGTACCGATCGATGCGCGCTACCCCATTTAGTGGGGGTAGAGCCTACTTGCAAGTCTCTCCGACCTTCACAAAAAAAGTTATTCAAGAATATCTCTTTCTCCTATGTGCTTTCATCCCTAACCCTAACCCTAACCCTTCCGAAAGTCGGAGAAGCTCAAGGATGGTACTGATCGATGCGCGCAACCCCATTTAGTGGGGGTAGAGCCTACTTGCAAGTCTCTCCGACCTTCACAAAAAAAGTTATTCAAGAATATCTCCTCAGATTTGGGGGAATTTCGTCGGTCGACCTCTTCCGAAGGTCGTAAAAGCTCGGGGATGGTACCAATCGATCTGCAGGACCCAAATTAGTCCAGATGCAACCACTTTCCAAGTCTCTCCGACCTTCACAAAAAAAGTTATTCAAGAATATCTCTTTCTCCTATGTGCTTTCATCCCTAACCCTAACCCTAACCCTTCCGAAAGTCGGAGAAGCTCAAGGATGGTACCGATCGATGTGCGCTACCCCATTTAGTGGGGGTAGAGCCTACTTGCAAGTCTCTCCGACCTTCACAAAAAAAGTTATTCAAGAATATCTCTTTCTCCTTTGTGCTTTCATCCCTAACCCTAACCCTAACCCTTCCGAAAGTCGGAGAAGCTCAAGGATGGTACCGATCGATGCGCGCTACCCCATTTAGTGGGGGTAGAGCCTATTTGCAAGTCTCTCCGACCTTCACAAAAAAAGTTATTCAAGAATATCTCTTTCTCCTATGTGCTTTCATCCCTAACCCTAACCCTAACCCTTCCGAAAGTCGGAGAAGCTCAAGGATGGTACCGATCGATGCGCGCTACCCCATTTAGTGGGGGTAGAGCCTACTTGCAAGTCTCTCCGACCTTCACAAAAAAAGTTATTCAAGAATATCTCTTTCTCCTATGTGCTTTCATCCCTAACCCTAACCCTAACCCTTCCGAAAGTCGGAGAAGCTCAAGGATGGTACTGATCGATGCGCGCAACCCCATTTAGTGGGGGTAGAGCCTACTTGCAAGTCTCTCCGACCTTCACCAAAAAAGTTATTCAAGAATATCTCCTCAGATTTGGGGGAATTTCGTCGGTCGACCTCTTCCGAAGGTCGTACAAGCTCGGGGATGGTACCAATCGATCCGCAGGACCCAAATTAGTCCAGATGCAACCACTTTCCAAGTCTCTCCGACCTTCACAAAAAAAGTTATTCAAGAATATCTCTTTCTCCTATGTGCTTTCATCCCTAACCCTAACCCTAACCCTTCCGAAAGTCGGAGAAGCTCAAGGATGGTACCGATCGATGCGCGCTACCCCATTTAGTGGGGGTAGAGCCTACTTGCAAGTCTCTCCGACCTTCACAAAAAAAGTTATTCAAGAATATCTCTTTCTCCTATGTGCTTTCATCCCTAACCCTAACCCTAACCCTTCCGAAAGTCGGAGAAGCTCAAGGATGGTACCGATCGATGCGCGCAACCCCATTTAGTGGGGGTAGAGCCTACTTGCAAGTCTCTCCGACCTTCACAAAAAAGGTTATTCAAGAATATCTCCTCAGATTTGGGGGAATTTCGTCGGTCGACCTCTTCCGAAGGTCGTACAAGCTCGGGGATGGTACCAATCGATCCGCAGGACCCAAATTAGTCCAGATGCAACCACTTTCCAAGTCTCTCCGACCTTCACAAAAAAAGTTATTCAAGAATATCTCTTTCTCCTATGTGCTTTCATCCCTAACCCTAACCCTAACCCTTCCGAAAGTCGGAGAAGCTCAAGGATGGTACCGATCGATGCGCGCTACCCCATTTAGTGGGGGTAAAGCCTACTTGCAAGTCTCTCCGACCTTCACAAAAAAAGTTATTCAAGAATATCTCTTTCTCCTATGTGCTTTCATCCCTAACCCTAACCCTAACCCTTCCGAAAGTCGGAGAAGCTCAAGGATGGTACCGATCGATGCGCGCTACCCCATTTAGTGGGGGTAGAGCCTACTTGCAAGTCTCTCCGACCTTCACAAAAAAAGTTATTCAAGAATATCTCTTTCTCCTATGTGCTTTCATCCCTAACCCTAACCCTAACCCTTCCGAAAGTCGGAGAAGCTCAAGGATGGTACCGATCGATGCGCGCTACCCCATTTAGTGGGGGTAGAGCCTACTTGCAAGTCTCTCCGACCTTCAAAAAAAAGTTATTCAAGAATATCTCTTTCTCCTATGTGCTTTCATCCCTAACCCTAACCCTAACCCTTCCGAAAGTCGGAGAAGCTCAAGGATGGTACTGATCGATGCGCGCAACCCCATTTAGTGGGGGTAGAGCCTACTTGCAAGTCTCTCCGACCTTCACAAAAAAAGTTATTCAAGAATATCTCCTCAGATTTGGGGGAATTTCGTCGGTCGACCTCTTCCGAAGGTCGTACAAGCTCGGGGATGGTACCAATCGATCCGCAGGACCCAAATTAGTCCAGATGCAACCACTTTCCAAGTCTCTCCGACCTTCACAAAAAAAGTTATTCAAGAATATCTCTTTCTCCTATGTGCTTTCATCCCTAACCCTAACCCTAACCCTTCCGAAAGTCGGAGAAGCTCAAGGATGGTACCGATCGATGCGCGCTACCCCATTTAGTGGGGGTAGAGCCTACTTGCAAGTCTCTCCGACCTTCACAAAAAAAGTTATTCAAGAATATCTCTTTCTCCTATGTGCTTTCATCCCTAACCCTAACCCTAACCCTTACGAAAGTCGGAGAAGCTCAAGGATGGTACCGATCGATGCGCGCAACCCCATTTAGTGGGGGTAGAGCCTACTTGCAAGTCTCTCCGACCTTCACAAAAAAAGTTATTCAAGAATATCTCCTCAGATTTGGGGGAATTTCGTCGGTCGACCTCTTCCGAAGGTCGTACAAGCTCGGGGATGGTACCAATCGATCCGCAGGACCCAAATTAGTCCAGATGCAACCACTTTCCAAGTCTCTCCGACCTTCACAAAAAAAGTTATTCAAGAATATCTCTTTCTCCTATGTGCTTTCATCCCTAACCCTAACCCTAACCCTTCCGAAAGTCGGAGAAGCTCAAGGATGGTACCGATCGATGCGCGCTACCCCATTTAGTGGGGGTAGAGCCTACTTGCAAGTCTCTCCGACCTTCAAAAAAAAGTTATTCAAGAATATCTCTTTCTCCTATGTGCTTTCATCCCTAACCCTAACCCTAACCCTTCCGAAAGTCGGAGAAGCTCAAGGATGGTACCGATCGATGCGCGCAACCCCATTTAGTGGGGGTAGAGCCTACTTGCAAGTCTCTCCGACCTTCACAAAAAAAGTTATTCAAGAATATCTCCTCAGATTTGGGGGAATTTCGTCGGTCGACCTCTTTCGAAGGTCGTACAAGCTCGGGGATGGTACCAATCGATCCGCAGGACCCAAATTAGTCCAGATGCAACCACTTTCCAAGTCTCTCCGACCTTCACAAAAAAAGTTATTCAAGAATATCTCTTTCTCCTATGTGCTTTCATCCCTAACCCTAACCCTAACCCTTCCGAAAGTCGGAGAAGCTCAAAGATGGTACCGATCGATGCGCGCTACCCCATTTAGTGGGGGTAGAGCCTACTTGCAAGTCTCTCCGACCTTCACAAAAAAAGTTATTCAAGAATATCTCTTTCTCCTATGTGCTTTCATCCCTAACCCTAACCCTAACCCTTCCGAAAGTCGGAGAAGCTCAAGGATGGTACCGATCGATGCGCGCAACCCCATTTAGTGGGGGTAGAGCCTACTTGCAAGTCTCTCCGACCTTCACAAAAAAAGTTATTCAAGAATATCTCCTCAGATTTGGGGGAATTTCGTCGGTCGACCTCTTCCGAAGGTCGTACAAGCTCGGGGATGGTACCAATCGATCTGCAGGACCCAAATTAGTCCAGATGCAACCACTTTCCAAGTCTCTCCGACCTTCACAAAAAAAGTTATTCAAGAATATCTCTTTCTCCTATGTGCTTTCATCCCTAACCCTAACCCTAACCCTTCCGAAAGTCGGAGAAGCTCAAAGATGGTACCGATCGATGCGCGCAACCCCATTTAGTGGGGGTAGAGCCTACTTGCAAGTCTCTCCGACCTTCACAAAAAAAGTTATTCAAGAATATCTCCTCAGATTTGGGGGAATTTCGTCGGTCGACCTCTTCCGAAGGTCGTACAAGCTCGGGGATGGTACCAATCGATCCGCAGGACCCAAATTAGTCCAGATGCAACCACTTTCCAAGTCTCTCCGACCTTCACAAAAAAAGTTATTCAAGAATATCTCTTTCTCCTATGTGCTTTCATCCCTAACCCTAACCCTAACCCTTCCAAAAGTCGGAGAAGCTCAAGGATGGTACCGATCGATGCGCGCTACCCCATTTAGTGGGGGTAGAGCCTACTTGCAAGTCTCTCTGACCTTCACAAAAAAAGTTATTCAAGAATATCTCTTTCTCCTATGTGCTTTCATCCCTAACCCTAACCCTAACCCTTCCGAAAGTCGGAGAAGCTCAAGGATGGTCCCGATCGATGTGCGCTACCCCATTTAGTGGGGGTAGAGCCTACTTGCAAGTCTCTCCGACCTTCACAAAAAAAGTTATTCAAGAATATCTCCTCAGATTTGGGGGAATTTCGTCGGTCGACCTCTTCCGAAGGTCGTACAAGCTCGGGGATGGTACCAATCGATCCGCAGGACCCAAATTAGTCCAGATGCAACCACTTTCCAAGTCTCTCCGACCTTCACAAAAAAAGTTATTCAAGAATATCTCTTTCTCCTATGTGCTTTCATCCCTAACCCTAACCCTAACCCTTCCGAAAGTCGGAGAAGCTCAAGGATGGTACCGATCGATGCGCGCTACCCCATTTAGTGGGGGTAGAGCCTACTTGCAAGTCTCTCTGACCTTCACAAAAAAAGTTATTCAAGAATATCTCTTTCTCCTATGTGCTTTCATCCCTAACCCTAACCCTAACCCTTCCGAAAGTCGGAGAAGCTCAAGGATGGTACCGATCGATGTGCGCTACCCCATTTAGTGGGGGTAGAGCCTACTTGCAAGTCTCTCCGACCTTCACAAAAAAAGTTATTCAAGAATATCTCCTCAGATTTGGGGGAATTTCGTCGGTCGACCTCTTCCGAAGGTCGTACAAGCTCGGGGATGGTACCAATCGATCCGCAGGACCCAAATTAGTCCAGATGCAACCACTTTCCAAGTCTCTCCGACCTTCACAAAAAAAGTTATTCAAGAATATCTCTTTCTCCTATGTGCTTTCATCCCTAACCCTAACCCTAACCCTTCCGAAAGTCGGAGAAGCTCAGGGATGGTACTGATCGATGCGCGCTACCCCATTTAGTGGGGGTAGAGCCTACTTGCAAGTCTCTCCGACCTTCACAAAAAAAGTTATTCAAGAATATCTCTTTCTCCTATGTGCTTTCATCCCTAACCCTAACCCTAACCCTTCCGAAAGTCGGAGAAGCTCAAGGATGGTACCGCTCGATGCGCGCTACCCCATTTAGTGGGGGTAGAGCCTACTTGCAAGTCTCTCCGACCTTCACAAAAAAAGTTATTCAAGAATATCTCTTTCTCCTACACTCTAAAAACTGTAACTATGCTCTACTCAATTTAATCTGTGTAACATTTTTACACTTAAAATATTGAGTAAATTTGAAAGCTGTGAAATCATTTAGATTTACCTTATGGATTAAGTAAATTTAATTAAAAAATATAAGCAGATCTGAACAATTACATTGAGTACCATGAAATAAAAAAATTGAGTTGATATAATTAAAATTTTAAGTCTATGCAATAGTAAACCTAAGTTCAAACCACTCAAAACAATGAGTAGATATAATTAAAATTTTAAGTCTATGCAATAGTAAACCTAAGTTCAAACCACTCAAAACAATGAGTAGATATAATTAAAATGTTAGGTAGATGCAACTGAAAATTTGATTATTATTTAACAAAACAAATCTGCTACATATACTTAATTTTTTTAATATAATGTAATTCATACTGGACTATCAAATATCAGAATAAATATGTTACATTAACTTATTTTTAAGTATTTACTCTTTAATCTATGAGTACTTCAAGTCAATATATGAAACAAAATAATAAACATAAAGCAATTCTACACATATCAACATTTTTAAGTAAACATTTATTTGTCTGTTTTGACAATTATAAATCATCAAGTTTAAATCCAAACTCAATTAGCTGAATGTAATTATAGTTATTGTATAACATGGTAGACATTTATTAATTCTTGGTGCATTCAGCCTGATGCTCACATGGACACTGTCACATGCTTACTGGCGAGAATAAACCATGTTAAAAGAAACTAGATAATATACCATGAGTTGTAATGCCAGTTGAGAATTCCAGGTTGAGACCCCCTCAGTTGAATCTAATCTAATCAAGTTTAAATCCAACAGCTTATCTTTGCAAATGACATGTAAAAACAGTTGAACTCTTAATAAGGGGTCTCAACCTGGAAATCTCAACTGGCATTACAACTCATGGTTGTAATGCCAACAATGTCTACCATGTTATACAATAACTATAATTACATTCAGCTAATTGAGTTGCAAGTTCCAACAGTCAAAGTGCATTGCCAAACCAATCAAATCTCTTTTTACAGCATCTTAACATGAATATACTTATACTAGTCTTTCTTGTCTTTATGTTTCACTTCCTGGGTCTGAGTAAAGACAAATAGCTACATCCTCCATATTTATCTCTGTTTTCTTTTTGTTGCTTTAACTAAACTCTCTACCAGGCGGTGACCAGGAGCCATAATGAGTCCCTCAGGGGGTGTGACTGGTCTGGTTGGGTCTGAACAGAACAATGACATTTTGCATGTCTAAAATGCACCAAGGACAACATTTTGCATCCTCCTGAAATGCACCAAAAACAGTGATATTTCACATTAAAGTTCCACATCAAAAAACAAGAACAGTCCAACATGCAATTTCACTATGAATGGAAACTTTAAGTCTTATGTAAACATTAAGACAACAGTACATCAGCTAAACTTTAGACTTGCCAATGAAAAATTCCGTAACTAAGAGAGCATCTTGCTGAACAGTAGCCAGTCACTACATACAGAGGTAATTCTTTAGTCTCTGAACCTTGTTGGAAAGGTTTCCAGAATCCAGCTCCAGCAGTACTTTCTGGAATACCTCAAAACTATGTTTGAGGTTCTTGGCGTATTGCAGATCTAACGCGTACGTCAGTCCCAAAAGATAGCAGCAGGCCCTGCTAACATCTCCAAGACTGCTGAGGACAGTGTTGCCCTCAATGACAATCCCGACATCCAATGACCCATCTTGTTTCCGCAGCAGGTAAATCTTCATGACCTCTTCTGCCAACTCCTCTTGAACACTGGCAGATCCATCAGCAGCATCCTGCAGACATTGTAAAGATAACTTTAGTTTAGAACTCACTCTCAACCTGCATGTCACAAGACAAATACCACCTACCAACATAAGAGCATAGCAGGACATAAAGTGGACAAACTAAACAATACTACTGTGGTGGTCCCAAATTTGTTTTTGATCTCACAGACAGACAAAATAACTAATTAATGCTTCCATATAATTCATTTCTCTCTCCAAATAAAATTGACTCGTACAGTATCTGATGTCCACAGCTGGTTTACACTATGTGGAAAGCAGCTTCTTCTTTGTGTGCGGTAAGGAAAAAACAAACGTACTGCAGGAACTCTATGGTCACCCATGATTACGTTGTTAAAAATCATGTAAACAGTATTATACTAACCTCAAAGTCCTTGAACAAGGCACTGGCATCTTCTCCCAAGTGATTGATGAGACATCGGATGACAACATCCCTGGTCTGTTGAATGGGGATTCCACTCTGCAGAACAGAAAGTCTCAAAATTCTAATACAATGCAAAACTACACATTCAAGCAGAGCTTTCATTTCTTGGAGAAACTTGAGTCAAACCTTTCAATAGAATTTACGTTAGAAAAATTTAACTGGAGTTGGAGTGTAGTGATGTAAGAATAAACCAAAACATGTAAAATGGTGTGCAGAGGATGTGAGAGATTGAGGGACAGAAAACTAAGGAAGAAAAAGCAAGAACTGTTAAGGAAGGCTGGAGGATAGGAGGAGGCATGAGGGAGAGTTGGTGGGGATAAAGATAAGTTATCTGATTAGGAAATGAATATGTAATTATTGATGGTAATAAGCTTAAAGGAGAGAAACGTGAATGAGACAGGTTTAATACCTTAAGTAGAACACTCATTTGTGCCCGATGTCTCTCTCCTGCAGCACCTTTCTTCGTTTGAAACAAGGACAGCAGCTTAGGTGTATAGAAGTCCAACATTGCCATGAATTTTGGCTCAAGATTCAGTGTGGTGATCCTCTGAAACTCTGCACTAACCTGAAAGAGAGAGATGAGAAAAGAAGAAAAAAAGAACTGGTGACTCATCTGTTGTCAAGTCCATACTGAGATGAATAGGATGCAAGACTGTTCCATTATTATTTTTAATAGGATGTACAGTCAGCAACCACTTGATTAGGTACACCTGTGCAATCAAATGCAATCAAATACAACAGCTCTGCCACACATACTTATGATTATTATACTTTGTTTATCATTGAGGACATTGTGGTAAATGGTTTATTGGAGTGCATTATATTGAGCGGTGTCCTTATACTTTTCTCCAAACATTAACATACGTTGAGGGGGACAAAATATTAGGAACACTTTTCAATGTATTGCACTCCAGCACCACCCACTACAACCTCAATGATAAACAAAGCATAATAATCACCTTTCTGACAATGTCAACAAAAACTGAAAATGTATATGTGGCAGAGCTGTTGTATTTGATTGCATTAGATGACACAGGCCTAACTAATGAGTGTGTAACTGTGAAACATGCAGGTTTTCAGTCCACAATATGTGTTGACCACTCTGTAACAACAATTCCAATTACTCACTTGCGAGACATCAAACAAGGCGGGCCATCTGTCCTTGATGTCACTGATGCTCATCTGTAGGGTGACAACCTCATGTCTCCTATGTGCAAAAGTTCTGCACATCAAGTCCTTGATGACTGTGCTCTCTCTCTTCTTTGATTCAGTGATTAGTTGGTTTCGGTCCAGCTCTTGTTGGTCCTTACTGTCTCCTGCAGGATAGTGTGGGAGAAACACCACTTCTCCTTTCCGTGCTTTCTTTATATTCTTTGCAGCAGACCTGTCATCCGGGTGCTTGTTCTTAAGTGAGTTGCAGACAACCTCAGGAAATCCAAGGCTTCGGAGCTTCGACCTGTAATTTCCCATCTTATATTTAAGACTGTACATCCATCCAAGCCAGCCATTACGACTGCCTAGCTCTGTCAGGCATGGATGCTTTCTGACTAAAGCCTCTGCCACCTCACCTATCTGAAGGCCTGTGGGGTAGGGTGTGTAGCTGTACATGTAGTCAGCTAATTTTTCCATGATTTCAGATCGGATCCGAGTATTGTTCAGCACAGTACGATCTTTGACAAACTCTTCATTGGCATTCATCAGTACTGTCTCTGCTGCCACAGAGAAAAGTGGAATGATGATTTGATTTGGCCATGTTGTCGTCTGAGGGCTTCTACGTGGGGATAGGAAAATAGTGTCTTGTGAAGACACTGATGAGGCATCTGTCTGGGAATCTGTCGTTGCATCAGTAGCAGAGCTTGAACTGTCATTCATTATATCTGTCTGGTTTTCAGTCAAAGCAGTCAATGTAAGAACTACAGATGGAATAATCACCACTTTGATTGTCCCCTTGTGTTTAATCTGGTTGGTAGAATGCAGAGTGAAGTAATCACCAAAGTCCTCATCCAGGTAATGCAGGGTAAAATCCTCAATGAGTCCAAATGTCTCTTTTACTGTCTCATGTAACTGTTCTACAGTGCTGGGTATTCCTGAGGACAGTGTAAGCTTCTCACTCCGGTGTTCTATAACAACTTTCAATGCAACCAAATCCATCTGGACAGAAAGAGAAAGAAATTACTCTGTAGGAAGGAAGCAAGGTGTTAGACATTAAAGAGTCAGACTCATCACCTAACACTGGCAAATAATGTGACGTTTCAATGTCACCATGAGTTTTCCTTCCACAAAATATGCTGTCAAGGGATATGTGTCCCCAAGTTCACTCTGCTGTACCAGGGTCATTTTCCCAGAGTGGTCTAACATAAATGCCCTAAAATGTTCATCATACCAGCTGTTAAGCATTTTCACAATGAAACTGACACTGCCATCGACAATAACAATCTGTGAAATCATAACAAAATCAGGTATACCACCAGTTGACCCATAAGGCAAAACCATCCCAGCAGCATATTTAGTTCCATGGAGTATGGCCACATTGGTCAAATTCAAAGAGGTTTGTGTTGGATAAACTGCCTTGAAAGACTGCTGTATTCCTGTATCAAGTATGTCTAATGGAAGAGACGATATTTTTGTGACACACACTGCAGGTTTCAAAGCATTTCCTTGTGAAATGTATGCCATCATCATTTGATGCTTTGAGGCAAGTGACATCAATACATTTCTGAAGCTCTTTGTGTGTCTAATAACTTGCTTAAAGAAGCTATGTTTTGCCTCAAATCGCATAGTCCAGAGGCTAACCAAAGGACCATACCCTCTTATCAAATCAGGATAATGCTCCAAAAAATGGTGCTTTGGAATCAATTTTTGATCTGGGAAAACTTCCAACAGCCTGTGACGATGTTCAGATATCAGCGTGTCTAGGTAGCAAATACTTTCCTCAGTATGAATGGGGGCTACTACAAGCTCAGTTATATCTTTTAAAATCATAAGAACGTGCCATGCTGGATCATTCAGTGGTACAGTTGCACCAATAATAAATGATAATAATCTTAACAATGTCCAGTTTTCACTGGCGTTCCCACCAATACTTTTACGAGAGGCAAAATTCACTGGGATAGGTCCGGGGTGATCCGTTTTATCAGTAAATTTATATGGAAATTGAGTGATGGACTTGTTAAGTTCTGTCAAGGTGAAGTACTTCTTGTGGATGCACACATTAAGACACAGTGCCAGTTCCAAAGGAATTATACCTTCAAAAAGGTCATGAAGAAGGTCTGGTGGGTACCCGGTTACAAAATGGAAATGACTTAATTTCTCTGTGATGGGACAACTTTTCTTCACACCACAACAGTGTACCAGAGCAGGATTTATCTTTACAGACTGAACATGTAAATCATAGTTCTCTTTTGTTCTTAATGGAAAAGCTCCTGAATGTACTTCTTTTTGCTGATAGTCAGAACGGTCGCCAATACAAAACCTACAGATATAATGTCCAGAAAAGTTTTCTACAAGTCCACTTAAAGAATGCGCACCAAGATTGTCTGCTGAAACGCAAAAAACAGTACCTCTGATATTTTTGCCAACCTGAGGCAAAAAAACTCCTTCCCTCTCCAATGTTGTGAGATCCTTCAAAAGAGGCTCAAGAACAGTTTCATAGCCAAATTTTTTTATATGATTTGCTTTACAAAGGAGAGCTAAATTAATTGATGTTAACTGTGATCTCAGTTCAGGTGGTGTATTGGCTAGTGCCCAGTAAACTGCTGTG
This sequence comes from Limanda limanda, assembly GCF_963576545.1. Classification (NCBI taxonomy): domain Eukaryota; kingdom Metazoa; phylum Chordata; class Actinopteri; order Pleuronectiformes; family Pleuronectidae; genus Limanda; species Limanda limanda. The sequence continues at coordinate 257,485 of NW_026870532.1, forward strand.
ACTTTATGTTTTTTCCGTGAAGTTCCAAGGGGATTGCAGATTTCAAAATCATCTGCATACAGTATAAGGTAAATACTGAACTCCTCATTAGCATGAAATTCATTTAGCTTGAAATATTTACCATCACGGAAGGATGCAAACTGTGAGTCGTCTGAAGTAGTCTGTTTAGTCAATAACCTGTTTACAATGTCTTCATTTTTCAACAATTGCAGTAAGGATTGAAGAACAGGCACATATTGAAAGCTGCAATTCTCCTCTGGATCCAAAATATACTCTACTGGTTCAATTACACTGAAGTTGTCCTTATAATACTTTACCCTCTTAAATTTAGAAGAAAAGGGACCATCAGGACCCAAGGCTGCAGTAAAAGGATTGGAGTGACAGAGTTTGTCTACCAATTCACTAACAATAGCTTCATCAACAGCACAGTTATTCTTTGTAAAAATATCACTCACTAACTTTGGAATGTACTGAGTGGATGATTCGCAGATAAACTGAAGCTGTTCCACTAAGTCATCAACACATTTGCCAGAGACATTATAGATGCCTTCCAATTTTAACAAGAGAGAACCGACATTTTTCACAATTTCACCTTTAGTGTCCCTTTCACAACCCAACTCTAAGGTGGTATCACTATCCACATGACAATATGATTCCAACACTGGAAAGTCAATTTCGTTCTCAGTAGCAACAGGATGCTCTGCGATCACATCAGTCTTAAAGTCTTTCAATGAATGGGACTTGTGTTTTCTACTTCTGTGTGTTGCATAAGTCCCATATATGTTTGTCTTGAAATCACATCCGTTAAAAGCACATTCTATGGTTTCATGTCTTTTCAAGTGGGAATTAATATGCTGAAAATAGTCTTTTGTACTAGGATAACATGAGTTGCAAATTTGACATCTGAAAGATTGCACACCTTCACACTCTTCAGTTTCCTGTGAATTGTGGGATCTAGACAAGTGTGTACGCAGGCCACCCCATGTCTTGAAGGAGCAAGGACAGCTTAAATGAAGACAGGGTACAGAATAGCCACGACCAAAAGTACCGTGCTTGACGCGATAATGCTTGAGAAGCTCCCCTCTTGAAGAATCCTCAAATGTGCAGAGTTTGCATTGCCATCTCATGAGCCACACCTTAAAAAGGATGATAAAAAACAGAGTTACAATACGGAGCAAAAAGACTGATTTAATACCATTTCCATTCATGTACATAAAATGTTTTATCAGACAGATCTATCAAAATGATGCATTAATTAATGGCAGAAACCTCCCGACAGAGAAAGTCGATTTACGGCCAAACCGTTGTAACTATCACTGAAACGACTGAACCACCGGTAGCACGAGGCTTTCCTGATCGTGTAGGGGGCCGTGCACACTGAAGGCGACTCAAGAAAAAGCGTCGCTAGCAAAACCATTGTTACGCCGGGAACACACCGGACGCGGAAGCGACGCCGAAGCGTGGCGTTAATCCCCAGAGCGCTGGTGCTTGGTTGTTCACATCGGACTCGCATTTCCCCACGCCGGTCATCCTGCCGATTCTGCTCCGTGATCACACATACAGCCCAGTCTCTCTTTTTACCTATATGACATGTGTGGCTGTAGTGGATGGGCAGAGGGGGGCATTCAATAATGTGGTTGGTAAAAGTGGTCAAATAAAAACTCAAAGACAACAGACTTCTAAAACTACTTCTCCACTTCAATTATTAATTTAATGTCATCCATGGATGACATTAAATTAATCATATATCATATATCTATATCATATCTTATATCATATATAATCATATATTAATCATATCCTGATATAGGTCATTTTTTATCCAGGTAATATATATCATGCTGTAGCACATTTTTGCAGTCAATTTAGTGAATGAATAGTCTATATAAAAGGATCAAAAGGAAAGGCTTATTACATTTTGAATTAAATGACTAAATACCTGATCAATACAAGTATTGACTCATTTTTGTCATTTTATTTAAAACATTTGTGCAAATCTTTAATTAAACATGTAAATATAAAGTATAATTGTATGAAAAATAAAAAGGTAATGAGTAAAAGGCAGCGCTGCCAACTCTCATGCACTGACATTGTGAGAATAAAGTTTTAATCGGCCTGTCTCTTTGGGGCCCTCTCTGTGTGCATCCATGCCTTGTCACGTTTCTTGACTTCACTTAACATAAATACTTGTTTTTCTAAAATAAAATAAAGACAGTCTTTCTTGACCTGACATATTTAACTGTTAACACTGTAATGGCAAAACTTACTATTTATGATCTACATTGTTTATAAATGTAACTATTAAATTATTTTCAACATGTTTTATGAACATTGTACCTGTTGTTCACAGCATTAGAGAAGCAAGGAGTGGTTTTACAAAACAAACCAAGTGTATAACACCACATGTAGGCTGATATCATGTCAACATGTGTAACTTTGGCCTAATCTTATGTTGTTATCGCATGTAATGAGTGAAACAGTGGAGTGGGGCGAGTGGTCCGCAACAGTTCTACTGCTAGGCGCCCGCGGGCGCTGAGGTGCTCCGCGAGAAGGACCCGAGTCCGCCCGGCACGCGGCCAGAGTCGCCGCCGCAGACCGCGGTACCCGGTCCCCTCCGACCGGTCCCCGCCTTCCGCACCGGCGACGGACACAACCCCTCGGTCCAAGAGAAAGAAAGCCCCGTACCAGAGACGCCGCGGACAAGGACCCCCTCCCCCAAACTACGTCGAGGCGGACCGCACACCGATCCCCCGGCTGCGTGGAGAGGAGAGCGCCGGGGCGACCGCTCCCCCAGCCGCGATAATAATTTCCCACGGCACACCTGACGATCTCTCAACTAAATATATATTTTACTATTAATGACAAAATAGTAACGCACAGTGACTTGGACAAGTAATTTTAATCTGATTACTGGTTTGGAAATAGTAACGCGTTAGATTACTCGTTACTGAAAAAAGTGGTCAGTTTAGAGCCGGCATCACTGCCACCGTCTAATCATTGTGCAGCTGCGGACAAACTCTGTATTTTCACCGCTTGTTTCTACTGTTCTTTAACGAAGTCACTCACCGGCTGCTTCACGTGACCGCGTCCTGCTCTCCACATGTCTGTCGCGCTGAGTCGGTGTCGGTGGCCGGCGGAGCCCCGGGCCGTGTGTGTGAGCACGTAGTGTGCGCATGCTCTGCGCTCGTGTATGGCAAGGCCGGCCGGTTCTCCCGCGCGTGGTATTACACATGATGGCTTTCCTACACTATGTCGAGTCGACTGGAGTGAACGCCGCGCACGTTCATCATTCGTATTCTGATTCGTAACTTCAGCGTTCACAAAACATATGAACGTGTTCAATGCATAACCCTGGTCCTCTCGCACAACTCTCTGAGACCCGATGAACTGAACACGCAGCTTTGTAAAACACACAGGGCTCGAGACAAATCTACTTCGGTTTGCAGATTTACTCATAAAATCTAATGAAGTGATGATTCTAAAACAAAATGCTGATGTTATGCTGAGTGCTCTAGTGCTCTACTTACCGGCGAGTGGAGTCCTCCAAGTGATTTTCACCGGGCGTCTCCAGACTGTTCTGTTGCTTGCTTCATGCAAAAAGCAGGGTAGATTTCCCATGATTCCACTGTTTTTGCGCGCAAATGGTGGCATGACGTTCTGCTTAAAAAACTACTCAATTTCTTAAGTTGTTGTTAGAGATGAAGACTATTGAATTAGAGTGAGTAATAATTAAAGTTCTTGAAACCGATTGGTATGATTGCTCCATACTCAAATATTCTGACTGGTATTTACTTAAAATATTATTGATATCTTAAAATTATAATCTGTTTGTCAAATACTAATTTATTTTCTTAAATAAACTTAAATAATAGATGTAAATATGATGCAAAATTAACTGTTGGATTTTTAAGCATTTATTTTGATATGTCCAACTCAAATAATCAGTTTTGTGATTTTCAGAGATTTTATTAAGATAATATACTTTTTTATTATTGTGATATATACTGAAGCCCTGAATGACTTTTTAGAGTGTATGTGCTTTCATCCCTAACCCTAACCCTAACCCTTCCGAAAGTCGGAGAAGCTCAAGGATGGTACCGATCGATGCGCGCTACCCCATTTAGTGGGGGTAGAGCCTACTTGCAAGTCTCTCCGACCTTCACAAAAAAAGTTATTCAAGAATATCTCCTCAGATTTGGGGGAATTTCGTCGGTCGACCTCTTCCGAAGGTCGTACAAGCTCGGGGATGGTACCAATCGATCCGCAGGACCCAAATTAGTCCAGATGCAACCACTTTCCAAGTCTCTCCGACCTTCACAAAAAAAGTTATTCAAGAATATCTCTTTCTCCTATGTGCTTTCATCCCTAACCCTAACCCTAACCCTTCCGAAAGTCGGAGAAGCTCAGGGATGGTACCGATCGATGCGCGCTACCCCATTTAGTGGGGGTAGAGCCTACTTGCAAGTCTCTCCGACCTTCACAAAAAAAGTTATTCAAGAATATCTCTTTCTCCTATGTGCTTTCATCCCTAACCCTAACCCTAACCCTTCCGAAAGTCGGAGAAGCTCAAGGATGGTACCGCTCGATGCGCGCTACCCCATTTAGTGGGGGTAGAGCCTACTTGCAAGTCTCTCCGACCTTCACAAAAAAAGTTATTCAAGAATATCTCTTTCTCCTATGTGCTTTCATCCCTAACCCTAACCCTAACCCTTCCGAAAGTCGGAGAAGCTCAAGGATGGTACCGATCGATGCGCGCTACCCCATTTAGTGGGGGTAGAGCCTACTTGCAAGTCTCTCCGACCTTCACAAAAAAAGTTATTCAAGAATATCTCTTTCTCCTATGTGCTTTCATCCCTAACCCTAACCCTAACCCTTCCAAAAGTCGGAGAAGCTCAAGGATGGTACCGATCGATGCGCGCTACCCCATTTAGTGGGGGTACAGCCTACTTGCAAGTCTCTCCGACCTTCACAAAAAAAGTTATTCAAGAATATCTCTTTCTCCTATGTGCTTTCATCCCTAACCCTAACCCTAACCCTTCCGAAAGTCGGAGAAGCTCAAGGATGGTACCGATCGATGTGCGCTACCCCATTTAGTGGGGGTAGAGCCTACTTGCAAGTCTCTCCGACCTTCACAAAAAAAGTTATTCAAGAATATCTCCTCAGATTTGGGGGAATTTCGTCGGTCGACCTCTTCCGAAGGTCGTACAAGCTCGGGGATGGTACCAATCGATCCGCAGGACCCAAATTAGTCCAGATGCAACCACTTTCCAAGTCTCTCCGACCTTCACAAAAAAAGTTATTCAAGAATATCTCTTTCTCCTATGTGCTTTCATCCCTAACCCTAACCCTAACCCTTCCAAAAGTCGGAGAAGCTCAAGGATGGTACCGATCGATGCGCGCTACCCCATTTAGTGGGGGTAGAGCCTACTTGCAAGTCTCTCCGACCTTTACAAAAAAAGTTATTCAAGAATATCTCTTTCTCCTATGTGCTTTCATCCCTAACCCTAACCCTAACCCTTCCGAAAGTCGGAGAAGCTCAAGGATGGTACCGATCGATGTGCGCTACCCCGTTTAGTGGGGGTAGAGCCTACTTGCAAGTCTCTCCGACCTTCACAAAAAAAGTTATTCAAGAATATCTCCTCAGATTTGGGGGAATTTCGTCGGTCGACCTCTTCCGAAGGTCGTACAAGCTCGGGGATGGTACCAATCGATCCGCAGGACCCAAATTAGTCCAGATGCAACCACTTGCCAAGTCTCTCCGACCTTCACAAAAAAAGTTATTCAAGAATATCTCTTTCTCCTATGTGCTTTCATCCCTAACCCTAACCCTAACCCTTCCGAAAGTCGGAGAAGCTCAAGGATGGTACCGATCGATGCGCGCAACTCCATTTAGTGGGGGTAGAGCCTACTTGCAAGTCTCTCCGACCTTCAAAAAAAAAGTTATTCAAGAATATCTCTTTCTCCTATGTGCTTTCATCCCTAACCCTAACCCTAACCCTTCCGAAAGTCGGAGAAGCTCAAGGATGGTACCGATCGATGCGCGCTACCCCATTTAGTGGGGGTAGAGCCTACTTGCAAGTCTCTCCGACCTTCACAAAAAAAGTTATTCAAGAATATCTCTTTCTCCTATGTGCTTTCATCCCTAACCCTAACCCTAACCCTTCCGAAAGTCGGAGAAGCTCAAGGATGGTACCGATCGATGCGCGCTACCCCATTTAGTGGGGGTAGAGCCTACTTGCAAGTCTCTCCGACCTTCACAAAAAAAGTTATTCAAGAATATCTCTTTCTCCTATGTGCTTTCATCCCTAACCCTAACCCTAACCCTTCCGAAAGTCGGAGAAGCTCAAGGATGGTACCGATCGATGCGCGCTACCCCATTTAGTGGGGGTAGAGCCTACTTGCAAGTCTCTCCGACCTTCACAAAAAAAGTTATTCAAGAATATCTCTTTCTCCTATGTGCTTTCATCCCTAACCCTAACCCTAACCCTTCCGAAAGTCGGAGAAGCTCAAGGATGGTACCGATCGATGTGCGCTACCCCATTTAGTGGGGGTAGAGCCTACTTGCAAGTCTCTCCGACCTTCACAAAAAAAGTTATTCAAGAATATCTCCTCAGATTTGGGGGAATTTCGTCGGTCGACCTCTTCCGAAGGTCGTACAAGCTCGGGGATGGTACCAATCGATCCGCAGGACCCAAATTAGTCCAGATGCAACCACTTTCCAAGTCTCTCCGACCTTCACAAAAAAAGTTATTCAAGAATATCTCTTTCTCCTATGTGCTTTCATCCCTAACCCTAACCCTAACCCTTCCGAAAGTCGGAGAAGCTCAAGGATGGTACCGATCGATGCGCGCTACCCCATTTAGTGGGGGTAGAGCCTACTTGCAAGTCTCTCCGACCTTCACAAAAAAAGTTATTCAAGAATATCTCTTTCTCCTATGTGCTTTCATCCCTAACCCTAACCCTAACCCTTCCGAAAGTCGGAGAAGCTCAAGGATGGTACTGATCGATGCGCGCAACCCCATTTAGTGGGGGTAGAGCCTACTTGCAAGTCTCTCCGACCTTCACAAAAAAAGTTATTCAAGAATATCTCCTCAGATTTGGGGGAATTTCGTCGGTCGACCTCTTCCGAAGGTCGTACAAGCTCGGGGATGGTACCAATCGATCCGCAGGACCCAAATTAGTCCAGATGCAACCACTTTCCAAGTCTCTCCGACCTTCACAAAAAAAGTTATTCAAGAATATCTCTTTCTCCTATGTGCTTTCATCCCTAACCCTAACCCTAACCCTTCCGAAAGTCGGAGAAGCTCAAGGATGGTACCGATCGATGCGCGCTACCCCATTTAGTGGGGGTAGAGCCTACTTGCAAGTCTCTCCCACCTTCACAAAAAAAGTTATTCAAGAATATCTCTTTCTCCTATGTGCTTTCATCCCTAACCCTAACCCTTCCGAAAGTCGGAGAAGCTCAAGGATGGTACCGATCGATGCGCGCTACCCCATTTAGTGGGGGTAGAGCCTACTTGCAAGTCTCTCCGACCTTCACAAAAAAAGTTATTCAAGAATATCTCCTCAGATTTGGGGGAATTTCGTCGGTCGACCTCTTCCGAAGGTCGTACAAGCTCGGGGATGGTACCAATCGATCCGCAGGACCCAAATTAGTCCAGATGCAACCACTTTCCAAGTCTCTCCGACCTTCACAAAAAAAGTTATTCAAGAATATCTCTTTCTCCTATGTGCTTTCATCCCTAACCCTAACCCTAACCCTTCCGAAAGTCGGAGAAGCTCAAGGATGGTACCGATCGATGCGCGCTACCCCATTTAGTGGGGGTAGAGCCTACTTGCAAGTCTCTCCGACCTTCACAAAAAAAGTTATTCAAGAATATCTCTTTCTCCTATGTGCTTTCATCCCTAACCCTAACCCTAACCCTTCCGAAAGTCGGAGAAGCTCAAGGATGGTACTGATCGATGTGCGCAACCCCATTTAGTGGGGGTAGAGCCTACTTGCAAGTCTCTCCGACCTTCACAAAAAAAGTTATTCAAGAATATCTCCTCAGATTTGGGGGAATTTCGTCGGTTGACCTCTTCCGAAGGTCGTACAAGCTCGGGGATGGTACCAATCGATCCGCAGGACCCAAATTAGTCCAGATGCAACCACTTTCCAAGTCTCTCCGACCTTCACAAAAAAAGTTATTCAAGAATATCTCTTTCTCCTATGTGCTTTCATCCCTAACCCTAACCCTAACCCTTCCGAAAGTCGGAGAAGCTCAAGGATGGTACCGATCGATGCGCGCTACCCCATTTAGTGGGGGTAGAGCCTACTTGCAAGTCTCTCCGACCTTCACAAAAAAAGTTATTCAAGAATATCTCTTTCTCCTATGTGCTTTCATCCCTAACCCTAACCCTAACCCTTCCGAAAGTCGGAGAAGCTCAAGGATGGTACTGATCGATGCGCGCAACCCCATTTAGTGGGGGTAGAGCCTACTTGCAAGTCTCTCCGACCTTCACAAAAAAAGTTATTCAAGAATATCTCCTCAGATTTGGGGGAATTTCGTCGGTCGACCTCTTCCGAAGGTCGTACAAGCTCGGGGATGGTACCAATCGATCCGCAGGACCCAAATTAGTCCAGATGCAACCACTTTCCAAGTCTCTCCGACCTTCACAAAAAAAGTTATTCAAGAATATCTCTTTCTCCTATGTGCTTTCATCCCTAACCCTAACCCTAACCCTTCCGAAAGTCGGAGAAGCTCAAGGATGGTACCGATCGATGCGCGCTACCCCATTTAGTGGGGGTAGAGCCTACTTGCAAGTCTCTCCCACCTTCACAAAAAAAGTTATTCAAGAATATCTCTTTCTCCTATGTGCTTTCATCCCTAACCCTAACCCTTCCGAAAGTCGGAGAAGCTCAAGGATGGTACCGATCGATGCGCGCTACCCCATTTAGTGGGGGTAGAGCCTACTTGCAAGTCTCTCCTACCTTCACAAAAAAAGTTATTCAAGAATATCTCCTCAGATTTGGGGGAATTTCGTCGGTCGACCTCTTCCGAAGGTCGTACAAGCTCGGGGATGGTACCAATCGATCCGCAGGACCCAAATTAGTCCAGATGCAACCACTTTCCAAGTCTCTCCGACCTTCACAAAAAAAGTTATTCAAGAATATCTCTTTCTCCTATGTGCTTTCATCCCTAACCCTAACCCTAACCCTTCCGAAAGTCGGAGAAGCTCAAGGATGGTACCGATCGATGCGCGCTACCCCATTTAGTGGGGGTAGAGCCTACTTGCAAGTCTCTCCGACCTTCACAAAAAAAGTTATTCAAGAATATCTCTTTCTCCTATGTGCTTTCATCCCTAACCCTAACCCTAACCCTTCCGAAAGTCGGAGAAGCTCAAGGATGGTACCGATCGATGCGCGCTACCCCATTTAGTGGGGGTAGAGCCTACTTGCAAGTCTCTCCGACCTTCACAAAAAAAGTTATTCAAGAATATCTCTTTCTCCTATGTGCTTTCATCCCTAACCCTAACCCTAACCCTTCCGAAAGTCGGAGAAGCTCAAGGATGGTACCGATCGATGCGCGCTACCCCATTTAGTGGGGGTAGAGCCTACTTGCAAGTCTCTCCGACCTTCACAAAAAAAGTTATTCAAGAATATCTCTTTCTCCTATGTGCTTTCATCCCTAACCCTAACCCTAACCCTTCCGAAAGTCGGAGAAGCTCAAGGATGGTACTGATCGATGTGCGCAACCCCATTTAGTGGGGGTAGAGCCTACTTGCAAGTCTCTCCGACCTTCACAAAAAAAGTTATTCAAGAATATCTCCTCAGATTTGGGGGAATTTCGTCGGTCGACCTCTTCCGAAGGTCGTACAAGCTCATGGGTGGTACCAATCGATCCGCAGGACCCAAATTAGTCCAGATGCAACCACTTTCCAAGTCTCTCCGACCTTCACAAAAAAAGTTATTCAAGAATATCTCTTTCTCCTATGTGCTTTCATCCCTAACCCTAACCCTAACCCTTCCGAAAGTCGGAGAAGCTCAAGGATGGTACCGATCGATGCGCGCTACCCCATTTAGTGGGGGTAGAGCCTACTTGCAAGTCTCTCCGACCTTCACAAAAAAAGTTATTCAAGAATATCTCTTTCTCCTATGTGCTTTCATCCCTAACCCTAACCCTAACCCTTCCGAAAGTCGGAGAAGCTCAAGGATGGTACCGATCGATGCGCGCAACCCCATTTAGTGGGGGTAGAGCCTACTTGCAAGTCTCTCCGACCTTCACAAAAAAAGTTATTCAAGAATATCTCCTCAGATTTGGGGGAATTTCGTCGGTCGACCTCTTCCGAAGGTTGTACAAGCTCGGGGATGGTACCAATCGATCCGCAGGACCCAAATTAGTCCAGATGCAACCACTTTCCAAGTCTCTCCGACCTTCACAAAAAAAGTTATTCAAGAATATCTCTTTCTCCTATGTGCTTTCATCCCTAACCCTAACCCTAACCCTTCCGAAAGTCGGAGAAGCTCAAGGATGGTACCGATCGATGCGCGCTACCCCATTTAGTGGGGGTAGAGCCTACTTGCAAGTCTCTCCGACCTTCACAAAAAAAGTTATTCAAGAATATCTCTTTCTCCTATGTGCTTTCATCCCTAACCCTAACCCTAACCCTTCCGAAAGTCGGAGAAGCTCAAGGATGGTACCAATCGATGCGCGCAACCCCATTTAGTGGGGGTAGAGCCTACTTGCAAGTCTCTCCGACCTTCACAAAAAAAGTTATTCAAGAATATCTCCTCAGATTTGGGGGAATTTCGTCGGTCGACCTCTTCCGAAGGTTGTACAAGCTCGGGGATGGTACCAATCGATCCGCAGGACCCAAATTAGTCCAGATGCAACCACTTTCCAAGTCTCTCCGACCTTCACAAAAAAAGTTATTCAAGAATATCTCTTTCTCCTATGTGCTTTCATCCCTAACCCTAACCCTAACCCTTCCGAAAGTCGGAGAAGCTCAAGGATGGTACCGATCGATGCGCGCTACCCCATTTAGTGGGGGTAGAGCCTACTTGCAAGTCTCTCCGACCTTCACAAAAAAAGTTATTCAAGAATATCTCTTTCTCCTATGTGCTTTCATCCCTAACCCTAACCCTAACCCTTCCGAAAGTCGGAGAAGCTCAAGGATGGTACCGATCGATGTGCGCTACCCCATTTAGTGGGGGTAGAGCCTACTTGCAAGTCTCTCCGACCTTCACAAAAAAAGTTATTCAAGAATATCTCCTCAGATTTGGGGGAATTTCGTCGGTCGACCCCTTCCGAAGGTCGTACAAGCTCGGGGATGGTACCAATCGATCCGCAGGACCCAAATTAGTCCAGATGCAACCACTTGCCAAGTCTCTCCGACCTTCACAAAAAAAGTTATTCAAGAATATCTCTTTCTCCTATGTGCTTTCATCCCTAACCCTAACCCTAACCCTTCCGAAAGTCGGAGAAGCTCAGGGATGGTACCGATCGATGCGCGCTACCCCATTTAGTGGGGGTAAAGCCTACTTGCAAGTCTCTCCGACCTTCACAAAAAAAGTTATTCAAGAATATCTCTTTCTCCTATGTGCTTTCATCCCTAACCCTAACCCTAACCCTTCCGAAAGTCGGAGAAGCTCAAGGATGGTACCGATCGATGTGCGCTACCCCATTTAGTGGGGGTAGAGCCTACTTGCAAGTCTCTCCGACCTTCACAAAAAAAGTTATTCAAGAATATCTCTTTCTCCTATGTGCTTTCATCCCTAACCCTAACCCTAACCCTTCCGAAAGTCGGAGAAGCTCAAGGATGGTACTGATCGATGCGCGCAACCCCATTTAGTGGGGGTAGAGCCTACTTGCAAGTCTCTCCGACCTTCACAAAAAAAGTTATTCAAGAATATCTCCTCAGATTTGGGGGAATTTCGTCGGTCGACCTCTTCCGAAGGTCGTACAAGCTCGGGGATGGTACCAATCGATCCGCAGGACCCAAATTAGTCCAGATGCAACCACTTTCCAAGTCTCTCCGACCTTCACAAAAAAAGTTATTCAAGAATATCTCTTTCTCCTATGTGCTTTCATCCCTAACCCTAACCCTAACCCTTCCGAAAGTCGGAGAAGCTCAAGGATGGTACCGATCGATGCGCGCTACCCCATTTAGTGGGGGTAGAGCCTACTTGCAAGTCTCTCCCACCTTCACAAAAAAAGTTATTCAAGAATATCTCTTTCTCCTATGTGCTTTCATCCCTAACCCTAACCCTTCCGAAAGTCGGAGAAGCTCAAGGATGGTACCGATCGATGCGCGCTACCCCATTTAGTGGGGGTAGAGCCTACTTGCAAGTCTCTCCGACCTTCACAAAAAAAGTTATTCAAGAATATCTCCTCAGATTTGGGGGAATTTCGTCGGTCGACCTCTTCCGAAGGTCGTACAAGCTCGGGGATGGTACCAATCGATCCGCAGGACCCAAATTAGTCCAGATGCAACCACTTTCCAAGTCTCTCCGACCTTCACAAAAAAAGTTATTCAAGAATATCTCTTTCTCCTATGTGCTTTCATCCCTAACCCTAACCCTAACCCTTCCGAAAGTCGGAGAAGCTCAAGGATGGTACCGATCGATGCGCGCTACCCCATTTAGTGGGGGTAGAGCCTACTTGCAAGTCTCTCCGACCTTCACAAAAAAAGTTATTCAAGAATATCTCTTTCTCCTATGTGCTTTCATCCCTAACCCTAACCCTAACCCTTCCGAAAGTCGGAGAAGCTCAAGGATGGTACCGATCGATGCGCGCTACCCCATTTAGTGGGGGTAGAGCCTACTTGCAAGTCTCTCCGACCTTCACAAAAAAAGTTATTCAAGAATATCTCTTTCTCCTATGTGCTTTCATCCCTAACCCTAACCCTAACCCTTCCGAAAGTCGGAGAAGCTCAAGGATGGTACCGATCGATGCGCGCTACCCCATTTAGTGGGGGTAGAGCCTACTTGCAAGTCTCTCCGACCTTCACAAAAAAAGTTATTCAAGAATATCTCTTTCTCCTATGTGCTTTCATCCCTAACCCTAACCCTAACCCTTCCGAAAGTCGGAGAAGCTCAAGGATGGTACTGATCGATGCGCGCAACCCCATTTAGTGGGGGTAGAGCCTACTTGCAAGTCTCTCCGACCTTCACAAAAAAAGTTATTCAAGAATATCTCCTCAGATTTGGGGGAATTTCGTCGGTCGACCTCTTCCGAAGGTCGTACAAGCTCATGGGTGGTACCAATCGATCCGCAGGACCCAAATTAGTCCAGATGCAACCACTTTCCAAGTCTCTCCGACCTTCACAAAAAAAGTTATTCAAGAATATCTCTTTCTCCTATGTGCTTTCATCCCTAACCCTAACCCTAACCCTTCCGAAAGTCGGAGAAGCTCAAGGATGGTACCGATCGATGCGCGCTACCCCATTTAGTGGGGGTAGAGCCTACTTGCAAGTCTCTCCGACCTTCACAAAAAAAGTTATTCAAGAATATCTCTTTCTCCTATGTGCTTTCATCCCTAACCCTAACCCTAACCCTTCCGAAAGTCGGAGAAGCTCAAGGATGGTACTGATCGATGCGCGCAACCCCATTTAGTGGGGGTAGAGCCTACTTGCAAGTCTCTCCGACCTTCACAAAAAAAGTTATTCAAGAATATCTCCTCAGATTTGGGGGAATTTCGTCGGTCGACCTCTTCCGAAGGTTGTACAAGCTCGGGGATGGTACCAATCGATCCGCAGGACCCAAATTAGTCCAGATGCAACCACTTTCCAAGTCTCTCCGACCTTCACAAAAAAAGTTATTCAAGAATATCTCTTTCTCCTATGTGCTTTCATCCCTAACCCTAACCCTAACCCTTCCGAAAGTCGGAGAAGCTCAAGGATGGTACCGATCGATGCGCGCTACCCCATTTAGTGGGGGTAGAGCCTACTTGCAAGTCTCTCCGACCTTCACAAAAAAAGTTATTCAAGAATATCTCTTTCTCCTATGTGCTTTCATCCCTAACCCTAACCCTAACCCTTCCGAAAGTCGGAGAAGCTCAAGGATGGTACCGATCGATGCGCGCAACCCCATTTAGTGGGGGTAGAGCCTACTTGCAAGTCTCTCCGACCTTCACAAAAAAAGTTATTCAAGAATATCTCCTCAGATTTGGGGGAATTTCGTCGGTCGACCTCTTCCGAAGGTTGTACAAGCTCGGGGATGGTACCAATCGATCCGCAGGACCCAAATTAGTCCAGATGCAACCACTTTCCAAGTCTCTCCGACCTTCACAAAAAAAGTTATTCAAGAATATCTCTTTCTCCTATGTGCTTTCATCCCTAACCCTAACCCTAACCCTTCCGAAAGTCGGAGAAGCTCAAGGATGGTACCGATCGATGCGCGCTACCCCATTTAGTGGGGGTAGAGCCTACTTGCAAGTCTCTCGGACCTTCACAAAAAAAGTTATTCAAGAATATCTCCTCAGATTTGGGGGAATTTCGTCGGTCGACCTCTTCCGAAGGTCGTACAAGCTCATGGGTGGTACCAATCGATCCGCAGGACCCAAATTAGTCCAGATGCAACCACTTTCCAAGTCTCTCCGACCTTCACAAAAAAAGTTATTCAAGAATATCTCTTTCTCCTATGTGCTTTCATCCCTAACCCTAACCCTAACCCTTCCGAAAGTCGGAGAAGCTCAAGGATGGTACCGATCGATGCGCGCTACCCCATTTAGTGGGGGTAGAGCCTACTTGCAAGTCTCTCCGACCTTCACAAAAAAAGTTATTCAAGAATATCTCTTTCTCCTATGTGCTTTCATCCCTAACCCTAACCCTAACCCTTCCGAAAGTCGGAGAAGCTCAAGGATGGTACTGATCGATGCGCGCAACCCCATTTAGTGGGGGTAGAGCCTACTTGCAAGTCTCTCCGACCTTCACAAAAAAAGTTATTCAAGAATATCTCCTCAGATTTGGGGGAATTTCGTCGGTCGACCTCTTCCGAAGGTTGTACAAGCTCGGGGATGGTACCAATCGATCCGCAGGACCCAAATTAGTCCAGATGCAACCACTTTCCAAGTCTCTCCGACCTTCACAAAAAAAGTTATTCAAGAATATCTCTTTCTCCTATGTGCTTTCATCCCTAACCCTAACCCTAACCCTTCCGAAAGTCGGAGAAGCTCAAGGATGGTACCGATCGATGCGCGCTACCCCATTTAGTGGGGGTAGAGCCTACTTGCAAGTCTCTCCGACCTTCACAAAAAAAGTTATTCAAGAATATCTCTTTCTCCTATGTGCTTTCATCCCTAACCCTAACCCTAACCCTTCCGAAAGTCGGAGAAGCTCAAGGATGGTACCGATCGATGCGCGCAACCCCATTTAGTGGGGGTAGAGCCTACTTGCAAGTCTCTCCGACCTTCACAAAAAAAGTTATTCAAGAATATCTCCTCAGATTTGGGGGAATTTCGTCGGTCGACCTCTTCCGAAGGTTGTACAAGCTCGGGGATGGTACCAATCGATCCGCAGGACCCAAATTAGTCCAGATGCAACCACTTTCCAAGTCTCTCCGACCTTCACAAAAAAAGTTATTCAAGAATATCTCTTTCTCCTATGTGCTTTCATCCCTAACCCTAACCCTAACCCTTCCGAAAGTCGGAGAAGCTCAAGGATGGTACCGATCGATGCGCGCTACCCCATTTAGTGGGGGTAGAGCCTACTTGCAAGTCTCTCGGACCTTCACAAAAAAAGTTATTCAAGAATATCTCTTTCTCCTATGTGCTTTCATCCCTAACCCTAACCCTAACCCTTCCGAAAGTCGGAGAAGCTCAAGGATGGTACCGATCGATGCGCGCAACCCCATTTAGTGGGGGTAGAGCCTACTTGCAAGTCTCTCCGACCTTCACAAAAAAAGTTATTCAAGAATATCTCCTCAGATTTGGGGGAATTTCGTCGGTCGACCTCTTCCGAAGGTTGTACAAGCTCGGGGATGGTACCAATCGATCCGCAGGACCCAAATTAGTCCAGATGCAACCACTTTCCAAGTCTCTCCGACCTTCACAAAAAAAGTTATTCAAGAATATCTCTTTCTCCTATGTGCTTTCATCCCTAACCCTAACCCTAACCCTTCCGAAAGTCGGAGAAGCTCAAGGATGGTACCGATCGATGCGCGCTACCCCATTTAGTGGGGGTAGAGCCTACTTGCAAGTCTCTCCGACCTTCACAAAAAAAGTTATTCAAGAATATCTCTTTCTCCTATGTGCTTTCATCCCTAACCCTAACCCTAACCCTTCCGAAAGTCGGAGAAGCTCAAGGATGGTACCGATCGATGCGCGCAACCCCATTTAGTGGGGGTAGAGCCTACTTGCAAGTCTCTCCGACCTTCACAAAAAAAGTTATTCAAGAATATCTCCTCAGATTTGGGGGAATTTCGTCGGTCGACCTCTTCCGAAGGTTGTACAAGCTCGGGGATGGTACCAATCGATCCGCAGGACCCAAATTAGTCCAGATGCAACCACTTTCCAAGTCTCTCCGACCTTCACAAAAAAAGTTATTCAAGAATATCTCTTTCTCCTATGTGCTTTCATCCCTAACCCTAACCCTAACCCTTCCGAAAGTCGGAGAAGCTCAAGGATGGTACCGATCGATGCGCGCTACCCCATTTAGTGGGGGTAGAGCCTACTTGCAAGTCTCTCCGACCTTCACAAAAAAAGTTATTCAAGAATATCTCTTTCTCCTATGTGCTTTCATCCCTAACCCTAACCCTAACCCTTCCGAAAGTCGGAGAAGCTCAAGGATGGTACCGATCGATGCGCGCAACCCCATTTAGTGGGGGTAGAGCCTACTTGCAAGTCTCTCCGACCTTCACAAAAAAAGTTATTCAAGAATATCTCCTCAGATTTGGGGGAATTTCGTCGGTCGACCTCTTCCGAAGGTTGTACAAGCTCGGGGATGGTACCAATCGATCCGCAGGACCCAAATTAGTCCAGATGCAACCACTTTCCAAGTCTCTCCGACCTTCACAAAAAAAGTTATTCAAGAATATCTCTTTCTCCTATGTGCTTTCATCCCTAACCCTAACCCTAACCCTTCCGAAAGTCGGAGAAGCTCAAGGATGGTACCGATCGATGCGCGCTACCCCATTTAGTGGGGGTAGAGCCTACTTGCAAGTCTCTCCGACCTTCACAAAAAAAGTTATTCAAGAATATCTCCTCAGATTTGGGGGAATTTCGTCGGTCGACCTCTTCCGAAGGTCGTACAAGCTCGGGGATGGTACCAATCGATCCGCAGGACCCAAATTAGTCCAGATGCAACCACTTTCCAAGTCTCTCCGACCTTCACAAAAAAAGTTATTCAAGAATATCTCTTTCTCCTATGTGCTTTCATCCCTAACCCTAACCCTAACCCTTCCGAAAGTCGGAGAAGCTCAAGGATGGTACTGATCGATGCGCGCTACCCCATTTAGTGGGGGTAGAGCCTACTTGCAAGTCTCTCCGACCTTCACAAAAAAAGTTATTCAAGAATATCTCTTTCTCCTATGTGCTTTCATCCCTAACCCTAACCCTAACCCTTCCGAAAGTCGGAGAAGCTCAAGGATGGTACCGATCGATGCGCGCTACCCCATTTAGTGGGGGTAGAGCCTACTTGCAAGTCTCTCCGACCTTCACAAAAAAAGTTATTCAAGAATATCTCTTTCTCCTATGTGCTTTCATCCCTAACCCTAACCCTAACCCTTCCGAAAGTCGGAGAAGCTCAAGGATGGTACCGATCGATGCGCGCTACCCCATTTAGTGGGGGTAGAGCCTACTTGCAAGTCTCTCCGACCTTCACAAAAAAAGTTATTCAAGAATATCTCTTTCTCCTATGTGCTTTCATCCCTAACCCTAACCCTAACCCTTCCGAAAGTCGGAGAAGCTCAAGGATGGTACCGATCGATGTGCGCTACCCCATTTAGTGGGGGTAGAGCCTACTTGCAAGTCTCTCCGACCTTCACAAAAAAAGTTATTCAAGAATATCTCCTCAGATTTGGGGGAATTTCGTCGGTCGACCTCTTCCGAAGGTCGTACAAGCTCGGGGATGGTACCAATCGATCCGCAGGACCCAAATTAGTCCAGATGCAACCACTTTCCAAGTCTCTCCGACCTTCACAAAAAAAGTTATTCAAGAATATCTCTTTCTCCTATGTGCTTTCATCCCTAACCCTAACCCTAACCCTTCCGAAAGTCGGAGAAGCTCAAGGATGGTACCGATCGATGCGCGCTACCCCATTTAGTGGGGGTAGAGCCTACTTGCAAGTCTCTCCGACCTTCACAAAAAAAGTTATTCAAGAATATCTCTTTCTCCTATGTGCTTTCATCCCTAACCCTAACCCTAACCCTTCCGAAAGTCGGAGAAGCTCAAGGATGGTACCGATCGATGCGCGCAACCCCATTTAGTGGGGGTAGAGCCTACTTGCAAGTCTCTCCGACCTTCACAAAAAAAGTTATTCAAGAATATCTCCTCAGATTTGGGGGAATTTCGTCGGTCGACCTCTTCCGAAGGTTGTACAAGCTCGGGGATGGTACCAATCGATCCGCAGGACCCAAATTAGTCCAGATGCAACCACTTTCCAAGTCTCTCCGACCTTCACAAAAAAAGTTATTCAAGAATATCTCTTTCTCCTATGTGCTTTCATCCCTAACCCTAACCCTAACCCTTCCGAAAGTCGGAGAAGCTCAAGGATGGTACCGATCGATGCGCGCTACCCCATTTAGTGGGGGTAGAGCCTACTTGCAAGTCTCTCCGACCTTCACAAAAAAAGTTATTCAAGAATATCTCCTCAGATTTGGGGGAATTTCGTCGGTCGACCTCTTCCGAAGGTCGTACAAGCTCGGGGATGGTACCAATCGATCCGCAGGACCCAAATTAGTCCAGATGCAACCACTTTCCAAGTCTCTCCGACCTTCACAAAAAAAGTTATTCAAGAATATCTCTTTCTCCTATGTGCTTTCATCCCTAACCCTAACCCTAACCCTTCCGAAAGTCGGAGAAGCTCAAGGATGGTACTGATCGATGCGCGCTACCCCATTTAGTGGGGGTAGAGCCTACTTGCAAGTCTCTCCGACCTTCACAAAAAAAGTTATTCAAGAATATCTCTTTCTCCTATGTGCTTTCATCCCTAACCCTAACCCTAACCCTTCCGAAAGTCGGAGAAGCTCAAGGATGGTACCGATCGATGCGCGCTACCCCATTTAGTGGGGGTAGAGCCTACTTGCAAGTCTCTCCGACCTTCACAAAAAAAGTTATTCAAGAATATCTCTTTCTCCTATGTGCTTTCATCCCTAACCCTAACCCTAACCCTTCCGAAAGTCGGAGAAGCTCAAGGATGGTACCGATCGATGCGCGCTACCCCATTTAGTGGGGGTAGAGCCTACTTGCAAGTCTCTCCGACCTTCACAAAAAAAGTTATTCAAGAATATCTCTTTCTCCTATGTGCTTTCATCCCTAACCCTAACCCTAACCCTTCCGAAAGTCGGAGAAGCTCAAGGATGGTACCGATCGATGTGCGCTACCCCATTTAGTGGGGGTAGAGCCTACTTGCAAGTCTCTCCGACCTTCACAAAAAAAGTTATTCAAGAATATCTCCTCAGATTTGGGGGAATTTCGTCGGTCGACCTCTTCCGAAGGTCGTACAAGCTCGGGGATGGTACCAATCGATCCGCAGGACCCAAATTAGTCCAGATGCAACCACTTTCCAAGTCTCTCCGACCTTCACAAAAAAAGTTATTCAAGAATATCTCTTTCTCCTATGTGCTTTCATCCCTAACCCTAACCCTAACCCTTCCGAAAGTCGGAGAAGCTCAAGGATGGTACCGATCGATGCGCGCTACCCCATTTAGTGGGGGTAGAGCCTACTTGCAAGTCTCTCCGACCTTCACAAAAAAAGTTATTCAAGAATATCTCTTTCTCCTATGTGCTTTCATCCCTAACCCTAACCCTAACCCTTCCGAAAGTCGGAGAAGCTCAAGGATGGTACTGATCGATGCGCGCAACCCCATTTAGTGGGGGTAAAGCCTACTTGCAAGTCTCTCCGACCTTCACAAAAAAAGTTATTCAAGAATATCTCCTCAGATTTGGGGGAATTTCGTCGGTCGACCTCTTCCGAAGGTCGTACAAGCTCGGGGATGGTACCAATCGATCCGCAGGACCCAAATTAGTCCAGATGCAACCACTTTCCAAGTCTCTCCGACCTTCACAAAAAAAGTTATTCAAGAATATCTCTTTCTCCTATGTGCTTTCATCCCTAACCCTAACCCTAACCCTTCCGAAAGTCGGAGAAGCTCAAGGATGGTACCGATCGATGCGCGCTACCCCATTTAGTGGGGGTAGAGCCTACTTGCAAGTCTCTCCCACCTTCACAAAAAAAGTTATTCAAGAATATCTCTTTCTCCTATGTGCTTTCATCCCTAACCCTAACCCTTCCGAAAGTCGGAGAAGCTCAAGGATGGTACCGATCGATGCGCGCTACCCCATTTAGTGGGGGTAGAGCCTACTTGCAAGTCTCTCCGACCTTCACAAAAAAAGTTATTCAAGAATATCTCCTCAGATTTGGGGGAATTTCGTCGGTCGACCTCTTCCGAAGGTCGTACAAGCTCGGGGATGGTACCAATCGATCCGCAGGACCCAAATTAGTCCAGATGCAACCACTTTTCAAGTCTCTCCGACCTTCACAAAAAAAGTTATTCAAGAATATCTCTTTCTCCTATGTGCTTTCATCCCTAACCCTAACCCTAACCCTTCCGAAAGTCGGAGAAGCTCAAGGATGGTACCGATCGATGCGCGCTACCCCATTTAGTGGGGGTAGAGCCTACTTGCAAGTCTCTCCGACCTTCACAAAAAAAGTTATTCAAGAATATCTCTTTCTCCTATGTGCTTTCATCCCTAACCCTAACCCTAACCCTTCCGAAAGTCGGAGAAGCTCAAGGATGGTACTGATCGATGCGCGCAACCCCATTTAGTGGGGGTAGAGCCTACTTGCAAGTCTCTCCGACCTTCACAAAAAAAGTTATTCAAGAATATCTCCTCAGATTTGGGGGAATTTCGTCGGTCGACCTCTTCCGAAGGTCGTACAAGCTCGGGGATGGTACCAATCGATCCGCAGGACCCAAATTAGTCCAGATGCAACCACTTTCCAAGTCTCTCCGACCTTCACAAAAAAAGTTATTCAAGAATATCTCTTTCTCCTATGTGCTTTCATCCCTAACCCTAACCCTAACCCTTCCGAAAGTCGGAGAAGCTCAAGGATGGTACCGATCGATGCGCGCTACCCCATTTAGTGGGGGTAGAGCCTACTTGCAAGTCTCTCCGACCTTCACAAAAAAAGTTATTCAAGAATATCTCTTTCTCCTATGTGCTTTCATCCCTAACCCTAACCCTAACCCTTCCGAAAGTCGGAGAAGCTCAAGGATGGTACTGATCGATGCGCGCAACCCCATTTAGTGGGGGTAGAGCCTACTTGCAAGTCTCTCCGACCTTCACAAAAAAAGTTATTCAAGAATATCTCCTCAGATTTGGGGGAATTTCGTCGGTCGACCTCTTCCGAAGGTCGTACAAGCTCGGGGATGGTACCAATCGATCCGCAGGACCCAAATTAGTCCAGATGCAACCACTTTCCAAGTCTCTCCGACCTTCACAAAAAAAGTTATTCAAGAATATCTCTTTCTCCTATGTGCTTTCATCCCTAACCCTAACCCTAACCCTTCCGAAAGTCGGAGAAGCTCAAGGATGGTACCGATCGATGCGCGCTACCCCATTTAGTGGGGGTAGAGCCTACTTGCAAGTCTCTCCGACCTTCACAAAAAAAGTTATTCAAGAATATCTCTTTCTCCTATGTGCTTTCATCCCTAACCCTAACCCTAACCCTTCCGAAAGTCGGAGAAGCTCAAGCATGGTACCGATCGATGCGCGCAACCCCATTTAGTGGGGGTAGAGCCTACTTGCAAGTCTCTCCGACCTTCACAAAAAAAGTTATTCAAGAATATCTCCTCAGATTTGGGGGAATTTCGTCGGTCGACCTCTTCCGAAGGTTGTACAAGCTCGGGGATGGTACCAATCGATCCGCAGGACCCAAATTAGTCCAGATGCAACCACTTTCCAAGTCTCTCCGACCTTCACAAAAAAAGTTATTCAAGAATATCTCTTTCTCCTATGTGCTTTCATCCCTAACCCTAACCCTAACCCTTCCGAAAGTCGGAGAAGCTCAAGGATGGTACCGATCGATGCGCGCTACCCCATTTAGTGGGGGTAGAGCCTACTTGCAAGTCTCTCCGACCTTCACAAAAAAAGTTATTCAAGAATATCTCCTCAGATTTGGGGGAATTTCGTCGGTCGACCTCTTCCGAAGGTCGTACAAGCTCGGGGATGGTACCAATCGATCCGCAGGACCCAAATTAGTCCAGATGCAACCACTTTCCAAGTCTCTCCGACCTTCACAAAAAAAGTTATTCAAGAATATCTCTTTCTCCTATGTGCTTTCATCCCTAACCCTAACCCTAACCCTTCCGAAAGTCGGAGAAGCTCAAGGATGGTACTGATCGATGCGCGCTACCCCATTTAGTGGGGGTAGAGCCTACTTGCAAGTCTCTCCGACCTTCACAAAAAAAGTTATTCAAGAATATCTCTTTCTCCTATGTGCTTTCATCCCTAACCCTAACCCTAACCCTTCCGAAAGTCGGAGAAGCTCAAGGATGGTACCGATCGATGCGCGCTACCCCATTTAGTGGGGGTAGAGCCTACTTGCAAGTCTCTCCGACCTTCACAAAAAAAGTTATTCAAGAATATCTCTTTCTCCTATGTGCTTTCATCCCTAACCCTAACCCTAACCCTTCCGAAAGTCGGAGAAGCTCAAGGATGGTACCGATCGATGCGCGCTACCCCATTTAGTGGGGGTAGAGCCTACTTGCAAGTCTCTCCGACCTTCACAAAAAAAGTTATTCAAGAATATCTCTTTCTCCTATGTGCTTTCATCCCTAACCCTAACCCTAACCCTTCCGAAAGTCGGAGAAGCTCAAGGATGGTACCGATCGATGTGCGCTACCCCATTTAGTGGGGGTAGAGCCTACTTGCAAGTCTCTCCGACCTTCACAAAAAAAGTTATTCAAGAATATCTCCTCAGATTTGGGGGAATTTCGTCGGTCGACCTCTTCCGAAGGTCGTACAAGCTCGGGGATGGTACCAATCGATCCGCAGGACCCAAATTAGTCCAGATGCAACCACTTTCCAAGTCTCTCCGACCTTCACAAAAAAAGTTATTCAAGAATATCTCTTTCTCCTATGTGCTTTCATCCCTAACCCTAACCCTAACCCTTCCGAAAGTCGGAGAAGCTCAAGGATGGTACCGATCGATGCGCGCTACCCCATTTAGTGGGGGTAGAGCCTACTTGCAAGTCTCTCCGACCTTCACAAAAAAAGTTATTCAAGAATATCTCTTTCTCCTATGTGCTTTCATCCCTAACCCTAACCCTAACCCTTCCGAAAGTCGGAGAAGCTCAAGGATGGTACTGATCGATGCGCGCAACCCCATTTAGTGGGGGTAAAGCCTACTTGCAAGTCTCTCCGACCTTCACAAAAAAAGTTATTCAAGAATATCTCCTCAGATTTGGGGGAATTTCGTCGGTCGACCTCTTCCGAAGGTCGTACAAGCTCGGGGATGGTACCAATCGATCCGCAGGACCCAAATTAGTCCAGATGCAACCACTTTCCAAGTCTCTCCGACCTTCACAAAAAAAGTTATTCAAGAATATCTCTTTCTCCTATGTGCTTTCATCCCTAACCCTAACCCTAACCCTTCCGAAAGTCGGAGAAGCTCAAGGATGGTACCGATCGATGCGCGCTACCCCATTTAGTGGGGGTAGAGCCTACTTGCAAGTCTCTCCCACCTTCACAAAAAAAGTTATTCAAGAATATCTCTTTCTCCTATGTGCTTTCATCCCTAACCCTAACCCTTCCGAAAGTCGGAGAAGCTCAAGGATGGTACCGATCGATGCGCGCTACCCCATTTAGTGGGGGTAGAGCCTACTTGCAAGTCTCTCCGACCTTCACAAAAAAAGTTATTCAAGAATATCTCCTCAGATTTGGGGGAATTTCGTCGGTCGACCTCTTCCGAAGGTCGTACAAGCTCGGGGATGGTACCAATCGATCCGCAGGACCCAAATTAGTCCAGATGCAACCACTTTCCAAGTCTCTCCGACCTTCACAAAAAAAGTTATTCAAGAATATCTCTTTCTCCTATGTGCTTTCATCCCTAACCCTAACCCTAACCCTTCCGAAAGTCGGAGAAGCTCAAGGATGGTACCGATCGATGCGCGCTACCCCATTTAGTGGGGGTAGAGCCTACTTGCAAGTCTCTCCGACCTTCACAAAAAAAGTTATTCAAGAATATCTCTTTCTCCTATGTGCTTTCATCCCTAACCCTAACCCTAACCCTTCCGAAAGTCGGAGAAGCTCAAGGATGGTACTGATCGATGCGCGCAACCCCATTTAGTGGGGGTAGAGCCTACTTGCAAGTCTCTCCGACCTTCACAAAAAAAGTTATTCAAGAATATCTCCTCAGATTTGGGGGAATTTCGTCGGTCGACCTCTTCCGAAGGTCGTACAAGCTCGGGGATGGTACCAATCGATCCGCAGGACCCAAATTAGTCCAGATGCAACCACTTTCCAAGTCTCTCCGACCTTCACAAAAAAAGTTATTCAAGAATATCTCTTTCTCCTATGTGCTTTCATCCCTAACCCTAACCCTAACCCTTCCGAAAGTCGGAGAAGCTCAAGGATGGTACCGATCGATGCGCGCTACCCCATTTAGTGGGGGTAGAGCCTACTTGCAAGTCTCTCCGACCTTCACAAAAAAAGTTATTCAAGAATATCTCTTTCTCCTATGTGCTTTCATCCCTAACCCTAACCCTAACCCTTCCGAAAGTCGGAGAAGCTCAAGGATGGTACTGATCGATGCGCGCAACCCCATTTAGTGGGGGTAGAGCCTACTTGCAAGTCTCTCCGACCTTCACAAAAAAAGTTATTCAAGAATATCTCCTCAGATTTGGGGGAATTTCGTCGGTCGACCTCTTCCGAAGGTCGTACAAGCTCGGGGATGGTACCAATCGATCCGCAGGACTCAAATTAGTCCAGATGCAACCACTTTCCAAGTCTCTCCGACCTTCACAAAAAAAGTTATTCAAGAATATCTCTTTCTCCTATGTGCTTTCATCCCTAACCCTAACCCTAACCCTTCCGAAAGTCGGAGAAGCTCAAGGATGGTACCGATCGATGCGCGCTACCCCATTTAGTGGGGGTAGAGCCTACTTGCAAGTCTCTCCCACCTTCACAAAAAAAGTTATTCAAGAATATCTCTTTCTCCTATGTGCTTTCATCCCTAACCCTAACCCTTCCGAAAGTCGGAGAAGCTCAAGGATGGTACCGATCGATGCGCGCTACCCCATTTAGTGGGGGTAGAGCCTACTTGCAAGTCTCTCCGACCTTCACAAAAAAAGTTATTCAAGAATATCTCCTCAGATTTGGGGGAATTTCGTCGGTCGACCTCTTCCGAAGGTCGTACAAGCTCGGGGATGGTACCAATCGATCCGCAGGACCCAAATTAGTCCAGATGCAACCACTTTCCAAGTCTCTCCGACCTTCACAAAAAAAGTT
This sequence comes from Limanda limanda, assembly GCF_963576545.1. NCBI lineage: Eukaryota > Metazoa > Chordata > Actinopteri > Pleuronectiformes > Pleuronectidae > Limanda > Limanda limanda. The sequence goes on from NW_026870532.1 coordinate 283,136, forward strand.
ATTCAAGAATATCTCTTTCTCCTATGTGCTTTCATCCCTAACCCTAACCCTAACCCTTCCGAAAGTCGGAGAAGCTCAAGGATGGTACTGATCGATGCGCGCTACCCCATTTAGTGGGGGTAGAGCCTACTTGCAAGTCTCTCCGACCTTCACAAAAAAAGTTATTCAAGAATATCTCTTTCTCCTATGTGCTTTCATCCCTAACCCTAACCCTAACCCTTCCGAAAGTCGGAGAAGCTCAAGGATGGTACCGATCGATGCGCGCTACCCCATTTAGTGGGGGTAGAGCCTACTTGCAAGTCTCTCCGACCTTCACAAAAAAAGTTATTCAAGAATATCTCTTTCTCCTATGTGCTTTCATCCCTAACCCTAACCCTAACCCTTCCGAAAGTCGGAGAAGCTCAAGGATGGTACCGATCGATGCGCGCTACCCCATTTAGTGGGGGTAGAGCCTACTTGCAAGTCTCTCCGACCTTCACAAAAAAAGTTATTCAAGAATATCTCTTTCTCCTATGTGCTTTCATCCCTAACCCTAACCCTAACCCTTCCGAAAGTCGGAGAAGCTCAAGGATGGTACCGATCGATGTGCGCTACCCCATTTAGTGGGGGTAGAGCCTACTTGCAAGTCTCTCCGACCTTCACAAAAAAAGTTATTCAAGAATATCTCCTCAGATTTGGGGGAATTTCGTCGGTCGACCTCTTCCGAAGGTCGTACAAGCTCGGGGATGGTACCAATCGATCCGCAGGACCCAAATTAGTCCAGATGCAACCACTTTCCAAGTCTCTCCGACCTTCACAAAAAAAGTTATTCAAGAATATCTCTTTCTCCTATGTGCTTTCATCCCTAACCCTAACCCTAACCCTTCCGAAAGTCGGAGAAGCTCAAGGATGGTACCGATCGATGCGCGCTACCCCATTTAGTGGGGGTAGAGCCTACTTGCAAGTCTCTCCGACCTTCACAAAAAAAGTTATTCAAGAATATCTCTTTCTCCTATGTGCTTTCATCCCTAACCCTAACCCTAACCCTTCCGAAAGTCGGAGAAGCTCAAGGATGGTACTGATCGATGCGCGCAACCCCATTTAGTGGGGGTAAAGCCTACTTGCAAGTCTCTCCGACCTTCACAAAAAAAGTTATTCAAGAATATCTCCTCAGATTTGGGGGAATTTCGTCGGTCGACCTCTTCCGAAGGTCGTACAAGCTCGGGGATGGTACCAATCGATCCGCAGGACCCAAATTAGTCCAGATGCAACCACTTTCCAAGTCTCTCCGACCTTCACAAAAAAAGTTATTCAAGAATATCTCTTTCTCCTATGTGCTTTCATCCCTAACCCTAACCCTAACCCTTCCGAAAGTCGGAGAAGCTCAAGGATGGTACCGATCGATGCGCGCTACCCCATTTAGTGGGGGTAGAGCCTACTTGCAAGTCTCTCCCACCTTCACAAAAAAAGTTATTCAAGAATATCTCTTTCTCCTATGTGCTTTCATCCCTAACCCTAACCCTTCCGAAAGTCGGAGAAGCTCAAGGATGGTACCGATCGATGCGCGCTACCCCATTTAGTGGGGGTAGAGCCTACTTGCAAGTCTCTCCGACCTTCACAAAAAAAGTTATTCAAGAATATCTCCTCAGATTTGGGGGAATTTCGTCGGTCGACCTCTTCCGAAGGTCGTACAAGCTCGGGGATGGTACCAATCGATCCGCAGGACCCAAATTAGTCCAGATGCAACCACTTTCCAAGTCTCTCCGACCTTCACAAAAAAAGTTATTCAAGAATATCTCTTTCTCCTATGTGCTTTCATCCCTAACCCTAACCCTAACCCTTCCGAAAGTCGGAGAAGCTCAAGGATGGTACCGATCGATGCGCGCTACCCCATTTAGTGGGGGTAGAGCCTACTTGCAAGTCTCTCCGACCTTCACAAAAAAAGTTATTCAAGAATATCTCTTTCTCCTATGTGCTTTCATCCCTAACCCTAACCCTAACCCTTCCGAAAGTCGGAGAAGCTCAAGGATGGTACTGATCGATGCGCGCAACCCCATTTAGTGGGGGTAGAGCCTACTTGCAAGTCTCTCCGACCTTCACAAAAAAAGTTATTCAAGAATATCTCCTCAGATTTGGGGGAATTTCGTCGGTCGACCTCTTCCGAAGGTCGTACAAGCTCGGGGATGGTACCAATCGATCCGCAGGACCCAAATTAGTCCAGATGCAACCACTTTCCAAGTCTCTCCGACCTTCACAAAAAAAGTTATTCAAGAATATCTCTTTCTCCTATGTGCTTTCATCCCTAACCCTAACCCTAACCCTTCCGAAAGTCGGAGAAGCTCAAGGATGGTACCGATCGATGCGCGCTACCCCATTTAGTGGGGGTAGAGCCTACTTGCAAGTCTCTCCGACCTTCACAAAAAAAGTTATTCAAGAATATCTCTTTCTCCTATGTGCTTTCATCCCTAACCCTAACCCTAACCCTTCCGAAAGTCGGAGAAGCTCAAGGATGGTACTGATCGATGCGCGCAACCCCATTTAGTGGGGGTAGAGCCTACTTGCAAGTCTCTCCGACCTTCACAAAAAAAGTTATTCAAGAATATCTCCTCAGATTTGGGGGAATTTCGTCGGTCGACCTCTTCCGAAGGTCGTACAAGCTCGGGGATGGTACCAATCGATCCGCAGGACTCAAATTAGTCCAGATGCAACCACTTTCCAAGTCTCTCCGACCTTCACAAAAAAAGTTATTCAAGAATATCTCTTTCTCCTATGTGCTTTCATCCCTAACCCTAACCCTAACCCTTCCGAAAGTCGGAGAAGCTCAAGGATGGTACCGATCGATGCGCGCTACCCCATTTAGTGGGGGTAGAGCCTACTTGCAAGTCTCTCCCACCTTCACAAAAAAAGTTATTCAAGAATATCTCTTTCTCCTATGTGCTTTCATCCCTAACCCTAACCCTTCCGAAAGTCGGAGAAGCTCAAGGATGGTACCGATCGATGCGCGCTACCCCATTTAGTGGGGGTAGAGCCTACTTGCAAGTCTCTCCGACCTTCACAAAAAAAGTTATTCAAGAATATCTCCTCAGATTTGGGGGAATTTCGTCGGTCGACCTCTTCCGAAGGTCGTACAAGCTCGGGGATGGTACCAATCGATCCGCAGGACCCAAATTAGTCCAGATGCAACCACTTTCCAAGTCTCTCCGACCTTCACAAAAAAAGTTATTCAAGAATATCTCTTTCTCCTATGTGCTTTCATCCCTAACCCTAACCCTAACCCTTCCGAAAGTCGGAGAAGCTCAAGGATGGTACCGATCGATGCGCGCTACCCCATTTAGTGGGGGTAGAGCCTACTTGCAAGTCTCTCCGACCTTCACAAAAAAAGTTATTCAAGAATATCTCTTTCTCCTATGTGCTTTCATCCCTAACCCTAACCCTAACCCTTACGAAAGTCGGAGAAGCTCAAGGATGGTACCGATCGATGCGCGCTACCCCATTTAGTGGGGGTAGAGCCTACTTGCAAGTCTCTCCGACCTTCACAAAAAAAGTTATTCAAGAATATCTCTTTCTCCTATGTGCTTTCATCCCTAACCCTAACCCTAACCCTTCCGAAAGTCGGAGAAGCTCAAGGATGGTACCGATCGATGCGCGCTACCCCATTTAGTGGGGGTAGAGCCTACTTGCAAGTCTCTCCGACCTTCACAAAAAAAGTTATTCAAGAATATCTCTTTCTCCTATGTGCTTTCATCCCTAACCCTAACCCTAACCCTTCCGAAAGTCGGAGAAGCTCAAGGATGGTACTGATCGATGCGCGCAACCCCATTTAGTGGGGGTAGAGCCTACTTGCAAGTCTCTCCGACCTTCACAAAAAAAGTTATTCAAGAATATCTCCTCAGATTTGGGGGAATTTCGTCGGTCGACCTCTTCCGAAGGTCGTACAAGCTCGGGGATGGTACCAATCGATCCGCAGGACCCAAATTAGTCCAGATGCAACCACTTTCCAAGTCTCTCCGACCTTCACAAAAAAAGTTATTCAAGAATATCTCTTTCTCCTATGTGCTTTCATCCCTAACCCTAACCCTAACCCTTCCGAAAGTCGGAGAAGCTCAAGGATGGTACCGATCGATGCGCGCTACCCCATTTAGTGGGGGTAGAGCCTACTTGCAAGTCTCTCCGACCTTCACAAAAAAAGTTATTCAAGAATATCTCTTTCTCCTATGTGCTTTCATCCCTAACCCTAACCCTAACCCTTCCGAAAGTCGGAGAAGCTCAAGGATGGTACTGATCGATGCGCGCAACCCCATTTAGTGGGGGTAGAGCCTACTTGCAAGTCTCTCCGACCTTCACAAAAAAAGTTATTCAAGAATATCTCCTCAGATTTGGGGGAATTTCGTCGGTCGACCTCTTCCGAAGGTCGTACAAGCTCGGGGATGGTACCAATCGATCCGCAGGACCCAAATTAGTCCAGATGCAACCACTTTCCAAGTCTCTCCGACCTTCACAAAAAAAGTTATTCAAGAATATCTCTTTCTCCTATGTGCTTTCATCCCTAACCCTAACCCTAACCCTTCCGAAAGTCGGAGAAGCTCAAGCATGGTACCGATCGATGCGCGCAACCCCATTTAGTGGGGGTAGAGCCTACTTGCAAGTCTCTCCGACCTTCACAAAAAAAGTTATTCAAGAATATCTCCTCAGATTTGGGGGAATTTCGTCGGTCGACCTCTTCCGAAGGTTGTACAAGCTCGGGGATGGTACCAATCGATCCGCAGGACCCAAATTAGTCCAGATGCAACCACTTTCCAAGTCTCTCCGACCTTCACAAAAAAAGTTATTCAAGAATATCTCTTTCTCCTATGTGCTTTCATCCCTAACCCTAACCCTAACCCTTCCGAAAGTCGGAGAAGCTCAAGGATGGTACCGATCGATGCGCGCTACCCCATTTAGTGGGGGTAGAGCCTACTTGCAAGTCTCTCCGACCTTCACAAAAAAAGTTATTCAAGAATATCTCCTCAGATTTGGGGGAATTTCGTCGGTCGACCTCTTCCGAAGGTCGTACAAGCTCGGGGATGGTACCAATCGATCCGCAGGACCCAAATTAGTCCAGATGCAACCACTTTCCAAGTCTCTCCGACCTTCACAAAAAAAGTTATTCAAGAATATCTCTTTCTCCTATGTGCTTTCATCCCTAACCCTAACCCTAACCCTTCCGAAAGTCGGAGAAGCTCAAGGATGGTACTGATCGATGCGCGCTACCCCATTTAGTGGGGGTAGAGCCTACTTGCAAGTCTCTCCGACCTTCACAAAAAAAGTTATTCAAGAATATCTCTTTCTCCTATGTGCTTTCATCCCTAACCCTAACCCTAACCCTTCCGAAAGTCGGAGAAGCTCAAGGATGGTACCGATCGATGCGCGCTACCCCATTTAGTGGGGGTAGAGCCTACTTGCAAGTCTCTCCGACCTTCACAAAAAAAGTTATTCAAGAATATCTCTTTCTCCTATGTGCTTTCATCCCTAACCCTAACCCTAACCCTTACGAAAGTCGGAGAAGCTCAAGGATGGTACCGATCGATGCGCGCTACCCCATTTAGTGGGGGTAGAGCCTACTTGCAAGTCTCTCCGACCTTCACAAAAAAAGTTATTCAAGAATATCTCTTTCTCCTATGTGCTTTCATCCCTAACCCTAACCCTAACCCTTCCGAAAGTCGGAGAAGCTCAAGGATGGTACCGATCGATGCGCGCTACCCCATTTAGTGGGGGTAGAGCCTACTTGCAAGTCTCTCCGACCTTCACAAAAAAAGTTATTCAAGAATATCTCTTTCTCCTATGTGCTTTCATCCCTAACCCTAACCCTAACCCTTACGAAAGTCGGAGAAGCTCAAGGATGGTACCGATCGATGCGCGCTACCCCATTTAGTGGGGGTAGAGCCTACTTGCAAGTCTCTCCGACCTTCACAAAAAAAGTTATTCAAGAATATCTCTTTCTCCTATGTGCTTTCATCCCTAACCCTAACCCTAACCCTTCCGAAAGTCGGAGAAGCTCAAGGATGGTACCGATCGATGCGCGCTACCCCATTTAGTGGGGGTAGAGCCTACTTGCAAGTCTCTCCGACCTTCACAAAAAAAGTTATTCAAGAATATCTCTTTCTCCTATGTGCTTTCATCCCTAACCCTAACCCTAACCCTTCCGAAAGTCGGAGAAGCTCAAGCATGGTACCGATCGATGCGCGCAACCCCATTTAGTGGGGGTAGAGCCTACTTGCAAGTCTCTCCGACCTTCACAAAAAAAGTTATTCAAGAATATCTCCTCAGATTTGGGGGAATTTCGTCGGTCGACCTCTTCCGAAGGTTGTACAAGCTCGGGGATGGTACCAATCGATCCGCAGGACCCAAATTAGTCCAGATGCAACCACTTTCCAAGTCTCTCCGACCTTCACAAAAAAAGTTATTCAAGAATATCTCTTTCTCCTATGTGCTTTCATCCCTAACCCTAACCCTAACCCTTCCGAAAGTCGGAGAAGCTCAAGGATGGTACCGATCGATGCGCGCTACCCCATTTAGTGGGGGTAGAGCCTACTTGCAAGTCTCTCCGACCTTCACAAAAAAAGTTATTCAAGAATATCTCCTCAGATTTGGGGGAATTTCGTCGGTCGACCTCTTCCGAAGGTCGTACAAGCTCGGGGATGGTACCAATCGATCCGCAGGACCCAAATTAGTCCAGATGCAACCACTTTCCAAGTCTCTCCGACCTTCACAAAAAAAGTTATTCAAGAATATCTCTTTCTCCTATGTGCTTTCATCCCTAACCCTAACCCTAACCCTTCCGAAAGTCGGAGAAGCTCAAGGATGGTACTGATCGATGCGCGCTACCCCATTTAGTGGGGGTAGAGCCTACTTGCAAGTCTCTCCGACCTTCACAAAAAAAGTTATTCAAGAATATCTCTTTCTCCTATGTGCTTTCATCCCTAACCCTAACCCTAACCCTTCCGAAAGTCGGAGAAGCTCAAGGATGGTACCGATCGATGCGCGCTACCCCATTTAGTGGGGGTAGAGCCTACTTGCAAGTCTCTCCGACCTTCACAAAAAAAGTTATTCAAGAATATCTCTTTCTCCTATGTGCTTTCATCCCTAACCCTAACCCTAACCCTTACGAAAGTCGGAGAAGCTCAAGGATGGTACCGATCGATGCGCGCTACCCCATTTAGTGGGGGTAGAGCCTACTTGCAAGTCTCTCCGACCTTCACAAAAAAAGTTATTCAAGAATATCTCTTTCTCCTATGTGCTTTCATCCCTAACCCTAACCCTAACCCTTCCGAAAGTCGGAGAAGCTCAAGGATGGTACCGATCGATGCGCGCTACCCCATTTAGTGGGGGTAGAGCCTACTTGCAAGTCTCTCCGACCTTCACAAAAAAAGTTATTCAAGAATATCTCTTTCTCCTATGTGCTTTCATCCCTAACCCTAACCCTAACCCTTACGAAAGTCGGAGAAGCTCAAGGATGGTACCGATCGATGCGCGCTACCCCATTTAGTGGGGGTAGAGCCTACTTGCAAGTCTCTCCGACCTTCACAAAAAAAGTTATTCAAGAATATCTCTTTCTCCTATGTGCTTTCATCCCTAACCCTAACCCTAACCCTTCCGAAAGTCGGAGAAGCTCAAGGATGGTACCGATCGATGCGCGCTACCCCATTTAGTGGGGGTAGAGCCTACTTGCAAGTCTCTCCGACCTTCACAAAAAAAGTTATTCAAGAATATCTCTTTCTCCTATGTGCTTTCATCCCTAACCCTAACCCTAACCCTTCCGAAAGTCGGAGAAGCTCAAGGATGGTACTGATCGATGCGCGCAACCCCATTTAGTGGGGGTAGAGCCTACTTGCAAGTCTCTCCGACCTTCACAAAAAAAGTTATTCAAGAATATCTCCTCAGATTTGGGGGAATTTCGTCGGTCGACCTCTTCCGAAGGTCGTACAAGCTCGGGGATGGTACCAATCGATCCGCAGGACCCAAATTAGTCCAGATGCAACCACTTTCCAAGTCTCTCCGACCTTCACAAAAAAAGTTATTCAAGAATATCTCTTTCTCCTATGTGCTTTCATCCCTAACCCTAACCCTAACCCTTCCGAAAGTCGGAGAAGCTCAAGGATGGTACCGATCGATGCGCGCTACCCCATTTAGTGGGGGTAGAGCCTACTTGCAAGTCTCTCCGACCTTCACAAAAAAAGTTATTCAAGAATATCTCTTTCTCCTATGTGCTTTCATCCCTAACCCTAACCCTAACCCTTCCGAAAGTCGGAGAAGCTCAAGGATGGTACTGATCGATGCGCGCAACCCCATTTAGTGGGGGTAGAGCCTACTTGCAAGTCTCTCCGACCTTCACAAAAAAAGTTATTCAAGAATATCTCCTCAGATTTGGGGGAATTTCGTCGGTCGACCTCTTGCGAAGGTCGTACAAGCTCGGGGATGGTACCAATCGATCCGCAGGACCCAAATTAGTCCAGATGCAACCACTTTCCAAGTCTCTCCGACCTTCACAAAAAAAGTTATTCAAGAATATCTCTTTCTCCTATGTGCTTTCATCCCTAACCCTAACCCTAACCCTTCCGAAAGTCGGAGAAGCTCAAGCATGGTACCGATCGATGCGCGCAACCCCATTTAGTGGGGGTAGAGCCTACTTGCAAGTCTCTCCGACCTTCACAAAAAAAGTTATTCAAGAATATCTCCTCAGATTTGGGGGAATTTCGTCGGTCGACCTCTTCCGAAGGTTGTACAAGCTCGGGGATGGTACCAATCGATCCGCAGGACCCAAATTAGTCCAGATGCAACCACTTTCCAAGTCTCTCCGACCTTCACAAAAAAAGTTATTCAAGAATATCTCTTTCTCCTATGTGCTTTCATCCCTAACCCTAACCCTAACCCTTCCGAAAGTCGGAGAAGCTCAAGGATGGTACCGATCGATGCGCGCTACCCCATTTAGTGGGGGTAGAGCCTACTTGCAAGTCTCTCCGACCTTCACAAAAAAAGTTATTCAAGAATATCTCCTCAGATTTGGGGGAATTTCGTCGGTCGACCTCTTCCGAAGGTCGTACAAGCTCGGGGATGGTACCAATCGATCCGCAGGACCCAAATTAGTCCAGATGCAACCACTTTCCAAGTCTCTCCGACCTTCACAAAAAAAGTTATTCAAGAATATCTCTTTCTCCTATGTGCTTTCATCCCTAACCCTAACCCTAACCCTTCCGAAAGTCGGAGAAGCTCAAGGATGGTACCGATCGATGCGCGCTACCCCATTTAGTGGGGGTAGAGCCTACTTGCAAGTCTCTCCGACCTTCACAAAAAAAGTTATTCAAGAATATCTCTTTCTCCTATGTGCTTTCATCCCTAACCCTAACCCTAACCCTTACGAAAGTCGGAGAAGCTCAAGGATGGTACCGATCGATGCGCGCTACCCCATTTAGTGGGGGTAGAGCCTACTTGCAAGTCTCTCCGACCTTCACAAAAAAAGTTATTCAAGAATATCTCCTCAGATTTGGGGGAATTTCGTCGGTCGACCTCTTCCGAAGGTCGTACAAGCTCGGGGATGGTACCAATCGATCCGCAGGACCCAAATTAGTCCAGATGCAACCACTTTCCAAGTCTCTCCGACCTTCACAAAAAAAGTTATTCAAGAATATCTCTTTCTCCTATGTGCTTTCATCCCTAACCCTAACCCTAACCCTTCCGAAAGTCGGAGAAGCTCAAGGATGGTACCGATCGATGCGCGCTACCCCATTTAGTGGGGGTACAGCCTACTTGCAAGTCTCTCCGACCTTCACAAAAAAAGTTATTCAAGAATATCTCTTTCTCCTATGTGCTTTCATCCCTAACCCTAACCCTAACCCTTCCGAAAGTCGGAGAAGCTCAAGGATGGTACCGATCGATGCGCGCTACCCCATTTAGTGGGGGTAGAGCCTACTTGCAAGTCTCTCCGACCTTCACAAAAAAAGTTATTCAAGAATATCTCTTTCTCCTATGTGCTTTCATCCCTAACCCTAACCCTAACCCTTCCGAAAGTCGGAGAAGCTCAAGGATGGTACCGATCGATGCGCGCTACCCCATTTAGTGGGGGTAGAGCCTACTTGCAAGTCTCTCCGACCTTCACAAAAAAAGTTATTCAAGAATATCTCTTTCTCCTATGTGCTTTCATCCCTAACCCTAACCCTAACCCTTCCGAAAGTCGGAGAAGCTCAAGGATGGTACTGATCGATGCGCGCAACCCCATTTAGTGGGGGTAGAGCCTACTTGCAAGTCTCTCCGACCTTCACAAAAAAAGTTATTCAAGAATATCTCCTCAGATTTGGGGGAATTTCGTCGGTCGACCTCTTCCGAAGGTCGTACAAGCTCATGGGTGGTACCAATCGATCCGCAGGACCCAAATTAGTCCAGATGCAACCACTTTCCAAGTCTCTCCGACCTTCACAAAAAAAGTTATTCAAGAATATCTCTTTCTCCTATGTGCTTTCATCCCTAACCCTAACCCTAACCCTTCCGAAAGTCGGAGAAGCTCAAGGATGGTACCGATCGATGCGCGCTACCCCATTTAGTGGGGGTAGAGCCTACTTGCAAGTCTCTCCGACCTTCACAAAAAAAGTTATTCAAGAATATCTCTTTCTCCTATGTGCTTTCATCCCTAACCCTAACCCTTACGAAAGTCGGAGAAGCTCAAGGATGGTACCGATCGATGTGCGCAACCCCATTTAGTGGGGGTAGAGCCTACTTGCAAGTCTCTCCGACCTTCACAAAAAAAGTTATTCAAGAATATCTCCTCAGATTTGGGGGAATTTCGTCGGTCGACCTCTTCCGAAGGTTGTACAAGCTCGGGGATGGTACCAATCGATCCGCAGGACCCAAATTAGTCCAGATGCAACCACTTTCCAAGTCTCTCCGACCTTCACAAAAAAAGTTATTCAAGAATATCTCTTTCTCCTATGTGCTTTCATCCCTAACCCTAACCCTAACCCTTCCGAAAGTCGGAGAAGCTCAAGGATGGTACCGATCGATGCGCGCTACCCCATTTAGTGGGGGTAGAGCCTACTTGCAAGTCTCTCCGACCTTCACAAAAAAAGTTATTCAAGAATATCTCTTTCTCCTATGTGCTTTCATCCCTAACCCTAACCCTAACCCTTCCGAAAGTCGGAGAAGCTCAAGGATGGTACCGATCGATGCGCGCAACCCCATTTAGTGGGGGTAGAGCCTACTTGCAAGTCTCTCCGACCTTCACAAAAAAAGTTATTCAAGAATATCTCCTCAGATTTGGGGGAATTTCGTCGGTCGACCTCTTCCGAAGGTTGTACAAGCTCGGGGATGGTACCAATCGATCCGCAGGACCCAAATTAGTCCAGATGCAACCACTTTCCAAGTCTCTCCGACCTTCACAAAAAAAGTTATTCAAGAATATCTCTTTCTCCTATGTGCTTTCATCCCTAACCCTAACCCTAACCCTTCCGAAAGTCGGAGAAGCTCAAGGATGGTACCGATCGATGCGCGCTACCCCATTTAGTGGGGGTAGAGCCTACTTGCAAGTCTCTCCGACCTTCACAAAAAAAGTTATTCAAGAATATCTCCTCAGATTTGGGGGAATTTCGTCGGTCGACCTCTTCCGAAGGTCGTACAAGCTCGGGGATGGTACCAATCGATCCGCAGGACCCAAATTAGTCCAGATGCAACCACTTTCCAAGTCTCTCCGACCTTCACAAAAAAAGTTATTCAAGAATATCTCTTTCTCCTATGTGCTTTCATCCCTAACCCTAACCCTAACCCTTCCGAAAGTCGGAGAAGCTCAAGGATGGTACTGATCGATGCGCGCTACCCCATTTAGTGGGGGTAGAGCCTACTTGCAAGTCTCTCCGACCTTCACAAAAAAAGTTATTCAAGAATATCTCTTTCTCCTATGTGCTTTCATCCCTAACCCTAACCCTAACCCTTCCGAAAGTCGGAGAAGCTCAAGGATGGTACCGATCGATGCGCGCTACCCCATTTAGTGGGGGTAGAGCCTACTTGCAAGTCTCTCCGACCTTCACAAAAAAAGTTATTCAAGAATATCTCTTTCTCCTATGTGCTTTCATCCCTAACCCTAACCCTAACCCTTCCGAAAGTCGGAGAAGCTCAAGGATGGTACCGATCGATGCGCGCTACCCCATTTAGTGGGGGTAGAGCCTACTTGCAAGTCTCTCCGACCTTCACAAAAAAAGTTATTCAAGAATATCTCTTTCTCCTATGTGCTTTCATCCCTAACCCTAACCCTAACCCTTCCGAAAGTCGGAGAAGCTCAAGGATGGTACTGATCGATGCGCGCAACCCCATTTAGTGGGAGTAGAGCCTACTTGCAAGTCTCTCCGACCTTCACAAAAAAAGTTATTCAAGAATATCTCCTCAGATTTGGGGGAATTTCGTCGGTCGACCTCTTCCGAAGGTTGTACAAGCTCGGGGATGGTACCAATCGATCCGCAGGACCCAAATTAGTCCAGATGCAACCACTTTCCAAGTCTCTCCGACCTTCACAAAAAAAGTTATTCAAGAATATCTCTTTCTCCTATGTGCTTTCATCCCTAACCCTAACCCTAACCCTTCCGAAAGTCGGAGAAGCTCAAGGATGGTACCGATCGATGCGCGCTACCCCATTTAGTGGGGGTAGAGCCTACTTGCAAGTCTCTCCGACCTTCACAAAAAAAGTTATTCAAGAATATCTCTTTCTCCTATGTGCTTTCATCCCTAACCCTAACCCTAACCCTTCCGAAAGTCGGAGAAGCTCAAGGATGGTACCGATCGATGCGCGCTACCCCATTTAGTGGGGGTAGAGCCTACTTGCAAGTCTCTCCGACCTTCACAAAAAAAGTTATTCAAGAATATCTCCTCAGATTTGGGGGAATTTCGTCGGTCGACCTCTTCCGAAGGTCGTACAAGCTCGGGGATGGTACCAATCGATCCGCAGGACCCAAATTAGTCCAGATGCAACCACTTTCCAAGTCTCTCCGACCTTCACAAAAAAAGTTATTCAAGAATATCTCTTTCTCCTATGTGCTTTCATCCCTAACCCTAACCCTAACCCTTCCGAAAGTCGGAAAAGCTCAAAGATGGTACCGATCGATGCGCGCTACCCCATTTAGTGGGGGTAGAGCCTACTTGCAAGTCTCTCCGACCTTCACAAAAAAAGTTATTCAAGAATATCTCTTTCTCCTATGTGCTTTCATCCCTAACCCTAACCCTAACCCTTCCGAAAGTCGGAGAAGCTCAAGGATGGTACCGATCGATGCGCGCTACCCCATTTAGTGGGGGTAGAGCCTACTTGCAAGTCTCTCCGACCTTCTCAAAAAAAGTTATTCAAGAATATCTCTTTCTCCTATGTGCTTTCATCCCTAACCCTAACCCTAACCCTTCCGAAAGTCGGAGAAGCTCAAGGATGGTACCGATCGATGCGCGCTACCCCATTTAGTGGGGGTAGAGCCTACTTGCAAGTCTCTCCGACCTTCACAAAAAAAGTTATTCAAGAATATCTCTTTCTCCTATGTGCTTTCATCCCTAACCCTAACCCTAACCCTAACCCTTCCGAAAGTCGGAGAAGCTCAAGGATGGTACTGATCGATGCGCGCAACCCCATTTAGTGGGGGTAGAGCCTACTTGCAAGTCTCTCCGACCTTCACAAAAAAAGTTATTCAAGAATATCTCCTCAGATTTGGGGGAATTTCGTCGGTCGACCTCTTCCGAAGGTCGTACAAGCTCGGGGATGGTACCAATCGATCCGCAGGACCCAAATTAGTCCAGATGCAACCACTTTCCAAGTCTCTCCGACCTTCACAAAAAAAGTTATTCAAGAATATCTCTTTCTCCTATGTGCTTTCATCCCTAACCCTAACCCTAACCCTTCCGAAAGTCGGAGAAGCTCAAGGATGGTACCGATCGATGCGCGCTACCCCATTTAGTGGGGGTAGAGCCTACTTGCAAGTCTCTCCGACCTTCACAAAAAAAGTTATTCAAGAATATCTCTTTCTCCTATGTGCTTTCATCCCTAACCCTAACCCTAACCCTTCCGAAAGTCGGAGAAGCTCAAGGATGGTACCGATCGATGCGCGCTACCCCATTTAGTGGGGGTAGAGCCTACTTGCAAGTCTCTCCGACCTTCACAAAAAAAGTTATTCAAGAATATCTCTTTCTCCTATGTGCTTTCATCCCTAACCCTAACCCTAACCCTTCCGAAAGTCGGAGAAGCTCAAGGATGGTACCGATCGATGCGCGCTACCCCATTTAGTGGGGGTAGAGCCTACTTGCAAGTCTCTCCGACCTTCACAAAAAAAGTTATTCAAGAATATCTCCTCAGATTTGGGGGAATTTCGTCGGTCGACCTCTTCCGAAGGTCGTACAAGCTCGGGGATGGTACCAATCGATCCGCAGGACCCAAATTAGTCCAGATGCAACCACTTTCCAAGTCTCTCCGACCTTCACAAAAAAAGTTATTCAAGAATATCTCTTTCTCCTATGTGCTTTCATCCCTAACCCTAACCCTAACCCTTCCGAAAGTCGGAGAAGCTCAAGGATGGTACCGATCGATGCGCGCTACCCCATTTAGTGGGGGTAGAGCCTACTTGCAAGTCTCTCCGACCTTCACAAAAAAAGTTATTCAAGAATATCTCTTTCTCCTATGTGCTTTCATCCCTAACCCTAACCCTAACCCTTCCGAAAGTCGGAGAAGCTCAAGGATGGTACCGATCGATGCGCGCTACCCCATTTAGTGGGGGTAGAGCCTACTTGCAAGTCTCTCCGACCTTCACAAAAAAAGTTATTCAAGAATATCTCTTTCTCCTATGTGCTTTCATCCCTAACCCTAACCCTAACCCTTCCGAAAGTCGGAGAAGCTCAAGGATGGTACCGATCGATGCGCGCTACCCCATTTAGTGGGGGTAGAGCCTACTTGCAAGTCTCTCCGACCTTCACAAAAAAAGTTATTCAAGAATATCTCCTCAGATTTGGGGGAATTTCGTCGGTCGACCTCTTCCGAAGGTCGTACAAGCTCGGAGATGGTATCAATCGATCCGCAGGACCCAAATTAGTCCAGATGCAACCACTTTCCAAGTCTCTCCGACCTTCACAAAAAAAGTTATTCAAGAATATCTCTTTCTCCTATGTGCTTTCATCCCTAACCCTAACCCTAACCCTTCCGAAAGTCGGAGAAGCTCAAGGATGGTACCGATCGATGCGCGCTACCCCATTTAGTGGGGGTAGAGCCTACTTGCAAGTCTCTCCGACCTTCACAAAAAAAGTTATTCAAGAATATCTCTTTCTCCTATGTGCTTTCATCCCTAACCCTAACCCTAACCCTTCCGAAAGTCGGAGAAGCTCAAGGATGGTACCGATCGATGCGCGCAACCCCATTTAGTGGGGGTAGAGCCTACTTGCAAGTCTCTCCGACCTTCACAAAAAAAGTTATTCAAGAATATCTCCTCAGATTTGGGGGAATTTCGTCGGTCGACCTCTTCCGAAGGTCGTACAAGCTCGGGGATGGTACCAATCGATCCGCAGGACCCAAATTAGTCCAGATGCAACCACTTTCCAAGTCTCTCCGACCTTCACAAAAAAAGTTATTCAAGAATATCTCTTTCTCCTATGTGCTTTCATCCCTAACCCTAACCCTAACCCTTCCGAAAGTCGGAGAAGCTCAAGGATGGTACCGATCGATGCGCGCTACCCCATTTAGTGGGGGTAGAGCCTACTTGCAAGTTTCTCCGACCTTCACAAAAAAAGTTATTCAAGAATATCTCCTCAGATTTGGGGGAATTTCGTCGGTCGACCTCTTCCGAAGGTCGTACAAGCTCGGGGATGGTACCAATCGATCCGCAGGACCCAAATTAGTCCAGATGCAACCACTTTCCAAGTCTCTCCGACCTTCACAAAAAAAGTTATTCAAGAATATCTCTTTCTCCTATGTGCTTTCATCCCTAACCCTAACCCTAACCCTTCCGAAAGTCGGAGAAGCTCAAGGATGGTACCGATCGATGCGCGCTACCCCATTTAGTGGGGGTATAGCCTACTTGCAAGTCTCTCCGACCTTCACAAAAAAAGTTATTCAAGAATATCTCTTTCTCCTATGTGCTTTCATCCCTAACCCTAACCCTAACCCTTCCGAAAGTCGGAGAAGCTCAAGGATGGTACCGATCGATGCGCGCTACCCCATTTAGTGGGGGTAGAGCCTACTTGCAAGTCTCTCCGACCTTCACAAAAAAAGTTATTCAAGAATATCTCTTTCTCCTATGTGCTTTCATCCCTAACCCTAACCCTAACCCTTCCGAAAGTCGGAGAAGCTCAAGGATGGTACCGATCGATGCGCGCTACCCCATTTAGTGGGGGTAGAGCCTACTTGCAAGTCTCTCCGACCTTCACAAAAAAAGTTATTCAAGAATATCTCTTTCTCCTATGTGCTTTCATCCCTAACCCTAACCCTAACCCTTCCGAAAGTCGGAGAAGCTCAAAGATGGTACCGATCGATGCGCGCTACCCCATTTAGTGGGGGTAGAGCCTACTTGCAAGTCTCTCCGACCTTCACAAAAAAAGTTATTCAAGAATATCTCTTTCTCCTATGTGCTTTCATCCCTAACCCTAACCCTAACCCTTCCGAAAGTCGGAGAAGCTCAAGGATGGTACCGATCGATGCGCGCAACCCCATTTAGTGGGGGTAGAGCCTACTTGCAAGTCTCTCCGACCTTCACAAAAAAAGTTATTCAAGAATATCTCCTCAGATTTGGGGGAATTTCGTCGGTCGACCTCTTCCGAAGGTCGTACAAGCTCGGGGATGGTACCAATCGATCCGCAGGACCCAAATTAGTCCAGATGCAACCACTTTCCAAGTCTCTCCGACCTTCACAAAAAAAGTTATTCAAGAATATCTCTTTCTCCTATGTGCTTTCATCCCTAACCCTAACCCTAACCCTTCCGAAAGTCGGAGAAGCTCAAGGATGGTACCGATCGATGCGCGCTACCCCATTTAGTGGGGGTAGAGCCTACTTGCAAGTCTCTCCGACCTTCACAAAAAAAGTTATTCAAGAATATCTCTTTCTCCTATGTGCTTTCATCCCTAACCCTAACCCTAACCCTTCCGAAAGTCGGAGAAGCTCAAGGATAGTACCGATCGATGCGCGCTACCCCATTTAGTGGGGGTAGAGCCTACTTGCAAGTCTCTCCGACCTTCACAAAAAAAGTTATTCAAGAATATCTCTTTCTCCTATGTGCTTTCATCCCTAACCCTAACCCTAACCCTTCCGAAAGTCGGAGAAGCTCAAGGATGGTACCGATCGATGCGCGCTACCCCATTTAGTGGGGGTAGAGCCTACTTGCAAGTCTCTCCGACCTTCACAAAAAAAGTTATTCAAGAATATCTCTTTCTCCTATGTGCTTTCATCCCTAACCCTAACCCTAACCCTTCCGAAAGTCGGAGAAGCTCAAGGATGGTACCGATCGATGCGCGCAACCCCATTTAGTGGGGGTAGAGCCTACTTGCAAGTCTCTCCGACCTTCACAAAAAAAGTTATTCAAGAATATCTCCTCAGATTTGGGGGAATTTCGTCGGTCGACCTCTTCCGAAGGTCGTACAAGCTCGGGGATGGTACCAATCGATCCGCAGGACCCAAATTAGTCCAGATGCAACCACTTTCCAAGTCTCTCCGACCTTCACAAAAAAAGTTATTCAAGAATATCTCTTTCTCCTATGTGCTTTCATCCCTAACCCTAACCCTAACCCTTCCGAAAGTCGGAGAAGCTCAAGGATGGTACTGATCGATGCGCGCTACCCCATTTAGTGGGGGTAGAGCCTACTTGCAAGTCTCTCCGACCTTCACAAAAAAAGTTATTCAAGAATATCTCTTTCTCCTATGTGCTTTCATCCCTAACCCTAACCCTAACCCTTCCGAAAGTCGGAGAAGCTCAAGGATGGTACCGATCGATGCGCGCTACCCCATTTAGTGGGGGTAGAGCCTACTTGCAAGTCTCTCCGACCTTCACAAAAAAAGTTATTCAAGAATATCTCTTTCTCCTATGTGCTTTCATCCCTAACCCTAACCCTAACCCTTCCGAAAGTCGGAGAAGCTCAAGGATGGTACCGATCGATGCGCGCTACCCCATTTAGTGGGGGTAGAGCCTACTTGCAAGTCTCTCCGACCTTCACAAAAAAAGTTATTCAAGAATATCTCTTTCTCCTATGTGCTTTCATCCCTAACCCTAACCCTAACCCTTCCGAAAGTCGGAGAAGCTCAAGGATGGTACCGATCGATGCGCGCAACCCCATTTAGTGGGGGTAGAGCCTACTTGCAAGTCTCTCCGACCTTCACAAAAAAAGTTATTCAAGAATATCTCCTCAGATTTGGGGGAATTTCGTCGGTCGACCTCTTCCGAAGGTCGTACAAGCTCGGGGATGGTACCAATCGATCCGCAGGACCCAAATTAGTCCAGATGCAACCACTTTCCAAGTCTCTCCGACCTTCACAAAAAAAGTTATTCAAGAATATCTCTTTCTCCTATGTGCTTTCATCCCTAACCCTAACCCTAACCCTTCCGAAAGTCGGAGAAGCTCAAGGATGGTACCGATCGATGCGCGCTACCCCATTTAGTGGGGGTAGAGCCTACTTGCAAGTCTCTCCGACCTTCACAAAAAAAGTTATTCAAGAATATCTCTTTCTCCTATGTGCTTTCATCCCTAACCCTAACCCTAACCCTTCCGAAAGTCGGAGAAGCTCAAGGATGGTACCGATCGATGCGCGCAACCCCATTTAGTGGGGGTAGAGCCTACTTGCAAGTCTCTCCGACCTTCACAAAAAAAGTTATTCAAGAATATCTCTTTCTCCTATGTGCTTTCATCCCTAACCCTAACCCTAACCCTTCCGAAAGTCGGAGAAGCTCAAGGATGGTACTGATCGATGCGCGCAACCCCATTTAGTGGGGGTAGAGCCTACTTGCAAGTCTCTCCGACCTTCACAAAAAAAGTTATTCAAGAATATCTCCTCAGATTTGGGGGAATTTCGTCGGTCGACCTCTTCCGAAGGTCGTACAAGCTCGGGGATGGTACCAATCGATCCGCAGGACCCAAATTAGTCCAGATGCAACCACTTTCCAAGTCTCTCCGACCTTCACAAAAAAAGTTATTCAAGAATATCTCTTTCTCCTATGTGCTTTCATCCCTAACCCTAACCCTAACCCTTCCGAAAGTCGGAGAAGCTCAAGGATGGTACCGATCGATGCGCGCTACCCCATTTAGTGGGGGTAGAGCCTACTTGCAAGTCTCTCCGACCTTCACAAAAAAAGTTATTCAAGAATATCTCTTTCTCCTATGTGCTTTCATCCCTAACCCTAACCCTAACCCTTCCGAAAGTCGGAGAAGCTCAAGGATGGTACCGATCGATGCGCGCAACCCCATTTAGTGGGGGTAGAGCCTACTTGCAAGTCTCTCCGACCTTCACAAAAAAAGTTATTCAAGAATATCTCCTCAGATTTGGGGGAATTTCGTCGGTCGACCTCTTCCGAAGGTCGTACAAGCTCGGGGATGGTACCAATCGATCCGCAGGACCCAAATTAGTCCAGATGCAACCACTTTCCAAGTCTCTCCGACCTTCACAAAAAAAGTTATTCAAGAATATCTCTTTCTCCTATGTGCTTTCATCCCTAACCCTAACCCTAACCCTTCCGAAAGTCGGAGAAGCTCAAGGATGGTACCGATCGATGCGCGCTACCCCATTTAGTGGGGGTAGAGCCTACTTGCAAGTCTCTCCGACCTTCACAAAAAAAGTTATTCAAGAATATCTCTTTCTCCTATGTGCTTTCATCCCTAACCCTAACCCTAACCCTTCCGAAAGTCGGAGAAGCTCAAGGATGGTACCGATCGATGCGCGCAACCCCATTTAGTGGGGGTAGAGCCTACTTGCAAGTCTCTCCGACCTTCACAAAAAAAGTTATTCAAGAATATCTCCTCAGATTTGGGGGAATTTCGTCGGTCGACCTCTTCCGAAGGTCGTACAAGCTCGGGGATGGTACCAATCGATTCGCAGGACCCAAATTAGTCCAGATGCAACCACTTTCCAAGTCTCTCCGACCTTCACAAAAAAAGTTATTCAAGAATATCTCTTTCTCCTATGTGCTTTCATCCCTAACCCTAACCCTAACCCTTCCGAAAGTCGGAGAAGCTCAAGGATGGTACCGATCGATTTGCGCTACCCCATTTAGTGGGGGTAGAGCCTACTTGCAAGTTTCTCCGACCTTCACAAAAAAAGTTATTCAAGAATATCTCCTCAGATTTGGGGGAATTTCGTCGGTCGACCTCTTCCGAAGGTCGTACAAGCTCGGGGATGGTACCAATCGATCCGCAGGACCCAAATTAGTCCAGATGCAACCACTTTCCAAGTCTCTCCGACCTTCACAAAAAAAGTTATTCAAGAATATCTCTTTCTCCTATGTGCTTTCATCCCTAACCCTAACCCTAACCCTTCCGAAAGTCGGAGAAGCTCAAGGATGGTACCGATCGATGCGCGCTACCCCATTTAGTGGGGGTATAGCCTACTTGCAAGTCTCTCCGACCTTCACAAAAAAAGTTATTCAAGAATATCTCTTTCTCCTATGTGCTTTCATCCCTAACCCTAACCCTAACCCTTCCGAAAGTCGGAGAAGCTCAAGGATGGTACCGATCGATGCGTGCTACCCCATTTAGTGGGGGTAGAGCCTACTTGCAAGTCTCTCCGACCTTCACAAAAAAAGTTATTCAAGAATATCTCTTTCTCCTATGTGCTTTCATCCCTAACCCTAACCCTAACCCTTCCGAAAGTCGGAGAAGCTCAAGGATGGTACTGATCGATGCGCGCAACCCCATTTAGTGGGGGTAGAGCCTACTTGCAAGTCTCTCCGACCTTCACAAAAAAAGTTATTCAAGAATATCTCCTCAGATTTGGGGGAATTTCGTCGGTCGACCTCTTCCGAAGGTCGTACAAGCTCGGGGATGGTACCAATCGATCCGCAGGACCCAAATTAGTCCAGATGCAACCACTTTCCAAGTCTCTCCGACCTTCACAAAAAAAGTTATTCAAGAATATCTCTTTCTCCTATGTGCTTTCATCCCTAACCCTAACCCTAACCCTTCCGAAAGTCGGAGAAGCTCAAGGATGGTACCGATCGATGCGCGCTACCCCATTTAGTGGGGGTAGAGCCTACTTGCAAGTCTCTCCGACCTTCACAAAAAAAGTTATTCAAGAATATCTCTTTCTCCTATTAGCTTTCATCCCTAACCCTAACCCTAACCCTTCCGAAAGTCGGAGAAGCTCAAGGATGGTACCGATCGATGCGCGCTACCCCATTTAGTGGGGGTAGAGCCTACTTGCAAGTCTCTCCGACCTTCACAAAAAAAGTTATTCAAGAATATCTCTTTCTCCTATGTGCTTTCATCCCTAACCCTAACCCTAACCCTTCCGAAAGTCGGAGAAGCTCAAGGATGGTACCGATCGATGCGCGCTACCCCATTTAGTGGGGGTAGAGCCTACTTGCAAGTCTCTCCGACCTTCACAAAAAAAGTTATTCAAGAATATCTCTTTCTCCTATGTGCTTTCATCCCTAACCCTAACCCTAACCCTTCCGAAAGTCGGAGAAGCTCAAGGATGGTACCGATCGATGCGCGCAACCCCATTTAGTGGGGGTAAAGCCTACTTGCAAGTCTCTCCGACCTTCACAAAAAAAGTTATTCAAGAATATCTCCTCAGATTTGGGGGAATTTCGTCGGTCGACCTCTTCCGAAGGTCGTACAAGCTCGGGGATGGTACCAATCGATCCGCAGGACCCAAATTAGTCCAGATGCAACCACTTTCCAAGTCTCTCCGACCTTCACAAAAAAAGTTATTCAAGAATATCTCTTTCTCCTATGTGCTTTCATCCCTAACCCTAACCCTAACCCTTCCGAAAGTCGGAGAAGCTCAAGGATGGTACCGATCGATGCGCGCTACCCCATTTAGTGGGGGTAGAGCCTACTTGCAAGTCTCTCCGACCTTCACAAAAAAAGTTATTCAAGAATATCTCTTTCTCCTATGTGCTTTCATCCCTAACCCTAACCCTAACCCTTCCGAAAGTCGGAGAAGCTCAAGGATGGTACCGATCGATGCGCGCTACCCCATTTAGTGGGGGTAGAGCCTACTTGCAAGTCTCTCCGACCTTCACAAAAAAAGTTATTCAAGAATATCTCTTTCTCCTATGTGCTTTCATCCCTAACCCTAACCCTAACCCTTCCGAAAGTCGGAGAAGCTCAAGGATGGTACCGATCGATGCGCGCTACCCCATTTAGTGGGGGTAGAGCCTACTTGCAAGTCTCTCCGACCTTCACAAAAAAAGTTATTCAAGAATATCTCTTTCTCCTATGTGCTTTCATCCCTAACCCTAACCCTAACCCTTCCGAAAGTCGGAGAAGCTCAAGGATGGTACCGATCGATGCGCGCTACCCCATTTAGTGGGGGTAGAGCCTACTTGCAAGTCTCTCCGACCTTCACAAAAAAAGTTATTCAAGAATATCTCTTTCTCCTATGTGCTTTCATCCCTAACCCTAACCCTTCCGAAAGTCGGAGAAGCTCAAAGATGGTACCGATCGATGCGCGCAACCCCATTTAGTGGGGGTAGAGCCTACTTGCAAGTCTCTCCGACCTTCACAAAAAAAGTTATTCAAGAATATCTCCTCAGATTTGGGGGAATTTCGTCGGTCGACCTCTTCCGAAGGTCGTACAAGCTCGGGGATGGTACCAATCGATCCGCAGGACCCAAATTAGTCCAGATGCAACCACTTTCCAAGTCTCTCCGACCTTCACAAAAAAAGTTATTCAAGAATATCTCTTTCTCCTATGTGCTTTCATCCCTAACCCTAACCCTAACCCTTCCGAAAGTCGGAGAAGCTCAAGGATGGTACCGATCGATGCGCGCTACCCCATTTAGTGGGGGTAGAGCCTACTTGCAAGTCTCTCCGACCTTCACAAAAAAAGTTATTCAAGAATATCTCTTTCTCCTATGTGCTTTCATCCCTAACCCTAACCCTAACCCTTCCGAAAGTCGGAGAAGCTCAAGGATGGTACCGATCGATGCGCGCTACCCCATTTAGTGGGGGTAGAGCCTACTTGCAAGTCTCTCCGACCTTCACAAAAAAAGTTATTCAAGAATATCTCTTTCTCCTATGTGCTTTCATCCCTAACCCTAACCCTTCCGAAAGTCGGAGAAGCTCAAGGATGGTACCGATCGATGCGCGCTACCCCATTTAGTGGGGGTAGAGCCTACTTGCAAGTCTCTCCGACCTTCACAAAAAAAGTTATTCAAGAATATCTCTTTCTCCTATGTGCTTTCATCCCTAACCCTAACCCTAACCCTTCCGAAAGTCGGAGAAGCTCAAGGATGGTACCGATCGATGCGCGCAACCCCATTTAGTGGGGGTAGAGCCTACTTGCAAGTCTCTCCGACCTTCACAAAAAAAGTTATTCAAGAATATCTCCTCAGATTTGGGGGAATTTCGTCGGTCGACCTCTTCCGAAGGTCGTACAAGCTCGGGGATGGTACCAATCGATCCGCAGGACCCAAATTAGTCCAGATGCAACCACTTTCCAAGTCTCTCCGACCTTCACAAAAAAAGTTATTCAAGAATATCTCTTTCTCCTATGTGCTTTCATCCCTAACCCTAACCCTAACCCTTCCGAAAGTCGGAGAAGCTCAAGGATGGTACCGATCGATGCGCGCTACCCCATTTAGTGGGGGTAAAGCCTACTTGCAAGTCTCTCCGACCTTCACAAAAAAAGTTATTCAAGAATATCTCTTTCTCCTATGTGCTTTCATCCCTAACCCTAACCCTAACCCTTCCGAAAGTCGGAGAAGCTCAAGGATGGTACCGATCGATGCGCGCTACCCCATTTAGTGGGGGTAGAGCCTACTTGCAAGTCTCTCCGACCTTCACAAAAAAAGTTATTCAAGAATATCTCTTTCTCCTATGTGCTTTCATCCCTAACCCTAACCCTAACCCTTCCGAAAGTCGGAGAAGCTCAAGGATGGTACCGATCGATGCGCGCTACCCCATTTAGTGGGGGTAGAGCCTACTTGCAAGTCTCTCCGACCTTCACAAAAAAAGTTATTCAAGAATATCTCTTTCTCCTATGTGCTTTCATCCCTAACCCTAACCCTAACCCTTCCGAAAGTCGGAGAAGCTCAAGGATGGTACCGATCGATGCGCGCAACCCCATTTAGTGGGGGTAGAGCCTACTTGCAAGTCTCTCCGACCTTCACAAAAAAAGTTATTCAAGAATATCTCCTCAGATTTGGGGGAATTTCGTCGGTCGACCTCTTCCGAAGGTCGTACAAGCTCGGGGATGGTACCAATCGATCCGCAGGACCCAAATTAGTCCAGATGCAACCACTTTCCAAGTCTCTCCGACCTTCACAAAAAAAGTTATTCAAGAATATCTCTTTCTCCTATGTGCTTTCATCCCTAACCCTAACCCTAACCCTTCCGAAAGTCGGAGAAGCTCAAGGATGGTACCGATCGATGCGCGCTACCCCATTTAGTGGGGGTAGAGCCTACTTGCAAGTCTCTCCGACCTTCACAAAAAAAGTTATTCAAGAATATCTCTTTCTCCTATGTGCTTTCATCCCTAACCCTAACCCTAACCCTTCCGAAAGTCGGAGAAGCTCAAGGATGGTACCGATCGATGCGCGCAACCCCATTTAGTGGGGGTAGAGCCTACTTGCAAGTCTCTCCGACCTTCACAAAAAAAGTTATTCAAGAATATCTCCTCAGATTTGGGGGAATTTCGTCGGTCGACCTCTTCCGAAGGTCGTACAAGCTCGGGGATGGTACCAATCGATCCGCAGGACCCAAATTAGTCCAGATGCAACCACTTTCCAAGTCTCTCCGACCTTCACAAAAAAAGTTATTCAAGAATATCTCTTTCTCCTATGTGCTTTCATCCCTAACCCTAACCCTAACCCTTCCGAAAGTCGGAGAAGCTCAAGGATGGTACCGATCGATGCGCGCTACCCCATTTAGTGGGGGTAGAGCCTACTTGCAAGTTTCTCCGACCTTCACAAAAAAAGTTATTCAAGAATATCTCCTCAGATTTGGGGGAATTTCGTCGGTCGACCTCTTCCGAAGGTCGTACAAGCTCGGGGATGGTACCAATCGATCCGCAGGACCCAAATTAGTCCTGATGCAACCACTTTCCAAGTCTCTCCGACCTTCACAAAAAAAGTTATTCAAGAATATCTCTTTCTCCTATGTGCTTTCATCCCTAACCCTAACCCTAACCCTTCCGAAAGTCGGAGAAGCTCAAGGATGGTACCGATCGATGCGCGCTACCCCATTTAGTGGGGGTAGAGCCTACTTGCAAGTCTCTCCGACCTTCACAAAAAAAGTTATTCAAGAATATCTCTTTCTCCTATGTGCTTTCATCCCTAACCCTAACCCTAACCCTTCCGAAAGTCGGAGAAGCTCAAGGATGGTACCGATCGATGCGCGCTACCCCATTTAGTGGGGGTAGAGCCTACTTGCAAGTCTCTCCGACCTTCACAAAAAAAGTTATTCAAGAATATCTCTTTCTCCTATGTGCTTTCATCCCTAACCCTAACCCTAACCCTTCCGAAAGTCGGAGAAGCTCAAGGATGGTACCGATCGATGCGCGCTACCCCATTTAGTGGGGGTAGAGCCTACTTGCAAGTCTCTCCGACCTTCACAAAAAAAGTTATTCAAGAATATCTCTTTCTCCTATGTGCTTTCATCCCTAACCCTAACCCTTCCGAAAGTCGGAGAAGCTCAAGGATGGTACCGATCGATGCGCGCAACCCCATTTAGTGGGGGTAGAGCCTACTTGCAAGTCTCTCCGACCTTCACAAAAAAGTTATTCAAGAATATCTCCTCAGATTTGGGGGAATTTCGTCGGTCGACCTCTTCCGAAGGTCGTACAAGCTCGGGGATGGTACCAATCGATCCGCAGGACCCAAATTAGTCCAGATGCAACCACTTTCCAAGTCTCTCCGACCTTCACAAAAAAAGTTATTCAAGAATATCTCTTTCTCCTATGTGCTTTCATCCCTAACCCTAACCCTAACCCTTCCGAAAGTCGGAGAAGCTCAAGGATGGTACCGATCGATGCGCGCTACCCCATTTAGTGGGGGTAGAGCCTACTTGCAAGTCTCTCCGACCTTCACAAAAAAAGTTATTCAAGAATATCTCTTTCTCCTATGTGCTTTCATCCCTAACCCTAACCCTAACCCTTCCGAAAGTCGGAGAAGCTCAAGGATGGTACCGATCGATGCGCGCTACCCCATTTAGTGGGGGTAGAGCCTACTTGCAAGTCTCTCCGACCTTCACAAAAAAAGTTATTCAAGAATATCTCTTTCTCCTATGTGCTTTCATCCCTAACCCTAACCCTAACCCTTCCGAAAGTCGGAGAAGCTCAAGGATGGTACCGATCGATGCGCGCTACCCCATTTAGTGGGGGTAGAGCCTACTTGCAAGTCTCTCCGACCTTCACAAAAAAAGTTATTCAAGAATATCTCTTTCTCCTATGTGCTTTCATCCCTAACCCTAACCCTAACCCTTCCGAAAGTCGGAGAAGCTCAAGGATGGTACCGATCGATGCGCGCAACCCCATTTAGTGGGGGTAGAGCCTACTTGCAAGTCTCTCCGACCTTCACAAAAAAAGTTATTCAAGAATATCTCCTCAGATTTGGGGGAATTTCGTCGGTCGACCTCTTCCGAAGGTCGTACAAGCTCGGGGATGGTACCAATCGATCCGCAGGACCCAAATTAGTCCAGATGCAACCACTTTCCAAGTCTCTCCGACCTTCACAAAAAAAGTTATTCAAGAATATCTCTTTCTCCTATGTGCTTTCATCCCTAACCCTAACCCTAACCCTTCCGAAAGTCGGAGAAGCTCAAGGATGGTACCGATCGATGCGCGCTACCCCATTTAGTGGGGGTAAAGCCTACTTGCAAGTCTCTCCGACCTTCACAAAAAAAGTTATTCAAGAATATCTCTTTCTCCTATGTGCTTTCATCCCTAACCCTAACCCTAACCCTTCCGAAAGTCGGAGAAGCTCAAGGATGGTACCGATCGATGCGCGCTACCCCATTTAGTGGGGGTAGAGCCTACTTGCAAGTCTCTCCGACCTTCACAAAAAAAGTTATTCAAGAATATCTCTTTCTCCTATGTGCTTTCATCCCTAACCCTAACCCTAACCCTTCCGAAAGTCGGAGAAGCTCAAGGATGGTACCGATCGATGCGCGCTACCCCATTTAGTGGGGGTAGAGCCTACTTGCAAGTCTCTCCGACCTTCACAAAAAAAGTTATTCAAGAATATCTCTTTCTCCTATGTGCTTTCATCCCTAACCCTAACCCTAACCCTTCCGAAAGTCGGAGAAGCTCAAGGATGGTACCGATCGATGCGCGCAACCCCATTTAGTGGGGGTAGAGCCTACTTGCAAGTCTCTCCGACCTTCACAAAAAAAGTTATTCAAGAATATCTCCTCAGATTTGGGGGAATTTCGTCGGTCGACCTCTTCCGAAGGTCGTACAAGCTCGGGGATGGTACCAATCGATCCGCAGGACCCAAATTAGTCCAGATGCAACCACTTTCCAAGTCTCTCCGACCTTCACAAAAAAAGTTATTCAAGAATATCTCTTTCTCCTATGTGCTTTCATCCCTAACCCTAACCCTAACCCTTCCGAAAGTCGGAGAAGCTCAAGGATGGTACCGATCGATGCGCGCTACCCCATTTAGTGGGGGTAGAGCCTACTTGCAAGTCTCTCCGACCTTCACAAAAAAAGTTATTCAAGAATATCTCTTTCTCCTATGTGCTTTCATCCCTAACCCTAACCCTAACCCTTCCGAAAGTCGGAGAAGCTCAAGGATGGTACCGATCGATGCGCGCAACCCCATTTAGTGGGGGTAGAGCCTACTTGCAAGTCTCTCCGACCTTCACAAAAAAAGTTATTCAAGAATATCTCCTCAGATTTGGGGGAATTTCGTCGGTCGACCTCTTCCGAAGGTCGTACAAGCTCGGGGATGGTACCAATCGATCCGCAGGACCCAAATTAGTCCAGATGCAACCACTTTCCAAGTCTCTCCGACCTTCACAAAAAAAGTTATTCAAGAATATCTCTTTCTCCTATGTGCTTTCATCCCTAACCCTAACCCTAACCCTTCCGAAAGTCGGAGAAGCTCAAGGATGGTACCGATCGATGCGCGCTACCCCATTTAGTGGGGGTAGAGCCTACTTGCAAGTTTCTCCGACCTTCACAAAAAAAGTTATTCAAGAATATCTCCTCAGATTTGGGGGAATTTCGTCGGTCGACCTCTTCCGAAGGTCGTACAAGCTCGGGGATGGTACCAATCGATCCGCAGGACCCAAATTAGTCCAGATGCAACCACTTTCCAAGTCTCTCCGACCTTCACAAAAAAAGTTATTCAAGAATATCTCTTTCTCCTATGTGCTTTCATCCCTAACCCTAACCCTAACCCTTCCGAAAGTCGGAGAAGCTCAAGGATGGTACCGATCGATGCGCGCTACCCCATTTAGTGGGGGTATAGCCTACTTGCAAGTCTCTCCGACCTTCACAAAAAAAGTTATTCAAGAATATCTCTTTCTCCTATGTGCTTTCATCCCTAACCCTAACCCTAACCCTTCCGAAAGTCGGAGAAGCTCAAGGATGGTACCGATCGATGCGTGCTACCCCATTTAGTGGGGGTAGAGCCTACTTGCAAGTCTCTCCGACCTTCACAAAAAAAGTTATTCAAGAATATCTCTTTCTCCTATGTGCTTTCATCCCTAACCCTAACCCTAACCCTTCCGAAAGTCGGAGAAGCTCAAGGATGGTACTGATCGATGCGCGCAACCCCATTTAGTGGGGGTAGAGCCTACTTGCAAGTCTCTCCGACCTTCACAAAAAAAGTTATTCAAGAATATCTCCTCAGATTTGGGGGAATTTCGTCGGTCGACCTCTTCCGAAGGTCGTACAAGCTCGGGGATGGTACCAATCGATCCGCAGGACCCAAATTAGTCCAGATGCAACCACTTTCCAAGTCTCTCCGACCTTCACAAAAAAAGTTATTCAAGAATATCTCTTTCTCCTATGTGCTTTCATCCCTAACCCTAACCCTAACCCTTCCGAAAGTCGGAGAAGCTCAAGGATGGTACCGATCGATGCGCGCTACCCCATTTAGTGGGGGTAGAGCCTACTTGCAAGTCTCTCCGACCTTCACAAAAAAAGTTATTCAAGAATATCTCTTTCTCCTATTAGCTTTCATCCCTAACCCTAACCCTAACCCTTCCGAAAGTCGGAGAAGCTCAAGGATGGTACCGATCGATGCGCGCTACCCCATTTAGTGGGGGTAGAGCCTACTTGCAAGTCTCTCCGACCTTCACAAAAAAAGTTATTCAAGAATATCTCTTTCTCCTATGTGCTTTCATCCCTAACCCTAACCCTAACCCTTCCGAAAGTCGGAGAAGCTCAAGGATGGTACCGATCGATGCGCGCTACCCCATTTAGTGGGGGTAGAGCCTACTTGCAAGTCTCTCCGACCTTCACAAAAAAAGTTATTCAAGAATATCTCTTTCTCCTATGTGCTTTCATCCCTAACCCTAACCCTAACCCTTCCGAAAGTCGGAGAAGCTCAAGGATGGTACCGATCGATGCGCGCTACCCCATTTAGTGGGGGTAGAGCCTACTTGCAAGTCTCTCCGACCTTCACAAAAAAAGTTATTCAAGAATATCTCTTTCTCCTATGTGCTTTCATCCCTAACCCTAACCCTAACCCTTCCGAAAGTCGGAGAAGCTCAAGGATGGTACCGATCGATGCGCGCTACCCCATTTAGTGGGGGTAGAGCCTACTTGCAAGTCTCTCCGACCTTCACAAAAAAAGTTATTCAAGAATATCTCTTTCTCCTATGTGCTTTCATCCCTAACCCTAACCCTTCCGAAAGTCGGAGAAGCTCAAGGATGGTACCGATCGATGCGCGCAACCCCATTTAGTGGGGGTAGAGCCTACTTGCAAGTCTCTCCGACCTTCACAAAAAAAGTTATTCAAGAATATCTCCTCAGATTTGGGGGAATTTCGTCGGTCGACCTCTTCCGAAGGTCGTACAAGCTCGGGGATGGTACCAATCGATCCGCAGGACCCAAATTAGTCCAGATGCAACCACTTTCCAAGTCTCTCCGACCTTCACAAAAAAAGTTATTCAAGAATATCTCTTTCTCCTATGTGCTTTCATCCCTAACCCTAACCCTAACCCTTCCGAAAGTCGGAGAAGCTCAAGGATGGTACCGATCGATGCGCGCTACCCCATTTAGTGGGGGTAGAGCCTACTTGCAAGTCTCTCCGACCTTCACAAAAAAAGTTATTCAAGAATATCTCTTTCTCCTATGTGCTTTCATCCCTAACCCTAACCCTAACCCTTCCGAAAGTCGGAGAAGCTCAAGGATGGTACCGATCGATGCGCGCTACCCCATTTAGTGGGGGTAGAGCCTACTTGCAAGTCTCTCCGACCTTCACAAAAAAAGTTATTCAAGAATATCTCTTTCTCCTATGTGCTTTCATCCCTAACCCTAACCCTAACCCTTCCGAAAGTCGGAGAAGCTCAAGGATGGTACCGATCGATGCGCGCTACCCCATTTAGTGGGGGTAGAGCCTACTTGCAAGTCTCTCCGACCTTCACAAAAAAAGTTATTCAAGAATATCTCTTTCTCCTATGTGCTTTCATCCCTAACCCTAACCCTAACCCTTCCGAAAGTCGGAGAAGCTCAAGGATGGTACCGATCGATGCGCGCAACCCCATTTAGTGGGGGTAGAGCCTACTTGCAAGTCTCTCCGACCTTCACAAAAAAAGTTATTCAAGAATATCTCCTCAGATTTGGGGGAATTTCGTCGGTCGACCTCTTCCGAAGGTCGTACAAGCTCGGGGATGGTACCAATCGATCCGCAGGACCCAAATTAGTCCAGATGCAACCACTTTCCAAGTCTCTCCGACCTTCACAAAAAAAGTTATTCAAGAATATCTCTTTCTCCTATGTGCTTTCATCCCTAACCCTAACCCTAACCCTTCCGAAAGTCGGAGAAGCTCAAGGATGGTACCGATCGATGCGCGCTACCCCATTTAGTGGGGGTAAAGCCTACTTGCAAGTCTCTCCGACCTTCACAAAAAAAGTTATTCAAGAATATCTCTTTCTCCTATGTGCTTTCATCCCTAACCCTAACCCTAACCCTTCCGAAAGTCGGAGAAGCTCAAGGATGGTACCGATCGATGCGCGCTACCCCATTTAGTGGGGGTAGAGCCTACTTGCAAGTCTCTCCGACCTTCACAAAAAAAGTTATTCAAGAATATCTCTTTCTCCTATGTGCTTTCATCCCTAACCCTAACCCTAACCCTTCCGAAAGTCGGAGAAGCTCAAGGATGGTACCGATCGATGCGCGCTACCCCATTTAGTGGGGGTAGAGCCTACTTGCAAGTCTCTCCGACCTTCACAAAAAAAGTTATTCAAGAATATCTCTTTCTCCTATGTGCTTTCATCCCTAACCCTAACCCTAACCCTTCCGAAAGTCGGAGAAGCTCAAGGATGGTACCGATCGATGCGCGCAACCCCATTTAGTGGGGGTAGAGCCTACTTGCAAGTCTCTCCGACCTTCACAAAAAAAGTTATTCAAGAATATCTCCTCAGATTTGGGGGAATTTCGTCGGTCGACCTCTTCCGAAGGTCGTACAAGCTCGGGGATGGTACCAATCGATCCGCAGGACCCAAATTAGTCCAGATGCAACCACTTTCCAAGTCTCTCCGACCTTCACAAAAAAAGTTATTCAAGAATATCTCTTTCTCCTATGTGCTTTCATCCCTAACCCTAACCCTAACCCTTCCGAAAGTCGGAGAAGCTCAAGGATGGTACCGATCGATGCGCGCTACCCCATTTAGTGGGGGTAAAGCCTACTTGCAAGTCTCTCCGACCTTCACAAAAAAAGTTATTCAAGAATATCTCTTTCTCCTATGTGCTTTCATCCCTAACCCTAACCCTAACCCTTCCGAAAGTCGGAGAAGCTCAAGGATGGTACCGATCGATGCGCGCTACCCCATTTAGTGGGGGTAGAGCCTACTTGCAAGTCTCTCCGACCTTCACAAAAAAAGTTATTCAAGAATATCTCTTTCTCCTATGTGCTTTCATCCCTAACCCTAACCCTAACCCTTCCGAAAGTCGGAGAAGCTCAAGGATGGTACCGATCGATGCGCGCTACCCCATTTAGTGGGGGTAGAGCCTACTTGCAAGTCTCTCCGACCTTCACAAAAAAAGTTATTCAAGAATATCTCTTTCTCCTATGTGCTTTCATCCCTAACCCTAACCCTAACCCTTCCGAAAGTCGGAGAAGCTCAAGGATGGTACCGATCGATGCGCGCAACCCCATTTAGTGGGGGTAGAGCCTACTTGCAAGTCTCTCCGACCTTCACAAAAAAAGTTATTCAAGAATATCTCCTCAGATTTGGGGGAATTTCGTCGGTCGACCTCTTCCGAAGGTCGTACAAGCTCGGGGATGGTACCAATCGATCCGCAGGACCCAAATTAGTCCAGATGCAACCACTTTCCAAGTCTCTCCGACCTTCACAAAAAAAGTTATTCAAGAATATCTCTTTCTCCTATGTGCTTTCATCCCTAACCCTAACCCTAACCCTTCCGAAAGTCGGAGAAGCTCAAGGATGGTACCGATCGATGCGCGCTACCCCATTTAGTGGGGGTAGAGCCTACTTGCAAGTCTCTCCGACCTTCACAAAAAAAGTTATTCAAGAATATCTCTTTCTCCTATGTGCTTTCATCCCTAACCCTAACCCTAACCCTTCCGAAAGTCGGAGAAGCTCAAGGATGGTACCGATCGATGCGCGCAACCCCATTTAGTGGGGGTAGAGCCTACTTGCAAGTCTCTCCGACCTTCACAAAAAAAGTTATTCAAGAATATCTCCTCAGATTTGGGGGAATTTCGTCGGTCGACCTCTTCCGAAGGTCGTACAAGCTCGGGGATGGTACCAATCGATCCGCAGGACCCAAATTAGTCCAGATGCAACCACTTTCCAAGTCTCTCCGACCTTCACAAAAAAAGTTATTCAAGAATATCTCTTTCTCCTATGTGCTTTCATCCCTAACCCTAACCCTAACCCTTCCGAAAGTCGGAGAAGCTCAAGGATGGTACCGATCGATGCGCGCTACCCCATTTAGTGGGGGTAGAGCCTACTTGCAAGTTTCTCCGACCTTCACAAAAAAAGTTATTCAAGAATATCTCCTCAGATTTGGGGGAATTTCGTCGGTCGACCTCTTCCGAAGGTCGTACAAGCTCGGGGATGGTACCAATCGATCCGCAGGACCCAAATTAGTCCAGATGCAACCACTTTCCAAGTCTCTCCGACCTTCACAAAAAAAGTTATTCAAGAATATCTCTTTCTCCTATGTGCTTTCATCCCTAACCCTAACCCTAACCCTTCCGAAAGTCGGAGAAGCTCAAGGATGGTACCGATCGATGCGCGCTACCCCATTTAGTGGGGGTATAGCCTACTTGCAAGTCTCTCCGACCTTCACAAAAAAAGTTATTCAAGAATATCTCTTTCTCCTATGTGCTTTCATCCCTAACCCTAACCCTAACCCTTCCGAAAGTCGGAGAAGCTCAAGGATGGTACCGATCGATGCGTGCTACCCCATTTAGTGGGGGTAGAGCCTACTTGCAAGTCTCTCCGACCTTCACAAAAAAAGTTATTCAAGAATATCTCTTTCTCCTATGTGCTTTCATCCCTAACCCTAACCCTAACCCTTCCGAAAGTCGGAGAAGCTCAAGGATGGTACTGATCGATGCGCGCAACCCCATTTAGTGGGGGTAGAGCCTACTTGCAAGTCTCTCCGACCTTCACAAAAAAAGTTATTCAAGAATATCTCCTCAGATTTGGGGGAATTTCGTCGGTCGACCTCTTCCGAAGGTCGTACAA
The DNA here is from genome assembly GCF_963576545.1 of Limanda limanda. Lineage (NCBI taxonomy): Eukaryota > Metazoa > Chordata > Actinopteri > Pleuronectiformes > Pleuronectidae > Limanda > Limanda limanda. The sequence continues at coordinate 317,125 of NW_026870532.1, forward strand.
GCTCGGGGATGGTACCAATCGATCCGCAGGACCCAAATTAGTCCAGATGCAACCACTTTCCAAGTCTCTCCGACCTTCACAAAAAAAGTTATTCAAGAATATCTCTTTCTCCTATGTGCTTTCATCCCTAACCCTAACCCTAACCCTTCCGAAAGTCGGAGAAGCTCAAGGATGGTACCGATCGATGCGCGCTACCCCATTTAGTGGGGGTAGAGCCTACTTGCAAGTCTCTCCGACCTTCACAAAAAAAGTTATTCAAGAATATCTCTTTCTCCTATTAGCTTTCATCCCTAACCCTAACCCTAACCCTTCCGAAAGTCGGAGAAGCTCAAGGATGGTACCGATCGATGCGCGCTACCCCATTTAGTGGGGGTAGAGCCTACTTGCAAGTCTCTCCGACCTTCACAAAAAAAGTTATTCAAGAATATCTCTTTCTCCTATGTGCTTTCATCCCTAACCCTAACCCTAACCCTTCCGAAAGTCGGAGAAGCTCAAGGATGGTACCGATCGATGCGCGCTACCCCATTTAGTGGGGGTAGAGCCTACTTGCAAGTCTCTCCGACCTTCACAAAAAAAGTTATTCAAGAATATCTCTTTCTCCTATGTGCTTTCATCCCTAACCCTAACCCTAACCCTTCCGAAAGTCGGAGAAGCTCAAGGATGGTACCGATCGATGCGCGCTACCCCATTTAGTGGGGGTAGAGCCTACTTGCAAGTCTCTCCGACCTTCACAAAAAAAGTTATTCAAGAATATCTCTTTCTCCTATGTGCTTTCATCCCTAACCCTAACCCTAACCCTTCCGAAAGTCGGAGAAGCTCAAGGATGGTACCGATCGATGCGCGCTACCCCATTTAGTGGGGGTAGAGCCTACTTGCAAGTCTCTCCGACCTTCACAAAAAAAGTTATTCAAGAATATCTCTTTCTCCTATGTGCTTTCATCCCTAACCCTAACCCTTCCGAAAGTCGGAGAAGCTCAAGGATGGTACCGATCGATGCGCGCAACCCCATTTAGTGGGGGTAGAGCCTACTTGCAAGTCTCTCCGACCTTCACAAAAAAAGTTATTCAAGAATATCTCCTCAGATTTGGGGGAATTTCGTCGGTCGACCTCTTCCGAAGGTCGTACAAGCTCGGGGATGGTACCAATCGATCCGCAGGACCCAAATTAGTCCAGATGCAACCACTTTCCAAGTCTCTCCGACCTTCACAAAAAAAGTTATTCAAGAATATCTCTTTCTCCTATGTGCTTTCATCCCTAACCCTAACCCTAACCCTTCCGAAAGTCGGAGAAGCTCAAGGATGGTACCGATCGATGCGCGCTACCCCATTTAGTGGGGGTAGAGCCTACTTGCAAGTCTCTCCGACCTTCACAAAAAAAGTTATTCAAGAATATCTCTTTCTCCTATGTGCTTTCATCCCTAACCCTAACCCTAACCCTTCCGAAAGTCGGAGAAGCTCAAGGATGGTACCGATCGATGCGCGCTACCCCATTTAGTGGGGGTAGAGCCTACTTGCAAGTCTCTCCGACCTTCACAAAAAAAGTTATTCAAGAATATCTCTTTCTCCTATGTGCTTTCATCCCTAACCCTAACCCTAACCCTTCCGAAAGTCGGAGAAGCTCAAGGATGGTACCGATCGATGCGCGCTACCCCATTTAGTGGGGGTAGAGCCTACTTGCAAGTCTCTCCGACCTTCACAAAAAAAGTTATTCAAGAATATCTCTTTCTCCTATGTGCTTTCATCCCTAACCCTAACCCTAACCCTTCCGAAAGTCGGAGAAGCTCAAGGATGGTACCGATCGATGCGCGCAACCCCATTTAGTGGGGGTAGAGCCTACTTGCAAGTCTCTCCGACCTTCACAAAAAAAGTTATTCAAGAATATCTCCTCAGATTTGGGGGAATTTCGTCGGTCGACCTCTTCCGAAGGTCGTACAAGCTCGGGGATGGTACCAATCGATCCGCAGGACCCAAATTAGTCCAGATGCAACCACTTTCCAAGTCTCTCCGACCTTCACAAAAAAAGTTATTCAAGAATATCTCTTTCTCCTATGTGCTTTCATCCCTAACCCTAACCCTAACCCTTCCGAAAGTCGGAGAAGCTCAAGGATGGTACCGATCGATGCGCGCTACCCCATTTAGTGGGGGTAAAGCCTACTTGCAAGTCTCTCCGACCTTCACAAAAAAAGTTATTCAAGAATATCTCTTTCTCCTATGTGCTTTCATCCCTAACCCTAACCCTAACCCTTCCGAAAGTCGGAGAAGCTCAAGGATGGTACCGATCGATGCGCGCTACCCCATTTAGTGGGGGTAGAGCCTACTTGCAAGTCTCTCCGACCTTCACAAAAAAAGTTATTCAAGAATATCTCTTTCTCCTATGTGCTTTCATCCCTAACCCTAACCCTAACCCTTCCGAAAGTCGGAGAAGCTCAAGGATGGTACCGATCGATGCGCGCTACCCCATTTAGTGGGGGTAGAGCCTACTTGCAAGTCTCTCCGACCTTCACAAAAAAAGTTATTCAAGAATATCTCTTTCTCCTATGTGCTTTCATCCCTAACCCTAACCCTAACCCTTCCGAAAGTCGGAGAAGCTCAAGGATGGTACCGATCGATGCGCGCAACCCCATTTAGTGGGGGTAGAGCCTACTTGCAAGTCTCTCCGACCTTCACAAAAAAAGTTATTCAAGAATATCTCCTCAGATTTGGGGGAATTTCGTCGGTCGACCTCTTCCGAAGGTCGTACAAGCTCGGGGATGGTACCAATCGATCCGCAGGACCCAAATTAGTCCAGATGCAACCACTTTCCAAGTCTCTCCGACCTTCACAAAAAAAGTTATTCAAGAATATCTCTTTCTCCTATGTGCTTTCATCCCTAACCCTAACCCTAACCCTTCCGAAAGTCGGAGAAGCTCAAGGATGGTACCGATCGATGCGCGCTACCCCATTTAGTGGGGGTAGAGCCTACTTGCAAGTCTCTCCGACCTTCACAAAAAAAGTTATTCAAGAATATCTCTTTCTCCTATGTGCTTTCATCCCTAACCCTAACCCTAACCCTTCCGAAAGTCGGAGAAGCTCAAGGATGGTACCGATCGATGCGCGCAACCCCATTTAGTGGGGGTAGAGCCTACTTGCAAGTCTCTCCGACCTTCACAAAAAAAGTTATTCAAGAATATCTCCTCAGATTTGGGGGAATTTCGTCGGTCGACCTCTTCCGAAGGTCGTACAAGCTCGGGGATGGTACCAATCGATCCGCAGGACCCAAATTAGTCCAGATGCAACCACTTTCCAAGTCTCTCCGACCTTCACAAAAAAAGTTATTCAAGAATATCTCTTTCTCCTATGTGCTTTCATCCCTAACCCTAACCCTAACCCTTCCGAAAGTCGGAGAAGCTCAAGGATGGTACCGATCGATGCGCGCTACCCCATTTAGTGGGGGTAGAGCCTACTTGCAAGTTTCTCCGACCTTCACAAAAAAAGTTATTCAAGAATATCTCCTCAGATTTGGGGGAATTTCGTCGGTCGACCTCTTCCGAAGGTCGTACAAGCTCGGGGATGGTACCAATCGATCCGCAGGACCCAAATTAGTCCAGATGCAACCACTTTCCAAGTCTCTCCGACCTTCACAAAAAAAGTTATTCAAGAATATCTCTTTCTCCTATGTGCTTTCATCCCTAACCCTAACCCTAACCCTTCCGAAAGTCGGAGAAGCTCAAGGATGGTACCGATCGATGCGCGCTACCCCATTTAGTGGGGGTAGAGCCTACTTGCAAGTCTCTCCGACCTTCACAAAAAAAGTTATTCAAGAATATCTCTTTCTCCTATGTGCTTTCATCCCTAACCCTAACCCTAACCCTTCCGAAAGTCGGAGAAGCTCAAGGATGGTACCGATCGATGCGCGCTACCCCATTTAGTGGGGGTAGAGCCTACTTGCAAGTCTCTCCGACCTTCACAAAAAAAGTTATTCAAGAATATCTCTTTCTCCTATGTGCTTTCATCCCTAACCCTAACCCTAACCCTTCCGAAAGTCGGAGAAGCTCAAGGATGGTACCGATCGATGCGCGCTACCCCATTTAGTGGGGGTAGAGCCTACTTGCAAGTCTCTCCGACCTTCACAAAAAAAGTTATTCAAGAATATCTCTTTCTCCTATGTGCTTTCATCCCTAACCCTAACCCTTCCGAAAGTCGGAGAAGCTCAAGGATGGTACCGATCGATGCGCGCAACCCCATTTAGTGGGGGTAGAGCCTACTTGCAAGTCTCTCCGACCTTCACAAAAAAAGTTATTCAAGAATATCTCCTCAGATTTGGGGGAATTTCGTCGGTCGACCTCTTCCGAAGGTCGTACAAGCTCGGGGATGGTACCAATCGATCCGCAGGACCCAAATTAGTCCAGATGCAACCACTTTCCAAGTCTCTCCGACCTTCACAAAAAAAGTTATTCAAGAATATCTCTTTCTCCTATGTGCTTTCATCCCTAACCCTAACCCTAACCCTTCCGAAAGTCGGAGAAGCTCAAGGATGGTACCGATCGATGCGCGCTACCCCATTTAGTGGGGGTAGAGCCTACTTGCAAGTCTCTCCGACCTTCACAAAAAAAGTTATTCAAGAATATCTCTTTCTCCTATGTGCTTTCATCCCTAACCCTAACCCTAACCCTTCCGAAAGTCGGAGAAGCTCAAGGATGGTACCGATCGATGCGCGCTACCCCATTTAGTGGGGGTAGAGCCTACTTGCAAGTCTCTCCGACCTTCACAAAAAAAGTTATTCAAGAATATCTCTTTCTCCTATGTGCTTTCATCCCTAACCCTAACCCTAACCCTTCCGAAAGTCGGAGAAGCTCAAGGATGGTACCGATCGATGCGCGCTACCCCATTTAGTGGGGGTAGAGCCTACTTGCAAGTCTCTCCGACCTTCACAAAAAAAGTTATTCAAGAATATCTCTTTCTCCTATGTGCTTTCATCCCTAACCCTAACCCTAACCCTTCCGAAAGTCGGAGAAGCTCAAGGATGGTACCGATCGATGCGCGCAACCCCATTTAGTGGGGGTAGAGCCTACTTGCAAGTCTCTCCGACCTTCACAAAAAAAGTTATTCAAGAATATCTCCTCAGATTTGGGGGAATTTCGTCGGTCGACCTCTTCCGAAGGTCGTACAAGCTCGGGGATGGTACCAATCGATCCGCAGGACCCAAATTAGTCCAGATGCAACCACTTTCCAAGTCTCTCCGACCTTCACAAAAAAAGTTATTCAAGAATATCTCTTTCTCCTATGTGCTTTCATCCCTAACCCTAACCCTAACCCTTCCGAAAGTCGGAGAAGCTCAAGGATGGTACCGATCGATGCGCGCTACCCCATTTAGTGGGGGTAAAGCCTACTTGCAAGTCTCTCCGACCTTCACAAAAAAAGTTATTCAAGAATATCTCTTTCTCCTATGTGCTTTCATCCCTAACCCTAACCCTAACCCTTCCGAAAGTCGGAGAAGCTCAAGGATGGTACCGATCGATGCGCGCTACCCCATTTAGTGGGGGTAGAGCCTACTTGCAAGTCTCTCCGACCTTCACAAAAAAAGTTATTCAAGAATATCTCTTTCTCCTATGTGCTTTCATCCCTAACCCTAACCCTAACCCTTCCGAAAGTCGGAGAAGCTCAAGGATGGTACCGATCGATGCGCGCTACCCCATTTAGTGGGGGTAGAGCCTACTTGCAAGTCTCTCCGACCTTCACAAAAAAAGTTATTCAAGAATATCTCTTTCTCCTATGTGCTTTCATCCCTAACCCTAACCCTAACCCTTCCGAAAGTCGGAGAAGCTCAAGGATGGTACCGATCGATGCGCGCAACCCCATTTAGTGGGGGTAGAGCCTACTTGCAAGTCTCTCCGACCTTCACAAAAAAAGTTATTCAAGAATATCTCCTCAGATTTGGGGGAATTTCGTCAGTCGACCTCTTCCGAAGGTCGTACAAGCTCGGGGATGGTACCAATCGATCCGCAGGACCCAAATTAGTCCAGATGCAACCACTTTCCAAGTCTCTCCGACCTTCACAAAAAAAGTTATTCAAGAATATCTCTTTCTCCTATGTGCTTTCATCCCTAACCCTAACCCTAACCCTTCCGAAAGTCGGAGAAGCTCAAGGATGGTACCGATCGATGCGCGCTACCCCATTTAGTGGGGGTAGAGCCTACTTGCAAGTCTCTCCGACCTTCACAAAAAAAGTTATTCAAGAATATCTCTTTCTCCTATGTGCTTTCATCCCTAACCCTAACCCTAACCCTTCCGAAAGTCGGAGAAGCTCAAGGATGGTACCGATCGATGCGCGCAACCCCATTTAGTGGGGGTAGAGCCTACTTGCAAGTCTCTCCGACCTTCACAAAAAAAGTTATTCAAGAATATCTCCTCAGATTTGGGGGAATTTCGTCGGTCGACCTCTTCCGAAGGTCGTACAAGCTCGGGGATGGTACCAATCGATCCGCAGGACCCAAATTAGTCCAGATGCAACCACTTTCCAAGTCTCTCCGACCTTCACAAAAAAAGTTATTCAAGAATATCTCTTTCTCCTATGTGCTTTCATCCCTAACCCTAACCCTAACCCTTCCGAAAGTCGGAGAAGCTCAAGGATGGTACCGATCGATGCGCGCTACCCCATTTAGTGGGGGTAGAGCCTACTTGCAAGTCTCTCCGACCTTCACAAAAAAAGTTATTCAAGAATATCTCTTTCTCCTATGTGCTTTCATCCCTAACCCTAACCCTAACCCTTCCAAAAGTCGGAGAAGCTCAAGGATGGTACCGATCGATGCGCGCTACCCCATTTAGTGGGGGTAGAGCCTACTTGCAAGTCTCTCCGACCTTCACAAAAAAAGTTATTCAAGAATATCTCTTTCTCCTATGTGCTTTCATCCCTAACCCTAACCCTAACCCTTCCGAAAGTCGGAGAAGCTCAAGGATGGTACCGATCGATGCGCGCTACCCCATTTAGTGGGGGTAGAGCCTACTTGCAAGTCTCTCCGACCTTCACAAAAAAAGTTATTCAAGAATATCTCTTTCTCCTATGTGCTTTCATCCCTAACCCTAACCCTAACCCTTCCGAAAGTCGGAGAAGCTCAAGGATGGTACTGATCGATGCGCGCAACCCCATTTAGTGGGGGTAGAGCCTACTTGCAAGTCTCTCCGACCTTCACAAAAAAAGTTATTCAAGAATAGCTCCTCAGATTTGGGTGAATTTCGTCGGTCGACCTCTTCCGAAGGTCGTACAAGCTCGGGGATGGTACCAATCGATCCGCAGGACCCAAATTAGTCCAGATGCAACCACTTTCCAAGTCTCTCCGACCTTCACAAAAAAAGTTATTCAAGAATATCTCTTTCTCCTATGTGCTTTCATCCCTAACCCTAACCCTAACCCTTCCGAAAGTCGGAGAAGCTCAAGGATGGTACCGATCGATGCGCGCTACCCCATTTAGTGGGGGTAGAGCCTACTTGCAAGTCTCTCCGACCTTCACAAAAAAAGTTATTCAAGAATATCTCTTTCTCCTATTAGCTTTCATCCCTAACCCTAACCCTAACCCTTCCGAAAGTCGGAGAAGCTCAAGGATGGTACCGATCGATGCGCGCTACCCCATTTAGTGGGGGTAGAGCCTACTTGCAAGTCTCTCCGACCTTCACAAAAAAAGTTATTCAAGAATATCTCTTTCTCCTATGTGCTTTCATCCCTAACCCTAACCCTAACCCTTCCGAAAGTCGGAGAAGCTCAAGGATGGTACCGATCGATGCGCGCTACCCCATTTAGTGGGGGTAGAGCCTACTTGCAAGTCTCTCCGACCTTCACAAAAAAAGTTATTCAAGAATATCTCTTTCTCCTATGTGCTTTCATCCCTAACCCTAACCCTAACCCTTCCGAAAGTCGGAGAAGCTCAAGGATGGTACTGATCGATGCGCGCAACCCCATTTAGTGGGGGTAAAGCCTACTTGCAAGTCTCTCCGACCTTCACAAAAAAAGTTATTCAAGAATATCTCCTCAGATTTGGGGGAATTTCGTCGGTCGACCTCTTCCGAAGGTCGTACAAGCTCGGGGATGGTACCAATCGATCCGCAGGACCCAAATTAGTCCAGATGCAACCACTTTCCAAGTCTCTCCGACCTTCACAAAAAAAGTTATTCAAGAATATCTCTTTCTCCTATGTGCTTTCATCCCTAACCCTAACCCTAACCCTTCCGAAAGTCGGAGAAGCTCAAGGATGGTACCGATCGATGCGCGCTACCCCATTTAGTGGGGGTAGAGCCTACTTGCAAGTCTCTCCGACCTTCACAAAAAAAGTTATTCAAGAATATCTCTTTCTCCTATGTGCTTTCATCCCTAACCCTAACCCTAACCCTTCCGAAAGTCGGAGAAGCTCAAGGATGGTACTGATCGATGCGCGCAACCCCATTTAGTGGGGGTAGAGCCTACTTGCAAGTCTCTCCGACCTTCACAAAAAAAGTTATTCAAGAATATCTCCTCAGATTTGGGGGAATTTCGTCGGTCGACCTCTTCCGAAGGTCGTACAAGCTCGGGGATGGTACCAATCGATCCGCAGGACCCAAATTAGTCCAGATGCAACCACTTTCCAAGTCTCTCCGACCTTCACAAAAAAAGTTATTCAAGAATATCTCTTTCTCCTATGTGCTTTCATCCCTAACCCTAACCCTAACCCTTCCGAAAGTCGGAGAAGCTCAAAGATGGTACCGATCGATGCGCGCAACCCCATTTAGTGGGGGTAGAGCCTACTTGCAAGTCTCTCCGACCTTCACAAAAAAAGTTATTCAAGAATATCTCCTCAGATTTGGGGGAATTTCGTCGGTCGACCTCTTCCGAAGGTCGTACAAGCTCGGGGATGGTACCAATCGATCCGCAGGACCCAAATTAGTCCAGATGCAACCACTTTCCAAGTCTCTCCGACCTTCACAAAAAAAGTTATTCAAGAATATCTCTTTCTCCTATGTGCTTTCATCCCTAACCCTAACCCTTCCGAAAGTCGGAGAAGCTCAAGGATGGTACCGATCGATGCGCGCTACCCCATTTAGTGGGGGTAGAGCCTACTTGCAAGTTTCTCCGACCTTCACAAAAAAAGTTATTCAAGAATATCTCCTCAGATTTGGGGGAATTTCGTCGGTCGACCTCTTCCGAAGGTCGTACAAGCTCGGGGATAGTACCAATCGATCCGCAGGACCCAAATTAGTCCAGATGCAACCACTTTCCAAGTCTCTCCGACCTTCACAAAAAAAGTTATTCAAGAATATCTCTTTCTCCTATGTGCTTTCATCCCTAACCCTAACCCTTCCGAAAGTCGGAGAAGCTCAAGGATGGTACCGATCGATGCGCGCTACCCCATTTAGTGGGGGTAGAGCCTACTTGCAAGTCTCTCCGACCTTCACAAAAAAAGTTATTCAAGAATATCTCTTTCTCCTATGTGCTTTCATCCCTAACCCTAACCCTAACCCTTCCGAAAGTCGGAGAAGCTCAAGGATGGTACCGATCGATGCGTGCTACCCCATTTAGTGGGGGTAAAGCCTACTTGCAAGTCTCTCCGACCTTCACAAAAAAAGTTATTCAAGAATATCTCTTTCTCCTATGTGCTTTCATCCCTAACCCTAACCCTAACCCTTCCGAAAGTCGGAGAAGCTCAAGGATGGTACTGATCGATGCGCGCAACCCCATTTAGTGGGGGTAGAGCCTACTTGCAAGTCTCTCCGACCTTCACAAAAAAAGTTATTCAAGAATATCTCCTCAGATTTGGGGGAATTTCGTCGGTCGACCTCTTCCGAAGGTCGTACAAGCTCGGGGATGGTACCAATCGATCCGCAGGACCCAAATTAGTCCAGATGCAACCACTTTCCAAGTCTCTCCGACCTTCACAAAAAAAGTTATTCAAGAATATCTCTTTCTCCTATGTGCTTTCATCCCTAACCCTAACCCTAACCCTTCCGAAAGTCGGAGAAGCTCAAGGATGGTACCGATCGATGCGCGCTACCCCATTTAGTGGGGGTAGAGCCTACTTGCAAGTCTCTCCGACCTTCACAAAAAAAGTTATTCAAGAATATCTCTTTCTCCTATGTGCTTTCATCCCTAACCCTAACCCTAACCCTTCCAAAAGTCGGAGAAGCTCAAGGATGGTACCGATCGATGCGCGCTACCCCATTTAGTGGGGGTAGAGCCTACTTGCAAGTCTCTCCGACCTTCACAAAAAAAGTTATTCAAGAATATCTCTTTCTCCTATGTGCTTTCATCCCTAACCCTAACCCTAACCCTTCCGAAAGTCGGAGAAGCTCAAGGATGGTACCGATCGATGCGCGCTACCCCATTTAGTGGGGGTAGAGCCTACTTGCAAGTCTCTCCGACCTTCACAAAAAAAGTTATTCAAGAATATCTCTTTCTCCTATGTGCTTTCATCCCTAACCCTAACCCTAACCCTTCCGAAAGTCGGAGAAGCTCAAGGATGGTACTGATCGATGCGCGCAACCCCATTTAGTGGGGGTAGAGCCTACTTGCAAGTCTCTCCGACCTTCACAAAAAAAGTTATTCAAGAATATCTCCTCAGATTTGGGGGAATTTCGTCGGTCGACCTCTTCCGAAGGTCGTACAAGCTCGGGGATGGTACCAATCGATCCGCAGGACCCAAATTAGTCCAGATGCAACCACTTTCCAAGTCTCTCCGACCTTCACAAAAAAAGTTATTCAAGAATATCTCTTTCTCCTATGTGCTTTCATCCCTAACCCTAACCCTAACCCTTCCGAAAGTCGGAGAAGCTCAAGGATGGTACCGATCGATGCGCGCTACCCCATTTAGTGGGGGTAGAGCCTACTTGCAAGTCTCTCCGACCTTCACAAAAAAAGTTATTCAAGAATATCTCCTCAGATTTGGGGGAATTTCGTCGGTCGACCTCTTCCGAAGGTCGTACAAGCTCGGGGATGGTACCAATCGATCCGCAGGACCCAAATTAGTCCAGATGCAACCACTTTCCAAGTCTCTCCGACCTTCACAAAAAAAGTTATTCAAGAATATTTCTTTCTCCTATGTGCTTTCATCCCTAACCCTAACCCTAACCCTTCCGAAAGTCGGAGAAGCTCAAGGATGGTACCGATCGATGCGCGCTACCCCATTTAGTGGGGGTAGAGCCTACTTGCAAGTTTCTCCGACCTTCACAAAAAAAGTTATTCAAGAATATCTCCTCAGATTTGGGGGAATTTCGTCGGTCGACCTCTTCCGAAGGTCGTACAAGCTCGGGGATGGTACCAATCGATCCGCAGGACCCAAATTAGTCCAGATGCAACCACTTTCCAAGTCTCTCCGACCTTCACAAAAAAAGTTATTCAAGAATATCTCTTTCTCCTATGTGCTTTCATCCCTAACCCTAACCCTAACCCTTCCGAAAGTCGGAGAAGCTCAAGGATGGTACCGATCGATGCGCGCTACCCCATTTAGTGGGGGTAGAGCCTACTTGCAAGTCTCTCCGACCTTCACAAAAAAAGTTATTCAAGAATATCTCTTTCTCCTATGTGCTTTCATCCCTAACCCTAACCCTAACCCTTCCGAAAGTCGGAGAAGCTCAAGGATGGTACCGATCGATGCGTGCTACCCCATTTAGTGGGGGTAGAGCCTACTTGCAAGTCTCTCCGACCTTCACAAAAAAAGTTATTCAAGAATATCTCTTTCTCCTATGTGCTTTCATCCCTAACCCTAACCCTAACCCTTCCGAAAGTCGGAGAAGCTCAAGGATGGTACTGATCGATGCGCGCAACCCCATTTAGTGGGGGTAGAGCCTACTTGCAAGTCTCTCCGACCTTCACAAAAAAAGTTATTCAAGAATATCTCCTCAGATTTGGGGGAATTTCGTCGGTCGACCTCTTCCGAAGGTCGTACAAGCTCGGGGATGGTACCAATCGATCCGCAGGACCCAAATTAGTCCAGATGCAACCACTTTCCAAGTCTCTCCGACCTTCACAAAAAAAGTTATTCAAGAATATCTCTTTCTCCTATGTGCTTTCATCCCTAACCCTAACCCTAACCCTTCCGAAAGTCGGAGAAGCTCAAGGATGGTACCGATCGATGCGCGCTACCCCATTTAGTGGGGGTAAAGCCTACTTGCAAGTCTCTCCGACCTTCACAAAAAAAGTTATTCAAGAATATCTCTTTCTCCTATGTGCTTTCATCCCTAACCCTAACCCTAACCCTTCCGAAAGTCGGAGAAGCTCAAGGATGGTACCGATCGATGCGCGCTACCCCATTTAGTGGGGGTAGAGCCTACTTGCAAGTCTCTCCGACCTTCACAAAAAAAGTTATTCAAGAATATCTCTTTCTCCTATGTGCTTTCATCCCTAACCCTAACCCTTCCGAAAGTCGGAGAAGCTCAAGGATGGTACCGATCGATGCGCGCAACCCCATTTAGTGGGGGTAGAGCCTACTTGCAAGTCTCTCCGACCTTCACAAAAAAAGTTATTCAAGAATATCTCTTTCTCCTATGTGCTTTCATCCCTAACCCTAACCCTAACCCTTCCGAAAGTCGGAGAAGCTCAAGGATGGTACTGATCGATGCGCGCAACCCCATTTAGTGGGGGTAGAGCCTACTTGCAAGTCTCTCCGACCTTCACAAAAAAAGTTATTCAAGAATATCTCTTTCTCCTATGTGCTTTCATCCCTAACCCTAACCCTAACCCTTACGAAAGTCGGAGAAGCTCAAGGATGGTACCGATCGATGCGCGCAACCCCATTTAGTGGGGGTAGAGCCTACTTGCAAGTCTCTCCGACCTTCACAAAAAAAGTTATTCAAGAATATCTCCTCAGATTTGGGGGAATTTCGTCGGTCGACCTCTTCCGAAGGTCGTACAAGCTCGGGGATGGTACCAATCGATCCGCAGGACCCAAATTAGTCCAGATGCAACCACTTTCCAAGTCTCTCCGACCTTCACAAAAAAAGTTATTCAAGAATATCTCTTTCTCCTATGTGCTTTCATCCCTAACCCTAACCCTAACCCTTCCGAAAGTCGGAGAAGCTCAAGGATGGTACCGATCGATGCGCGCTACCCCATTTAGTGGGGGTAGAGCCTACTTGCAAGTCTCTCCGACCTTCACAAAAAAAGTTATTCAAGAATATCTCTTTCTCCTATGTGCTTTCATCCCTAACCCTAACCCTAACCCTTCCGAAAGTCGGAGAAGCTCAAGGATGGTACCGATCGATGCGCGCTACCCCATTTAGTGGGGGTAGAGCCTACTTGCAAGTCTCTCCGACCTTCACAAAAAAAGTTATTCAAGAATATCTCCTCAGATTTGGGGGAATTTCGTCGGTCGACCTCTTCCGAAGGTCGTACAAGCTCGGGGATGGTACCAATCGATCCGCAGGACCCAAATTAGTCCAGATGCAACCACTTTCCAAGTCTCTCCGACCTTCACAAAAAAAGTTATTCAAGAATATCTCTTTCTCCTATGTGCTTTTATCCCTAACCCTAACCCTAACCCTTCCGAAAGTCGGAGAAGCTCAAGGATGGTACCGATCGATGCGCGCTACCCCATTTAGTGGGGGTAGAGCCTACTTGCAAGTCTCTCCGACCTTCAAAAAAAAGTTATTCAAGAATATCTCTTTCTCCTATGTGCTTTCATCCCTAACCCTAACCCTAACCCTTCCGAAAGTCGGAGAAGCTCAAGGATGGTACCGATCGATGCGCGCAACCCCATTTAGTGGGGGTAGAGCCTACTTGCAAGTCTCTCCGACCTTCACAAAAAAAGTTATTCAAGAATATCTCCTCAGATTTGGGGGAATTTCGTCGGTCGACCTCTTTCGAAGGTCGTACAAGCTCGGGGATGGTACCAATCGATCCGCAGGACCCAAATTAGTCCAGATGCAACCACTTTCCAAGTCTCTCCGACCTTCACAAAAAAAGTTATTCAAGAATATCTCTTTCTCCTATGTGCTTTCATCCCTAACCCTAACCCTAACCCTTCCGAAAGTCGGAGAAGCTCAAGGATGGTACCGATCGATGCGCGCTACCCCATTTAGTGGGGGTAGAGCCTACTTGCAAGTCTCTCCGACCTTCACAAAAAAAGTTATTCAAGAATATCTCTTTCTCCTATGTGCTTTCATCCCTAACCCTAACCCTTCCGAAAGTCGGAGAAGCTCAAGGATGGTACCGATCGATGCGCGCAACCCCATTTAGTGGGGGTAGAGCCTACTTGCAAGTCTCTCCGACCTTCACAAAAAAAGTTATTCAAGAATATCTCCTCAGATTTGGGGGAATTTCGTCGGTCGACCTCTTCCGAAGGTCGTACAAGCTCGGGGATGGTACCAATCGATCCGCAGGACCCAAATTAGTCCAGATGCAACCACTTTCCAAGTCTCTCCGACCTTCACAAAAAAAGTTATTCAAGAATATCTCTTTCTCCTATGTGCTTTCATCCCTAACCCTAACCCTAACCCTTCCGAAAGTCGGAGAAGCTCAAGGATGGTACCGATCGATGCGCGCAACCCCATTTAGTGGGGGTAGAGCCTACTTGCAAGTCTCTCCGACCTTCACAAAAAAAGTTATTCAAGAATATCTCCTCAGATTTGGGGGAATTTTGTCGGTCGACCTCTTCCGAAGGTCGTACAAGCTCGGGGATGGTACCAATCGATCCGCAGGACCCAAATTAGTCCAGATGCAACCACTTTCCAAGTCTCTCCGACCTTCACAAAAAAAGTTATTCAAGAATATCTCTTTCTCCTATGTGCTTTCATCCCTAACCCTAACCCTAACCCTTCCAAAAGTCGGAGAAGCTCAAGGATGGTACCGATCGATGCGCGCTACCCCATTTAGTGGGGGTAGAGCCTACTTGCAAGTCTCTCTGACCTTCACAAAAAAAGTTATTCAAGAATATCTCTTTCTCCTATGTGCTTTCATCCCTAACCCTAACCCTAACCCTTCCGAAAGTCGGAGAAGCTCAAGGATGGTACCGATCGATGCGCGCTACCCCATTTAGTGGGGGTAGAGCCTACTTGCAAGTTTCTCCGACCTTCACAAAAAAAGTTATTCAAGAATATCTCCTCAGATTTGGGGGAATTTCGTCGGTCGACCTCTTCCGAAGGTCGTACAAGCTCGGGGATGGTACCAATCGATCCGCAGGACCCAAATTAGTCCAGATGCAACCACTTTCCAAGTCTCTCCGACCTTCACAAAAAAAGTTATTCAAGAATATCTCTTTCTCCTATGTGCTTTCATCCCTAACCCTAACCCTAACCCTTCCGAAAGTCGGAGAAGCTCAAGGATGGTACCGATCGATGCGCGCTACCCCATTTAGTGGGGGTAGAGCCTACTTGCAAGTCTCTCCGACCTTCACAAAAAAAGTTATTCAAGAATATCTCTTTCTCCTATGTGCTTTCATCCCTAACCCTAACCCTAACCCTTCCGAAAGTCGGAGAAGCTCAAGGATGGTACCGATCGATGCGTGCTACCCCATTTAGTGGGGGTAGAGCCTACTTGCAAGTCTCTCCGACCTTCACAAAAAAAGTTATTCAAGAATATCTCTTTCTCCTATGTGCTTTCATCCCTAACCCTAACCCTAACCCTTCCGAAAGTCGGAGAAGCTCAAGGATGGTACTGATCGATGCGCGCAACCCCATTTAGTGGGGGTAGAGCCTACTTGCAAGTCTCTCCGACCTTCACAAAAAAAGTTATTCAAGAATATCTCCTCAGATTTGGGGGAATTTCGTCGGTCGACCTCTTCCGAAGGTCGTACAAGCTCGGGGATGGTACCAATCGATCCGCAGGACCCAAATTAGTCCAGATGCAACCACTTTCCAAGTCTCTCCGACCTTCACAAAAAAAGTTATTCAAGAATATCTCTTTCTCCTATGTGCTTTCATCCCTAACCCTAACCCTAACCCTTCCGAAAGTCGGAGAAGCTCAAGGATGGTACCGATCGATGCGCGCTACCCCATTTAGTGGGGGTAAAGCCTACTTGCAAGTCTCTCCGACCTTCACAAAAAAAGTTATTCAAGAATATCTCTTTCTCCTATGTGCTTTCATCCCTAACCCTAACCCTAACCCTTCCGAAAGTCGGAGAAGCTCAAGGATGGTACCGATCGATGCGCGCTACCCCATTTAGTGGGGGTAGAGCCTACTTGCAAGTCTCTCCGACCTTCACAAAAAAAGTTATTCAAGAATATCTCTTTCTCCTATGTGCTTTCATCCCTAACCCTAACCCTAACCCTTCCGAAAGTCGGAGAAGCTCAAGGATGGTACCGATCGATGCGCGCTACCCCATTTAGTGGGGGTAGAGCCTACTTGCAAGTCTCTCCGACCTTCACAAAAAAAGTTATTCAAGAATATCTCTTTCTCCTATGTGCTTTCATCCCTAACCCTAACCCTAACCCTTCCGAAAGTCGGAGAAGCTCAAGGATGGTACTGATCGATGCGCGCAACCCCATTTAGTGGGGGTAGAGCCTACTTGCAAGTCTCTCCGACCTTCACAAAAAAAGTTATTCAAGAATATCTCCTCAGATTTGGGGGAATTTCGTCGGTCGACCTCTTCCGAAGGTCGTACAAGCTCGGGGATGGTACCAATCGATCCGCAGGACCCAAATTAGTCCAGATGCAACCACTTTCCAAGTCTCAACGACCTTCACAAAAAAAGTTATTCAAGAATATCTCTTTCTCCTATGTGCTTTCATCCCTAACCCTAACCCTAACCCTTCCGAAAGTCGGAGAAGCTCAAGGATGGTACCGATCGATGCGCGCTACCCCATTTAGTGGGGGTAAAGCCTACTTGCAAGTCTCTCCGACCTTCACAAAAAAAGTTATTCAAGAATATCTCTTTCTCCTATGTGCTTTCATCCCTAACCCTAACCCTAACCCTTCCGAAAGTCGGAGAAGCTCAAGGATGGTACCGATCGATGCGAGCTACCCCATTTAGTGGGGGTAGAGCCTACTTGCAAGTCTCTCCGACCTTCACAAAAAAAGTTATTCAAGAATATCTCTTTCTCCTATGTGCTTTCATCCCTAACCCTAACCCTAACCCTTCCGAAAGTCGGAGAAGCTCAAGGATGGTACCGATCGATGCGCGCTACCCCATTTAGTGGGGGTAGAGCCTACTTGCAAGTCTCTCCGACCTTCACAAAAAAAGTTATTCAAGAATATCTCTTTCTCCTATGTGCTTTCATCCCTAACCCTAACCCTAACCCTTCCGAAAGTCGGAGAAGCTCAAGGATGGTACTGATCGATGCGCGCAACCCCATTTAGTGGGGGTAGAGCCTACTTGCAAGTCTCTCCGACCTTCACAAAAAAAGTTATTCAAGAATATCTCCTCAGATTTGGGGGAATTTCGTCGGTCGACCTCTTCCGAAGGTCGTACAAGCTCGGGGATGGTACCAATCGATCCGCAGGACCCAAATTAGTCCAGATGCAACCACTTTCCAAGTCTCTCCGACCTTCACAAAAAAAGTTATTCAAGAATATCTCTTTCTCCTATGTGCTTTCATCCCTAACCCTAACCCTAACCCTTCCGAAAGTCGGAGAAGCTCAAGGATGGTACCGATCGATGCGCGCTACCCCATTTAGTGGGGGTAGAGCCTACTTGCAAGTCTCTCCGACCTTCACAAAAAAAGTTATTCAAGAATATCTCTTTCTCCTATGTGCTTTCATCCCTAACCCTAACCCTAACCCTTACGAAAGTCGGAGAAGCTCAAGGATGGTACCGATCGATGCGCGCAACCCCATTTAGTGGGGGTAGAGCCTACTTGCAAGTCTCTCCGACCTTCACAAAAAAAGTTATTCAAGAATATCTCCTCAGATTTGGGGGAATTTCGTCGGTCGACCTCTTCCGAAGGTCGTACAAGCTCGGGGATGGTACCAATCGATCCGCAGGACCCAAATTAGTCCAGATGCAACCACTTTCCAAGTCTCTCCGACCTTCACAAAAAAAGTTATTCAAGAATATCTCTTTCTCCTATGTGCTTTCATCCCTAACCCTAACCCTAACCCTTCCGAAAGTCGGAGAAGCTCAAGGATGGTACCGATCGATGCGCGCTACCCCATTTAGTGGGGGTAGAGCCTACTTGCAAGTCTCTCCGACCTTCACAAAAAAAGTTATTCAAGAATATCTCTTTCTCCTATGTGCTTTCATCCCTAACCCTAACCCTAACCCTTCCGAAAGTCGGAGAAGCTCAAGGATGGTACCGATCGATGCGCGCTACCCCATTTAGTGGGGGTAGAGCCTACTTGCAAGTCTCTCCGACCTTCACAAAAAAAGTTATTCAAGAATATCTCCTCAGATTTGGGGGAATTTCGTCGGTCGACCTCTTCCGAAGGTCGTACAAGCTCGGGGATGGTACCAATCGATCCGCAGGACCCAAATTAGTCCAGATGCAACCACTTTCCAAGTCTCTCCGACCTTCACAAAAAAAGTTATTCAAGAATATCTCTTTCTCCTATGTGCTTTCATCCCTAACCCTAACCCTAACCCTTCCGAAAGTCGGAGAAGCTCAAGGATGGTACCGATCGATGCGCGCTACCCCATTTAGTGGGGGTAGAGCCTACTTGCAAGTCTCTCCGACCTTCAAAAAAAAGTTATTCAAGAATATCTCTTTCTCCTATGTGCTTTCATCCCTAACCCTAACCCTTCCGAAAGTCGGAGAAGCTCAAGGATGGTACCGATCGATGCGCGCAACCCCATTTAGTGGGGGTAGAGCCTACTTGCAAGTCTCTCCGACCTTCACAAAAAAAGTTATTCAAGAATATCTCCTCAGATTTGGGGGAATTTCGTCGGTCGACCTCTTCCGAAGGTCGTACAAGCTCGGGGATGGTACCAATCGATCCGCAGGACCCAAATTAGTCCAGATGCAACCACTTTCCAAGTCTCTCCGACCTTCACAAAAAAAGTTATTCAAGAATATCTCTTTCTCCTATGTGCTTTCATCCCTAACCCTAACCCTAACCCTTCCGAAAGTCGGAGAAGCTCAAGGATGGTACCGATCGATGCGCGCAACCCCATTTAGTGGGGGTAAAGCCTACTTGCAAGTCTCTCCGACCTTCACAAAAAAAGTTATTCAAGAATATCTCCTCAGATTTGGGGGAATTTCGTCGGTCGACCTCTTCCGAAGGTCGTACAAGCTCGGGGATGGTACCAATCGATCCGCAGGACCCAAATTAGTCCAGATGCAACCACTTTCCAAGTCTCTCCGACCTTCACAAAAAAAGTTATTCAAGAATATCTCTTTCTCCTATGTGCTTTCATCCCTAACCCTAACCCTAACCCTTCCAAAAGTCGGAGAAGCTCAAGGATGGTACCGATCGATGCGCGCTACCCCATTTAGTGGGGGTAGAGCCTACTTGCAAGTCTCTCTGACCTTCACAAAAAAAGTTATTCAAGAATATCTCTTTCTCCTATGTGCTTTCATCCCTAACCCTAACCCTAACCCTTCCGAAAGTCGGAGAAGCTCAAGGATGGTACCGATCGATGCGCGCTACCCCATTTAGTGGGGGTAGAGCCTACTTGCAAGTTTCTCCGACCTTCACAAAAAAAGTTATTCAAGAATATCTCCTCAGATTTGGGGGAATTTCGTCGGTCGACCTCTTCCGAAGGTCGTACAAGCTCGGGGATGGTACCAATCGATCCGCAGGACCCAAATTAGTCCAGATGCAACCACTTTCCAAGTCTCTCCGACCTTCACAAAAAAAGTTATTCAAGAATATCTCTTTCTCCTATGTGCTTTCATCCCTAACCCTAACCCTAACCCTTCCGAAAGTCGGAGAAGCTCAAGGATGGTACCGATCGATGCGCGCTACCCCATTTAGTGGGGGTAGAGCCTACTTGCAAGTCTCTCCGACCTTCACAAAAAAAGTTATTCAAGAATATCTCTTTCTCCTATGTGCTTTCATCCCTAACCCTAACCCTAACCCTTCCGAAAGTCGGAGAAGCTCAAGGATGGTACCGATCGATGCGCGCTACCCCATTTAGTGGGGGTAGAGCCTACTTGCAAGTCTCTCCGACCTTCACAAAAAAAGTTATTCAAGAATATCTCTTTCTCCTATGTGCTTTCATCCCTAACCCTAACCCTAACCCTTCCGAAAGTCGGAGAAGCTCAAGGATGGTACTGATCGATGCGCGCAACCCCATTTAGTGGGGGTAGAGCCTACTTGCAAGTCTCTCCGACCTTCACAAAAAAAGTTATTCAAGAATATCTCCTCAGATTTGGGGGAATTTCGTCGGTCGACCTCTTCCGAAGGTCGTACAAGCTCGGGGATGGTACCAATCGATCCGCAGGACCCAAATTAGTCCAGATGCAACCACTTTCCAAGTCTCTCCGACCTTCACAAAAAAAGTTATTCAAGAATATCTCTTTCTCCTATGTGCTTTCATCCCTAACCCTAACCCTAACCCTTCCGAAAGTCGGAGAAGCTCAAGGATGGTACCGATCGATGCGCGCTACCCCATTTAGTGGGGGTAAAGCCTACTTGCAAGTCTCTCCGACCTTCACAAAAAAAGTTATTCAAGAATATCTCTTTCTCCTATGTGCTTTCATCCCTAACCCTAACCCTAACCCTTCCGAAAGTCGGAGAAGCTCAAGGATGGTACCGATCGATGCGCGCTACCCCATTTAGTGGGGGTAGAGCCTACTTGCAAGTCTCTCCGACCTTCACAAAAAAAGTTATTCAAGAATATCTCTTTCTCCTATGTGCTTTCATCCCTAACCCTAACCCTAACCCTAACCCTTCCGAAAGTCGGAGAAGCTCAAGGATGGTACTGATCGATGCGCGCTACCCCATTTAGTGGGGGTAGAGCCTACTTGCAAGTCTCTCCGACCTTCACAAAAAAAGTTATTCAAGAATATCTCTTTCTCCTATGTGCTTTCATCCCTAACCCTAACCCTAACCCTTCCGAAAGTCGGAGAATCTCAAGGATGGTACTGATCGATGCGCGCAACCCCATTTAGTGGGGGTAGAGCCTACTTGCAAGTCTCTCCGACCTTCACAAAAAAAGTTATTCAAGAATATCTCCTCAGATTTGGGGGAATTTCGTCGGTCGACCTCTTCCGAAGGTCGTACAAGCTCGGGGATGGTACCAATCGATCCGCAGGACCCAAATTAGTCCAGATGCAACCACTTTCCAAGTCTCTCCGACCTTCACAAAAAAGGTTATTCAAGAATATCTCTTTCTCCTATGTGCTTTCATCCCTAACCCTAACCCTAACCCTTCCGAAAGTCGGAGAAGCTCAAGGATGGTACCGATCGATGCGCGCTACCCCATTTAGTGGGGGTAGAGCCTACTTGCAAGTCTCTCCGACCTTCACAAAAAAAGTTATTCAAGAATATCTCTTTCTCCTATGTGCTTTCATCCCTAACCCTAACCCTAACCCTTACGAAAGTCGGAGAAGCTCAAGGATGGTACCGATCGATGCGCGCAACCCCATTTAGTGGGGGTAGAGCCTACTTGCAAGTCTCTCCGACCTTCACAAAAAAAGTTATTCAAGAATATCTCCTCAGATTTGGGGGAATTTCGTCGGTCGACCTCTTCCGAAGGTCGTACAAGCTCGGGGATGGTACCAATCGATCCGCAGGACCCAAATTAGTCCAGATGCAACCACTTTCCAAGTCTCTCCGACCTTCACAAAAAAAGTTATTCAAGAATATCTCTTTCTCCTATGTGCTTTCATCCCTAACCCTAACCCTAACCCTTCCGAAAGTCGGAGAAGCTCAAGGATGGTACCGATCGATGCGCGCTACCCCATTTAGTGGGGGTAGAGCCTACTTGCAAGTCTCTCCGACCTTCACAAAAAAAGTTATTCAAGAATATCTCTTTCTCCTATGTGCTTTCATCCCTAACCCTAACCCTAACCCTTCCGAAAGTCGGAGAAGCTCAAAGATGGTACCGATCGATGCGCGCTACCCCATTTAGTGGGGGTAGAGCCTACTTGCAAGTCTCTCCGACCTTCACAAAAAAAGTTATTCAAGAATATCTCCTCAGATTTGGGGGAATTTCGTCGGTCGACCTCTTCCGAAGGTCGTACAAGCTCGGGGATGGTACCAATCGATCCGCAGGACCCAAATTAGTCCAGATGCAACCACTTTCCAAGTCTCTCCGACCTTCACAAAAAAAGTTATTCAAGAATATCTCTTTCTCCTATGTGCTTTCATCCCTAACCCTAACCCTAACCCTTCCGAAAGTCGGAGAAGCTCAAGGATGGTACCGATCGATGCGCGCTACCCCATTTAGTGGGGGTAGAGCCTACTTGCAAGTCTCTCCGACCTTCAAAAAAAAGTTATTCAAGAATATCTCTTTCTCCTATGTGCTTTCATCCCTAACCCTAACCCTAACCCTTCCGAAAGTCGGAGAAGCTCAAGGATGGTACCGATCGATGCGCGCAACCCCATTTAGTGGGGGTAGAGCCTACTTGCAAGTCTCTCCGACCTTCACAAAAAAAGTTATTCAAGAATATCTCCTCAGATTTGGGGGAATTTCGTCGGTCGACCTCTTTCGAAGGTCGTACAAGCTCGGGGATGGTACCAATCGATCCGCAGGACCCAAATTAGTCCAGATGCAACCACTTTCCAAGTCTCTCCGACCTTCACAAAAAAAGTTATTCAAGAATATCTCTTTCTCCTATGTGCTTTCATCCCTAACCCTAACCCTAACCCTTCCGAAAGTCGGAGAAGCTCAAGGATGGTACCGATCGATGCGCGCTACCCCATTTAGTGGGGGTAGAGCCTACTTGCAAGTCTCTCCGACCTTCACAAAAAAAGTTATTCAAGAATATCTCTTTCTCCTATGTGCTTTCATCCCTAACCCTAACCCTAACCCTTCCGAAAGTCGGAGAAGCTCAAGGATGGTACCGATCGATGCGCGCAACCCCATTTAGTGGGGGTAGAGCCTACTTGCAAGTCTCTCCGACCTTCACAAAAAAAGTTATTCAAGAATATCTCCTCAGATTTGGGGGAATTTCGTCGGTCGACCTCTTCCGAAGGTCGTACAAGCTCGGGGATGGTACCAATCGATCCGCAGGACCCAAATTAGTCCAGATGCAACCACTTTCCAAGTCTCTCCGACCTTCACAAAAAAAGTTATTCAAGAATATCTCTTTCTCCTATGTGCTTTCATCCCTAACCCTAACCCTAACCCTTCCAAAAGTCGGAGAAGCTCAAGGATGGTACCGATCGATGCGCGCTACCCCATTTAGTGGGGGTAGAGCCTACTTGCAAGTCTCTCTGACCTTCACAAAAAAAGTTATTCAAGAATATCTCTTTCTCCTATGTGCTTTCATCCCTAACCCTAACCCTAACCCTTCCGAAAGTCGGAGAAGCTCAAGGATGGTACCGATCGATGCGCGCTACCCCATTTAGTGGGGGTAGAGCCTACTTGCAAGTCTCTCCGACCTTCACAAAAAAAGTTATTCAAGAATATCTCTTTCTCCTATGTGCTTTCATCCCTAACCCTAACCCTAACCCTTCCGAAAGTCGGAGAAGCTCAAGGATGGTACCGATCGATGCGTGCTACCCCATTTAGTGGGGGTAGAGCCTACTTGCAAGTCTCTCCGACCTTCACAAAAAAAGTTATTCAAGAATATCTCTTTCTCCTATGTGCTTTCATCCCTAACCCTAACCCTAACCCTTCCGAAAGTCGGAGAAGCTCAAGGATGGTACTGATCGATGCGCGCAACCCCATTTAGTGGGGGTAGAGCCTACTTGCAAGTCTCTCCGACCTTCACAAAAAAAGTTATTCAAGAATATCTCCTCAGATTTGGGGGAATTTCGTCGGTCGACCTCTTCCGAAGGTCGTACAAGCTCGGGGATGGTACCAATCGATCCGCAGGACCCAAATTAGTCCAGATGCAACCACTTTCCAAGTCTCTCCGACCTTCACAAAAAAAGTTATTCAAGAATATCTCTTTCTCCTATGTGCTTTCATCCCTAACCCTAACCCTAACCCTTCCGAAAGTCGGAGAAGCTCAAGGATGGTACCGATCGATGCGCGCTACCCCATTTAGTGGGGGTAAAGCCTACTTGCAAGTCTCTCCGACCTTCACAAAAAAAGTTATTCAAGAATATCTCTTTCTCCTATGTGCTTTCATCCCTAACCCTAACCCTAACCCTTCCGAAAGTCGGAGAAGCTCAAGGATGGTACCGATCGATGCGCGCTACCCCATTTAGTGGGGGTAGAGCCTACTTGCAAGTCTCTCCGACCTTCACAAAAAAAGTTATTCAAGAATATCTCTTTCTCCTATGTGCTTTCATCCCTAACCCTAACCCTAACCCTTCCGAAAGTCGGAGAAGCTCAAGGATGGTACCGATCGATGCGCGCTACCCCATTTAGTGGGGGTAGAGCCTACTTGCAAGTCTCTCCGACCTTCACAAAAAAAGTTATTCAAGAATATCTCTTTCTCCTATGTGCTTTCATCCCTAACCCTAACCCTAACCCTTCCGAAAGTCGGAGAAGCTCAAGGATGGTACTGATCGATGCGCGCAACCCCATTTAGTGGGGGTAGAGCCTACTTGCAAGTCTCTCCGACCTTCACAAAAAAAGTTATTCAAGAATATCTCCTCAGATTTGGGGGAATTTCGTCGGTCGACCTCTTCCGAAGGTCGTACAAGCTCGGGGATGGTACCAATCGATCCGCAGGACCCAAATTAGTCCAGATGCAACCACTTTCCAAGTCTCTCCGACCTTCACAAAAAAAGTTATTCAAGAATATCTCTTTCTCCTATGTGCTTTCATCCCTAACCCTAACCCTAACCCTTCCGAAAGTCGGAGAAGCTCAAGGATGGTACCGATCGATGCGCGCTACCCCATTTAGTGGGGGTAAAGCCTACTTGCAAGTCTCTCCGACCTTCACAAAAAAAGTTATTCAAGAATATCTCTTTCTCCTATGTGCTTTCATCCCTAACCCTAACCCTAACCCTTCCGAAAGTCGGAGAAGCTCAAGGATGGTACCGATCGATGCGAGCTACCCCATTTAGTGGGGGTAGAGCCTACTTGCAAGTCTCTCCGACCTTCACAAAAAAAGTTATTCAAGAATATCTCTTTCTCCTATGTGCTTTCATCCCTAACCCTAACCCTAACCCTTCCGAAAGTCGGAGAAGCTCAAGGATGGTACCGATCGATGCGCGCTACCCCATTTAGTGGGGGTAGAGCCTACTTGCAAGTCTCTCCGACCTTCACAAAAAAAGTTATTCAAGAATATCTCTTTCTCCTATGTGCTTTCATCCCTAACCCTAACCCTAACCCTTCCGAAAGTCGGAGAAGCTCAAGGATGGTACTGATCGATGCGCGCAACCCCATTTAGTGGGGGTAGAGCCTACTTGCAAGTCTCTCCGACCTTCACAAAAAAAGTTATTCAAGAATATCTCCTCAGATTTGGGGGAATTTCGTCGGTCGACCTCTTCCGAAGGTCGTACAAGCTCGGGGATGGTACCAATCGATCCGCAGGACCCAAATTAGTCCAGATGCAACCACTTTCCAAGTCTCTCCGACCTTCACAAAAAAAGTTATTCAAGAATATCTCTTTCTCCTATGTGCTTTCATCCCTAACCCTAACCCTAACCCTTCCGAAAGTCGGAGAAGCTCAAGGATGGTACCGATCGATGCGCGCTACCCCATTTAGTGGGGGTAAAGCCTACTTGCAAGTCTCTCCGACCTTCACAAAAAAAGTTATTCAAGAATATCTCTTTCTCCTATGTGCTTTCATCCCTAACCCTAACCCTAACCCTTCCGAAAGTCGGAGAAGCTCAAGGATGGTACCGATCGATGCGAGCTACCCCATTTAGTGGGGGTAGAGCCTACTTGCAAGTCTCTCCGACCTTCACAAAAAAAGTTATTCAAGAATATCTCTTTCTCCTATGTGCTTTCATCCCTAACCCTAACCCTAACCCTTCCGAAAGTCGGAGAAGCTCAAGGATGGTACCGATCGATGCGCGCTACCCCATTTAGTGGGGGTAGAGCCTACTTGCAAGTCTCTCCGACCTTCACAAAAAAAGTTATTCAAGAATATCTCTTTCTCCTATGTGCTTTCATCCCTAACCCTAACCCTAACCCTTCCGAAAGTCGGAGAAGCTCAAGGATGGTACTGATCGATGCGCGCAACCCCATTTAGTGGGGGTAGAGCCTACTTGCAAGTCTCTCCGACCTTCACAAAAAAAGTTATTCAAGAATATCTCCTCAGATTTGGGGGAATTTCGTCGGTCGACCTCTTCCGAAGGTCGTACAAGCTCGGGGATGGTACCAATCGATCCGCAGGACCCAAATTAGTCCAGATGCAACCACTTTCCAAGTCTCTCCGACCTTCACAAAAAAAGTTATTCAAGAATATCTCTTTCTCCTATGTGCTTTCATCCCTAACCCTAACCCTAACCCTTCCGAAAGTCGGAGAAGCTCAAGGATGGTACCGATCGATGCGCGCTACCCCATTTAGTGGGGGTAGAGCCTACTTGCAAGTCTCTCTGACCTTCACAAAAAAAGTTATTCAAGAATATCTCTTTCTCCTATGTGCTTTCATCCCTAACCCTAACCCTAACCCTTACGAAAGTCGGAGAAGCTCAAGGATGGTACCGATCGATGCGCGCTACCCCATTTAGTGGGGGTAGAGCCTACTTGCAAGTTTCTCCGACCTTCACAAAAAAAGTTATTCAAGAATATCTCCTCAGATTTGGGGGAATTTCGTCGGTCGACCTCTTCCGAAGGTCGTACAAGCTCGGGGATGGTACCAATCGATCCGCAGGACCCAAATTAGTCCAGATGCAACCACTTTCCAAGTCTCTCCGACCTTCACAAAAAAAGTTATTCAAGAATATCTCTTTCTCCTATGTGCTTTCATCCCTAACCCTAACCCTAACCCTTCCGAAAGTCGGAGAAGCTCAAGGATGGTACCGATCGATGCGCGCTACCCCATTTAGTGGGGGTAGAGCCTACTTGCAAGTCTCTCCGACCTTCACAAAAAAAGTTATTCAAGAATATCTCTTTCTCCTATGTGCTTTCATCCCTAACCCTAACCCTTCCGAAAGTCGGAGAAGCTCAAGGATGGTACCGATCGATGCGCGCTACCCCATTTAGTGGGGGTAGAGCCTACTTGCAAGTCTCTCCGACCTTCACAAAAAAAGTTATTCAAGAATATCTCTTTCTCCTATGTGCTTTCATCCCTAACCCTAACCCTAACCCTTCCGAAAGTCGGAGAAGCTCAAGGATGGTACCGATCGATGCGCGCTACCCCATTTAGTGGGGGTAGAGCCTACTTGCAAGTCTCTCCGACCTTCACAAAAAAAGTTATTCAAGAATATCTCCTCAGATTTGGGGGAATTTCGTCGGTCGACCTCTTCCGAAGGTCGTACAAGCTCGGGGATGGTACCAATCGATCCGCAGGACCCAAATTAGTCCAGATGCAACCACTTTCCAAGTCTCTCCGACCTTCACAAAAAAAGTTATTCAAGAATATCTCTTTCTCCTATGTGCTTTCATCCCTAACCCTAACCCTAACCCTTCCGAAAGTCGGAGAAGCTCAAGGATGGTACCGATCGATGCGCGCTACCCCATTTAGTGGGGGTAGAGCCTACTTGCAAGTCTCTCCGACCTTCAAAAAAAAGTTATTCAAGAATATCTCTTTCTCCTATGTGCTTTCATCCCTAACCCTAACCCTAACCCTTCCGAAAGTCGGAGAAGCTCAAGGATGGTACCGATCGATGCGCGCAACCCCATTTAGTGGGGGTAGAGCCTACTTGCAAGTCTCTCCGACCTTCACAAAAAAAGTTATTCAAGAATATCTCCTCAGATTTGGGGGAATTTCGTCAGTCGACCTCTTTCGAAGGTCGTACAAGCTCGGGGATGGTACCAATCGATCCGCAGGACCCAAATTAGTCCAGATGCAACCACTTTCCAAGTCTCTCCGACCTTCACAAAAAAAGTTATTCAAGAATATCTCTTTCTCCTATGTGCTTTCATCCCTAACCCTAACCCTAACCCTTCCGAAAGTCGGAGAAGCTCAAGGATGGTACCGATCGATGCGCGCTACCCCATTTAGTGGGGGTAGAGCCTACTTGCAAGTCTCTCCGACCTTCACAAAAAAAGTTATTCAAGAATATCTCTTTCTCCTATGTGCTTTCATCCCTAACCCTAACCCTAACCCTTCCGAAAGTCGGAGAAGCTCAAGGATGGTACCGATCGATGCGCGCAACCCCATTTAGTGGGGGTAGAGCCTACTTGCAAGTCTCTCCGACCTTCACAAAAAAAGTTATTCAAGAATATCTCCTCAGATTTGGGGGAATTTCGTCGGTCGACCTCTTCCGAAGGTCGTACAAGCTCGGGGATGGTACCAATCGATCCGCAGGACCCAAATTAGTCCAGATGCAACCACTTTCCAAGTCTCTCCGACCTTCCCAAAAAAAGTTATTCAAGAATATCTCTTTCTCCTATGTGCTTTCATCCCTAACCCTAACCCTAACCCTTCCGAAAGTCGGAGAAGCTCAAGGATGGTACCGATCGATGCGCGCAACCCCATTTAGTGGGGGTAAAGCCTACTTGCAAGTCTCTCCGACCTTCACAAAAAAAGTTATTCAAGAATATCTCCTCAGATTTGGGGGAATTTCGTCGGTCGACCTCTTCCGAAGGTCGTACAAGCTCGGGGATGGTACCAATCGATCCGCAGGACCCAAATTAGTCCAGATGCAACCACTTTCCAAGTCTCTCCGACCTTCACAAAAAAAGTTATTCAAGAATATCTCTTTCTCCTATGTGCTTTCATCCCTAACCCTAACCCTAACCCTTCCAAAAGTCGGAGAAGCTCAAGGATGGTACCGATCGATGCGCGCTACCCCATTTAGTGGGGGTAGAGCCTACTTGCAAGTCTCTCTGACCTTCACAAAAAAAGTTATTCAAGAATATCTCTTTCTCCTATGTGCTTTCATCCCTAACCCTAACCCTAACCCTTCCGAAAGTCGGAGAAGCTCAAGGATGGTACCGATCGATGCGCGCTACCCCATTTAGTGGGGGTAGAGCCTACTTGCAAGTTTCTCCGACCTTCACAAAAAAAGTTATTCAAGAATATCTCCTCAGATTTGGGGGAATTTCGTCGGTCGACCTCTTCCGAAGGTCGTACAAGCTCGGGGATGGTACCAATCGATCCGCAGGACCCAAATTAGTCCAGATGCAACCACTTTCCAAGTCTCTCCGACCTTCACAAAAAAAGTTATTCAAGAATATCTCTTTCTCCTATGTGCTTTCATCCCTAACCCTAACCCTAACCCTTCCGAAAGTCGGAGAAGCTCAAGGATGGTACCGATCGATGCGCGCTACCCCATTTAGTGGGGGTAGAGCCTACTTGCAAGTCTCTCCGACCTTCACAAAAAAAGTTATTCAAGAATATCTCTTTCTCCTATGTGCTTTCATCCCTAACCCTAACCCTAACCCTTCCGAAAGTCGGAGAAGCTCAAGGATGGTACCGATCGATGCGCGCTACCCCATTTAGTGGGGGTAGAGCCTACTTGCAAGTCTCTCCGACCTTCACAAAAAAAGTTATTCAAGAATATCTCTTTCTCCTATGTGCTTTCATCCCTAACCCTAACCCTAACCCTTCCGAAAGTCGGAGAAGCTCAAGGATGGTACTGATCGATGCGCGCAACCCCATTTAGTGGGGGTAGAGCCTACTTGCAAGTCTCTCCGACCTTCACAAAAAAAGTTATTCAAGAATATCTCCTCAGATTTGGGGGAATTTCGTCGGTCGACCTCTTCCGAAGGTCGTACAAGCTCGGGGATGGTACCAATCGATCCGCAGGACCCAAATTAGTCCAGATGCAACCACTTTCCAAGTCTCTCCGACCTTCACAAAAAAAGTTATTCAAGAATATCTCTTTCTCCTATGTGCTTTCATCCCTAACCCTAACCCTAACCCTTCCGAAAGTCGGAGAAGCTCAAGGATGGTACCGATCGATGCGCGCTACCCCATTTAGTGGGGGTAAAGCCTACTTGCAAGTCTCTCCGACCTTCACAAAAAAAGTTATTCAAGAATATCTCTTTCTCCTATGTGCTTTCATCCCTAACCCTAACCCTAACCCTTCCGAAAGTCGGAGAAGCTCAAGGATGGTACCGATCGATGCGCGCTACCCCATTTAGTGGGGGTAGAGCCTACTTGCAAGTCTCTCCGACCTTCACAAAAAAAGTTATTCAAGAATATCTCTTTCTCCTATGTGCTTTCATCCCTAACCCTAACCCTAACCCTAACCCTTCCGAAAGTCGGAGAAGCTCAAGGATGGTACTGATCGATGCGCGCTACCCCATTTAGTGGGGGTAGAGCCTACTTGCAAGTCTCTCCGACCTTCACAAAAAAAGTTATTCAAGAATATCTCTTTCTCCTATGTGCTTTCATCCCTAACCCTAACCCTAACCCTTCCGAAAGTCGGAGAAGCTCAAGGATGGTACTGATCGATGCGCGCAACCCCATTTAGTGGGGGTAGAGCCTACTTGCAAGTCTCTCCGACCTTCACAAAAAAAGTTATTCAAGAATATCTCCTCAGATTTGGGGGAATTTCGTCGGTCGACCTCTTCCGAAGGTCGTACAAGCTCGGGGATGGTACCAATCGATCCGCAGGACCCAAATTAGTCCAGATGCAACCACTTTCCAAGTCTCTCCGACCTTCACAAAAAAGGTTATTCAAGAATATCTCTTTCTCCTATGTGCTTTCATCCCTAACCCTAACCCTAACCCTTCCGAAAGTCGGAGAAGCTCAAGGATGGTACCGATCGATGCGCGCTACCCCATTTAGTGGGGGTAGAGCCTACTTGCAAGTCTCTCCGACCTTCACAAAAAAAGTTATTCAAGAATATCTCTTTCTCCTATGTGCTTTCATCCCTAACCCTAACCCTAACCCTTACGAAAGTCGGAGAAGCTCAAGGATGGTACCGATCGATGCGCGCAACCCCATTTAGTGGGGGTAGAGCCTACTTGCAAGTCTCTCCGACCTTCACAAAAAAAGTTATTCAAGAATATCTCCTCAGATTTGGGGGAATTTCGTCGGTCGACCTCTTCCGAAGGTCGTACAAGCTCGGGGATGGTACCAATCGATCCGCAGGACCCAAATTAGTCCAGATGCAACCACTTTCCAAGTCTCTCCGACCTTCACAAAAAAAGTTATTCAAGAATATCTCTTTCTCCTATGTGCTTTCATCCCTAACCCTAACCCTAACCCTTCCGAAAGTCGGAGAAGCTCAAGGATGGTACCGATCGATGCGCGCTACCCCATTTAGTGGGGGTAGAGCCTACTTGCAAGTCTCTCCGACCTTCACAAAAAAAGTTATTCAAGAATATCTCTTTCTCCTATGTGCTTTCATCCCTAACCCTAACCCTAACCCTTCCGAAAGTCGGAGAAGCTCAAAGATGGTACCGATCGATGCGCGCTACCCCATTTAGTGGGGGTAGAGCCTACTTGCAAGTCTCTCCGACCTTCACAAAAAAAGTTATTCAAGAATATCTCCTCAGATTTGGGGGAATTTCGTCGGTCGACCTCTTCCGAAGGTCGTACAAGCTCGGGGATGGTACCAATCGATCCGCAGGACCCAAATTAGTCCAGATGCAACCACTTTCCAAGTCTCTCCGACCTTCACAAAAAAAGTTATTCAAGAATATCTCTTTCTCCTATGTGCTTTCATCCCTAACCCTAACCCTAACCCTTCCGAAAGTCGGAGAAGCTCAAGGATGGTACCGATCGATGCGCGCTACCCCATTTAGTGGGGGTAGAGCCTACTTGCAAGTCTCTCCGACCTTCAAAAAAAAGTTATTCAAGAATATCTCTTTCTCCTATGTGCTT
Organism: Limanda limanda; assembly: GCF_963576545.1. Lineage (NCBI taxonomy): Eukaryota > Metazoa > Chordata > Actinopteri > Pleuronectiformes > Pleuronectidae > Limanda > Limanda limanda. The sequence goes on from NW_026870532.1 coordinate 348,892, forward strand.
TCATCCCTAACCCTAACCCTAACCCTTCCGAAAGTCGGAGAAGCTCAAGGATGGTACCGATCGATGCGCGCAACCCCATTTAGTGGGGGTAGAGCCTACTTGCAAGTCTCTCCGACCTTCACAAAAAAAGTTATTCAAGAATATCTCCTCAGATTTGGGGGAATTTCGTCGGTCGACCTCTTTCGAAGGTCGTACAAGCTCGGGGATGGTACCAATCGATCCGCAGGACCCAAATTAGTCCAGATGCAACCACTTTCCAAGTCTCTCCGACCTTCACAAAAAAAGTTATTCAAGAATATCTCTTTCTCCTATGTGCTTTCATCCCTAACCCTAACCCTAACCCTTCCGAAAGTCGGAGAAGCTCAAGGATGGTACCGATCGATGCGCGCTACCCCATTTAGTGGGGGTAGAGCCTACTTGCAAGTCTCTCCGACCTTCACAAAAAAAGTTATTCAAGAATATCTCTTTCTCCTATGTGCTTTCATCCCTAACCCTAACCCTAACCCTTCCGAAAGTCGGAGAAGCTCAAGGATAGTACCGATCGATGCGCGCAACCCCATTTAGTGGGGGTAGAGCCTACTTGCAAGTCTCTCCGACCTTCACAAAAAAAGTTATTCAAGAATATCTCCTCAGATTTGGGGGAATTTCGTCGGTCGACCTCTTCCGAAGGTCGTACAAGCTCGGGGATGGTACCAATCGATCCGCAGGACCCAAATTAGTCCAGATGCAACCACTTTCCAAGTCTCTCCGACCTTCACAAAAAAAGTTATTCAAGAATATCTCTTTCTCCTATGTGCTTTCATCCCTAACCCTAACCCTAACCCTTCCGAAAGTCGGAGAAGCTCAAGGATGGTACCGATCGATGCGCGCAACCCCATTTAGTGGGGGTAGAGCCTACTTGCAAGTCTCTCCGACCTTCACAAAAAAAGTTATTCAAGAATATCTCCTCAGATTTGGGGGAATTTCGTCGGTCGACCTCTTCCGAAGGTCGTACAAGCTCGGGGATGGTACCAATCGATCCGCAGGACCCAAATTAGTCCAGATGCAACCACTTTCCAAGTCTCTCCGACCTTCACAAAAAAAGTTATTCAAGAATATCTCTTTCTCCTATGTGCTTTCATCCCTAACCCTAACCCTAACCCTTCCAAAAGTCGGAGAAGCTCAAGGATGGTACCGATCGATGCGCGCTACCCCATTTAGTGGGGGTAGAGCCTACTTGCAAGTCTCTCTGACCTTCACAAAAAAAGTTATTCAAGAATATCTCTTTCTCCTATGTGCTTTCATCCCTAACCCTAACCCTAACCCTTCCGAAAGTCGGAGAAGCTCAAGGATGGTACCGATCGATGCGCGCTACCCCATTTAGTGGGGGTAGAGCCTACTTGCAAGTTTCTCCGACCTTCACAAAAAAAGTTATTCAAGAATATCTCCTCAGATTTGGGGGAATTTCGTCGGTCGACCTCTTCCGAAGGTCGTACAAGCTCGGGGATGGTACCAATCGATCCGCAGGACCCAAATTAGTCCAGATGCAACCACTTTCCAAGTCTCTCCGACCTTCACAAAAAAAGTTATTCAAGAATATCTCTTTCTCCTATGTGCTTTCATCCCTAACCCTAACCCTAACCCTTCCGAAAGTCGGAGAAGCTCAAGGATGGTACCGATCGATGCGCGCTACCCCATTTAGTGGGGGTAGAGCCTACTTGCAAGTCTCTCCGACCTTCACAAAAAAAGTTATTCAAGAATATCTCTTTCTCCTATGTGCTTTCATCCCTAACCCTAACCCTAACCCTTCCGAAAGTCGGAGAAGCTCAAGGATGGTACCGATCGATGCGTGCTACCCCATTTAGTGGGGGTAGAGCCTACTTGCAAGTCTCTCCGACCTTCACAAAAAAAGTTATTCAAGAATATCTCTTTCTCCTATGTGCTTTCATCCCTAACCCTAACCCTAACCCTTCCGAAAGTCGGAGAAGCTCAAGGATGGTACTGATCGATGCGCGCAACCCCATTTAGTGGGGGTAGAGCCTACTTGCAAGTCTCTCCGACCTTCACAAAAAAAGTTATTCAAGAATATCTCCTCAGATTTGGGGGAATTTCGTCGGTCGACCTCTTCCGAAGGTCGTACAAGCTCGGGGATGGTACCAATCGATCCGCAGGACCCAAATTAGTCCAGATGCAACCACTTTCCAAGTCTCTCCGACCTTCACAAAAAAAGTTATTCAAGAATATCTCTTTCTCCTATGTGCTTTCATCCCTAACCCTAACCCTAACCCTTCCGAAAGTCGGAGAAGCTCAAGGATGGTACCGATCGATGCGCGCTACCCCATTTAGTGGGGGTAAAGCCTACTTGCAAGTCTCTCCGACCTTCACAAAAAAAGTTATTCAAGAATATCTCTTTCTCCTATGTGCTTTCATCCCTAACCCTAACCCTAACCCTTCCGAAAGTCGGAGAAGCTCAAAGATGGTACCGATCGATGCGCGCTACCCCATTTAGTGGGGGTAGAGCCTACTTGCAAGTCTCTCCGACCTTCACAAAAAAAGTTATTCAAGAATATCTCTTTCTCCTATGTGCTTTCATCCCTAACCCTAACCCTAACCCTTCCGAAAGTCGGAGAAGCTCAAGGATGGTACCGATCGATGCGCGCTACCCCATTTAGTGGGGGTAGAGCCTACTTGCAAGTCTCTCCGACCTTCACAAAAAAAGTTATTCAAGAATATCTCTTTCTCCTATGTGCTTTCATCCCTAACCCTAACCCTAACCCTTCCGAAAGTCGGAGAAGCTCAAGGATGGTACTGATCGATGCGCGCAACCCCATTTAGTGGGGGTAGAGCCTACTTGCAAGTCTCTCCGACCTTCACAAAAAATGTTATTCAAGAATATCTCCTCAGATTTGGGGGAATTTCGTCGGTCGACCTCTTCCGAAGGTCGTACAAGCTCGGGGATGGTACCAATCGATCCGCAGGACCCAAATTAGTCCAGATGCAACCACTTTCCAAGTCTCTCCGACCTTCACAAAAAAAGTTATTCAAGAATATCTCTTTCTCCTATGTGCTTTCATCCCTAACCCTAACCCTAACCCTTCCGAAAGTCGGAGAAGCTCAAGGATGGTACCGATCGATGCGCGCTACCCCATTTAGTGGGGGTAGAGCCTACTTGCAAGTCTCTCCGACCTTCACAAAAAAAGTTATTCAAGAATATCTCTTTCTCCTATGTGCTTTCATCCCTAACCCTAACCCTAACCCTTACGAAAGTCGGAGAAGCTCAAGGATGGTACCGATCGATGCGCGCAACCCCATTTAGTGGGGGTAGAGCCTACTTGCAAGTCTCTCCGACCTTCACAAAAAAAGTTATTCAAGAATATCTCCTCAGATTTGGGGGAATTTCGTCGGTCGACCTCTTCCGAAGGTCGTACAAGCTCGGGGATGGTACCAATCGATCCGCAGGACCCAAATTAGTCCAGATGCAACCACTTTCCAAGTCTCTCCGACCTTCACAAAAAAAGTTATTCAAGAATATCTCTTTCTCCTATGTGCTTTCATCCCTAACCCTAACCCTAACCCTTCCGAAAGTCGGAGAAGCTCAAGGATGGTACCGATCGATGCGCGCTACCCCATTTAGTGGGGGTAGAGCCTACTTGCAAGTCTCTCCGACCTTCACAAAAAAAGTTATTCAAGAATATCTCTTTCTCCTATGTGCTTTCATCCCTAACCCTAACCCTAACCCTTCCGAAAGTCGGAGAAGCTCAAGGATGGTACTGATCGATGCGCGCAACCCCATTTAGTGGGGGTAGAGCCTACTTGCAAGTCTCTCCGACCTTCACAAAAAATGTTATTCAAGAATATCTCCTCAGATTTGGGGGAATTTCGTCGGTCGACCTCTTCCGAAGGTCGTACAAGCTCGGGGATGGTACCAATCGATCCGCAGGACCCAAATTAGTCCAGATGCAACCACTTTCCAAGTCTCTCCGACCTTCACAAAAAAAGTTATTCAAGAATATCTCTTTCTCCTATGTGCTTTCATCCCTAACCCTAACCCTAACCCTTCCGAAAGTCGGAGAAGCTCAAGGATGGTACCGATCGATGCGCGCTACCCCATTTAGTGGGGGTAGAGCCTACTTGCAAGTCTCTCCGACCTTCACAAAAAAAGTTATTCAAGAATATCTCTTTCTCCTATGTGCTTTCATCCCTAACCCTAACCCTAACCCTTACGAAAGTCGGAGAAGCTCAAGGATGGTACCGATCGATGCGCGCAACCCCATTTAGTGGGGGTAGAGCCTACTTGCAAGTCTCTCCGACCTTCACAAAAAAAGTTATTCAAGAATATCTCCTCAGATTTGGGGGAATTTCGTCGGTCGACCTCTTCCGAAGGTCGTACAAGCTCGGGGATGGTACCAATCGATCCGCAGGACCCAAATTAGTCCAGATGCAACCACTTTCCAAGTCTCTCCGACCTTCACAAAAAAAGTTATTCAAGAATATCTCTTTCTCCTATGTGCTTTCATCCCTAACCCTAACCCTAACCCTTCCGAAAGTCGGAGAAGCTCAAGGATGGTACCGATCGATGCGCGCTACCCCATTTAGTGGGGGTAGAGCCTACTTGCAAGTCTCTCCGACCTTCACAAAAAAAGTTATTCAAGAATATCTCTTTCTCCTATGTGCTTTCATCCCTAACCCTAACCCTAACCCTTCCGAAAGTCGGAGAAGCTCAAGGATGGTACCGATCGATGCGCGCTACCCCATTTAGTGGGGGTAGAGCCTACTTGCAAGTCTCTCCGACCTTCACAAAAAAAGTTATTCAAGAATATCTCCTCAGATTTGGGGGAATTTCGTCGGTCGACCTCTTCCGAAGGTCGTACAAGCTCGGGGATGGTACCAATCGATCCGCAGGACCCAAATTAGTCCAGATGCAACCACTTTCCAAGTCTCTCCGACCTTCACAAAAAAAGTTATTCAAGAATATCTCTTTCTCCTATGTGCTTTCATCCCTAACCCTAACCCTAACCCTTCCGAAAGTCGGAGAAGCTCAAGGATGGTACCGATCGATGCGCGCTACCCCATTTAGTGGGGGTAGAGCCTACTTGCAAGTCTCTCCGACCTTCAAAAAAAAGTTATTCAAGAATATCTCTTTCTCCTATGTGCTTTCATCCCTAACCCTAACCCTAACCCTTCCGAAAGTCGGAGAAGCTCAAGGATGGTACCGATCGATGCGCGCAACCCCATTTAGTGGGGGTAGAGCCTACTTGCAAGTCTCTCCGACCTTCACAAAAAAAGTTATTCAAGAATATCTCCTCAGATTTGGGGGAATTTCGTCGGTCGACCTCTTTCGAAGGTCGTACAAGCTCGGGGATGGTACCAATCGATCCGCAGGACCCAAATTAGTCCAGATGCAACCACTTTCCAAGTCTCTCCGACCTTCACAAAAAAAGTTATTCAAGAATATCTCTTTCTCCTATGTGCTTTCATCCCTAACCCTAACCCTAACCCTTCCGAAAGTCGGAGAAGCTCAAGGATGGTACCGATCGATGCGCGCTACCCCATTTAGTGGGGGTAGAGCCTACTTGCAAGTCTCTCCGACCTTCACAAAAAAAGTTATTCAAGAATATCTCTTTCTCCTATGTGCTTTCATCCCTAACCCTAACCCTAACCCTTCCGAAAGTCGGAGAAGCTCAAGGATGGTACCGATCGATGCGCGCAACCCCATTTAGTGGGGGTAGAGCCTACTTGCAAGTCTCTCCGACCTTCACAAAAAAAGTTATTCAAGAATATCTCCTCAGATTTGGGGGAATTTCGTCGGTCGACCTCTTTCGAAGGTCGTACAAGCTCGGGGATGGTACCAATCGATCCGCAGGACCCAAATTAGTCCAGATGCAACCACTTTCCAAGTCTCTCCGACCTTCACAAAAAAAGTTATTCAAGAATATCTCTTTCTCCTATGTGCTTTCATCCCTAACCCTAACCCTAACCCTTCCGAAAGTCGGAGAAGCTCAAGGATGGTACCGATCGATGCGCGCAACCCCATTTAGTGGGGGTAGAGCCTACTTGCAAGTCTCTCCGACCTTCACAAAAAAAGTTATTCAAGAATATCTCCTCAGATTTGGGGGAATTTCGTCGGTCGACCTCTTCCGAAGGTCGTACAAGCTCGGGGATGGTACCAATCGATCCGCAGGACCCAAATTAGTCCAGATGCAACCACTTTCCAAGTCTCTCCGACCTTCACAAAAAAAGTTATTCAAGAATATCTCTTTCTCCTATGTGCTTTCATCCCTAACCCTAACCCTAACCCTTCCAAAAGTCGGAGAAGCTCAAGGATGGTACCGATCGATGCGCGCTACCCCATTTAGTGGGGGTAAAGCCTACTTGCAAGTCTCTCTGACCTTCACAAAAAAAGTTATTCAAGAATATCTCTTTCTCCTATGTGCTTTCATCCCTAACCCTAACCCTAACCCTTCCGAAAGTCGGAGAAGCTCAAGGATGGTACCGATCGATGTGCGCTACCCCATTTAGTGGGGGTAGAGCCTACTTGCAAGTCTCTCCGACCTTCACAAAAAAAGTTATTCAAGAATATCTCCTCAGATTTGGGGGAATTTCGTCGGTCGACCTCTTCCGAAGGTCGTACAAGCTCGGGGATGGTACCAATCGATCCGCAGGACCCAAATTAGTCCAGATGCAACCACTTTCCAAGTCTCTCCGACCTTCACAAAAAAAGTTATTCAAGAATATCTCTTTCTCCTATGTGCTTTCATCCCTAACCCTAACCCTAACCCTTCCGAAAGTCGGAGAAGCTCAAGGATGGTACCGATCGATGCGCGCTACCCCATTTAGTGGGGGTAGAGCCTACTTGCAAGTCTCTCTGACCTTCACAAAAAAAGTTATTCAAGAATATCTCTTTCTCCTATGTGCTTTCATCCCTAACCCTAACCCTAACCCTTCCGAAAGTCGGAGAAGCTCAAGGATGGTACCGATCGATGTGCGCTACCCCATTTAGTGGGGGTAGAGCCTACTTGCAAGTCTCTCCGACCTTCACAAAAAAAGTTATTCAAGAATATCTCCTCAGATTTGGGGGAATTTCGTCGGTCGACCTCTTCCGAAGGTCGTACAAGCTCGGGGATGGTACCAATCGATCCGCAGGACCCAAATTAGTCCAGATGCAACCACTTTCCAAGTCTCTCCGACCTTCACAAAAAAAGTTATTCAAGAATATCTCTTTCTCCTATGTGCTTTCATCCCTAACCCTAACCCTAACCCTTCCGAAAGTCGGAGAAGCTCAGGGATGGTACCGATCGATGCGCGCTACCCCATTTAGTGGGGGTAGAGCCTACTTGCAAGTCTCTCCGACCTTCACAAAAAAAGTTATTCAAGAATATCTCTTTCTCCTATGTGCTTTCATCCCTAACCCTAACCCTAACCCTTCCGAAAGTCGGAGAAGCTCAAGGATGGTACCGCTCGATGCGCGCTACCCCATTTAGTGGGGGTAGAGCCTACTTGCAAGTCTCTCCGACCTTCACAAAAAAAGTTATTCAAGAATATCTCTTTCTCCTATGTGCTTTCATCCCTAACCCTAACCCTAACCCTTCCGAAAGTCGGAGAAGCTCAAGGATGGTACCGATCGATGCGCGCTACCCCATTTAGTGGGGGTAGAGCCTACTTGCAAGTCTCTCCGACCTTCACAAAAAAAGTTATTCAAGAATATCTCCTCAGATTTGGGGGAATTTCGTCGGTCGACCTCTTCCGAAGGTCGTACAAGCTCGGGGATGGTACCAATCGATCCGCAGGACCCAAATTAGTCCAGATGCAACCACTTTCCAAGTCTCTCCGACCTTCACAAAAAAAGTTATTCAAGAATATCTCTTTCTCCTATGTGCTTTCATCCCTAACCCTAACCCTAACCCTTCCGAAAGTCGGAGAAGCTCAGGGATGGTACCGATCGATGCGCGCTACCCCATTTAGTGGGGGTAGAGCCTACTTGCAAGTCTCTCCGACCTTCACAAAAAAAGTTATTCAAGAATATCTCTTTCTCCTATGTGCTTTCATCCCTAACCCTAACCCTAACCCTTCCGAAAGTCGGAGAAGCTCAAGGATGGTACCGCTCGATGCGCGCTACCCCATTTAGTGGGGGTAGAGCCTACTTGCAAGTCTCTCCGACCTTCACAAAAAAAGTTATTCAAGAATATCTCTTTCTCCTATGTGCTTTCATCCCTAACCCTAACCCTAACCCTTCCGAAAGTCGGAGAAGCTCAAGGATGGTACCGATCGATGCGCGCTACCCCATTTAGTGGGGGTAGAGCCTACTTGCAAGTCTCTCCGACCTTCACAAAAAAAGTTATTCAAGAATATCTCTTTCTCCTATGTGCTTTCATCCCTAACCCTAACCCTAACCCTTCCAAAAGTCGGAGAAGCTCAAGGATGGTACCGATCGATGCGCGCTACCCCATTTAGTGGGGGTAGAGCCTACTTGCAAGTCTCTCCGACCTTCACAAAAAAAGTTATTCAAGAATATCTCTTTCTCCTATGTGCTTTCATCCCTAACCCTAACCCTAACCCTTCCGAAAGTCGGAGAAGCTCAAGGATGGTACCGATCGATGTGCGCTACCCCATTTAGTGGGGGTAGAGCCTACTTGCAAGTCTCTCCGACCTTCACAAAAAAAGTTATTCAAGAATATCTCCTCAGATTTGGGGGAATTTCGTCGGTCGACCTCTTCCGAAGGTCGTACAAGCTCGGGGATGGTACCAATCGATCCGCAGGACCCAAATTAGTCCAGATGCAACCACTTTCCAAGTCTCTCCGACCTTCACAAAAAAAGTTATTCAAGAATATCTCTTTCTCCTATGTGCTTTCATCCCTAACCCTAACCCTAACCCTTCCAAAAGTCGGAGAAGCTCAAGGATGGTACCGATCGATGCGCGCTACCCCATTTAGTGGGGGTAGAGCCTACTTGCAAGTCTCTCCGACCTTTACAAAAAAAGTTATTCAAGAATATCTCTTTCTCCTATGTGCTTTCATCCCTAACCCTAACCCTAACCCTTCCGAAAGTCGGAGAAGCTCAAGGATGGTACCGATCGATGTGCGCTACCCCATTTAGTGGGGGTAGAGCCTACTTGCAAGTCTCTCCGACCTTCACAAAAAAAGTCATTCAAGAATATCTCCTCAGATTTGGGGGAATTTCGTCGGTCGACCTCTTCCGAAGGTCGTACAAGCTCGGGGATGGTACCAATCGATCCGCAGGACCCAAATTAGTCCAGATGCAACCACTTGCCAAGTCTCTCCGACCTTCACAAAAAAAGTTATTCAAGAATATCTCTTTCTCCTATGTGCTTTCATCCCTAACCCTAACCCTAACCCTTCCGAAAGTCGGAGAAGCTCAAGGATGGTACCGATCGATGCGCGCTACCCCATTTAGTGGGGGTAGAGCCTACTTGCAAGTCTCTCCGACCTTCAAAAAAAAAGTTATTCAAGAATATCTCTTTCTCCTATGTGCTTTCATCCCTAACCCTAACCCTAACCCTTCCGAAAGTCGGAGAAGCTCAAGGATGGTACCGATCGATGCGCGCTACCCCATTTAGTGGGGGTAGAGCCTACTTGCAAGTCTCTCCGACCTTCACAAAAAAAGTTATTCAAGAATATCTCTTTCTCCTATGTGCTTTCATCCCTAACCCTAACCCTAACCCTTCCGAAAGTCGGAGAAGCTCAAGGATGGTACCGATCGATGCGCGCTACCCCATTTAGTGGGGGTAGAGCCTACTTGCAAGTCTCTCCGACCTTCACAAAAAAAGTTATTCAAGAATATCTCTTTCTCCTATGTGCTTTCATCCCTAACCCTAACCCTAACCCTTCCGAAAGTCGGAGAAGCTCAAGGATGGTACCGATCGATGCGCGCTACCCCATTTAGTGGGGGTAGAGCCTACTTGCAAGTCTCTCCGACCTTCACAAAAAAAGTTATTCAAGAATATCTCTTTCTCCTATGTGCTTTCATCCCTAACCCTAACCCTAACCCTTCCGAAAGTCGGAGAAGCTCAAGGATGGTACCGATCGATGTGCGCTACCCCATTTAGTGGGGGTAGAGCCTACTTGCAAGTCTCTCCGACCTTCACAAAAAAAGTTATTCAAGAATATCTCCTCAGATTTGGGGGAATTTCGTCGGTCGACCTCTTCCGAAGGTCGTACAAGCTCGGGGATGGTACCAATCGATCCGCAGGACCCAAATTAGTCCAGATGCAACCACTTTCCAAGTCTCTCCGACCTTCACAAAAAAAGTTATTCAAGAATATCTCTTTCTCCTATGTGCTTTCATCCCTAACCCTAACCCTAACCCTTCCGAAAGTCGGAGAAGCTCAAGGATGGTACCGATCGATGCGCGCTACCCCATTTAGTGGGGGTAGAGCCTACTTGCAAGTCTCTCCGACCTTCAAAAAAAAAGTTATTCAAGAATATCTCTTTCTCCTATGTGCTTTCATCCCTAACCCTAACCCTAACCCTTCCGAAAGTCGGAGAAGCTCAAGGATGGTACCGATCGATGCGCGCTACCCCATTTAGTGGGGGTAGAGCCTACTTGCAAGTCTCTCCGACCTTCACAAAAAAAGTTATTCAAGAATATCTCTTTCTCCTATGTGCTTTCATCCCTAACCCTAACCCTAACCCTTCCGAAAGTCGGAGAAGCTCAAGGATGGTACCGATCGATGCGCGCTACCCCATTTAGTGGGGGTAGAGCCTACTTGCAAGTCTCTCCGACCTTCACAAAAAAAGTTATTCAAGAATATCTCTTTCTCCTATGTGCTTTCATCCCTAACCCTAACCCTAACCCTTCCGAAAGTCGGAGAAGCTCAAGGATGGTACCGATCGATGCGCGTTACCCCATTTAGTGGGGGTAGAGCCTACTTGCAAGTCTCTCCGACCTTCACAAAAAAAGTTATTCAAGAATATCTCTTTCTCCTATGTGCTTTCATCCCTAACCCTAACCCTAACCCTTCCAAAAGTCGGAGAAGCTCAAGGATGGTACCGATCGATGCGCGCTACCCCATTTAGTGGGGGTAGAGCCTACTTGCAAGTCTCTCCGACCTTCACAAAAAAAGTTATTCAAGAATATCTCTTTCTCCTATGTGCTTTCATCCCTAACCCTAACCCTAACCCTTCCGAAAGTCGGAGAAGCTCAAGGATGGTACCGATCGATGTGCGCTACCCCATTTAGTGGGGGTAGAGCCTACTTGCAAGTCTCTCCGACCTTCACAAAAAAAGTTATTCAAGAATATCTCCTCAGATTTGGGGGAATTTCGTCGGTCGACCTCTTCCGAAGGTCGTACAAGCTCGGGGATGGTACCAATCGATCCGCAGGACCCAAATTAGTCCAGATGCAACCACTTTCCAAGTCTTTCCGACCTTCACAAAAAAAGTTATTCAAGAATATCTCTTTCTCCTATGTGCTTTCATCCCTAACCCTAACCCTAACCCTAACCCTTCCAAAAGTCGGAGAAGCTCAAGGATGGTACTGATCGATGCGCGCTACCCCATTTAGTGGGGGTAGAGCCTACTTGCAAGTCTCTCCGACCTTCACAAAAAAAGTTATTCAAGAATATCTCTTTCTCCTATGTGCTTTCATCCCTAACCCTAACCCTAACCCTTCCGAAAGTCGGAGAAGCTCAAGGATGGTACCGATCGATGTGCGCTACCCCATTTAGTGGGGGTAGAGCCTACTTGCAAGTCTCTCCGACCTTCACAAAAAAAGTTATTCAAGAATATCTCCTCAGATTTGGGGGAATTTCGTCGGTCGACCTCTTCCGAAGGTCGTACAAGCTCGGGGATGGTACCAATCGATCTGCAGGACCCAAATTAGTCCAGATGCAACCACTTTCCAAGTCTCACCGACCTTCACAAAAAAAGTTATTCAAGAATATCTCTTTCTCCTATGTGCTTTCATCCCTAACCCTAACCCTAACCCTTCCGAAAGTCGGAGAAGCTCAAGGATGGTACCGATCGATGCGCGCTACCCCATTTAGTGGGGGTAGAGCCTACTTGCAAGTCTCTCCGACCTTCACAAAAAAAGTTATTCAAGAATATCTCTTTCTCCTATGTGCTTTCATCCCTAACCCTAACCCTAACCCTTCCGAAAGTCGGAGAAGCTCAAGGATGGTACCGATCGATGCGCGCTACCCCATTTAGTGGGGGTAGAGCCTACTTGCAAGTCTCTCCGACCTTCACAAAAAAAGTTATTCAAGAATATCTCTTTCTCCTATGTGCTTTCATCCCTAACCCTAACCCTTCCGAAAGTCGGAGAAGCTCAAGGATGGTACTGATCGATGCGCGCAACCCCATTTAGTGGGGGTAGAGCCTACTTGCAAGTCTCTCCGACCTTCACAAAAAAAGTTATTCAAGAATATCTCCTCAGATTTGGGGGAATTTCGTCGGTCGACCTCTTTCGAAGGTTGTACAAGCTCGGGGATGGTACTAATCGATCCGCAGGACCCAAATTAGTCCAGATGCAACCACTTTCCAAGTCTCTCCGACCTTCACAAAAAAAGTTATTCAAGAATATCTCTTTCTCCTATGTGCTTTCATCCCTAACCCTAACCCTAACCCTTCCGAAAGTCGGAGAAGCTCAAGGATGGTACCGATCGATGCGCGCTACCCCATTTAGTGGGGGTAGAGCCTACTTGCAAGTCTCTCCGACCTTCACAAAAAAAGTTATTCAAGAATATCTCCTCAGATTTGGGGGAATTTCGTCGGTCGACCTCTTCCAAAGGTCGTACAAGCTCGGGGATGGTACCAATCGATCCGCAGGACCCAAATTAGTCCAGATGCAACCACTTTCCAAGTCTCTCCGACCTTCACAAAAAAAGTTATTCAAGAATATCTCTTTCTCCTATGTGCTTTCATCCCTAACCCTAACCCTTCCGAAAGTCGGAGAAGCTCAAAGATGGTACCGATCGATGCGCGCTACCCCATTTAGTGGGGGTAGAGCCTACTTGCAAGTCTCTCCGACCTTCACAAAAAAAGTTATTCAAGAATATCTCTTTCTCCTATGTGCTTTCATCCCTAACCCTAACCCTAACCCTTCCGAAAGTCGGAGAAGCTCAAGGATGGTACCGATCGATGCGCGCTACCCCATTTAGTGGGGGTAGAGCCTACTTGCAAGTCTCTCCGACCTTCACAAAAAAAGTTATTCAAGAATATCTCTTTCTCCTATGTGCTTTCATCCCTAACCCTAACCCTAACCCTTCCGAAAGTCGGAGAAGCTCAAGGATGGTACCGATCGATGCGCGCTACCCCATTTAGTGGGGGTAGAGCCTACTTGCAAGTCTCTCAGACCTTCACAAAAAAAGTTATTCAAGAATATCTCTTTCTCCTATGTGCTTTCATCCCTAACCCTAACCCTAACCCTTCCGAAAGTCGGAGAAGCTCAAGGATGGTACCGATCGATGCGCGCTACCCCATTTAGTGGGGGTAGAGCCTACTTGCAAGTCTCTCCGACCTTCACAAAAAAAGTTATTCAAGAATATCTCTTTCTCCTATGTGCTTTCATCCCTAACCCTAACCCTTCCGAAAGTCGGAGAAGCTCAAGGATGGTACTGATCGATGCGCGCAACCCCATTTAGTGGGGGTAGAGCCTACTTGCAAGTCTCTCCGACCTTCACAAAAAAAGTTATTCAAGAATATCTCCTCAGATTTGGGGGAATTTCGTCGGTCGACCTCTTTCGAAGGTTGTACAAGCTCGGGGATGGTACTAATCGATCCGCAGGACCCAAATTAGTCCAGATGCAACCACTTTCCAAGTCTCTCCGACCTTCACAAAAAAAGTTATTCAAGAATATCTCTTTCTCCTATGTGCTTTCATCCCTAACCCTAACCCTAACCCTTCCGAAAGTCGGAGAAGCTCAAGGATGGTACCGATCGATGCGCGCTACCCCATTTAGTGGGGGTAGAGCCTACTTGCAAGTCTCTCCGACCTTCACAAAAAAAGTTATTCAAGAATATCTCCTCAGATTTGGGGGAATTTCGTCGGTCGACCTCTTCCGAAGGTCGTACAAGCTCGGGGATGGTACCAATCGATCCGCAGGACCCAAATTAGTCCAGATGCAACCACTTTCCAAGTCTCTCCGACCTTCACAAAAAAAGTTATTCAAGAATATCTCTTTCTCCTATGTGCTTTCATCCCTAACCCTAACCCTTCCGAAAGTCGGAGAAGCTCAAGGATGGTACCGATCGATGCGCGCTACCCCATTTAGTGGGGGTAGAGCCTACTTGCAAGTCTCTCCGACCTTCACAAAAAAAGTTATTCAAGAATATCTCTTTCTCCTATGTGCTTTCATCCCTAACCCTAACCCTAACCCTTCCGAAAGTCGGAGAAGCTCAAGGATGGTACCGATCGATGCGCGCTACCCCATTTAGTGGGGGTAGAGCCTACTTGCAAGTCTCTCCGACCTTCACAAAAAAAGTTATTCAAGAATATCTCTTTCTCCTATGTGCTTTCATCCCTAACCCTAACCCTAACCCTTCCGAAAGTCGGAGAAGCTCAAGGATGGTACCGATCGATGCGCGCTACCCCATTTAGTGGGGGTAGAGCCTACTTGCAAGTCTCTCAGACCTTCACAAAAAAAGTTATTCAAGAATATCTCTTTCTCCTATGTGCTTTCATCCCTAACCCTAACCCTAACCCTTCCGAAAGTCGGAGAAGCTCAAGGATGGTACTGATCGATGCGCGCAACCCCATTTAGTGGGGGTAGAGCCTACTTGCAAGTCTCTCCGACCTTCACAAAAAAAGTTATTCAAGAATATCTCCTCAGATTTGGGGGAATTTCGTCGGTCGACCTCTTCCGAAGGTCGTACAAGCTCGGGGATGGTACCAATCGATCCGCAGGACCCAAATTAGTCCAGATGCAACCACTTTCCAAGTCTCTCCGACCTTCACAAAAAAAGTTATTCAAGAATATCTCCTCAGATTTGGGGGAATTTCGTCGGTCGACCTCTTCCGAAGGTCGTACAAGCTCGGGGATGGTACCAATCGATCCGCAGGACCCAAATTAGTCCAGATGCAACCACTTTCCAAGTCTCTCCGACCTTCACAAAAAAAGTTATTCAAGAATATCTCTTTCTCCTATGTGCTTTCATCCCTAACCCTAACCCTAACCCTTCCGAAAGTCGGAGAAGCTCAAGGATGGTACCGATCGATGCGCGCTACCCCATTTAGTGGGGGTAGAGCCTACTTGCAAGTCTCTCCGACCTTCACAAAAAAAGTTATTCAAGAATATCTCTTTCTCCTATGTGCTTTCATCCCTAACCCTAACCCTAACCCTTCCGAAAGTCGGAGAAGCTCAAGGATGGTACTGATCGATGCGCGCTACCCCATTTAGTGGGGGTAGAGCCTACTTGCAAGTCTCTCCGACCTTCACAAAAAAAGTTATTCAAGAATATCTCTTTCTCCTATGTGCTTTCATCCCTAACCCTAACCCTAACCCTTCCGAAAGTCGGAGAAGCTCAAGGATGGTACCGATCGATGCGCGCTACCCCATTTAGTGGGGGTAGAGCCTACTTGCAAGTCTCTCCGACCTTCACAAAAAAAGTTATTCAAGAATATCTCTTTCTCCTATGTGCTTTCATCCCTAACCCTAACCCTAACCCTTCCGAAAGTCGGAGAAGCTCAAGGATGGTACTGATCGATGCGCGCAACCCCATTTAGTGGGGGTAGAGCCTACTTGCAAGTCTCTCCGACCTTCACAAAAAAAGTTATTCAAGAATATCTCCTCAGATTTGGGGGAATTTCGTCGGTCGACCTCTTCCGAAGGTCGTACAAGCTCGGGGATGGTACCAATCGATCCGCAGGACCCAAATTAATCCAGATGCAACCACTTTCCAAGTCTCTCCGACCTTCACAAAAAAAGTTATTCAAGAATATCTCCTCAGATTTGGGGGAATTTCGTCGGTCGACCTCTTCCGAAGGTCGTACAAGCTCGGGGATGGTACCAATCGATCCGCAGGACCCAAATTAGTCCAGATGCAACCACTTTCCAAGTCTTTCCGACCTTCACAAAAAAAGTTATTCAAGAATATCTCTTTCTCCTATGTGCTTTCATCCCTAACCCTAACCCTAACCCTAACCCTTCCAAAAGTCGGAGAAGCTCAAGGATGGTACCGATCGATGCGCGCTACCCCATTTAGTGGGGGTAGAGCCTACTTGCAAGTCTCTCCGACCTTCACAAAAAAAGTTATTCAAGAATATCTCTTTCTCCTATGTGCTTTCATCCCTAACCCTAACCCTAACCCTTCCGAAAGTCGGAGAAGCTCAAGGATGGTACCGATCGATGTGCGCTACCCCATTTAGTGGGGGTAGAGCCTACTTGCAAGTCTCTCCGACCTTCACAAAAAAAGTTATTCAAGAATATCTCCTCAGATTTGGGGGAATTTCGTCGGTCGACCTCTTCCGAAGGTCGTACAAGCTCGGGGATGGTACCAATCGATCTGCAGGACCCAAATTAGTCCAGATGCAACCACTTTCCAAGTCTCTCCGACCTTCACAAAAAAAGTTATTCAAGAATATCTCTTTCTCCTATGTGCTTTCATCCCTAACCCTAACCCTAACCCTTCCGAAAGTCGGAGAAGCTCAAGGATGGTACCGATCGATGCGCGCTACCCCATTTAGTGGGGGTAGAGCCTACTTGCAAGTCTCTCCGACCTTCACAAAAAAAGTTATTCAAGAATATCTCTTTCTCCTATGTGCTTTCATCCCTAACCCTAACCCTAACCCTTCCGAAAGTCGGAGAAGCTCAAGGATGGTACCGATCGATGCGCGCTACCCCATTTAGTGGGGGTAGAGCCTACTTGCAAGTCTCTCCGACCTTCACAAAAAAAGTTATTCAAGAATATCTCTTTCTCCTATGTGCTTTCATCCCTAACCCTAACCCTTCCGAAAGTCGGAGAAGCTCAAGGATGGTACTGATCGATGCGCGCAACCCCATTTAGTGGGGGTAGAGCCTACTTGCAAGTCTCTCCGACCTTCACAAAAAAAGTTATTCAAGAATATCTCCTCAGATTTGGGGGAATTTCGTCGGTCGACCTCTTCCGAAGGTTGTACAAGCTCGGGGATGGTACCAATCGATCCGCAGGACCCAAATTAGTCCAGATGCAACCACTTTCCAAGTCTCTCCGACCTTCACAAAAAAAGTTATTCAAGAATATCTCTTTCTCCTATGTGCTTTCATCCCTAACCCTAACCCTAACCCTTCCGAAAGTCGGAGAAGCTCAAGGATGGTAATGATCGATGCGCGCAACCCCATTTAGTGGGGGTAGAGCCTACTTGCAAGTCTCTCCGACCTTCACAAAAAAAGTTATTCAAGAATATCTCCTCAGATTTGGGGGAATTTCGTCGGTCGACCTCTTCCGAAGGTCGTACAAGCTCGGGGATGGTACCAATCGATCCGCAGGACCCAAATTAGTCCAGATGCAACCACTTTCCAAGTCTCTCCGACCTTCACAAAAAAAGTTATTCAAGAATATCTCCTCAGATTTGGGGGAATTTCGTCGGTCGACCTCTTCCGAAGGTCGTACAAGCTCGGGGATGGTACCAATCGATCCGCAGGACCCAAATTAGTCCAGATGCAACCACTTTCCAAGTCTCTCCGACCTTCACAAAAAAAGTTATTCAAGAATATCTCTTTCTCCTATGTGCTTTCATCCCTAACCCTAACCCTAACCCTAACCCTTCCAAAAGTCGGAGAAGCTCAAGGATGGTACCGATCGATGCGCGCTACCCCATTTAGTGGGGGTAGAGCCTACTTGCAAGTCTCTCCGACCTTCACAAAAAAAGTTATTCAAGAATATCTCTTTCTCCTATGTGCTTTCATCCCTAACCCTAACCCTAACCCTTCCGAAAGTCGGAGAAGCTCAAGGATGGTACCGATCGATGTGCGCTACCCCATTTAGTGGGGGTAGAGCCTACTTGCAAGTCTCTCCGACCTTCACAAAAAAAGTTATTCAAGAATATCTCCTCAGATTTGGGGGAATTTCGTCGGTCGACCTCTTCCGAAGGTCGTACAAGCTCGGGGATGGTACCAATCGATCTGCAGGACCCAAATTAGTCCAGATGCAACCACTTTCCAAGTCTCTCCGACCTTCACAAAAAAAGTTATTCAAGAATATCTCTTTCTCCTATGTGCTTTCATCCCTAACCCTAACCCTAACCCTTCCGAAAGTCGGAGAAGCTCAAGGATGGTACCGATCGATGCGCGCTACCCCATTTAGTGGGGGTAGAGCCTACTTGCAAGTCTCTCCGACCTTCACAAAAAAAGTTATTCAAGAATATCTCTTTCTCCTATGTGCTTTCATCCCTAACCCTAACCCTAACCCTTCCGAAAGTCGGAGAAGCTCAAGGATGGTACCGATCGATGCGCGCTACCCCATTTAGTGGGGGTAGAGCCTACTTGCAAGTCTCTCCGACCTTCACAAAAAAAGTTATTCAAGAATATCTCTTTCTCCTATGTGCTTTCATCCCTAACCCTAACCCTTCCGAAAGTCGGAGAAGCTCAAGGATGGTACTGATCGATGCGCGCAACCCCATTTAGTGGGGGTAGAGCCTACTTGCAAGTCTCTCCGACCTTCACAAAAAAAGTTATTCAAGAATATCTCCTCAGATTTGGGGGAATTTCGTCGGTCGACCTCTTCCGAAGGTTGTACAAGCTCGGGGATGGTACCAATCGATCCGCAGGACCCAAATTAGTCCAGATGCAACCACTTTCCAAGTCTCTCCGACCTTCACAAAAAAAGTTATTCAAGAATATCTCTTTCTCCTATGTGCTTTCATCCCTAACCCTAACCCTAACCCTTCCGAAAGTCGGAGAAGCTCAAGGATGGTAATGATCGATGCGCGCAACCCCATTTAGTGGGGGTAGAGCCTACTTGCAAGTCTCTCCGACCTTCACAAAAAAAGTTATTCAAGAATATCTCCTCAGATTTGGGGGAATTTCGTCGGTCGACCTCTT
Source organism: Limanda limanda (assembly GCF_963576545.1). NCBI lineage: Eukaryota > Metazoa > Chordata > Actinopteri > Pleuronectiformes > Pleuronectidae > Limanda > Limanda limanda. The sequence goes on from NW_026870532.1 coordinate 367,846, forward strand.
CCGAAGGTCGTACAAGCTCGGGGATGGTACCAATCGATCCGCAGGACCCAAATTAGTCCAGATGCAACCACTTTCCAAGTCTCTCCGACCTTCACAAAAAAAGTTATTCAAGAATATCTCCTCAGATTTGGGGGAATTTCGTCGGTCGACCTCTTCCGAAGGTCGTACAAGCTCGGGGATGGTACCAATCGATCCGCAGGACCCAAATTAGTCCAGATGCAACCACTTTCCAAGTCTCTCCGACCTTCACAAAAAAAGTTATTCAAGAATATCTCTTTCTCCTATGTGCTTTCATCCCTAACCCTAACCCTAACCCTTCCGAAAGTCGGAGAAGCTCAAGGATGGTACCGATCGATGTGCGCTACCCCATTTAGTGGGGGTAGAGCCTACTTGCAAGTCTCTCCGACCTTCACAAAAAAAGTTATTCAAGAATATCTCTTTCTCCTATGTGCTTTCATCCCTAACCCTAACCCTAACCCTTCCGAAAGTCGGAGAAGCTCAAGGATGGTACTGATCGATGCGCGCTACCCCATTTAGTGGGGGTAGAGCCTACTTGCAAGTCTCTCCGACCTTCACAAAAAAAGTTATTCAAGAATATCTCTTTCTCCTATGTGCTTTCATCCCTAACCCTAACCCTAACCCTTCCGAAAGTCGGAGAAGCTCAAGGATGGTACCGATCGATGCGCGCTACCCCATTTAGTGGGGGTAGAGCCTACTTGCAAGTCTCTCCGACCTTCACAAAAAAAGTTATTCAAGAATATCTCTTTCTCCTATGTGCTTTCATCCCTAACCCTAACCCTAACCCTTCCGAAAGTCGGAGAAGCTCAAGGATGGTACCGATCGATGCGCGCTACCCCATTTAGTGGGGGTAGAGCCTACTTGCAAGTCTCTCCGACCTTCACAAAAAAAGTTATTCAAGAATATCTCTTTCTCCTATGTGCTTTCATCCCTAACCCTAACCCTAACCCTTCCGAAAGTCGGAGAAGCTCAAGGATGGTACCGATCGATGCGCGCTACCCCATTTAGTGGGGGTAGAGCCTACTTGCAAGTCTCTCCGACCTTCACAAAAAAAGTTATTCAAGAATATCTCTTTCTCCTATGTGCTTTCATCCCTAACCCTAACCCTAACCCTTCCGAAAGTCGGAGAAGCTCAAGGATGGTACCGATCGATGCGCGCTACCCCATTTAGTGGGGGTAGAGCCTACTTGCAAGTCTCTCCGACCTTCACAAAAAAAGTTATTCAAGAATATCTCTTTCTCCTATGTGCTTTCATCCCTAACCCTAACCCTTCCGAAAGTCGGAGAAGCTCAAGGATGGTACTGATCGATGCGCGCAACCCCATTTAGTGGGGGTAGAGCCTACTTGCAAGTCTCTCCGACCTTCACAAAAAAAGTTATTCAAGAATATCTCCTCAGATTTGGGGGAATTTCGTCGGTCGACCTCTTCCGAAGGTTGTACAAGCTCGGGGATGGTACCAATCGATCCGCAGGACCCAAATTAGTCCAGATGCAACCACTTTCCAAGTCTCTCCGACCTTCACAAAAAAAGTTATTCAAGAATATCTCTTTCTCCTATGTGCTTTCATCCCTAACCCTAACCCTAACCCTTCCGAAAGTCGGAGAAGCTCAAGGATGGTAATGATCGATGCGCGCAACCCCATTTAGTGGGGGTAGAGCCTACTTGCAAGTCTCTCCGACCTTCACAAAAAAAGTTATTCAAGAATATCTCCTCAGATTTGGGGGAATTTCGTCGGTCGACCTCTTCCGAAGGTCGTACAAGCTCGGGGATGGTACCAATCGATCCGCAGGACCCAAATTAGTCCAGATGCAACCACTTTCCAAGTCTCTCCGACCTTCACAAAAAAAGTTATTCAAGAATATCTCCTCAGATTTGGGGGAATTTCGTCGGTCGACCTCTTCCGAAGGTCGTACAAGCTCGGGGATGGTACCAATCGATCCGCAGGACCCAAATTAGTCCAGATGCAACCACTTTCCAAGTCTCTCCGACCTTCACAAAAAAAGTTATTCAAGAATATCTCCTCAGATTTGGGGGAATTTCGTCGGTCGACCTCTTCCGAAGGTCGTACAAGCTCGGGGATGGTACCAATCGATCCGCAGGACCCAAATTAGTCCAGATGCAACCACTTTCCAAGTCTTTCCGACCTTCACAAAAAAAGTTATTCAAGAATATCTCTTTCTCCTATGTGCTTTCATCCCTAACCCTAACCCTAACCCTAACCCTTCCAAAAGTCGGAGAAGCTCAAGGATGGTACCGATCGATGCGCGCTACCCCATTTAGTGGGGGTAGAGCCTACTTGCAAGTCTCTCCGACCTTCACAAAAAAAGTTATTCAAGAATATCTCTTTCTCCTATGTGCTTTCATCCCTAACCCTAACCCTAACCCTTCCGAAAGTCGGAGAAGCTCAAGGATGGTACCGATCGATGTGCGCTACCCCATTTAGTGGGGGTAGAGCCTACTTGCAAGTCTCTCCGACCTTCACAAAAAAAGTTATTCAAGAATATCTCCTCAGATTTGGGGGAATTTCGTCGGTCGACCTCTTCCGAAGGTCGTACAAGCTCGGGGATGGTACCAATCGATCTGCAGGACCCAAATTAGTCCAGATGCAACCACTTTCCAAGTCTCTCCGACCTTCACAAAAAAAGTTATTCAAGAATATCTCTTTCTCCTATGTGCTTTCATCCCTAACCCTAACCCTAACCCTTCCGAAAGTCGGAGAAGCTCAAGGATGGTACCGATCGATGCGCGCTACCCCATTTAGTGGGGGTAGAGCCTACTTGCAAGTCTCTCCGACCTTCACAAAAAAAGTTATTCAAGAATATCTCTTTCTCCTATGTGCTTTCATCCCTAACCCTAACCCTAACCCTTCCGAAAGTCGGAGAAGCTCAAGGATGGTACCGATCGATGCGCGCTACCCCATTTAGTGGGGGTAGAGCCTACTTGCAAGTCTCTCCGACCTTCACAAAAAAAGTTATTCAAGAATATCTCTTTCTCCTATGTGCTTTCATCCCTAACCCTAACCCTTCCGAAAGTCGGAGAAGCTCAAGGATGGTACTGATCGATGCGCGCAACCCCATTTAGTGGGGGTAGAGCCTACTTGCAAGTCTCTCCGACCTTCACAAAAAAAGTTATTCAAGAATATCTCCTCAGATTTGGGGGAATTTCGTCGGTCGACCTCTTCCGAAGGTTGTACAAGCTCGGGGATGGTACCAATCGATCCGCAGGACCCAAATTAGTCCAGATGCAACCACTTTCCAAGTCTCTCCGACCTTCACAAAAAAAGTTATTCAAGAATATCTCTTTCTCCTATGTGCTTTCATCCCTAACCCTAACCCTAACCCTTCCGAAAGTCGGAGAAGCTCAAGGATGGTAATGATCGATGCGCGCAACCCCATTTAGTGGGGGTAGAGCCTACTTGCAAGTCTCTCCGACCTTCACAAAAAAAGTTATTCAAGAATATCTCCTCAGATTTGGGGGAATTTCGTCGGTCGACCTCTTCCGAAGGTCGTACAAGCTCGGGGATGGTACCAATCGATCCGCAGGACCCAAATTAGTCCAGATGCAACCACTTTCCAAGTCTCTCCGACCTTCACAAAAAAAGTTATTCAAGAATATCTCCTCAGATTTGGGGGAATTTCGTCGGTCGACCTCTTCCGAAGGTCGTACAAGCTCGGGGATGGTACCAATCGATCCGCAGGACCCAAATTAGTCCAGATGCAACCACTTTCCAAGTCTCTCCGACCTTCACAAAAAAAGTTATTCAAGAATATCTCTTTCTCCTATGTGCTTTCATCCCTAACCCTAACCCTAACCCTTCCGAAAGTCGGAGAAGCTCAAGGATGGTACCGATCGATGTGCGCTACCCCATTTAGTGGGGGTAGAGCCTACTTGCAAGTCTCTCCGACCTTCACAAAAAAAGTTATTCAAGAATATCTCTTTCTCCTATGTGCTTTCATCCCTAACCCTAACCCTAACCCTTCCGAAAGTCGGAGAAGCTCAAGGATGGTACTGATCGATGCGCGCTACCCCATTTAGTGGGGGTAGAGCCTACTTGCAAGTCTCTCCGACCTTCACAAAAAAAGTTATTCAAGAATATCTCTTTCTCCTATGTGCTTTCATCCCTAACCCTAACCCTAACCCTTCCGAAAGTCGGAGAAGCTCAAGGATGGTACCGATCGATGCGCGCTACCCCATTTAGTGGGGGTAGAGCCTACTTGCAAGTCTCTCCGACCTTCACAAAAAAAGTTATTCAAGAATATCTCTTTCTCCTATGTGCTTTCATCCCTAACCCTAACCCTAACCCTTCCGAAAGTCGGAGAAGCTCAAGGATGGTACCGATCGATGCGCGCTACCCCATTTAGTGGGGGTAGAGCCTACTTGCAAGTCTCTCCGACCTTCACAAAAAAAGTTATTCAAGAATATCTCTTTCTCCTATGTGCTTTCATCCCTAACCCTAACCCTAACCCTTCCGAAAGTCGGAGAAGCTCAAGGATGGTACTGATCGATGCGCGCAACCCCATTTAGTGGGGGTAGAGCCTACTTGCAAGTCTCTCCGACCTTCACAAAAAAAGTTATTCAAGAATATCTCCTCAGATTTGGGGGAATTTCGTCGGTCGACCTCTTCCGAAGGTCGTACAAGCTCGGGGATGGTACCAATCGATCTGCAGGACCCAAATTAGTCCAGATGCAACCACTTTCCAAGTCTCTCCGACCTTCACAAAAAAAGTTATTCAAGAATATCTCCTCAGATTTGGGGGAATTTCGTCGGTCGACCTCTTCCGAAGGTCGTACAAGCTCGGGGATGGTACCAATCGATCCGCAGGACCCAAATTAGTCCAGATGCAACCACTTTCCAAGTCTTTCCGACCTTCACAAAAAAAGTTATTCAAGAATATCTCTTTCTCCTATGTGCTTTCATCCCTAACCCTAACCCTAACCCTAACCCTTCCAAAAGTCGGAGAAGCTCAAGGATGGTACCGATCGATGCGCGCTACCCCATTTAGTGGGGGTAGAGCCTACTTGCAAGTCTCTCCGACCTTCACAAAAAAAGTTATTCAAGAATATCTCTTTCTCCTATGTGCTTTCATCCCTAACCCTAACCCTAACCCTTCCGAAAGTCGGAGAAGCTCAAGGATGGTACCGATCGATGTGCGCTACCCCATTTAGTGGGGGTAGAGCCTACTTGCAAGTCTCTCCGACCTTCACAAAAAAAGTTATTCAAGAATATCTCCTCAGATTTGGGGGAATTTCGTCGGTCGACCTCTTCCGAAGGTCGTACAAGCTCGGGGATGGTACCAATCGATCTGCAGGACCCAAATTAGTCCAGATGCAACCACTTTCCAAGTCTCTCCGACCTTCACAAAAAAAGTTATTCAAGAATATCTCTTTCTCCTATGTGCTTTCATCCCTAACCCTAACCCTAACCCTTCCGAAAGTCGGAGAAGCTCAAGGATGGTACCGATCGATGCGCGCTACCCCATTTAGTGGGGGTAGAGCCTACTTGCAAGTCTCTCCGACCTTTACAAAAAAAGTTATTCAAGAATATCTCTTTCTCCTATGTGCTTTCATCCCTAACCCTAACCCTAACCCTTCCGAAAGTCGGAGAAGCTCAAGGATGGTACCGATCGATGCGCGCTACCCCATTTAGTGGGGGTAGAGCCTACTTGCAAGTCTCTCCGACCTTCACAAAAAAAGTTATTCAAGAATATCTCTTTCTCCTATGTGCTTTCATCCCTAACCCTAACCCTTCCGAAAGTCGGAGAAGCTCAAGGATGGTACTGATCGATGCGCGCAACCCCATTTAGTGGGGGTAGAGCCTACTTGCAAGTCTCTCCGACCTTCACAAAAAAAGTTATTCAAGAATATCTCCTCAGATTTGGGGGAATTTCGTCGGTCGACCTCTTCCGAAGGTTGTACAAGCTCGGGGATGGTACCAATCGATCCGCAGGACCCAAATTAGTCCAGATGCAACCACTTTCCAAGTCTCTCCGACCTTCACAAAAAAAGTTATTCAAGAATATCTCTTTCTCCTATGTGCTTTCATCCCTAACCCTAACCCTAACCCTTCCGAAAGTCGGAGAAGCTCAAGGATGGTACCGATCGATGCGCGCTACCCCATTTAGTGGGGGTAGAGCCTACTTGCAAGTCTCTCCGACCTTCACAAAAAAAGTTATTCAAGAATATCTCTTTCTCCTATGTGCTTTCATCCCTAACCCTAACCCTAACCCTTCCGAAAGTCGGAGAAGCTCAAGGATGGTACCGATCGATGCGCGCTACCCCTTTAGTGGGGGTAGAGCCTACTTGCAAGTCTCTCCGACCTTCACAAAAAAAGTTATTCAAGAATATCTCCTCAGATTTGGGGGAATTTCGTCGGTCGACCTCTTCCGAAGGTCGTACAAGCTCGGGGATGGTACCAATCGATCCGCAGGACCCAAATTAGTCCAGATGCAACCACTTTCCAAGTCTCTCCGACCTTCACAAAAAAAGTTATTCAAGAATATCTCTTTCTCCTATGTGCTTTCATCCCTAACCCTAACCCTAACCCTTCCGAAAGTCGGAGAAGCTCAAGGATGGTACCGATCGATGCGCGCTACCCCATTTAGTGGGGGTAGAGCCTACTTGCAAGTCTCTCCGACCTTCACAAAAAAAGTTATTCAAGAATATCTCTTTCTCCTATGTGCTTTCATCCCTAACCCTAACCCTAACCCTTCCGAAAGTCGGAGAAGCTCAAGGATGGTACCGATCGATGCGCGCTACCCCATTTAGTGGGGGTAGAGCCTACTTGCAAGTCTCTCCGACCTTCACAAAAAAAGTTATTCAAGAATATCTCTTTCTCCTATGTGCTTTCATCCCTAACCCTAACCCTAACCCTTCCGAAAGTCGGAGAAGCTCAAAGATGGTACCGATCGATGCGCGCTACCCCATTTAGTGGGGGTAGAGCCTACTTGCAAGTCTCTCCGACCTTCACAAAAAAAGTTATTCAAGAATATCTCTTTCTCCTATGTGCTTTCATCCCTAACCCTAACCCTAACCCTTCCGAAAGTCGGAGAAGCTCAAGGATGGTACCGATCGATGTGCGCTACCCCATTTAGTGGGGGTAGAGCCTACTTGCAAGTCTCTCCGACCTTCACAAAAAAAGTTATTCAAGAATATCTCCTCAGATTTGGGGGAATTTCGTCCGTCGACCTCTTCCGAAGGTCGAACAAGCTCGGGGATGGTACCAATCGATCCGCAGGACCCAAATTAGTCCAGATGCAACCACTTTCCAAGTCTTTCCGACCTTCACAAAAAAAGTTATTCAAGAATATCTCTTTCTCCTATGTGCTTTCATCCCTAACCCTAACCCTAACCCTAACCCTTCCAAAAGTCGGAGAAGCTCAAGGATGGTACTGATCGATGCGCGCTACCCCATTTAGTGGGGGTAGAGCCTACTTGCAAGTCTCTCCGACCTTCACAAAAAAAGTTATTCAAGAATATCTCTTTCTCCTATGTGCTTTCATCCCTAACCCTAACCCTAACCCTTCCGAAAGTCGGAGAAGCTCAAGGATGGTACCGATCGATGTGCGCTACCCCATTTAGTGGGGGTAGAGCCTACTTGCAAGTCTCTCCGACCTTCACAAAAAAAGTTATTCAAGAATATCTCCTCAGATTTGGGGGAATTTCGTCGGTCGACCTCTTCCGAAGGTCGTACAAGCTCGGGGATGATACCAATCGATCTGCAGGACCCAAATTAGTCCAGATGCAACCACTTTCCAAGTCTCACCGACCTTCACAAAAAAAGTTATTCAAGAATATCTCTTTCTCCTATGTGCTTTCATCCCTAACCCTAACCCTAACCCTTCCGAAAGTCGGAGAAGCTCAAGGATGGTACCGATCGATGCGCGCTACCCCATTTAGTGGGGGTAGAGCCTACTTGCAAGTCTCTCCGACCTTCACAAAAAAAGTTATTCAAGAATATCTCTTTCTCCTATGTGCTTTCATCCCTAACCCTAACCCTAACCCTTCCGAAAGTCGGAGAAGCTCAAGGATGGTACCGATCGATGCGCGCTACCCCATTTAGTGGGGGTAGAGCCTACTTGCAAGTCTCTCCGACCTTCACAAAAAAAGTTATTCAAGAATATCTCTTTCTCCTATGTGCTTTCATCCCTAACCCTAACCCTTCCGAAAGTCGGAGAAGCTCAAGGATGGTACTGATCGATGCGCGCAACCCCATTTAGTGGGGGTAGAGCCTACTTGCAAGTCTCTCCGACCTTCACAAAAAAAGTTATTCAAGAATATCTCCTCAGATTTGGGGGAATTTCGTCGGTCGACCTCTTTCGAAGGTTGTACAAGCTCGGGGATGGTACTAATCGATCCGCAGGACCCAAATTAGTCCAGATGCAACCACTTTCCAAGTCTCTCCGACCTTCACAAAAAAAGTTATTCAAGAATATCTCTTTCTCCTATGTGCTTTCATCCCTAACCCTAACCCTAACCCTTCCGAAAGTCGGAGAAGCTCAAGGATGGTACCGATCGATGCGCGCTACTCCATTTAGTGGGGGTAGAGCCTACTTGCAAGTCTCTCCGACCTTCACAAAAAAAGTTATTCAAGAATATCTCCTCAGATTTGGGGGAATTTCGTCGGTCGACCTCTTCCGAAGGTCGTACAAGCTCGGGGATGGTACCAATCGATCCGCAGGACCCAAATTAGTCCAGATGCAACCACTTTCCAAGTCTCTCCGACCTTCACAAAAAAAGTTATTCAAGAATATCTCTTTCTCCTATGTGCTTTCATCCCTAACCCTAACCCTAACCCTTCCGAAAGTCGGAGAAGCTCAAGGATGGTACCGATCGATGCGCGCTACCCCATTTAGTGGGGGTAGAGCCTACTTGCAAGTCTCTCCGACCTTCACAAAAAAAGTTATTCAAGAATATCTCTTTCTCCTATGTGCTTTCATCCCTAACCCTAACCCTAACCCTTCCGAAAGTCGGAGAAGCTCAAGGATGGTACCGATCGATGCGCGCTACCCCATTTAGTGGGGGTAGAGCCTACTTGCAAGTCTCTCCGACCTTCACAAAAAAAGTTATTCAAGAATATCTCTTTCTCCTATGTGCTTTCATCCCTAACCCTAACCCTAACCCTTCCGAAAGTCGGAGAAGCTCAAGGATGGTACCGATCGATGCGCGCTACCCCATTTAGTGGGGGTAGAGCCTACTTGCAAGTCTCTCAGACCTTCACAAAAAAAGTTATTCAAGAATATCTCTTTCTCCTATGTGCTTTCATCCCTAACCCTAACCCTAACCCTTCCGAAAGTCGGAGAAGCTCAAGGATGGTACTGATCGATGCGCGCAACCCCATTTAGTGGGGGTAGAGCCTACTTGCAAGTCTCTCCGACCTTCACAAAAAAAGTTATTCAAGAATATCTCCTCAGATTTGGGGGAATTTCGTCGGTCGACCTCTTCCGAAGGTCGTACAAGCTCGGGGATGGTACCAATCGATCCGCAGGACCCAAATTAGTCCAGATGCAACCACTTTCCAAGTCTCTCCGACCTTCACAAAAAAAGTTATTCAAGAATATCTCCTCAGATTTGGGGGAATTTCGTCGGTCGACCTCTTCCGAAGGTCGTACAAGCTCGGGGATGGTACCAATCGATCCGCAGGACCCGAATTAGTCCAGATGCAACCACTTTCCAAGTCTCTCCGACCTTCACAAAAAAAGTTATTCAAGAATATCTCTTTCTCCTATGTGCTTTCATCCCTAACCCTAACCCTAACCCTTCCGAAAGTCGGAGAAGCTCAAGGATGGTACCGATCGATGCGCGCTACCCCATTTAGTGGGGGTAGAGCCTACTTGCAAGTCTCTCCGACCTTCACAAAAAAAGTTATTCAAGAATATCTCTTTCTCCTATGTGCTTTCATCCCTAACCCTAACCCTAACCCTTCCGAAAGTCGGAGAAGCTCAAGGATGGTACCGATCGATGCGCGCTACCCCATTTAGTGGGGGTAGAGCCTACTTGCAAGTCTCTCCGACCTTCACAAAAAAAGTTATTCAAGAATATCTCTTTCTCCTATGTGCTTTCATCCCTAACCCTAACCCTAACCCTTCCGAAAGTCGGAGAAGCTCAAGGATGGTACCGATCGATGCGCGCTACCCCATTTAGTGGGGGTAGAGCCTACTTGCAAGTCTCTCCGACCTTCACAAAAAAAGTTATTCAAGAATATCTCTTTCTCCTATGTGCTTTCATCCCTAACCCTAACCCTAACCCTTCCGAAAGTCGGAGAAGCTCAAGGATGGTACCGATCGATGCGCGCTACCCCATTTAGTGGGGGTAGAGCCTACTTGCAAGTCTCTCCGACCTTCACAAAAAAAGTTATTCAAGAATATCTCTTTCTCCTATGTGCTTTCATCCCTAACCCTAACCCTAACCCTTCCGAAAGTCGGAGAAGCTCAAGGATGGTACTGATCGATGCGCGCAACCCCATTTAGTGGGGGTAGAGCCTACTTGCAAGTCTCTCCGACCTTCACAAAAAAAGTTATTCAAGAATATCTCCTCAGATTTGGGGGAATTTCGTCGGTCGACCTCTTCCGAAGGTCGTACAAGCTCGGGGATGGTACCAATCGATCCGCAGGACCCAAATTAGTCCAGATGCAACCACTTTCCAAGTCTCTCCGACCTTCACAAAAAAAGTTATTCAAGAATATCTCCTCAGATTTGGGGGAATTTCGTCGGTCGACCTCTTCCGAAGGTCGTACAAGCTCGGGGATGGTACCAATCGATCCGCAGGACCCGAATTAGTCCAGATGCAACCACTTTCCAAGTCTCTCCGACCTTCACAAAAAAAGTTATTCAAGAATATCTCTTTCTCCTATGTGCTTTCATCCCTAACCCTAACCCTAACCCTTCCGAAAGTCGGAGAAGCTCAAGGATGGTACCGATCGATGCGCGCTACCCCATTTAGTGGGGGTAGAGCCTACTTGCAAGTCTCTCCGACCTTCACAAAAAAAGTTATTCAAGAATATCTCTTTCTCCTATGTGCTTTCATCCCTAACCCTAACCCTAACCCTTCCGAAAGTCGGAGAAGCTCAAGGATGGTACCGATCGATGCGCGCTACCCCATTTAGTGGGGGTAGAGCCTACTTGCAAGTCTCTCCGACCTTCACAAAAAAAGTTATTCAAGAATATCTCTTTCTCCTATGTGCTTTCATCCCTAACCCTAACCCTAACCCTTCCGAAAGTCGGAGAAGCTCAAGGATGGTACCGATCGATGCGCGCTACCCCATTTAGTGGGGGTAGAGCCTACTTGCAAGTCTCTCCGACCTTCACAAAAAAAGTTATTCAAGAATATCTCTTTCTCCTATGTGCTTTCATCCCTAACCCTAACCCTAACCCTTCCGAAAGTCGGAGAAGCTCAAGGATGGTACCGATCGATGCGCGCTACCCCATTTAGTGGGGGTAGAGCCTACTTGCAAGTCTCTCCGACCTTCACAAAAAAAGTTATTCAAGAATATCTCTTTCTCCTATGTGCTTTCATCCCTAACCCTAACCCTAACCCTTCCGAAAGTCGGAGAAGCTCAAGGATGGTACTGATCGATGCGTGCAACCCCATTTAGTGGGGGTAGAGCCTACTTGCAAGTCTCTCCGACCTTCACAAAAAAAGTTATTCAAGAATATCTCCTCAGATTTGGGGGAATTTCGTCGGTCGACCTCTTCCGAAGGTCGTACAAGCTCGGGGATGGTACCAATCGATCCGCAGGACCCAAATTAGTCCAGATGCAACCACTTTCCAAGTCTCTCCGACCTTCACAAAAAAAGTTATTCAAGAATATCTCCTCAGATTTGGGGGAATTTCGTCGGTCGACCTCTTCCGAAGGTCGTACAAGCTCGGGGATGGTACCAATCGATCCGCAGGACCCAAATTAGTCCAGATGCAACCACTTTCCAAGTCTTTCCGACCTTCACAAAAAAAGTTATTCAAGAATATCTCTTTCTCCTATGTGCTTTCATCCCTAACCCTAACCCTAACCCTAACCCTTCCAAAAGTCGGAGAAGCTCAAGGATGGTACCGATCGATGCGCGCTACCCCATTTAGTGGGGGTAGAGCCTACTTGCAAGTCTCTCCGACCTTCACAAAAAAAGTTATTCAAGAATATCTCTTTCTCCTATGTGCTTTCATCCCTAACCCTAACCCTAACCCTTCCGAAAGTCGGAGAAGCTCAAGGATGGTACCGATCGATGTGCGTTACCCCATTTAGTGGGGGTAGAGCCTACTTGCAAGTCTCTCCGACCTTCACAAAAAAAGTTATTCAAGAATATCTCCTCAGATTTGGGGGAATTTCGTCGGTCGACCTCTTCCGAAGGTCGTACAAGCTCGGGGATGGTACCAATCGATCTGCAGGACCCAAATTAGTCCAGATGCAACCACTTTCCAAGTCTCTCCGACCTTCACAAAAAAAGTTATTCAAGAATATCTCTTTCTCCTATGTGCTTTCATCCCTAACCCTAACCCTAACCCTTCCGAAAGTCGGAGAAGCTCAAGGATGGTACCGATCGATGCGCGCTACCCCATTTAGTGGGGGTAGAGCCTACTTGCAAGTCTCTCCGACCTTCACAAAAAAAGTTATTCAAGAATATCTCTTTCTCCTATGTGCTTTCATCCCTAACCCTAACCCTAACCCTTCCGAAAGTCGGAGAAGCTCAAGGATGGTACCGATCGATGCGCGCTACCCCATTTAGTGGGGGTAGAGCCTACTTGCAAGTCTCTCCGACCTTCACAAAAAAAGTTATTCAAGAATATCTCTTTCTCCTATGTGCTTTCATCCCTAACCCTAACCCTTCCGAAAGTCGGAGAAGCTCAAGGATGGTACTGATCGATGCGCGCAACCCCATTTAGTGGGGGTAGAGCCTACTTGCAAGTCTCTCCGACCTTCACAAAAAAAGTTATTCAAGAATATCTCCTCAGATTTGGGGGAATTTCGTCGGTCGACCTCTTCCGAAGGTTGTACAAGCTCGGGGATGGTACCAATCGATCCGCAGGACCCAAATTAGTCCAGATGCAACCACTTTCCAAGTCTCTCCGACCTTCACAAAAAACGTTATTCAAGAATATCTCTTTCTCCTATGTGCTTTCATCCCTAACCCTAACCCTAACCCTTCCGAAAGTCGGAGAAGCTCAAGGATGGTACCGATCGATGTGCGCTACCCCATTTAGTGGGGGTAGAGCCTACTTGCAAGTCTCTCCGACCTTCACAAAAAAAGTTATTCAAGAATATCTCTTTCTCCTATGTGCTTTCATCCCTAACCCTAACCCTAACCCTTCCGAAAGTCGGAGAAGCTCAAGGATGGTACCGATCGATGCGCGCTACCCCTTTAGTGGGGGTAGAGCCTACTTGCAAGTCTCTCCGACCTTCACAAAAAAAGTTATTCAAGAATATCTCCTCAGATTTGGGGGAATTTCGTCGGTCGACCTCTTCCGAAGGTCGTACAAGCTCGGGGATGGTACCAATCGATCCGCAGGACCCAAATTAGTCCAGATGCAACCACTTTCCAAGTCTCTCCGACCTTCACAAAAAAAGTTATTCAAGAATATCTCTTTCTCCTATGTGCTTTCATCCCTAACCCTAACCCTAACCCTTCCGAAAGTCGGAGAAGCTCAAGGATGGTACCGATCGATGCGCGCTACCCCATTTAGTGGGGGTAGAGCCTACTTGCAAGTCTCTCCGACCTTCACAAAAAAAGTTATTCAAGAATATCTCTTTCTCCTATGTGCTTTCATCCCTAACCCTAACCCTAACCCTTCCGAAAGTCGGAGAAGCTCAAGGATGGTACCGATCGATGCGCGCTACCCCATTTAGTGGGGGTAGAGCCTACTTGCAAGTCTCTCCGACCTTCACAAAAAAAGTTATTCAAGAATATCTCTTTCTCCTATGTGCTTTCATCCCTAACCCTAACCCTAACCCTTCCGAAAGTCGGAGAAGCTCAAGGATGGTACCGATCGATGCGCGCTACCCCATTTAGTGGGGGTAGAGCCTACTTGCAAGTCTCTCCGACCTTCACAAAAAAAGTTATTCAAGAATATCTCTTTCTCCTATGTGCTTTCATCCCTAACCCTAACCCTAACCCTTCCGAAAGTCGGAGAAGCTCAAGGATGGTACCGATCGATGCGCGCTACCCCATTTAGTGGGGGTAGAGCCTACTTGCAAGTCTCTCCGACCTTCACAAAAAAAGTTATTCAAGAATATCTCTTTCTCCTATGTGCTTTCATCCCTAACCCTAACCCTAACCCTTCCGAAAGTCGGAGAAGCTCAAGGATGGTACTGATCGATGCGCGCAACCCCATTTAGTGGGGGTAGAGCCTACTTGCAAGTCTCTCCGACCTTCACAAAAAAAGTTATTCAAGAATATCTCCTCAGATTTGGGGGAATTTCGTCGGTCGACCTCTTCCGAAGGTCGTACAAGCTCGGGGATGGTACCAATCGATCCGCAGGACCCAAATTAGTCCAGATGCAACCACTTTCCAAGTCTCTCCGACCTTCACAAAAAAAGTTATTCAAGAATATCTCCTCAGATTTGGGGGAATTTCGTCGGTCGACCTCTTCCGAAGGTCGTACAAGCTCGGGGATGGTACCAATCGATCCGCAGGACCCAAATTAGTCCAGATGCAACCACTTTCCAAGTCTTTCCGACCTTCACAAAAAAAGTTATTCAAGAATATCTCTTTCTCCTATGTGCTTTCATCCCTAACCCTAACCCTAACCCTAACCCTTCCAAAAGTCGGAGAAGCTCAAGGATGGTACCGATCGATGCGCGCTACCCCATTTAGTGGGGGTAGAGCCTACTTGCAAGTCTCTCCGACCTTCACAAAAAAAGTTATTCAAGAATATCTCTTTCTCCTATGTGCTTTCATCCCTAACCCTAACCCTAACCCTTCCGAAAGTCGGAGAAGCTCAAGGATGGTACCGATCGATGCGCGCTACCCCATTTAGTGGGGGTAGAGCCTACTTGCAAGTCTCTCCGACCTTCACAAAAAAAGTTATTCAAGAATATCTCTTTCTCCTATGTGCTTTCATCCCTAACCCTAACCCTTCCGAAAGTCGGAGAAGCTCAAGGATGGTACTGATCGATGCGCGCAACCCCATTTAGTGGGGGTAGAGCCTACTTGCAAGTCTCTCCGACCTTCACAAAAAAAGTTATTCAAGAATATCTCCTCAGATTTGGGGGAATTTCGTCGGTCGACCTCTTCCGAAGGTTGTACAAGCTCGGGGATGGTACCAATCGATCCGCAGGACCCAAATTAGTCCAGATGCAACCACTTTCCAAGTCTCTCCGACCTTCACAAAAAACGTTATTCAAGAATATCTCTTTCTCCTATGTGCTTTCATCCCTAACCCTAACCCTAACCCTTCCGAAAGTCGGAGAAGCTCAAGGATGGTACCGATCGATGTGCGCTACCCCATTTAGTGGGGGTAGAGCCTACTTGCAAGTCTCTCCGACCTTCACAAAAAAAGTTATTCAAGAATATCTCTTTCTCCTATGTGCTTTCATCCCTAACCCTAACCCTAACCCTTCCGAAAGTCGGAGAAGCTCAAGGATGGTACCGATCGATGCGCGCTACCCCTTTAGTGGGGGTAGAGCCTACTTGCAAGTCTCTCCGACCTTCACAAAAAAAGTTATTCAAGAATATCTCCTCAGATTTGGGGGAATTTCGTCGGTCGACCTCTTCCGAAGGTCGTACAAGCTCGGGGATGGTACCAATCGATCCGCAGGACCCAAATTAGTCCAGATGCAACCACTTTCCAAGTCTCTCCGACCTTCACAAAAAAAGTTATTCAAGAATATCTCTTTCTCCTATGTGCTTTCATCCCTAACCCTAACCCTAACCCTTCCGAAAGTCGGAGAAGCTCAAGGATGGTACCGATCGATGCGCGCTACCCCATTTAGTGGGGGTAGAGCCTACTTGCAAGTCTCTCCGACCTTCACAAAAAAAGTTATTCAAGAATATCTCTTTCTCCTATGTGCTTTCATCCCTAACCCTAACCCTAACCCTTCCGAAAGTCGGAGAAGCTCAAGGATGGTACCGATCGATGCGCGCTACCCCATTTAGTGGGGGTAGAGCCTACTTGCAAGTCTCTCCGACCTTCACAAAAAAAGTTATTCAAGAATATCTCTTTCTCCTATGTGCTTTCATCCCTAACCCTAACCCTAACCCTTCCGAAAGTCGGAGAAGCTCAAGGATGGTACCGATCGATGCGCGCTACCCCATTTAGTGGGGGTAGAGCCTACTTGCAAGTCTCTCCGACCTTCACAAAAAAAGTTATTCAAGAATATCTCTTTCTCCTATGTGCTTTCATCCCTAACCCTAACCCTAACCCTTCCGAAAGTCGGAGAAGCTCAAGGATGGTACCGATCGATGCGCGCTACCCCATTTAGTGGGGGTAGAGCCTACTTGCAAGTCTCTCCGACCTTCACAAAAAAAGTTATTCAAGAATATCTCTTTCTCCTATGTGCTTTCATCCCTAACCCTAACCCTAACCCTTCCGAAAGTCGGAGAAGCTCAAGGATGGTACTGATCGATGCGCGCAACCCCATTTAGTGGGGGTAGAGCCTACTTGCAAGTCTCTCCGACCTTCACAAAAAAAGTTATTCAAGAATATCTCCTCAGATTTGGGGGAATTTCGTCGGTCGACCTCTTCCGAAGGTCGTACAAGCTCGGGGATGGTACCAATCGATCCGCAGGACCCAAATTAGTCCAGATGCAACCACTTTCCAAGTCTCTCCGACCTTCACAAAAAAAGTTATTCAAGAATATCTCCTCAGATTTGGGGGAATTTCGTCGGTCGACCTCTTCCGAAGGTCGTACAAGCTCGGGGATGGTACCAATCGATCCGCAGGACCCAAATTAGTCCAGATGCAACCACTTTCCAAGTCTTTCCGACCTTCACAAAAAAAGTTATTCAAGAATATCTCTTTCTCCTATGTGCTTTCATCCCTAACCCTAACCCTAACCCTAACCCTTCCAAAAGTCGGAGAAGCTCAAGGATGGTACCGATCGATGCGCGCTACCCCATTTAGTGGGGGTAGAGCCTACTTGCAAGTCTCTCCGACCTTCACAAAAAAAGTTATTCAAGAATATCTCTTTCTCCTATGTGCTTTCATCCCTAACCCTAACCCTAACCCTTCCGAAAGTCGGAGAAGCTCAAGGATGGTACCGATCGATGTGCGTTACCCCATTTAGTGGGGGTAGAGCCTACTTGCAAGTCTCTCCGACCTTCACAAAAAAAGTTATTCAAGAATATCTCCTCAGATTTGGGGGAATTTCGTCGGTCGACCTCTTCCGAAGGTCGTACAAGCTCGGGGATGGTACCAATCGATCTGCAGGACCCAAATTAGTCCAGATGCAACCACTTTCCAAGTCTCTCCGACCTTCACAAAAAAAGTTATTCAAGAATATGTCTTTCTCCTATGTGCTTTCATCCCTAACCCTAACCCTAACCCTTCCGAAAGTCGGAGAAGCTCAAGGATGGTACCGATCGATGCGCGCTACCCCATTTAGTGGGGGTAGAGCCTACTTGCAAGTCTCTCCGACCTTCACAAAAAAAGTTATTCAAGAATATCTCTTTCTCCTATGTGCTTTCATCCCTAACCCTAACCCTAACCCTTCCGAAAGTCGGAGAAGCTCAAGGATGGTACCGATCGATGCGCGCTACCCCATTTAGTGGGGGTAGAGCCTACTTGCAAGTCTCTCCGACCTTCACAAAAAAAGTTATTCAAGAATATCTCTTTCTCCTATGTGCTTTCATCCCTAACCCTAACCCTTCCGAAAGTCGGAGAAGCTCAAGGATGGTACTGATCGATGCGCGCAACCCCATTTAGTGGGGGTAGAGCCTACTTGCAAGTCTCTCCGACCTTCACAAAAAAAGTTATTCAAGAATATCTCCTCAGATTTGGGGGAATTTCGTCGGTCGACCTCTTCCGAAGGTTGTACAAGCTCGGGGATGGTACCAATCGATCCGCAGGACCCAAATTAGTCCAGATGCAACCACTTTCCAAGTCTCTCCGACCTTCACAAAAAACGTTATTCAAGAATATCTCTTTCTCCTATGTGCTTTCATCCCTAACCCTAACCCTAACCCTTCCGAAAGTCGGAGAAGCTCAAGGATGGTACCGATCGATGCGCGCTACCCCATTTAGTGGGGGTAGAGCCTACTTGCAAGTCTCTCCGACCTTCACAAAAAAAGTTATTCAAGAATATCTCTTTCTCCTATGTGCTTTCATCCCTAACCCTAACCCTAACCCTTCCGAAAGTCGGAGAAGCTCAAGGATGGTACTGATCGATGCGCGCAACCCCATTTAGTGGGGGTAGAGCCTACTTGCAAGTCTCTCCGACCTTCACAAAAAAAGTTATTCAAGAATATCTCCTCAGATTTGGGGGAATTTCGTCGGTCGACCTCTTCCGAAGGTCGTACAAGCTCGGGGATGGTACCAATCGATCCGCAGGACCCAAATTAGTCCAGATGCAACCACTTTCCAAGTCTCTCCGACCTTCACAAAAAAAGTTATTCAAGAATATCTCCTCAGATTTGGGGGAATTTCGTCGGTCGACCTCTTCCGAAGGTCGTACAAGCTCGGGGATGGTACCAATCGATCCGCAGGACCCAAATTAGTCCAGATGCAACCACTTTCCAAGTCTTTCCGACCTTCACAAAAAAAGTTATTCAAGAATATCTCTTTCTCCTATGTGCTTTCATCCCTAACCCTAACCCTAACCCTAACCCTTCCAAAAGTCGGAGAAGCTCAAGGATGGTACCGATCGATGCGCGCTACCCCATTTAGTGGGGGTAGAGCCTACTTGCAAGTCTCTCCGACCTTCACAAAAAAAGTTATTCAAGAATATCTCTTTCTCCTATGTGCTTTCATCCCTAACCCTAACCCTAACCCTTCCGAAAGTCGGAGAAGCTCAAGGATGGTACCGATCGATGTGCGTTACCCCATTTAGTGGGGGTAGAGCCTACTTGCAAGTCTCTCCGACCTTCACAAAAAAAGTTATTCAAGAATATCTCCTCAGATTTGGGGGAATTTCGTCGGTCGACCTCTTCCGAAGGTCGTACAAGCTCGGGGATGGTACCAATCGATCTGCAGGACCCAAATTAGTCCAGATGCAACCACTTTCCAAGTCTCTCCGACCTTCACAAAAAAAGTTATTCAAGAATATGTCTTTCTCCTATGTGCTTTCATCCCTAACCCTAACCCTAACCCTTCCGAAAGTCGGAGAAGCTCAAGGATGGTACCGATCGATGCGCGCTACCCCATTTAGTGGGGGTAGAGCCTACTTGCAAGTCTCTCCGACCTTCACAAAAAAAGTTATTCAAGAATATCTCTTTCTCCTATGTGCTTTCATCCCTAACCCTAACCCTAACCCTTCCGAAAGTCGGAGAAGCTCAAGGATGGTACCGATCGATGCGCGCTACCCCATTTAGTGGGGGTAGAGCCTACTTGCAAGTCTCTCCGACCTTCACAAAAAAAGTTATTCAAGAATATCTCTTTCTCCTATGTGCTTTCATCCCTAACCCTAACCCTTCCGAAAGTCGGAGAAGCTCAAGGATGGTACTGATCGATGCGCGCAACCCCATTTAGTGGGGGTAGAGCCTACTTGCAAGTCTCTCCGACCTTCACAAAAAAAGTTATTCAAGAATATCTCCTCAGATTTGGGGGAATTTCGTCGGTCGACCTCTTCCGAAGGTTGTACAAGCTCGGGGATGGTACCAATCGATCCGCAGGACCCAAATTAGTCCAGATGCAACCACTTTCCAAGTCTCTCCGACCTTCACAAAAAACGTTATTCAAGAATATCTCTTTCTCCTATGTGCTTTCATCCCTAACCCTAACCCTAACCCTTCCGAAAGTCGGAGAAGCTCAAGGATGGTACCGATCGATGCGCGCTACCCCATTTAGTGGGGGTAGAGCCTACTTGCAAGTCTCTCCGACCTTCACAAAAAAAGTTATTCAAGAATATCTCTTTCTCCTATGTGCTTTCATCCCTAACCCTAACCCTAACCCTTCCGAAAGTCGGAGAAGCTCAAGGATGGTACCGATCGATGCGCGCTACCCCTTTAGTGGGGGTAGAGCCTACTTGCAAGTCTCTCCGACCTTCACAAAAAAAGTTATTCAAGAATATCTCCTCAGATTTGGGGGAATTTCGTCGGTCGACCTCTTCCGAAGGTCGTACAAGCTCGGGGATGGTACCAATCGATCCGCAGGACCCAAATTAGTCCAGATGCAACCACTTTCCAAGTCTCTCCGACCTTCACAAAAAAAGTTATTCAAGAATATCTCTTTCTCCTATGTGCTTTCATCCCTAACCCTAACCCTAACCCTTCCGAAAGTCGGAGAAGCTCAAGGATGGTACCGATCGATGCGCGCTACCCCATTTAGTGGGGGTAGAGCCTACTTGCAAGTCTCTCCGACCTTCACAAAAAAAGTTATTCAAGAATATCTCTTTCTCCTATGTGCTTTCATCCCTAACCCTAACCCTAACCCTTCCGAAAGTCGGAGAAGCTCAAGGATGGTACCGATCGATGCGCGCTACCCCATTTAGTGGGGGTAGAGCCTACTTGCAAGTCTCTCCGACCTTCACAAAAAAAGTTATTCAAGAATATCTCTTTCTCCTATGTGCTTTCATCCCTAACCCTAACCCTAACCCTTCCGAAAGTCGGAGAAGCTCAAGGATGGTACCGATCGATGCGCGCTACCCCATTTAGTGGGGGTAGAGCCTACTTGCAAGTCTCTCCGACCTTCACAAAAAAAGTTATTCAAGAATATCTCTTTCTCCTATGTGCTTTCATCCCTAACCCTAACCCTAACCCTTCCGAAAGTCGGAGAAGCTCAAGGATGGTACCGATCGATGCGCGCTACCCCATTTAGTGGGGGTAGAGCCTACTTGCAAGTCTCTCCGACCTTCACAAAAAAAGTTATTCAAGAATATGTCTTTCTCCTATGTGCTTTCATCCCTAACCCTAACCCTAACCCTTCCGAAAGTCGGAGAAGCTCAAGGATGGTACCGATCGATGCGCGCTACCCCATTTAGTGGGGGTAGAGCCTACTTGCAAGTCTCTCCGACCTTCACAAAAAAAGTTATTCAAGAATATCTCTTTCTCCTATGTGCTTTCATCCCTAACCCTAACCCTAACCCTTCCGAAAGTCGGAGAAGCTCAAGGATGGTACCGATCGATGCGCGCTACCCCATTTAGTGGGGGTAGAGCCTACTTGCAAGTCTCTCCGACCTTCACAAAAAAAGTTATTCAAGAATATCTCTTTCTCCTATGTGCTTTCATCCCTAACCCTAACCCTTCCGAAAGTCGGAGAAGCTCAAGGATGGTACTGATCGATGCGCGCAACCCCATTTAGTGGGGGTAGAGCCTACTTGCAAGTCTCTCCGACCTTCACAAAAAAAGTTATTCAAGAATATCTCCTCAGATTTGGGGGAATTTCGTCGGTCGACCTCTTCCGAAGGTTGTACAAGCTCGGGGATGGTACCAATCGATCCGCAGGACCCAAATTAGTCCAGATGCAACCACTTTCCAAGTCTCTCCGACCTTCACAAAAAACGTTATTCAAGAATATCTCTTTCTCCTATGTGCTTTCATCCCTAACCCTAACCCTAACCCTTCCGAAAGTCGGAGAAGCTCAAGGATGGTACCGATCGATGCGCGCTACCCCATTTAGTGGGGGTAGAGCCTACTTGCAAGTCTCTCCGACCTTCACAAAAAAAGTTATTCAAGAATATCTCTTTCTCCTATGTGCTTTCATCCCTAACCCTAACCCTAACCCTTCCGAAAGTCGGAGAAGCTCAAGGATGGTACCGATCGATGCGCGCTACCCCTTTAGTGGGGGTAGAGCCTACTTGCAAGTCTCTCCGACCTTCACAAAAAAAGTTATTCAAGAATATCTCCTCAGATTTGGGGGAATTTCGTCGGTCGACCTCTTCCGAAGGTCGTACAAGCTCGGGGATGGTACCAATCGATCCGCAGGACCCAAATTAGTCCAGATGCAACCACTTTCCAAGTCTCTCCGACCTTCACAAAAAAAGTTATTCAAGAATATCTCTTTCTCCTATGTGCTTTCATCCCTAACCCTAACCCTAACCCTTCCGAAAGTCGGAGAAGCTCAAGGATGGTACCGATCGATGCGCGCTACCCCATTTAGTGGGGGTAGAGCCTACTTGCAAGTCTCTCCGACCTTCACAAAAAAAGTTATTCAAGAATATCTCTTTCTCCTATGTGCTTTCATCCCTAACCCTAACCCTAACCCTTCCGAAAGTCGGAGAAGCTCAAGGATGGTACCGATCGATGCGCGCTACCCCATTTAGTGGGGGTAGAGCCTACTTGCAAGTCTCTCCGACCTTCACAAAAAAAGTTATTCAAGAATATCTCTTTCTCCTATGTGCTTTCATCCCTAACCCTAACCCTAACCCTTCCGAAAGTCGGAGAAGCTCAAGGATGGTACCGATCGATGCGCGCTACCCCATTTAGTGGGGGTAGAGCCTACTTGCAAGTCTCTCCGACCTTCACAAAAAAAGTTATTCAAGAATATCTCTTTCTCCTATGTGCTTTCATCCCTAACCCTAACCCTAACCCTTCCGAAAGTCGGAGAAGCTCAAGGATGGTACCGATCGATGCGCGCTACCCCATTTAGTGGGGGTAGAGCCTACTTGCAAGTCTCTCCGACCTTCACAAAAAAAGTTATTCAAGAATATCTCTTTCTCCTATGTGCTTTCATCCCTAACCCTAACCCTAACCCTTCCGAAAGTCGGAGAAGCTCAAGGATGGTACTGATCGATGCGCGCAACCCCATTTAGTGGGGGTAGAGCCTACTTGCAAGTCTCTCCGACCTTCACAAAAAAAGTTATTCAAGAATATCTCCTCAGATTTGGGGGAATTTCGTCGGTCGACCTCTTCCGAAGGTTGTACAAGCTCGGGGATGGTACCAATCGATCCGCAGGACCCAAATTAGTCCAGATGCAACCACTTTCCAAGTCTCTCCGACCTTCACAAAAAAAGTTATTCAAGAATATCTCTTTCTCCTATGTGCTTTCATCCCTAACCCTAACCCTAACCCTTCCGAAAGTCGGAGAAGCTCAAGGATGGTACTGATCGATGCGCGCAACCCCATTTAGTGGGGGTAGAGCCTACTTGCAAGTCTCTCCGACCTTCACAAAAAAAGTTATTCAAGAATATCTCCTCAGATTTGGGGGAATTTCGTCGGTCGACCTCTTCCGAAGGTCGTACAAGCTCGGGGATGGTACCAATCGATCCGCAGGACCCAAATTAGTCCAGATGCAACCACTTTCCAAGTCTCTCCGACCTTCACAAAAAAAGTTATTCAAGAATATCTCCTCAGATTTGGGGGAATTTCGTCGGTCGACCTCTTCCGAAGGTCGTACAAGCTCGGGGATGGTACCAATCGATCCGCAGGACCCAAATTAGTCCAGATGCAACCACTTTCCAAGTCTCTCCGACCTTCACAAAAAAAGTTATTCAAGAATATCTCTTTCTCCTATGTGCTTTCATCCCTAACCCTAACCCTAACCCTTCCGAAAGTCGGAGAAGCTCAAGGATGGTACCGATCGATGTGCGCTACCCCATTTAGTGGGGGTAGAGCCTACTTGCAAGTCTCTCCGACCTTCACAAAAAAAGTTATTCAAGAATATCTCTTTCTCCTATGTGCTTTCATCCCTAACCCTAACCCTTCCGAAAGTCGGAGAAGCTCAAGGATGGTACCGATCGATGCGCGCTACCCCATTTAGTGGGGGTAGAGCCTACTTGCAAGTCTCTCCGACCTTCACAAAAAAAGTTATTCAAGAATATCTCTTTCTCCTATGTGCTTTCATCCCTAACCCTAACCCTAACCCTTCCGAAAGTCGGAGAAGCTCAAGGATGGTACTGATCGATGCGCGCAACCCCATTTAGTGGGGGTAGAGCCTACTTGCAAGTCTCTCCGACCTTCACAAAAAAAGTTATTCAAGAATATCTCCTCAGATTTGGGGGAATTTCGTCGGTCGACCTCTTCCGAAGGTCGTACAAGCTCGGGGATGGTACCAATCGATCCGCAGGACCCAAATTAGTCCAGATGCAACCACTTTCCAAGTCTCTCCGACCTTCACAAAAAAAGTTATTCAAGAATATCTCCTCAGATTTGGGGGAATTTCGTCGGTCGACCTCTTCCGAAGGTCGTACAAGCTCGGGGATGGTACCAATCGATCCGCAGGACCCAAATTAGTCCAGATGCAACCACTTTCCAAGTCTCTCCGACCTTCACAAAAAAAGTTATTCAAGAATATCTCTTTCTCCTATGTGCTTTCATCCCTAACCCTAACCCTAACCCTTCCGAAAGTCGGAGAAGCTCAAGGATGGTACCGATCGATGCGCGCTACCCCATTTAGTGGGGGTAGAGCCTACTTGCAAGTCTCTCCGACCTTCACAAAAAAAGTTATTCAAGAATATCTCTTTCTCCTATGTGCTTTCATCCCTAACCCTAACCCTAACCCTTCCGAAAGTCGGAGAAGCTCAAGGATGGTACCGATCGATGCGCGCTACCCCATTTAGTGGGGGTAGAGCCTACTTGCAAGTCTCTCCGACCTTCACAAAAAAAGTTATTCAAGAATATCTCTTTCTCCTATGTGCTTTCATCCCTAACCCTAACCCTAACCCTTCCGAAAGTTGGAGAAGCTCAAGGATGGTACCGATCGATGCGCGCTACCCCATTTAGTGGGGGTAGAGCCTACTTGCAAGTCTCTCCGACCTTCACAAAAAAAGTTATTCAAGAATATCTCTTTCTCCTATGTGCTTTCATCCCTAACCCTAACCCTAACCCTTCCGAAAGTCGGAGAAGCTCAAGGATGGTACTGATCGATGCGCGCAACCCCATTTAGTGGGGGTAGAGCCTACTTGCAAGTCTCTCCGACCTTCACAAAAAAAGTTATTCAAGAATATCTCCTCAGATTTGGGGGAATTTCGTCGGTCGACCTCTTCCGAAGGTCGTACAAGCTCGGGGATGGTACCAATCGATCCGCAGGACCCAAATTAGTCCAGATGCAACCACTTTCCAAGTCTCTCCGACCTTCACAAAAAAAGTTATTCAAGAATATCTCTTTCTCCTATGTGCTTTCATCCCTAACCCTAACCCTAACCCTTCCGAAAGTCGGAGAAGCTCAAGGATGGTACCGATCGATGCGCGCTACCCCATTTAGTGGGGGTAGAGCCTACTTGCAAGTCTCTCCGACCTTCACAAAAAAAGTTATTCAAGAATATCTCTTTCTCCTATGTGCTTTCATCCCTAACCCTAACCCTAACCCTTCCGAAAGTCGGAGAAGCTCAAGGATGGTACCGATCGATGCGCGCTACCCCATTTAGTGGGGGTAGAGCCTACTTGCAAGTCTCTCCGACCTTCACAAAAAAAGTTATTCAAGAATATCTCTTTCTCCTATGTGCTTTCATCCCTAACCCTAACCCTAACCCTTCCGAAAGTCGGAGAAGCTCAAGGATGGTACTGATCGATGCGCGCTACCCCATTTAGTGGGGGTAGAGCCTACTTGCAAGTCTCTCCGACCTTCACAAAAAAAGTTATTCAAGAATATCTCTTTCTCCTATGTGCTTTCATCCCTAACCCTAACCCTAACCCTTCCGAAAGTCGGAGAAGCTCAAGGATGGTACCGATCGATGCGCGCTACCCCATTTAGTGGGGGTAGAGCCTACTTGCAAGTCTCTCCGACCTTCACAAAAAAAGTTATTCAAGAATATCTCTTTCTCCTATGTGCTTTCATCCCTAACCCTAACCCTAACCCTTCCGAAAGTCGGAGAAGCTCAAGGATGGTACTGATCGATGCGCGCTACCCCATTTAGTGGGGGTAGAGCCTACTTGCAAGTCTCTCCGACCTTCACAAAAAAAGTTATTCAAGAATATCTCTTTCTCCTATGTGCTTTCATCCCTAACCCTAACCCTAACCCTTCCGAAAGTCGGAGAAGCTCAAGGATGGTACTGATCGATGCGCGCTACCCCATTTAGTGGGGGTAGAGCCTACTTGCAAGTCTCTCCGACCTTCACAAAAAAAGTTATTCAAGAATATCTCCTCAGATTTGGGGGAATTTCGTCGGTCGACCTCTTCCGAAGGTCGTACAAGCTCGGGGATGGTACCAATCGATCCGCAGGACCCAAATTAGTCCAGATGCAACCACTTTCCAAGTCTCTCCGACCTTCACAAAAAAAGTTATTCAAGAATATCTCCTCAGATTTGGGGGAATTTCGTCGGTCGACCTCTTCCGAAGGTCGTACAAGCTCGGGGATGGTACCAATCGATCCGCAGGACCCAAATTAGTCCAGATGCAACCACTTTCCAAGTCTCTCCGACCTTCACAAAAAAAGTTATTCAAGAATATCTCTTTCTCCTATGTGCTTTCATCCCTAACCCTAACCCTAACCCTTCCGAAAGTCGGAGAAGCTCAAGGATGGTACCGATCGATGCGCGCTACCCCATTTAGTGGGGGTAGAGCCTACTTGCAAGTCTCTCCGACCTTCACAAAAAAAGTTATTCAAGAATATCTCTTTCTCCTATGTGCTTTCATCCCTAACCCTAACCCTAACCCTTCCGAAAGTCGGAGAAGCTCAAGGATGGTACTGATCGATGCGCGCTACCCCATTTAGTGGGGGTAGAGCCTACTTGCAAGTCTCTCCGACCTTCACAAAAAAAGTTATTCAAGAATATCTCTTTCTCCTATGTGCTTTCATCCCTAACCCTAACCCTTCCGAAAGTCGGAGAAGCTCAAGGATGGTACCGATCGATGCGCGCTACCCCATTTAGTGGGGGTAGAGCCTACTTGCAAGTCTCTCCGACCTTCACAAAAAAAGTTATTCAAGAATATCTCTTTCTCCTATGTGCTTTCATCCCTAACCCTAACCCTAACCCTTCCGAAAGTCGGAGAAGCTCAAGGATGGTACCGATCGATGCGCGCTACCCCATTTAGTGGGGGTAGAGCCTACTTGCAAGTCTCTCCGACCTTCACAAAAAAAGTTATTCAAGAATATCTCTTTCTCCTATGTGCTTTCATCCCTAACCCTAACCCTAACCCTTCCGAAAGTCGGAGAAGCTCAAGGATGGTACTGATCGATGCGCGCAACCCCATTTAGTGGGGGTAGAGCCTACTTGCAAGTCTCTCCGACCTTCACAAAAAAAGTTATTCAAGAATATCTCCTCAGATTTGGGGGAATTTCGTCGGTCGACCTCTTCCGAAGGTCGTACAAGCTCGGGGATGGTACCAATCGATCCGCAGGACCCAAATTAGTCCAGATGCAACCACTTTCCAAGTCTCTCCGACCTTCACAAAAAAAGTTATTCAAGAATATCTCCTCAGATTTGGGGGAATTTCGTCGGTCGACCTCTTCCGAAGGTCGTACAAGCTCGGGGATGGTACCAATCGATCCGCAGGACCCAAATTAGTCCAGATGCAACCACTTTCCAAGTCTTTCCGACCTTCACAAAAAAAGTTATTCAAGAATATCTCTTTCTCCTATGTGCTTTCATCCCTAACCCTAACCCTAACCCTAACCCTTCCAAAAGTCGGAGAAGCTCAAGGATGGTACCGATCGATGCGCGCTACCCCATTTAGTGGGGGTAGAGCCTACTTGCAAGTCTCTCCGACCTTCACAAAAAAAGTTATTCAAGAATATCTCTTTCTCCTATGTGCTTTCATCCCTAACCCTAACCCTAACCCTTCCGAAAGTCGGAGAAGCTCAAGGATGGTACCGATCGATGTGCGCTACCCCATTTAGTGGGGGTAGAGCCTACTTGCAAGTCTCTCCGACCTTCACAAAAAAAGTTATTCAAGAATATCTCCTCAGATTTGGGGGAATTTCGTCGGTCGACCTCTTCCGAAGGTCGTACAAGCTCGGGGATGGTACCAATCGATCTGCAGGACCCAAATTAGTCCAGATGCAACCACTTTCCAAGTCTCTCCGACCTTCACAAAAAAAGTTATTCAAGAATATCTCTTTCTCCTATGTGCTTTCATCCCTAACCCTAACCCTAACCCTTCCGAAAGTCGGAGAAGCTCAAGGATGGTACCGATCGATGCGCGCTACCCCATTTAGTGGGGGTAGAGCCTACTTGCAAGTCTCTCCGACCTTCACAAAAAAAGTTATTCAAGAATATCTCTTTCTCCTATGTGCTTTCATCCCTAACCCTAACCCTAACCCTTCCGAAAGTCGGAGAAGCTCAAGGATGGTACCGATCGATGCGCGCTACCCCATTTAGTGGGGGTAGAGCCTACTTGCAAGTCTCTCCGACCTTCACAAAAAAAGTTATTCAAGAATATCTCTTTCTCCTATGTGCTTTCATCCCTAACCCTAACCCTTCCGAAAGTCGGAGAAGCTCAAGGATGGTACTGATCGATGCGCGCAACCCCATTTAGTGGGGGTAGAGCCTACTTGCAAGTCTCTCCGACCTTCACAAAAAAAGTTATTCAAGAATATCTCCTCAGATTTGGGGGAATTTCGTCGGTCGACCTCTTCCGAAGGTTGTACAAGCTCGGGGATGGTACCAATCGATCCGCAGGACCCAAATTAGTCCAGATGCAACCACTTTCCAAGTCTCTCCGACCTTCACAAAAAAAGTTATTCAAGAATATCTCTTTCTCCTATGTGCTTTCATCCCTAACCCTAACCCTAACCCTTCCGAAAGTCGGAGAAGCTCAAGGATGGTACTGATCGATGCGCGCAACCCCATTTAGTGGGGGTAGAGCCTACTTGCAAGTCTCTCCGACCTTCACAAAAAAAGTTATTCAAGAATATCTCCTCAGATTTGGGGGAATTTCGTCGGTCGACCTCTTCCGAAGGTCGTACAAGCTCGGGGATGGTACCAATCGATCCGCAGGACCCAAATTAGTCCAGATGCAACCACTTTCCAAGTCTCTCCGACCTTCACAAAAAAAGTTATTCAAGAATATCTCCTCAGATTTGGGGGAATTTCGTCGGTCGACCTCTTCCGAAGGTCGTACAAGCTCGGGGATGGTACCAATCGATCCGCAGGACCCAAATTAGTCCAGATGCAACCACTTTCCAAGTCTCTCCGACCTTCACAAAAAAAGTTATTCAAGAATATCTCTTTCTCCTATGTGCTTTCATCCCTAACCCTAACCCTAACCCTTCCGAAAGTCGGAGAAGCTCAAGGATGGTACCGATCGATGTGCGCTACCCCATTTAGTGGGGGTAGAGCCTACTTGCAAGTCTCTCCGACCTTCACAAAAAAAGTTATTCAAGAATATCTCTTTCTCCTATGTGCTTTCATCCCTAACCCTAACCCTTCCGAAAGTCGGAGAAGCTCAAGGATGGTACTGATCGATGCGCGCTACCCCATTTAGTGGGGGTAGAGCCTACTTGCAAGTCTCTCCGACCTTCACAAAAAAAGTTATTCAAGAATATCTCTTTCTCCTATGTGCTTTCATCCCTAACCCTAACCCTAACCCTTCCGAAAGTCGGAGAAGCTCAAGGATGGTACCGATCGATGCGCGCTACCCCATTTAGTGGGGGTAGAGCCTACTTGCAAGTCTCTCCGACCTTCACAAAAAAAGTTATTCAAGAATATCTCTTTCTCCTATGTGCTTTCATCCCTAACCCTAACCCTAACCCTTCCGAAAGTCGGAGAAGCTCAAGGATGGTACCGATCGATGCGCGCTACCCCATTTAGTGGGGGTAGAGCCTACTTGCAAGTCTCTCCGACCTTCACAAAAAAAGTTATTCAAGAATATCTCTTTCTCCTATGTGCTTTCATCCCTAACCCTAACCCTAACCCTTCCGAAAGTCGGAGAAGCTCAAGGATGGTACTGATCGATGCGCGCAACCCCATTTAGTGGGGGTAGAGCCTACTTGCAAGTCTCTCCGACCTTCACAAAAAAAGTTATTCAAGAATATCTCCTCAGATTTGGGGGAATTTCGTCGGTCGACCTCTTCCGAAGGTCGTACAAGCTCGGGGATGGTACCAATCGATCTGCAGGACCCAAATTAGTCCAGATGCAACCACTTTCCAAGTCTCTCCGACCTTCACAAAAAAAGTTATTCAAGAATATCTCCTCAGATTTGGGGGAATTTCGTCGGTCGACCTCTTCCGAAGGTCGTACAAGCTCGGGGATGGTACCAATCGATCCGCAGGACCCAAATTAGTCCAGATGCAACCACTTTCCAAGTCTTTCCGACCTTCACAAAAAAAGTTATTCAAGAATATCTCTTTCTCCTATGTGCTTTCATCCCTAACCCTAACCCTAACCCTAACCCTTCCAAAAGTCGGAGAAGCTCAAGGATGGTACCGATCGATGCGCGCTACCCCATTTAGTGGGGGTAGAGCCTACTTGCAAGTCTCTCCGACCTTCACAAAAAAAGTTATTCAAGAATATCTCTTTCTCCTATGTGCTTTCATCCCTAACCCTAACCCTAACCCTTCCGAAAGTCGGAGAAGCTCAAGGATGGTACCGATCGATGTGCGCTACCCCATTTAGTGGGGGTAGAGCCTACTTGCAAGTCTCTCCGACCTTCACAAAAAAAGTTATTCAAGAATATCTCCTCAGATTTGGGGGAATTTCGTCGGTCGACCTCTTCCGAAGGTCGTACAAGCTCGGGGATGGTACCAATCGATCTGCAGGACCCAAATTAGTCCAGATGCAACCACTTTCCAAGTCTCTCCGACCTTCACAAAAAAAGTTATTCAAGAATATCTCTTTCTCCTATGTGCTTTCATCCCTAACCCTAACCCTAACCCTTCCGAAAGTCGGAGAAGCTCAAGGATGGTACCGATCGATGCGCGCTACCCCATTTAGTGGGGGTAGAGCCTACTTGCAAGTCTCTCCGACCTTTACAAAAAAAGTTATTCAAGAATATCTCTTTCTCCTATGTGCTTTCATCCCTAACCCTAACCCTAACCCTTCCGAAAGTCGGAGAAGCTCAAGGATGGTACCGATCGATGCGCGCTACCCCATTTAGTGGGGGTAGAGCCTACTTGCAAGTCTCTCCGACCTTCACAAAAAAAGTTATTCAAGAATATCTCTTTCTCCTATGTGCTTTCATCCCTAACCCTAACCCTTCCGAAAGTCGGAGAAGCTCAAGGATGGTACTGATCGATGCGCGCAACCCCATTTAGTGGGGGTAGAGCCTACTTGCAAGTCTCTCCGACCTTCACAAAAAAAGTTATTCAAGAATATCTCCTCAGATTTGGGGGAATTTCGTCGGTCGACCTCTTCCGAAGGTTGTACAAGCTCGGGGATGGTACCAATCGATCCGCAGGACCCAAATTAGTCCAGATGCAACCACTTTCCAAGTCTCTCCGACCTTCACAAAAAAAGTTATTCAAGAATATCTCTTTCTCCTATGTGCTTTCATCCCTAACCCTAACCCTAACCCTTCCGAAAGTCGGAGAAGCTCAAGGATGGTACCGATCGATGCGCGCTACCCCATTTAGTGGGGGTAGAGCCTACTTGCAAGTCTCTCCGACCTTCACAAAAAAAGTTATTCAAGAATATCTCTTTCTCCTATGTGCTTTCATCCCTAACCCTAACCCTAACCCTTCCGAAAGTCGGAGAAGCTCAAGGATGGTACCGATCGATGCGCGCTACCCCTTTAGTGGGGGTAGAGCCTACTTGCAAGTCTCTCCGACCTTCACAAAAAAAGTTATTCAAGAATATCTCCTCAGATTTGGGGGAATTTCGTCGGTCGACCTCTTCCGAAGGTCGTACAAGCTCGGGGATGGTACCAATCGATCCGCAGGACCCAAATTAGTCCAGATGCAACCACTTTCCAAGTCTCTCCGACCTTCACAAAAAAAGTTATTCAAGAATATCTCTTTCTCCTATGTGCTTTCATCCCTAACCCTAACCCTAACCCTTCCGAAAGTCGGAGAAGCTCAAGGATGGTACCGATCGATGCGCGCTACCCCATTTAGTGGGGGTAGAGCCTACTTGCAAGTCTCTCCGACCTTCACAAAAAAAGTTATTCAAGAATATCTCTTTCTCCTATGTGCTTTCATCCCTAACCCTAACCCTAACCCTTCCGAAAGTCGGAGAAGCTCAAGGATGGTACCGATCGATGCGCGCTACCCCATTTAGTGGGGGTAGAGCCTACTTGCAAGTCTCTCCGACCTTCACAAAAAAAGTTATTCAAGAATATCTCTTTCTCCTATGTGCTTTCATCCCTAACCCTAACCCTAACCCTTCCGAAAGTCGGAGAAGCTCAAGGATGGTACCGATCGATGCGCGCTACCCCATTTAGTGGGGGTAGAGCCTACTTGCAAGTCTCTCCGACCTTCACAAAAAAAGTTATTCAAGAATATCTCTTTCTCCTATGTGCTTTCATCCCTAACCCTAACCCTAACCCTTCCGAAAGTCGGAGAAGCTCAAGGATGGTACCGATCGATGTGCGCTACCCCATTTAGTGGGGGTAGAGCCTACTTGCAAGTCTCTCCGACCTTCACAAAAAAAGTTATTCAAGAATATCTCCTCAGATTTGGGGGAATTTCGTCCGTCGACCTCTTCCGAAGGTCGAACAAGCTCGGGGATGGTACCAATCGATCCGCAGGACCCAAATTAGTCCAGATGCAACCACTTTCCAAGTCTTTCCGACCTTCACAAAAAAAGTTATTCAAGAATATCTCTTTCTCCTATGTGCTTTCATCCCTAACCCTAACCCTAACCCTAACCCTTCCAAAAGTCGGAGAAGCTCAAGGATGGTACTGATCGATGCGCGCTACCCCATTTAGTGGGGGTAGAGCCTACTTGCAAGTCTCTCCGACCTTCACAAAAAAAGTTATTCAAGAATATCTCTTTCTCCTATGTGCTTTCATCCCTAACCCTAACCCTAACCCTTCCGAAAGTCGGAGAAGCTCAAGGATGGTACCGATCGATGTGCGCTACCCCATTTAGTGGGGGTAGAGCCTACTTGCAAGTCTCTCCGACCTTCACAAAAAAAGTTATTCAAGAATATCTCCTCAGATTTGGGGGAATTTCGTCGGTCGACCTCTTCCGAAGGTCGTACAAGCTCGGGGATGATACCAATCGATCTGCAGGACCCAAATTAGTCCAGATGCAACCACTTTCCAAGTCTCACCGACCTTCACAAAAAAAGTTATTCAAGAATATCTCTTTCTCCTATGTGCTTTCATCCCTAACCCTAACCCTAACCCTTCCGAAAGTCGGAGAAGCTCAAGGATGGTACCGATCGATGCGCGCTACCCCATTTAGTGGGGGTAAAGCCTACTTGCAAGTCTCTCCGACCTTCACAAAAAAAGTTATTCAAGAATATCTCTTTCTCCTATGTGCTTTCATCCCTAACCCTAACCCTAACCCTTCCGAAAGTCGGAGAAGCTCAAGGATGGTACCGATCGATGCGCGCTACCCCATTTAGTGGGGGTAGAGCCTACTTGCAAGTCTCTCCGACCTTCACAAAAAAAGTTATTCAAGAATATCTCTTTCTCCTATGTGCTTTCATCCCTAACCCTAACCCTTCCGAAAGTCGGAGAAGCTCAAGGATGGTACTGATCGATGCGCGCAACCCCATTTAGTGGGGGTAGAGCCTACTTGCAAGTCTCTCCGACCTTCACAAAAAAAGTTATTCAAGAATATCTCCTCAGATTTGGGGGAATTTCGTCGGTCGACCTCTTTCGAAGGTTGTACAAGCTCGGGGATGGTACTAATCGATCCGCAGGACCCAAATTAGTCCAGATGCAACCACTTTCCAAGTCTCTCCGACCTTCACAAAAAAAGTTATTCAAGAATATCTCTTTCTCCTATGTGCTTTCATCCCTAACCCTAACCCTAACCCTTCCGAAAGTCGGAGAAGCTCAAGGATGGTACCGATCGATGCGCGCTACTCCATTTAGTGGGGGTAGAGCCTACTTGCAAGTCTCTCCGACCTTCACAAAAAAAGTTATTCAAGAATATCTCCTCAGATTTGGGGGAATTTCGTCGGTCGACCTCTTCCGAAGGTCGTACAAGCTCGGGGATGGTACCAATCGATCCGCAGGACCCAAATTAGTCCAGATGCAACCACTTTCCAAGTCTCTCCGACCTTCACAAAAAAAGTTATTCAAGAATATCTCTTTCTCCTATGTGCTTTCATCCCTAACCCTAACCCTAACCCTTCCGAAAGTCGGAGAAGCTCAAGGATGGTACCGATCGATGCGCGCTACCCCATTTAGTGGGGGTAGAGCCTACTTGCAAGTCTCTCCGACCTTCACAAAAAAAGTTATTCAAGAATATCTCTTTCTCCTATGTGCTTTCATCCCTAACCCTAACCCTAACCCTTCCGAAAGTCGGAGAAGCTCAAGGATGGTACCGATCGATGCGCGCTACCCCATTTAGTGGGGGTAGAGCCTACTTGCAAGTCTCTCCGACCTTCACAAAAAAAGTTATTCAAGAATATCTCTTTCTCCTATGTGCTTTCATCCCTAACCCTAACCCTAACCCTTCCGAAAGTCGGAGAAGCTCAAGGATGGTACCGATCGATGCGCGCTACCCCATTTAGTGGGGGTAGAGCCTACTTGCAAGTCTCTCAGACCTTCACAAAAAAAGTTATTCAAGAATATCTCTTTCTCCTATGTGCTTTCATCCCTAACCCTAACCCTAACCCTTCCGAAAGTCGGAGAAGCTCAAGGATGGTACTGATCGATGCGCGCAACCCCATTTAGTGGGGGTAGAGCCTACTTGCAAGTCTCTCCGACCTTCACAAAAAAAGTTATTCAAGAATATCTCCTCAGATTTGGGGGAATTTCGTCGGTCGACCTCTTCCGAAGGTCGTACAAGCTCGGGGATGGTACCAATCGATCCGCAGGACCCAAATTAGTCCAGATGCAACCACTTTCCAAGTCTCTCCGACCTTCACAAAAAAAGTTATTCAAGAATATCTCCTCAGATTTGGGGGAATTTCGTCGGTCGACCTCTTCCGAAGGTCGTACAAGCTCGGGGATGGTACCAATCGATCCGCAGGACCCGAATTAGTCCAGATGCAACCACTTTCCAAGTCTCTCCGACCTTCACAAAAAAAGTTATTCAAGAATATCTCTTTCTCCTATGTGCTTTCATCCCTAACCCTAACCCTAACCCTTCCGAAAGTCGGAGAAGCTCAAGGATGGTACCGATCGATGCGCGCTACCCCATTTAGTGGGGGTAGAGCCTACTTGCAAGTCTCTCCGACCTTCACAAAAAAAGTTATTCAAGAATATCTCTTTCTCCTATGTGCTTTCATCCCTAACCCTAACCCTAACCCTTCCGAAAGTCGGAGAAGCTCAAGGATGGTACCGATCGATGCGCGCTACCCCATTTAGTGGGGGTAGAGCCTACTTGCAAGTCTCTCCGACCTTCACAAAAAAAGTTATTCAAGAATATCTCTTTCTCCTATGTGCTTTCATCCCTAACCCTAACCCTAACCCTTCCGAAAGTCGGAGAAGCTCAAGGATGGTACCGATCGATGCGCGCTACCCCATTTAGTGGGGGTAGAGCCTACTTGCAAGTCTCTCCGACCTTCACAAAAAAAGTTATTCAAGAATATCTCTTTCTCCTATGTGCTTTCATCCCTAACCCTAACCCTAACCCTTCCGAAAGTCGGAGAAGCTCAAGGATGGTACCGATCGATGCGCGCTACCCCATTTAGTGGGGGTAGAGCCTACTTGCAAGTCTCTCCGACCTTCACAAAAAAAGTTATTCAAGAATATCTCTTTCTCCTATGTGCTTTCATCCCTAACCCTAACCCTAACCCTTCCGAAAGTCGGAGAAGCTCAAGGATGGTACTGATCGATGCGCGCAACCCCATTTAGTGGGGGTAGAGCCTACTTGCAAGTCTCTCCGACCTTCACAAAAAAAGTTATTCAAGAATATCTCCTCAGATTTGGGGGAATTTCGTCGGTCGACCTCTTCCGAAGGTCGTACAAGCTCGGGGATGGTACCAATCGATCCGCAGGACCCAAATTAGTCCAGATGCAACCACTTTCCAAGTCTCTCCGACCTTCACAAAAAAAGTTATTCAAGAATATCTCCTCAGATTTGGGGGAATTTCGTCGGTCGACCTCTTCCGAAGGTCGTACAAGCTCGGGGATGGTACCAATCGATCCGCAGGACCCAAATTAGTCCAGATGCAACCACTTTCCAAGTCTTTCCGACCTTCACAAAAAAAGTTATTCAAGAATATCTCTTTCTCCTATGTGCTTTCATCCCTAACCCTAACCCTAACCCTAACCCTTCCAAAAGTCGGAGAAGCTCAAGGATGGTACCGATCGATGCGCGCTACCCCATTTAGTGGGGGTAGAGCCTACTTGCAAGTCTCTCCGACCTTCACAAAAAAAGTTATTCAAGAATATCTCTTTCTCCTATGTGCTTTCATCCCTAACCCTAACCCTAACCCTTCCGAAAGTCGGAGAAGCTCAAGGATGGTACCGATCGATGTGCGTTACCCCATTTAGTGGGGGTAGAGCCTACTTGCAAGTCTCTCCGACCTTCACAAAAAAAGTTATTCAAGAATATCTCCTCAGATTTGGGGGAATTTCGTCGGTCGACCTCTTCCGAAGGTCGTACAAGCTCGGGGATGGTACCAATCGATCTGCAGGACCCAAATTAGTCCAGATGCAACCACTTTCCAAGTCTCTCCGACCTTCACAAAAAAAGTTATTCAAGAATATCTCTTTCTCCTATGTGCTTTCATCCCTAACCCTAACCCTAACCCTTCCGAAAGTCGGAGAAGCTCAAGGATGGTACCGATCGATGCGCGCTACCCCATTTAGTGGGGGTAGAGCCTACTTGCAAGTCTCTCCGACCTTCACAAAAAAAGTTATTCAAGAATATCTCTTTCTCCTATGTGCTTTCATCCCTAACCCTAACCCTAACCCTTCCGAAAGTCGGAGAAGCTCAAGGATGGTACCGATCGATGCGCGCTACCCCATTTAGTGGGGGTAGAGCCTACTTGCAAGTCTCTCCGACCTTCACAAAAAAAGTTATTCAAGAATATCTCTTTCTCCTATGTGCTTTCATCCCTAACCCTAACCCTTCCGAAAGTCGGAGAAGCTCAAGGATGGTACTGATCGATGCGCGCAACCCCATTTAGTGGGGGTAGAGCCTACTTGCAAGTCTCTCCGACCTTCACAAAAAAAGTTATTCAAGAATATCTCCTCAGATTTGGGGGAATTTCGTCGGTCGACCTCTTCCGAAGGTTGTACAAGCTCGGGGATGGTACCAATCGATCCGCAGGACCCAAATTAGTCCAGATGCAACCACTTTCCAAGTCTCTCCGACCTTCACAAAAAACGTTATTCAAGAATATCTCTTTCTCCTATGTGCTTTCATCCCTAACCCTAACCCTAACCCTTCCGAAAGTCGGAGAAGCTCAAGGATGGTACCGATCGATGCGCGCTACCCCATTTAGTGGGGGTAGAGCCTACTTGCAAGTCTCTCCGACCTTCACAAAAAAAGTTATTCAAGAATATCTCTTTCTCCTATGTGCTTTCATCCCTAACCCTAACCCTAACCCTTCCGAAAGTCGGAGAAGCTCAAGGATGGTACCGATCGATGCGCGCTACCCCTTTAGTGGGGGTAGAGCCTACTTGCAAGTCTCTCCGACCTTCACAAAAAAAGTTATTCAAGAATATCTCCTCAGATTTGGGGGAATTTCGTCGGTCGACCTCTTCCGAAGGTCGTACAAGCTCGGGGATGGTACCAATCGATCCGCAGGACCCAAATTAGTCCAGATGCAACCACTTTCCAAGTCTCTCCGACCTTCACAAAAAAAGTTATTCAAGAATATCTCTTTCTCCTATGTGCTTTCATCCCTAACCCTAACCCTAACCCTTCCGAAAGTCGGAGAAGCTCAAGGATGGTACCGATCGATGCGTGCTACCCCATTTAGTGGGGGTAGAGCCTACTTGCAAGTCTCTCCGACCTTCACAAAAAAAGTTATTCAAGAATATCTCTTTCTCCTATGTGCTTTCATCCCTAACCCTAACCCTAACCCTTCCGAAAGTCGGAGAAGCTCAAGGATGGTACCGATCGATGCGCGCTACCCCATTTAGTGGGGGTAGAGCCTACTTGCAAGTCTCTCCGACCTTCACAAAAAAAGTTATTCAAGAATATCTCTTTCTCCTATGTGCTTTCATCCCTAACCCTAACCCTAACCCTTCCGAAAGTCGGAGAAGCTCAAGGATGGTACCGATCGATGCGCGCTACCCCATTTAGTGGGGGTAGAGCCTACTTGCAAGTCTCTCCGACCTTCACAAAAAAAGTTATTCAAGAATATCTCTTTCTCCTATGTGCTTTCATCCCTAACCCTAACCCTAACCCTTCCGAAAGTCGGAGAAGCTCAAGGATGGTACTGATCGATGCGCGCAACCCCATTTAGTGGGGGTAGAGCCTACTTGCAAGTCTCTCCGACCTTCACAAAAAAAGTTATTCAAGAATATCTCCTCAGATTTGGGGGAATTTCGTCGGTCGACCTCTTCCGAAGGTCGTACAAGCTCGGGGATGGTACCAATCGATCCGCAGGACCCAAATTAGTCCAGATGCAACCACTTTCCAAGTCTCTCCGACCTTCACAAAAAAAGTTATTCAAGAATATCTCCTCAGATTTGGGGGAATTTCGTCGGTCGACCTCTTCCGAAGGTCGTACAAGCTCGGGGATGGTACCAATCGATCCGCAGGACCCAAATTAGTCCAGATGCAACCACTTTCCAAGTCTCTCCGACCTTCACAAAAAAAGTTATTCAAGAATATCTCTTTCTCCTATGTGCTTTCATCCCTAACCCTAACCCTAACCCTTCCGAAAGTCGGAGAAGCTCAAGGATGGTACCGATCGATGCGCGCTACCCCATTTAGTGGGGGTAGAGCCTACTTGCAAGTCTCTCCGACCTTCACAAAAAAAGTTATTCAAGAATATCTCTTTCTCCTATGTGCTTTCATCCCTAACCCTAACCCTAACCCTTCCGAAAGTCGGAGAAGCTCAAGGATGGTACCGATCGATGCGCGCTACCCCATTTAGTGGGGGTAGAGCCTACTTGCAAGTCTCTCCGACCTTCACAAAAAAAGTTATTCAAGAATATCTCTTTCTCCTATGTGCTTTCATCCCTAACCCTAACCCTAACCCTTCCGAAAGTCGGAGAAGCTCAAGGATGGTACCGATCGATGCGCGCTACCCCATTTAGTGGGGGTAGAGCCTACTTGCAAGTCTCTCCGACCTTCACAAAAAAAGTTATTCAAGAATATCTCTTTCTCCTATGTGCTTTCATCCCTAACCCTAACCCTAACCCTTCCGAAAGTCGGAGAAGCTCAAGGATGGTACTGATCGATGCGCGCAACCCCATTTAGTGGGGGTAGAGCCTACTTGCAAGTCTCTCCGACCTTCACAAAAAAAGTTATTCAAGAATATCTCCTCAGATTTGGGGGAATTTCGTCGGTCGACCTCTTCCGAAGGTCGTACAAGCTCGGGGATGGTACCAATCGATCCGCAGGACCCAAATTAGTCCAGATGCAACCACTTTCCAAGTCTCTCCGACCTTCACAAAAAAAGTTATTCAAGAATATCTCCTCAGATTTGGGGGAATTTCGTCGGTCGACCTCTTCCGAAGGTCGTACAAGCTCGGGGATGGTACCAATCGATCCGCAGGACCCAAATTAGTCCAGATGCAACCACTTTCCAAGTCTCTCCGACCTTCACAAAAAAAGTTATTCAAGAATATCTCTTTCTCCTATGTGCTTTCATCCCTAACCCTAACCCTAACCCTTCCGAAAGTCGGAGAAGCTCAAGGATGGTACCGATCGATGCGCGCTACCCCATTTAGTGGGGGTAGAGCCTACTTGCAAGTCTCTCCGACCTTCACAAAAAAAGTTATTCAAGAATATCTCTTTCTCCTATGTGCTTTCATCCCTAACCCTAACCCTAACCCTTCCGAAAGTCGGAGAAGCTCAAGGATGGTACCGATCGATGCGCGCTACCCCATTTAGTGGGGGTAGAGCCTACTTGCAAGTCTCTCCGACCTTCACAAAAAAAGTTATTCAAGAATATCTCTTTCTCCTATGTGCTTTCATCCCTAACCCTAACCCTAACCCTTCCGAAAGTCGGAGAAGCTCAAGGATGGTACCGATCGATGCGCGCTACCCCATTTAGTGGGGGTAGAGCCTACTTGCAAGTCTCTCCGACCTTCACAAAAAAAGTTATTCAAGAATATCTCTTTCTCCTATGTGCTTTCATCCCTAACCCTAACCCTAACCCTTCCGAAAGTCGGAGAAGCTCGAGGATGGTACCGATCGATGCGCGCTACCCCATTTAGTGGGGGTAGAGCCTACTTGCAAGTCTCTCCGACCTTCACAAAAAAAGTTATTCAAGAATATCTCTTTCTCCTATGTGCTTTCATCCCTAACCCTAACCCTAACCCTTCCGAAAGTCGGAGAAGCTCAAGGATGGTACTGATCGATGCGCGCAACCCCATTTAGTGGGGGTAGAGCCTACTTGCAAGTCTCTCCGACCTTCACAAAAAAAGTTATTCAAGAATATCTCCTCAGATTTGGGGGAATTTCGTCGGTCGACCTCTTCCGAAGGTCGTACAAGCTCGGGGATGGTACCAATCGATCCGCAGGACCCAAATTAGTCCAGATGCAACCACTTTCCAAGTCTCTCCGACCTTCACAAAAAAAGTTATTCAAGAATATCTCCTCAGATTTGGGGGAATTTCGTCGGTCGACCTCTTCCGAAGGTCGTACAAGCTCGGGGATGGTACCAATCGATCCGCAGGACCCAAATTAGTCCAGATGCAACCACTTTCCAAGTCTTTCCGACCTTCACAAAAAAAGTTATTCAAGAATATCTCTTTCTCCTATGTGCTTTCATCCCTAACCCTAACCCTAACCCTAACCCTTCCAAAAGTCGGAGAAGCTCAAGGATGGTACCGATCGATGCGCGCTACCCCATTTAGTGGGGGTAGAGCCTACTTGCAAGTCTCTCCGACCTTCACAAAAAAAGTTATTCAAGAATATCTCTTTCTCCTATGTGCTTTCATCCCTAACCCTAACCCTAACCCTTCCGAAAGTCGGAGAAGCTCAAGGATGGTACCGATCGATGTGCGCTACCCCATTTAGTGGGGGTAGAGCCTACTTGCAAGTCTCTCCGACCTTCACAAAAAAAGTTATTCAAGAATATCTCCTCAGATTTGGGGGAATTTCGTCGGTCGACCTCTTCCGAAGGTCGTACAAGCTCGGGGATGGTACCAATCGATCTGCAGGACCCAAATTAGTCCAGATGCAACCACTTTCCAAGTCTCTCCGACCTTCACAAAAAAAGTTATTCAAGAATATCTCTTTCTCCTATGTGCTTTCATCCCTAACCCTAACCCTAACCCTTCCGAAAGTCGGAGAAGCTCAAGGATGGTACCGATCGATGCGCGCTACCCCATTTAGTGGGGGTAGAGCCTACTTGCAAGTCTCTCCGACCTTCACAAAAAAAGTTATTCAAGAATATCTCTTTCTCCTATGTGCTTTCATCCCTAACCCTAACCCTAACCCTTCCGAAAGTCGGAGAAGCTCAAGGATGGTACCGATCGATGCGCGCTACCCCATTTAGTGGGGGTAGAGCCTACTTGCAAGTCTCTCCGACCTTCACAAAAAAAGTTATTCAAGAATATCTCTTTCTCCTATGTGCTTTCATCCCTAACCCTAACCCTTCCGAAAGTCGGAGAAGCTCAAGGATGGTACTGATCGATGCGCGCAACCCCATTTAGTGGGGGTAGAGCCTACTTGCAAGTCTCTCCGACCTTCACAAAAAAAGTTATTCAAGAATATCTCCTCAGATTTGGGGGAATTTCGTCGGTCGACCTCTTCCGAAGGTTGTACAAGCTCGGGGATGGTACCAATCGATCCGCAGGACCCAAATTAGTCCAGATGCAACCACTTTCCAAGTCTCTCCGACCTTCACAAAAAAAGTTATTCAAGAATATCTCTTTCTCCTATGTGCTTTCATCCCTAACCCTAACCCTAACCCTTCCGAAAGTCGGAGAAGCTCAAGGATGGTACCGATCGATGCGCGCTACCCCATTTAGTGGGGGTAGAGCCTACTTGCAAGTCTCTCCGACCTTCACAAAAAAAGTTATTCAAGAATATCTCTTTCTCCTATGTGCTTTCATCCCTAACCCTAACCCTAACCCTTCCGAAAGTCGGAGAAGCTCAAGGATGGTACCGATCGATGCGCGCTACCCCTTTAGTGGGGGTAGAGCCTACTTGCAAGTCTCTCCGACCTTCACAAAAAAAGTTATTCAAGAATATCTCCTCAGATTTGGGGGAATTTCGTCGGTCGACCTCTTCCGAAGGTCGTACAAGCTCAAGGATGGTACCAATCGATCCGCAGGACCCAAATTAGTCCAGATGCAACCACTTTCCAAGTCTCTCCGACCTTCACAAAAAAAGTTATTCAAGAATATCTCTTTCTCCTATGTGCTTTCATCCCTAACCCTAACCCTAACCCTTCCGAAAGTCGGAGAAGCTCAAGGATGGTACCGATCGATGCGCGCTACCCCATTTAGTGGGGGTAGAGCCTACTTGCAAGTCTCTCCGACCTTCACAAAAAAAGTTATTCAAGAATATCTCTTTCTCCTATGTGCTTTCATCCCTAACCCTAACCCTAACCCTTCCGAAAGTCGGAGAAGCTCAAGGATGGTACCGATCGATGCGCGCTACCCCATTTAGTGGGGGTAGAGCCTACTTGCAAGTCTCTCCGACCTTCACAAAAAACGTTATTCAAGAATATCTCTTTCTCCTATGTGCTTTCATCCCTAACCCTAACCCTAACCCTTCCGAAAGTCGGAGAAGCTCAAGGATGGTACCGATCGATGCGCGCTACCCCATTTAGTGGGGGTAGAGCCTACTTGCAAGTCTCTCCGACCTTCACAAAAAAAGTTATTCAAGAATATCTCCTCAGATTTGGGGGAATTTCGTCGGTCGACCTCTTCCGAAGGTCGTACAAGCTCGGGGATGGTACCAATCGATCCGCAGGACCCAAATTAGTCCAGATGCAACCACTTTCCAAGTCTCTCCGACCTTCACAAAAAAAGTTATTCAAGAATATCTCTTTCTCCTATGTGCTTTCATCCCTAACCCTA
This sequence comes from Limanda limanda, assembly GCF_963576545.1. NCBI lineage: Eukaryota > Metazoa > Chordata > Actinopteri > Pleuronectiformes > Pleuronectidae > Limanda > Limanda limanda. The sequence continues at coordinate 410,987 of NW_026870532.1, forward strand.
ACCCTTCCGAAAGTCGGAGAAGCTCAAGGATGGTACCGATCGATGCGCGCTACCCCATTTAGTGGGGGTAGAGCCTACTTGCAAGTCTCTCCGACCTTCACAAAAAAAGTTATTCAAGAATATCTCTTTCTCCTATGTGCTTTCATCCCTAACCCTAACCCTTCCGAAAGTCGGAGAAGCTCAAGGATGGTACTGATCGATGCGCGCAACCCCATTTAGTGGGGGTAGAGCCTACTTGCAAGTCTCTCCGACCTTCACAAAAAAAGTTATTCAAGAATATCTCCTCAGATTTGGGGGAATTTCGTCGGTCGACCTCTTCCGAAGGTTGTACAAGCTCGGGGATGGTACCAATCGATCCGCAGGACCCAAATTAGTCCAGATGCAACCACTTTCCAAGTCTCTCCGACCTTCACAAAAAAAGTTATTCAAGAATATCTCTTTCTCCTATGTGCTTTCATCCCTAACCCTAACCCTAACCCTTCCGAAAGTCGGAGAAGCTCAAGGATGGTACCGATCGATGCGCGCTACCCCATTTAGTGGGGGTAGAGCCTACTTGCAAGTCTCTCCGACCTTCACAAAAAAAGTTATTCAAGAATATCTCTTTCTCCTATGTGCTTTCATCCCTAACCCTAACCCTAACCCTTCCGAAAGTCGGAGAAGCTCAAGGATGGTACCGATCGATGCGCGCTACCCCTTTAGTGGGGGTAGAGCCTACTTGCAAGTCTCTCCGACCTTCACAAAAAAAGTTATTCAAGAATATCTCCTCAGATTTGGGGGAATTTCGTCGGTCGACCTCTTCCGAAGGTCGTACAAGCTCGGGGATGGTACCAATCGATCTGCAGGACCCAAATTAGTCCAGATGCAACCACTTTCCAAGTCTCTCCGACCTTCACAAAAAAAGTTATTCAAGAATATCTCTTTCTCCTATGTGCTTTCATCCCTAACCCTAACCCTAACCCTTCCGAAAGTCGGAGAAGCTCAAGGATGGTACCGATCGATGCGCGCTACCCCATTTAGTGGGGGTAGAGCCTACTTGCAAGTCTCTCCGACCTTCACAAAAAAAGTTATTCAAGAATATCTCTTTCTCCTATGTGCTTTCATCCCTAACCCTAACCCTAACCCTTCCGAAAGTCGGAGAAGCTCAAAGATGGTACCGATCGATGCGCGCTACCCCATTTAGTGGGGGTAGAGCCTACTTGCAAGTCTCTCCGACCTTCACAAAAAAAGTTATTCAAGAATATCTCTTTCTCCTATGTGCTTTCATCCCTAACCCTAACCCTAACCCTTCCGAAAGTCGGAGAAGCTCAAGGATGGTACCGATCGATGCGCCCTACCCCATTTAGTGGGGGTAGAGCCTACTTGCAAGTCTCTCCGACCTTCACAAAAAAAGTTATTCAAGAATATCTCTTTCTCCTATGTGCTTTCATCCCTAACCCTAACCCTAACCCTTCCGAAAGTCGGAGAAGCTCAAGGATGGTACTGATCGATGCGCGCAACCCCATTTAGTGGGGGTAGAGCCTACTTGCAAGTCTCTCCGACCTTCACAAAAAAAGTTATTCAAGAATATCTCCTCAGATTTGGGGGAATTTCGTCGGTCGACCTCTTCCGAAGGTCGTACAAGCTCGGGGATGGTACCAATCGATCCGCAGGACCCAAATTAGTCCAGATGCAACCACTTTCCAAGTCTCTCCGACCTTCACAAAAAAAGTTATTCAAGAATATCTCCTCAGATTTGGGGGAATTTCGTCGGTCGACCTCTTCCGAAGGTCGTACAAGCTCGGGGATGGTACCAATCGATCCGCAGGACCCAAATTAGTCCAGATGCAACCACTTTCCAAGTCTCTCCGACCTTCACAAAAAAAGTTATTCAAGAATATCTCTTTCTCCTATGTGCTTTCATCCCTAACCCTAACCCTAACCCTTCCGAAAGTCGGAGAAGCTCAAGGATGGTACCGATCGATGCGCGCTACCCCATTTAGTGGGGGTAGAGCCTACTTGCAAGTCTCTCCGACCTTCACAAAAAAAGTTATTCAAGAATATCTCTTTCTCCTATGTGCTTTCATCCCTAACCCTAACCCTTCCGAAAGTCGGAGAAGCTCAAGGATGGTACCGATCGATGCGCGCTACCCCATTTAGTGGGGGTAGAGCCTACTTGCAAGTCTCTCCGACCTTCACAAAAAAAGTTATTCAAGAATATCTCTTTCTCCTATGTGCTTTCATCCCTAACCCTAACCCTAACCCTTCCGAAAGTCGGAGAAGCTCAAGGATGGTACCGATCGATGCGCGCTACCCCATTTAGTGGGGGTAGAGCCTACTTGCAAGTCTCTCCGACCTTCACAAAAAAAGTTATTCAAGAATATCTCTTTCTCCTATGTGCTTTCATCCCTAACCCTAACCCTAACCCTTCCGAAAGTCGGAGAAGCTCAAGGATGGTACCGATCGATGCGCGTTACCCCATTTAGTGGGGGTAGAGCCTACTTGCAAGTCTCTCCGACCTTCACAAAAAAAGTTATTCAAGAATATCTCTTTCTCCTATGTGCTTTCATCCCTAACCCTAACCCTAACCCTTCCGAAAGTCGGAGAAGCTCAAGGATGGTACTGATCGATGCGCGCAACCCCATTTAGTGGGGGTAGAGCCTACTTGCAAGTCTCTCCGACCTTCACAAAAAAAGTTATTCAAGAATATCTCCTCAGATTTGGGGGAATTTCGTCGGTCGACCTCTTCCGAAGGTCGTACAAGCTCGGGGATGGTACCAATCGATCCGCAGGACCCAAATTAGTCCAGATGCAACCACTTTCCAAGTCTCTCCGACCTTCACAAAAAAAGTTATTCAAGAATATCTCCTCAGATTTGGGGGAATTTCGTCGGTCGACCTCTTCCGAAGGTCGTACAAGCTCGGGGATGGTACCAATCGATCCGCAGGACCCAAATTAGTCCAGATGCAACCACTTTCCAAGTCTCTCCGACCTTCACAAAAAAAGTTATTCAAGAATATCTCTTTCTCCTATGTGCTTTCATCCCTAACCCTAACCCTAACCCTTCCGAAAGTCGGAGAAGCTCAAGGATGGTACCGATCGATGCGCGCTACCCCTTTAGTGGGGGTAGAGCCTACTTGCAAGTCTCTCCGACCTTCACAAAAAAAGTTATTCAAGAATATCTCCTCAGATTTGGGGGAATTTCGTCGGTCGACCTCTTCCGAAGGTCGTACAAGCTCAAGGATGGTACCAATCGATCCGCAGGACCCAAATTAGTCCAGATGCAACCACTTTCCAAGTCTCTCCGACCTTCACAAAAAAAGTTATTCAAGAATATCTCTTTCTCCTATGTGCTTTCATCCCTAACCCTAACCCTAACCCTTCCGAAAGTCGGAGAAGCTCAAGGATGGTACCGATCGATGCGCGCTACCCCATTTAGTGGGGGTAGAGCCTACTTGCAAGTCTCTCCGACCTTCACAAAAAAAGTTATTCAAGAATATCTCTTTCTCCTATGTGCTTTCATCCCTAACCCTAACCCTAACCCTTCCGAAAGTCGGAGAAGCTCAAGGATGGTACCGATCGATGCGCGCTACCCCATTTAGTGGGGGTAGAGCCTACTTGCAAGTCTCTCCGACCTTCACAAAAAACGTTATTCAAGAATATCTCTTTCTCCTATGTGCTTTCATCCCTAACCCTAACCCTAACCCTTCCGAAAGTCGGAGAAGCTCAAGGATGGTACCGATCGATGCGCGCTACCCCATTTAGTGGGGGTAGAGCCTACTTGCAAGTCTCTCCGACCTTCACAAAAAAAGTTATTCAAGAATATCTCCTCAGATTTGGGGGAATTTCGTCGGTCGACCTCTTCCGAAGGTCGTACAAGCTCGGGGATGGTACCAATCGATCCGCAGGACCCAAATTAGTCCAGATGCAACCACTTTCCAAGTCTCTCCGACCTTCACAAAAAAAGTTATTCAAGAATATCTCTTTCTCCTATGTGCTTTCATCCCTAACCCTAACCCTTCCGAAAGTCGGAGAAGCTCAAGGATGGTACCGATCGATGCGCGCTACCCCATTTAGTGGGGGTAGAGCCTACTTGCAAGTCTCTCCGACCTTCACAAAAAAAGTTATTCAAGAATATCTCTTTCTCCTATGTGCTTTCATCCCTAACCCTAACCCTTCCGAAAGTCGGAGAAGCTCAAGGATGGTACTGATCGATGCGCGCAACCCCATTTAGTGGGGGTAGAGCCTACTTGCAAGTCTCTCCGACCTTCACAAAAAAAGTTATTCAAGAATATCTCCTCAGATTTGGGGGAATTTCGTCGGTCGACCTCTTCCGAAGGTTGTACAAGCTCGGGGATGGTACCAATCGATCCGCAGGACCCAAATTAGTCCAGATGCAACCACTTTCCAAGTCTCTCCGACCTTCACAAAAAAAGTTATTCAAGAATATCTCTTTCTCCTATGTGCTTTCATCCCTAACCCTAACCCTAACCCTTCCGAAAGTCGGAGAAGCTCAAGGATGGTACCGATCGATGCGCGCTACCCCATTTAGTGGGGGTAGAGCCTACTTGCAAGTCTCTCCGACCTTCACAAAAAAAGTTATTCAAGAATATCTCTTTCTCCTATGTGCTTTCATCCCTAACCCTAACCCTAACCCTTCCGAAAGTCGGAGAAGCTCAAGGATGGTACCGATCGATGCGCGCTACCCCTTTAGTGGGGGTAGAGCCTACTTGCAAGTCTCTCCGACCTTCACAAAAAAAGTTATTCAAGAATATCTCCTCAGATTTGGGGGAATTTCGTCGGTCGACCTCTTCCGAAGGTCGTACAAGCTCGGGGATGGTACCAATCGATCTGCAGGACCCAAATTAGTCCAGATGCAACCACTTTCCAAGTCTCTCCGACCTTCACAAAAAAAGTTATTCAAGAATATCTCTTTCTCCTATGTGCTTTCATCCCTAACCCTAACCCTAACCCTTCCGAAAGTCGGAGAAGCTCAAGGATGGTACCGATCGATGCGCGCTACCCCATTTAGTGGGGGTAGAGCCTACTTGCAAGTCTCTCCGACCTTCACAAAAAAAGTTATTCAAGAATATCTCTTTCTCCTATGTGCTTTCATCCCTAACCCTAACCCTAACCCTTCCGAAAGTCGGAGAAGCTCAAAGATGGTACCGATCGATGCGCGCTACCCCATTTAGTGGGGGTAGAGCCTACTTGCAAGTCTCTCCGACCTTCACAAAAAAAGTTATTCAAGAATATCTCTTTCTCCTATGTGCTTTCATCCCTAACCCTAACCCTAACCCTTCCGAAAGTCGGAGAAGCTCAAGGATGGTACCGATCGATGCGCCCTACCCCATTTAGTGGGGGTAGAGCCTACTTGCAAGTCTCTCCGACCTTCACAAAAAAAGTTATTCAAGAATATCTCTTTCTCCTATGTGCTTTCATCCCTAACCCTAACCCTAACCCTTCCGAAAGTCGGAGAAGCTCAAGGATGGTACTGATCGATGCGCGCAACCCCATTTAGTGGGGGTAGAGCCTACTTGCAAGTCTCTCCGACCTTCACAAAAAAAGTTATTCAAGAATATCTCCTCAGATTTGGGGGAATTTCGTCGGTCGACCTCTTCCGAAGGTCGTACAAGCTCGGGGATGGTACCAATCGATCCGCAGGACCCAAATTAGTCCAGATGCAACCACTTTCCAAGTCTCTCCGACCTTCACAAAAAAAGTTATTCAAGAATATCTCCTCAGATTTGGGGGAATTTCGTCGGTCGACCTCTTCCGAAGGTCGTACAAGCTCGGGGATGGTACCAATCGATCCGCAGGACCCAAATTAGTCCAGATGCAACCACTTTCCAAGTCTCTCCGACCTTCACAAAAAAAGTTATTCAAGAATATCTCTTTCTCCTATGTGCTTTCATCCCTAACCCTAACCCTAACCCTTCCGAAAGTCGGAGAAGCTCAAGGATGGTACCGATCGATGCGCGCTACCCCATTTAGTGGGGGTAGAGCCTACTTGCAAGTCTCTCCGACCTTCACAAAAAAAGTTATTCAAGAATATCTCTTTCTCCTATGTGCTTTCATCCCTAACCCTAACCCTTCCGAAAGTCGGAGAAGCTCAAGGATGGTACCGATCGATGCGCGCTACCCCATTTAGTGGGGGTAGAGCCTACTTGCAAGTCTCTCCGACCTTCACAAAAAAAGTTATTCAAGAATATCTCTTTCTCCTATGTGCTTTCATCCCTAACCCTAACCCTAACCCTTCCGAAAGTCGGAGAAGCTCAAGGATGGTACCGATCGATGCGCGCTACCCCATTTAGTGGGGGTAGAGCCTACTTGCAAGTCTCTCCGACCTTCACAAAAAAAGTTATTCAAGAATATCTCTTTCTCCTATGTGCTTTCATCCCTAACCCTAACCCTAACCCTTCCGAAAGTCGGAGAAGCTCAAGGATGGTACCGATCGATGCGCGTTACCCCATTTAGTGGGGGTAGAGCCTACTTGCAAGTCTCTCCGACCTTCACAAAAAAAGTTATTCAAGAATATCTCTTTCTCCTATGTGCTTTCATCCCTAACCCTAACCCTAACCCTTCCGAAAGTCGGAGAAGCTCAAGGATGGTACTGATCGATGCGCGCAACCCCATTTAGTGGGGGTAGAGCCTACTTGCAAGTCTCTCCGACCTTCACAAAAAAAGTTATTCAAGAATATCTCCTCAGATTTGGGGGAATTTCGTCGGTCGACCTCTTCCGAAGGTCGTACAAGCTCGGGGATGGTACCAATCGATCCGCAGGACCCAAATTAGTCCAGATGCAACCACTTTCCAAGTCTCTCCGACCTTCACAAAAAAAGTTATTCAAGAATATCTCCTCAGATTTGGGGGAATTTCGTCGGTCGACCTCTTCCGAAGGTCGTACAAGCTCGGGGATGGTACCAATCGATCCGCAGGACCCAAATTAGTCCAGATGCAACCACTTTCCAAGTCTCTCCGACCTTCACAAAAAAAGTTATTCAAGAATATCTCTTTCTCCTATGTGCTTTCATCCCTAACCCTAACCCTAACCCTTCCGAAAGTCGGAGAAGCTCAAGGATGGTACCGATCGATGCGCGTTACCCCATTTAGTGGGGGTAGAGCCTACTTGCAAGTCTCTCCGACCTTCACAAAAAAAGTTATTCAAGAATATCTCTTTCTCCTATGTGCTTTCATCCCTAACCCTAACCCTAACCCTTCCGAAAGTCGGAGAAGCTCAAGGATGGTACTGATCGATGCGCGCAACCCCATTTAGTGGGGGTAGAGCCTACTTGCAAGTCTCTCCGACCTTCACAAAAAAAGTTATTCAAGAATATCTCCTCAGATTTGGGGGAATTTCGTCGGTCGACCTCTTCCGAAGGTCGTACAAGCTCGGGGATGGTACCAATCGATCCGCAGGACCCAAATTAGTCCAGATGCAACCACTTTCCAAGTCTCTCCGACCTTCACAAAAAAAGTTATTCAAGAATATCTCCTCAGATTTGGGGGAATTTCGTCGGTCGACCTCTTCCGAAGGTCGTACAAGCTCGGGGATGGTACCAATCGATCCGCAGGACCCAAATTAGTCCAGATGCAACCACTTTCCAAGTCTCTCCGACCTTCACAAAAAAAGTTATTCAAGAATATCTCTTTCTCCTATGTGCTTTCATCCCTAACCCTAACCCTAACCCTTCCGAAAGTCGGAGAAGCTCAAGGATGGTACCGATCGATGCGCGCTACCCCATTTAGTGGGGGTAGAGCCTACTTGCAAGTCTCTCCGACCTTCACAAAAAAAGTTATTCAAGAATATCTCTTTCTCCTATGTGCTTTCATCCCTAACCCTAACCCTAACCCTTCCGAAAGTCGGAGAAGCTCAAGGATGGTACCGATCGATGCGCGCTACCCCATTTAGTGGGGGTAGAGCCTACTTGCAAGTCTCTCCGACCTTCACAAAAAAAGTTATTCAAGAATATCTCTTTCTCCTATGTGCTTTCATCCCTAACCCTAACCCTAACCCTTCCGAAAGTCGGAGAAGCTCAAGGATGGTACCGATCGATGCGCGCTACCCCATTTAGTGGGGGTAGAGCCTACTTGCAAGTCTCTCCGACCTTCACAAAAAAAGTTATTCAAGAATATCTCTTTCTCCTATGTGCTTTCATCCCTAACCCTAACCCTAACCCTTCCGAAAGTCGGAGAAGCTCAAGGATGGTACTGATCGATGCGCGCAACCCCATTTAGTGGGGGTAGAGCCTACTTGCAAGTCTCTCCGACCTTCACAAAAAAAGTTATTCAAGAATATCTCCTCAGATTTGGGGGAATTTCGTCGGTCGACCTCTTCCGAAGGTTGTACAAGCTCGGGGATGGTACCAATCGATCTGCAGGACCCAAATTAGTCCAGATGCAACCACTTTCCAAGTCTCTCCGACCTTCACAAAAAAAGTTATTCAAGAATATCTCTTTCTCCTATGTGCTTTCATCCCTAACCCTAACCCTAACCCTTCCGAAAGTCGGAGAAGCTCAAGGATGGTACCGATCGATGCGCGCTACCCCATTTAGTGGGGGTAGAGCCTACTTGCAAGTCTCTCCGACCTTCACAAAAAAAGTTATTCAAGAATATCTCTTTCTCCTATGTGCTTTCATCCCTAACCCTAACCCTAACCCTTCCGAAAGTCGTAGAAGCTCAAGGATGGTACCGATCGATGCGCGCTACCCCATTTAGTGGGGGTAGAGCCTACTTGCAAGTCTCTCCGACCTTCACAAAAAAAGTTATTCAAGAATATCTCCTCAGATTTGGGGGAATTTCATCGGTCGACCTCTTCCGAAGGTCGTACAAGCTCGGGGATGGTACCAATCGATCCGCAGGACCCAAATTAGTCCAGATGCAACCACTTTCCAAGTCTCTCCGACCTTCACAAAAAAAGTTATTCAAGAATATCTCTTTCTCCTATGTGCTTTCATCCCTAACCCTAACCCTAACCCTTCCGAAAGTCGGAGAAGCTCAGGGATGGTACTGATCGATGCGCGCTACCCCATTTAGTGGGGGTAGAGCCTACTTGCAAGTCTCTCCGACCTTCACAAAAAAAGTTATTCAAGAATATCTCTTTCTCCTATGTGCTTTCATCCCTAACCCTAACCCTAACCCTTCCGAAAGTCGGAGAAGCTCAAGGATGGTACCGATCGATGCGCGCTACCCCATTTAGTGGGGGTAGAGCCTACTTGCAAGTCTCTCCGACCTTCACAAAAAAAGTTATTCAAGAATATCTCTTTCTCCTATGTGCTTTCATCCCTAACCCTAACCCTAACCCTTCCGAAAGTCGGAGAAGCTCAAGGATGGTACCGATCGATGCGCGTTACCCCATTTAGTGGGGGTAGAGCCTACTTGCAAGTCTCTCCGACCTTCACAAAAAAAGTTATTCAAGAATATCTCTTTCTCCTATGTGCTTTCATCCCTAACCCTAACCCTAACCCTTCCAAAAGTCGGAGAAGCTCAAGGATGGTACCGATCGATGTGCGCTACCCCATTTAGTGGGGGTAGAGCCTACTTGCAAGTCTCTCCGACCTTCACAAAAAAAGTTATTCAAGAATATCTCCTCAGATTTGGGGGAATTTCGTCGGTCGACCTCTTCCGAAGGTCGTACAAGCTCGGGGATGGTACCAATCGATCCACAGGACCCAAATTAGTCCAGATGCAACCACTTTCCAAGTCTCTCCGACCTTCACAAAAAAAGTTATTCAAGAATATCTCTTTCTCCTATGTGCTTTCATCCCTAACCCTAACCCTAACCCTTCCGAAAGTCGGAGAAGCTCAAGGATGGTACCGATCGATGCGCGCTACCCCATTTAGTGGGGGTAGAGCCTACTTGCAAGTCTCTCCGACCTTCACAAAAAAAGTTATTCAAGAATATCTCTTTCTCCTATGTGCTTTCATCCCTAACCCTAACCCTAACCCTTCCGAAAGTCGGAGAAGCTCAAGGATGGTACCGATCGATGCGCGCTACCCCATTTAGTGGGGGTAGAGCCTACTTGCAAGTCTCTCCGACCTTCACAAAAAAAGTTATTCAAGAATATCTCTTTCTCCTATGTGCTTTCATCCCTAACCCTAACCCTAACCCTTCCGAAAGTCGGAGAAGCTCAAGGATGGTACTGATCGATGCGCGCAACCCCATTTAGTGGGGGTAGAGCCTACTTGCAAGTCTCTCCGACCTACACAAAAAAAGTTATTCAAGAATATCTCCTCAGATTTGGGGGAATTTCGTCGGTCGACCTCTTCCGAAGGTTGTACAAGCTCGGGGATGGTACCAATCGATCTGCAGGACCCAAATTAGTCCAGATGCAACCACTTTCCAAGTCTCTCCGACCTTCACAAAAAAAGTTATTCAAGAATATCTCTTTCTCCTATGTGCTTTCATCCCTAACCCTAACCCTAACCCTTCCGAAAGTCGGAGAAGCTCAAGGATGGTACCGATCGATGCGCGCTACCCCATTTAGTGGGGGTAGAGCCTACTTGCAAGTCTCTCCGACCTTCACAAAAAAAGTTATTCAAGAATATCTCTTTCTCCTATGTGCTTTCATCCCTAACCCTAACCCTAACCCTTCCGAAAGTCGTAGAAGCTCAAGGATGGTACCGATCGATGCGCGCTACCCCATTTAGTGGGGGTAGAGCCTACTTGCAAGTCTCTCCGACCTTCACAAAAAAAGTTATTCAAGAATATCTCCTCAGATTTGGGGGAATTTCATCGGTCGACCTCTTCCGAAGGTCGTACAAGCTCGGGGATGGTACCAATCGATCCGCAGGACCCAAATTAGTCCAGATGCAACCACTTTCCAAGTCTCTCCGACCTTCACAAAAAAAGTTATTCAAGAATATCTCTTTCTCCTATGTGCTTTCATCCCTAACCCTAACCCTAACCCTTCCGAAAGTCGGAGAAGCTCAGGGATGGTACTGATCGATGCGCGCTACCCCATTTAGTGGGGGTAGAGCCTACTTGCAAGTCTCTCCGACCTTCACAAAAAAAGTTATTCAAGAATATCTCTTTCTCCTATGTGCTTTCATCCCTAACCCTAACCCTAACCCTTCCGAAAGTCGGAGAAGCTCAAGGATGGTACCGATCGATGCGCGCTACCCCATTTAGTGGGGGTAGAGCCTACTTGCAAGTCTCTCCGACCTTCACAAAAAAAGTTATTCAAGAATATCTCTTTCTCCTATGTGCTTTCATCCCTAACCCTAACCCTAACCCTTCCGAAAGTCGGAGAAGCTCAAGGATGGTACCGATCGATGCGCGTTACCCCATTTAGTGGGGGTAGAGCCTACTTGCAAGTCTCTCCGACCTTCACAAAAAAAGTTATTCAAGAATATCTCTTTCTCCTATGTGCTTTCATCCCTAACCCTAACCCTAACCCTTCCAAAAGTCGGAGAAGCTCAAGGATGGTACCGATCGATGTGCGCTACCCCATTTAGTGGGGGTAGAGCCTACTTGCAAGTCTCTCCGACCTTCACAAAAAAAGTTATTCAAGAATATCTCCTCAGATTTGGGGGAATTTCGTCGGTCGACCTCTTCCGAAGGTCGTACAAGCTCGGGGATGGTACCAATCGATCCACAGGACCCAAATTAGTCCAGATGCAACCACTTTCCAAGTCTCTCCGACCTTCACAAAAAAAGTTATTCAAGAATATCTCTTTCTCCTATGTGCTTTCATCCCTAACCCTAACCCTAACCCTTCCGAAAGTCGGAGAAGCTCAAGGATGGTACCGATCGATGCGCGCTACCCCATTTAGTGGGGGTAGAGCCTACTTGCAAGTCTCTCCGACCTTCACAAAAAAAGTTATTCAAGAATATCTCTTTCTCCTATGTGCTTTCATCCCTAACCCTAACCCTAACCCTTCCGAAAGTCGGAGAAGCTCAAGGATGGTACCGATCGATGCGCGCTACCCCATTTAGTGGGGGTAGAGCCTACTTGCAAGTCTCTCCGACCTTCACAAAAAAAGTTATTCAAGAATATCTCTTTCTCCTATGTGCTTTCATCCCTAACCCTAACCCTAACCCTTCCGAAAGTCGGAGAAGCTCAAGGATGGTACCGATCGATGCGCGCTACCCCATTTAGTGGGGGTAGAGCCTACTTGCAAGTCTCTCCGACCTTCACAAAAAAAGTTATTCAAGAATATCTCTTTCTCCTATGTGCTTTCATCCCTAACCCTAACCCTAACCCTTCCGAAAGTCGGAGAAGCTCAAGGATGGTACTGATCGATGCGCGCAACCCCATTTAGTGGGGGTAGAGCCTACTTGCAAGTCTCTCCGACCTTCACAAAAAAAGTTATTCAAGAATATCTCCTCAGATTTGGGGGAATTTCGTCGGTCGACCTCTTCCGAAGGTTGTACAAGCTCGGGGATAGTACCAATCGATCTGCAGGACCCAAATTAGTCCAGATGCAACCACTTTCCAAGTCTCTCCGACCTTCACAAAAAAAGTTATTCAAGAATATCTCTTTCTCCTATGTGCTTTCATCCCTAACCCTAACCCTAACCCTTCCGAAAGTCGGAGAAGCTCAAGGATGGTACCGATCGATGCGCGCTACCCCATTTAGTGGGGGTAGAGCCTACTTGCAAGTCTCTCCGACCTTCACAAAAAAAGTTATTCAAGAATATCTCTTTCTCCTATGTGCTTTCATCCCTAACCCTAACCCTAACCCTTCCGAAAGTCGTAGAAGCTCAAGGATGGTACCGATCGATGCGCGCTACCCCATTTAGTGGGGGTAGAGCCTACTTGCAAGTCTCTCCGACCTTCACAAAAAAAGTTATTCAAGAATATCTCCTCAGATTTGGGGGAATTTCATCGGTCGACCTCTTCCGAAGGTCGTACAAGCTCGGGGATGGTACCAATCGATCCGCAGGACCCAAATTAGTCCAGATGCAACCACTTTCCAAGTCTCTCCGACCTTCACAAAAAAAGTTATTCAAGAATATCTCTTTCTCCTATGTGCTTTCATCCCTAACCCTAACCCTAACCCTTCCGAAAGTCGGAGAAGCTCAGGGATGGTACTGATCGATGCGCGCTACCCCATTTAGTGGGGGTAGAGCCTACTTGCAAGTCTCTCCGACCTTCACAAAAAAAGTTATTCAAGAATATCTCTTTCTCCTATGTGCTTTCATCCCTAACCCTAACCCTAACCCTTCCGAAAGTCGGAGAAGCTCAAGGATGGTACCGATCGATGCGCGCTACCCCATTTAGTGGGGGTAGAGCCTACTTGCAAGTCTCTCCGACCTTCACAAAAAAAGTTATTCAAGAATATCTCTTTCTCCTATGTGCTTTCATCCCTAACCCTAACCCTAACCCTTCCGAAAGTCGGAGAAGCTCAAGGATGGTACCGATCGATGCGCGTTACCCCATTTAGTGGGGGTAGAGCCTACTTGCAAGTCTCTCCGACCTTCACAAAAAAAGTTATTCAAGAATATCTCTTTCTCCTATGTGCTTTCATCCCTAACCCTAACCCTAACCCTTCCAAAAGTCGGAGAAGCTCAAGGATGGTACCGATCGATGTGCGCTACCCCATTTAGTGGGGGTAGAGCCTACTTGCAAGTCTCTCCGACCTTCACAAAAAAAGTTATTCAAGAATATCTCCTCAGATTTGGGGGAATTTCGTCGGTCGACCTCTTCCGAAGGTCGTACAAGCTCGGGGATGGTACCAATCGATCCACAGGACCCAAATTAGTCCAGATGCAACCACTTTCCAAGTCTCTCCGACCTTCACAAAAAAAGTTATTCAAGAATATCTCTTTCTCCTATGTGCTTTCATCCCTAACCCTAACCCTAACCCTTCCGAAAGTCGGAGAAGCTCAAGGATGGTACCGATCGATGCGCGCTACCCCATTTAGTGGGGGTAGAGCCTACTTGCAAGTCTCTCCGACCTTCACAAAAAAAGTTATTCAAGAATATCTCTTTCTCCTATGTGCTTTCATCCCTAACCCTAACCCTTCCAAAAGTCGGAGAAGCTCAAGGATGGTACCGATCGATGCGCGCTACCCCATTTAGTGGGGGTAGAGCCTACTTGCAAGTCTCTCCGACCTTTACAAAAAAAGTTATTCAAGAATATCTCTTTCTCCTATGTGCTTTCATCCCTAACCCTAACCCTAACCCTTCCGAAAGTCGGAGAAGCTCAAGGATGGTACCGATCGATGCGCGCTACCCCATTTAGTGGGGGTAGAGCCTACTTGCAAGTCTCTCCGACCTTCACAAAAAAAGTTATTCAAGAATATCTCCTCAGATTTGGGGGAATTTCGTCGGTCGACCTCTTCCGAAGGTTGTACAAGCTCGGGGATGGTACCAATCGATCTGCAGGACCCAAATTAGTCCAGATGCAACCACTTTCCAAGTCTCTCCGACCTTCACAAAAAAAGTTATTCAAGAATATCTCTTTCTCCTATGTGCTTTCATCCCTAACCCTAACCCTAACCCTTCCGAAAGTCGGAGAAGCTCAAGGATGGTACCGATCGATGCGCGCTACCCCATTTAGTGGGGGTAGAGCCTACTTGCAAGTCTCTCCGACCTTCACAAAAAAAGTTATTCAAGAATATCTCTTTCTCCTATGTGCTTTCATCCCTAACCCTAACCCTAACCCTTCCGAAAGTCGGAGAAGCTCAAGGATGGTACCGATCGATGCGCGCTACCCCATTTAGTGGGGGTAGAGCCTACTTGCAAGTCTCTCCGACCTTCACAAAAAAAGTTATTCAAGAATATCTCCTCAGATTTGGGGGAATTTCATCGGTCGACCTCTTCCGAAGGTCGTACAAGCTCGGGGATGGTACCAATCGATCCGCAGGACCCAAATTAGTCCAGATGCAACCACTTTCCAAGTCTCTCCGACCTTCACAAAAAAAGTTATTCAAGAATATCTCTTTCTCCTATGTGCTTTCATCCCTAACCCTAACCCTAACCCTTCCGAAAGTCGGAGAAGCTCAGGGATGGTACTGATCGATGCGCGCTACCCCATTTAGTGGGGGTAGAGCCTACTTGCAAGTCTCTCCGACCTTCACAAAAAAAGTTATTCAAGAATATCTCTTTCTCCTATGTGCTTTCATCCCTAACCCTAACCCTAACCCTTCCGAAAGTCGGAGAAGCTCAAGGATGGTACCGATCGATGCGCGTTACCCCATTTAGTGGGGGTAGAGCCTACTTGCAAGTCTCTCCGACCTTCACAAAAAAAGTTATTCAAGAATATCTCTTTCTCCTATGTGCTTTCATCCCTAACCCTAACCCTAACCCTTCCAAAAGTCGGAGAAGCTCAAGGATGGTACCGATCGATGTGCGCTACCCCATTTAGTGGGGGTAGAGCCTACTTGCAAGTCTCTCCGACCTTCACAAAAAAAGTTATTCAAGAATATCTCCTCAGATTTGGGGGAATTTCGTCGGTCGACCTCTTCCGAAGGTCGTACAAGCTCGGGGATGGTACCAATCGATCCACAGGACCCAAATTAGTCCAGATGCAACCACTTTCCAAGTCTCTCCGACCTTCACAAAAAAAGTTATTCAAGAATATCTCTTTCTCCTATGTGCTTTCATCCCTAACCCTAACCCTAACCCTTCCAAAAGTCGGAGAAGCTCAAGGATGGTACCGATCGATGCGCGCTACCCCATTTAGTGGGGGTAGAGCCTACTTGCAAGTCTCTCCGACCTTCACAAAAAAAGTTATTCAAGAATATCTCTTTCTCCTATGTGCTTTCATCCCTAACCCTAACCCTAACCCTTCCGAAAGTCGGAGAAGCTCAAGGATGGTACCGATCGATGTGCGCTACCCCATTTAGTGGGGGTAGAGCCTACTTGCAAGTCTCTCCGACCTTCACAAAAAAAGTTATTCAAGAATATCTCCTCAGATTTGGGGGAATTTCGTCGGTCGACCTCTTCCGAAGGTCGTACAAGCTCGGGGATGGTACCAATCGATCCGCAGGACCCAAATTAGTCCAGATGCAAACACTTGCCAAGTCTCTCCGACCTTCACAAAAAAAGTTATTCAAGAATATCTCTTTCTCCTATGTGCTTTCATCCCTAACCCTAACCCTAACCCTTCCGAAAGTCGGAGAAGCTCAAGGATGGTACCGATCGATGCGCGCTACCCCATTTAGTGGGGGTAGAGCCTACTTGCAAGTCTCTCCGACCTTCAAAAAAAAGGTTATTCAAGAATATCTCTTTCTCCTATGTGCTTTCATCCCTAACCCTAACCCTAACCCTTCCGAAAGTCGGAGAAGCTCAAGGATGGTACCGATCGATGTGCGCTACCCCATTTAGTGGGGGTAGAGCCTACTTGCAAGTCTCTCCGACCTTCACAAAAAAAGTTATTCAAGAATATCTCTTTCTCCTATGTGCTTTCATCCCTAACCCTAACCCTAACCCTTCCGAAAGTCGGAGAAGCTCAAGGATGGTACTGATCGATGCGCGCTACCCCATTTAGTGGGGGTAGAGCCTACTTGCAAGTCTCTCCGACCTTCACAAAAAAAGTTATTCAAGAATATCTCTTTCTCCTATGTGCTTTCATCCCTAACCCTAACCCTAACCCTTCCGAAAGTCGGAGAAGCTCAAGGATGGTACCGATCGATGCGCGCTACCCCATTTAGTGGGGGTAGAGCCTACTTGCAAGTCTCTCCGACCTTCACAAAAAAAGTTATTCAAGAATATCTCTTTCTCCTATGTGCTTTCATCCCTAACCCTAACCCTAACCCTTCCGAAAGTCGGAGAAGCTCAAGGATGGTACCGATCGATGTGCGCTACCCCATTTAGTGGGGGTAGAGCCTACTTGCAAGTCTCTCCGACCTTCACAAAAAAAGTTATTCAAGAATATCTCCTCAGATTTGGGGGAATTTCGTCGGTCGACCTCTTCCGAAGGTCGTACAAGCTCGGGGATGGTACCAATCGATCCGCAGGACCCAAATTAGTCCAGATGCAACCACTTTCCAAGTCTCTCCGACCTTCACAAAAAAAGTTATTCAAGAATATCTCTTTCTCCTATGTGCTTTCATCCCTAACCCTAACCCTAACCCTTCCGAAAGTCGGAGAAGCTCAAGGATGGTACCGATCGATGCGCGCTACCCCATTTAGTGGGGGTAGAGCCTACTTGCAAGTCTCTCCGACCTTCAAAAAAAAAGTTATTCAAGAATATCTCTTTCTCCTATGTGCTTTCATCCCTAACCCTAACCCTAACCCTTCCGAAAGTCGGAGAAGCTCAAGGATGGTACCGATCGATGCGCGCTACCCCATTTAGTGGGGGTAGAGCCTACTTGCAAGTCTCTCCGACCTTCACAAAAAAAGTTATTCAAGAATATCTCTTTCTCCTATGTGCTTTCATCCCTAACCCTAACCCTAACCCTTCCGAAAGTCGGAGAAGCTCAAGGATGGTACCGATCGATGCGCGCTACCCCATTTAGTGGGGGTACAGCCTACTTGCAAGTCTCTCCGACCTTCACAAAAAAAGTTATTCAAGAATATCTCTTTCTCCTATGTGCTTTCATCCCTAACCCTAACCCTAACCCTTCCGAAAGTCGGAGAAGCTCAAGGATGGTACCGATCGATGTGCGCTACCCCATTTAGTGGGGGTAGAGCCTACTTGCAAGTCTCTCCGACCTTCACAAAAAAAGTTATTCAAGAATATCTCCTCAGATTTGGGGGAATTTCGTCGGTCGACCTCTTCCGAAGGTCGTACAAGCTCGGGGATGGTACCAATCGATCCGCAGGACCCAAATTAGTCCAGATGCAACCACTTTCCAAGTCTCTCCGACCTTCACAAAAAAAGTTATTCAAGAATATCTCTTTCTCCTATGTGCTTTCATCCCTAACCCTAACCCTAACCCTTCCAAAAGTCGGAGAAGCTCAAGGATGGTACCGATCGATGCGCGCTACCCCATTTAGTGGGGGTAGAGCCTACTTGCAAGTCTCTCCGACCTTCACAAAAAAAGTTATTCAAGAATATCTCTTTCTCCTATGTGCTTTCATCCCTAACCCTAACCCTAACCCTTCCGAAAGTCGGAGAAGCTCAAGGATGGTACCGATCGATGTGCGCTACCCCATTTAGTGGGGGTAGAGCCTACTTGCAAGTCTCTCCGACCTTCACAAAAAAAGTTATTCAAGAATATCTCCTCAGATTTGGGGGAATTTCGTCGGTCGACCTCTTCCGAAGGTCGTACAAGCTCGGGGATGGTACCAATCGATCTGCAGGACCCAAATTAGTCCAGATGCAACCACTTGCCAAGTCTCTCCGACCTTCACAAAAAAAGTTATTCAAGAATATCTCTTTCTCCTATGTGCTTTCATCCCTAACCCTAACCCTAACCCTTCCGAAAGTCGGAGAAGCTCAAGGATGGTACCGATCGATGCGCGCTACCCCATTTAGTGGGGGTAGAGCCTACTTGCAAGTCTCTCCGACCTTCAAAAAAAAAGTTATTCAAGAATATCTCTTTCTCCTATGTGCTTTCATCCCTAACCCTAACCCTAACCCTTCCGAAAGTCGGAGAAGCTCAAGGATGGTACCGATCGATGTGCGCTACCCCATTTAGTGGGGGTAGAGCCTACTTGCAAGTCTCTCCGACCTTCACAAAAAAAGTTATTCAAGAATATCTCTTTCTCCTATGTGCTTTCATCCCTAACCCTAACCCTAACCCTTCCGAAAGTCGGAGAAGCTCAAGGATGGTACTGATCGATGCGCGCTACCCCATTTAGTGGGGGTAGAGCCTACTTGCAAGTCTCTCCGACCTTCACAAAAAAAGTTATTCAAGAATATCTCTTTCTCCTATGTGCTTTCATCCCTAACCCTAACCCTAACCCTTCCGAAAGTCGGAGAAGCTCAAGGATGGTACCGATCGATGCGCGCTACCCCATTTAGTGGGGGTAGAGCCTACTTGCAAGTCTCTCCGACCTTCACAAAAAAAGTTATTCAAGAATATCTCTTTCTCCTATGTGCTTTCATCCCTAACCCTAACCCTAACCCTT
This sequence comes from Limanda limanda, assembly GCF_963576545.1. Taxonomy (NCBI): domain Eukaryota; kingdom Metazoa; phylum Chordata; class Actinopteri; order Pleuronectiformes; family Pleuronectidae; genus Limanda; species Limanda limanda. Next base: position 429,932 of record NW_026870532.1, read on the forward strand.
CCGAAAGTCGGAGAAGCTCAAGGATGGTACCGATCGATGTGCGCTACCCCATTTAGTGGGGGTAGAGCCTACTTGCAAGTCTCTCCGACCTTCACAAAAAAAGTTATTCAAGAATATCTCCTCAGATTTGGGGGAATTTCGTCGGTCGACCTCTTCCGAAGGTCGTACAAGCTCGGGGATGGTACCAATCGATCCGCAGGACCCAATATAGTCCAGATGCAACCACTTTCCAAGTCTCTCCGACCTTCACAAAAAAAGTTATTCAAGAATATCTCTTTCTCCTATGTGCTTTCATCCCTAACCCTAACCCTAACCCTTCCGAAAGTCGGAGAAGCTCAAGGATGGTACCGATCGATGCGCGCTACCCCATTTAGTGGGGGTAGAGCCTACTTGCAAGTCTCTCCGACCTTCACAAAAAAAGTTATTCAAGAATATCTCTTTCTCCTATGTGCTTTCATCCCTAACCCTAACCCTAACCCTTCCGAAAGTCGGAGAAGCTCAAGGATGGTACCGATCGATGCGCGCTACCCCATTTAGTGGGGGTAGAGCCTACTTGCAAGTCTCTCCGACCTTCACAAAAAAAGTTATTCAAGAATATCTCTTTCTCCTATGTGCTTTCATCCCTAACCCTAACCCTAACCCTTCCGAAAGTCGGAGAAGCTCAAAGATGGTACCGATCGATGCGCGCTACCCCATTTAGTGGGGGTACAGCCTACTTGCAAGTCTCTCCGACCTTCACAAAAAAAGTTATTCAAGAATATCTCTTTCTCCTATGTGCTTTCATCCCTAACCCTAACCCTAACCCTTCCGAAAGTCGGAGAAGCTCAAGGATGGTACCGATCGATGCGCGCTACCCCATTTAGTGGGGGTAGAGCCTACTTGCAAGTCTCTCCGACCTTCACAAAAAAAGTTATTCAAGAATATCTCTTTCTCCTATGTGCTTTCATCCCTAACCCTAACCCTAACCCTTCCGAAAGTCGGAGAAGCTCAAGGATGGTACCGATCGATGTGCGCTACCCCATTTAGTGGGGGTAGAGCCTACTTGCAAGTCTCTCCGACCTTCAAAAAAAAAGTTATTCAAGAATATCTCCTCAGATTTGGGGGAATTTCGTCGGTCGACCTCTTCCGAAGGTCGTACAAGCTCGGGGATGGTACCAATCGATCCGCAGGACCCAAATTAGTCCAGATGCAACCACTTGCCAAGTCTCTCCGACCTTCACAAAAAAAGTTATTCAAGAATATCTCTTTCTCCTATGTGCTTTCATCCCTAACCCTAACCCTAACCCTTCCGAAAGTCGGAGAAGCTCAAGGATGGTACCGATCGATGCGCGCTACCCCATTTAGTGGGGGTAGAGCCTACTTGCAAGTCTCTCCGACCTTCAAAAAAAAAGTTATTCAAGAATATCTCTTTCTCCTATGTGCTTTCATCCCTAACCCTAACCCTAACCCTTCCGAAAGTCGGAGAAGCTCAAGGATGGTACCGATCGATGTGCGCTACCCCATTTAGTGGGGGTAGAGCCTACTTGCAAGTCTCTCCGACCTTCACAAAAAAAGTTATTCAAGAATATCTCTTTCTCCTATGTGCTTTCATCCCTAACCCTAACCCTAACCCTTCCGAAAGTCGGAGAAGCTCAAGGATGGTACTGATCGATGCGCGCTACCCCATTTAGTGGGGGTAGAGCCTACTTGCAAGTCTCTCCGACCTTCACAAAAAAAGTTATTCAAGAATATCTCTTTCTCCTATGTGCTTTCATCCCTAACCCTAACCCTAACCCTTCCGAAAGTCGGAGAAGCTCAAGGATGGTACCGATCGATGCGCGCTACCCCATTTAGTGGGGGTAGAGCCTACTTGCAAGTCTCTCCGACCTTCACAAAAAAAGTTATTCAAGAATATCTCTTTCTCCTATGTGCTTTCATCCCTAACCCTAACCCTAACCCTTCCGAAAGTCGGAGAAGCTCAAGGATGGTACCGATCGATGTGCGCTACCCCATTTAGTGGGGGTAGAGCCTACTTGCAAGTCTCTCCGACCTTCACAAAAAAAGTTATTCAAGAATATCTCCTCAGATTTGGGGGAATTTCGTCGGTCGACCTCTTCCGAAGGTCGTACAAGCTCGGGGATGGTACCAATCGATCCGCAGGACCCAAATTAGTCCAGATGCAACCACTTTCCAAGTCTCTCCGACCTTCACAAAAAAAGTTATTCAAGAATATCTCTTTCTCCTATGTGCTTTCATCCCTAACCCTAACCCTAACCCTTCCGAAAGTCGGAGAAGCTCAAGGATGGTACCGATCGATGCGCGCTACCCCATTTAGTGGGGGTAGAGCCTACTTGCAAGTCTCTCCGACCTTCAAAAAAAAAGTTATTCAAGAATATCTCTTTCTCCTATGTGCTTTCATCCCTAACCCTAACCCTAACCCTTCCGAAAGTCGGAGAAGCTCAAAGATGGTACCGATCGATGCGCGCTACCCCATTTAGTGGGGGTAGAGCCTACTTGCAAGTCTCTCCGACCTTCACAAAAAAAGTTATTCAAGAATATCTCTTTCTCCTATGTGCTTTCATCCCTAACCCTAACCCTAACCCTTCCGAAAGTCGGAGAAGCTCAAGGATGGTACCGATCGATGCGCGCTACCCCATTTAGTGGGGGTACAGCCTACTTGCAAGTCTCTCCGACCTTCACAAAAAAAGTTATTCAAGAATATCTCTTTCTCCTATGTGCTTTCATCCCTAACCCTAACCCTAACCCTTCCGAAAGTCGGAGAAGCTCAAGGATGGTACCGATCGATGTGCGCTACCCCATTTAGTGGGGGTAGAGCCTACTTGCAAGTCTCTCCGACCTTCACAAAAAAAGTTATTCAAGAATATCTCCTCAGATTTGGGGGAATTTCGTCGGTCGACCTCTTCCGAAGGTCGTACAAGCTCGGGGATGGTACCAATCGATCCGCAGGACCCAAATTAGTCAAGATGCAACCACTTTCCAAGTCTCTCCGACCTTCACAAAAAAAGTTATTCAAGAATATCTCTTTCTCCTATGTGCTTTCATCCCTAACCCTAACCCTAACCCTTCCAAAAGTCGGAGAAGCTCAAGGATGGTACCGATCGATGCGCGCTACCCCATTTAGTGGGGGTAGAGCCTACTTGCAAGTCTCTCCGACCTTCACAAAAAAAGTTATTCAAGAATATCTCTTTCTCCTATGTGCTTTCATCCCTAACCCTAACCCTAACCCTTCCGAAAGTCGGAGAAGCTCAAGGATGGTACCGATCGATGTGTGCTACCCCATTTAGTGGGGGTAGAGCCTACTTGCAAGTCTCTCCGACCTTCACAAAAAAAGTTATTCAAGAATATCTCCTCAGATTTGGGGGAATTTCGTCGGTCGACCTCTTCCGAAGGTCGTACAAGCTCGGGGATGGTACCAATCGATCTGCAGGACCCAAATTAGTCCAGATGCAACCACTTGCCAAGTCTCTCCGACCTTCACAAAAAAAGTTATTCAAGAATATCTCTTTCTCCTATGTGCTTTCATCCCTAACCCTAACCCTAACCCTTCCGAAAGTCGGAGAAGCTCAAGGATGGTACCGATCGATGCGCGCTACCCCATTTAGTGGGGGTAGAGCCTACTTGCAAGTCTCTCCGACCTTCAAAAAAAAAGTTATTCAAGAATATCTCTTTCTCCTATGTGCTTTCATCCCTAACCCTAACCCTAACCCTTCCGAAAGTCGGAGAAGCTCAAAGATGGTACCGATCGATGCGCGCTACCCCATTTAGTGGGGGTAGAGCCTACTTGCAAGTCTCTCCGACCTTCACAAAAAAAGTTATTCAAGAATATCTCTTTCTCCTATGTGCTTTCATCCCTAACCCTAACCCTAACCCTTCCGAAAGTCGGAGAAGCTCAAGGATGGTACTGATCGATGCGCGCTACCCCATTTAGTGGGGGTAGAGCCTACTTGCAAGTCTCTCCGACCTTCACAAAAAAAGTTATTCAAGAATATCTCTTTCTCCTATGTGCTTTCATCCCTAACCCTAACCCTAACCCTTCCGAAAGTCGGAGAAGCTCAAGGATGGTACCGATCGATGCGCGCTACCCCATTTAGTGGGGGTAGAGCCTACTTGCAAGTCTCTCCGACCTTCACAAAAAAAGTTATTCAAGAATATCTCTTTCTCCTATGTGCTTTCATCCCTAACCCTAACCCTAACCCTTCCGAAAGTCGGAGAAGCTCAAGGATGGTACCGATCGATGTGCGCTACCCCATTTAGTGGGGGTAGAGCCTACTTGCAAGTCTCTCCGACCTTCACAAAAAAAGTTATTCAAGAATATCTCCTCAGATTTGGGGGAATTTCGTCGGTCGACCTCTTCCGAAGGTCGTACAAGCTCGGGGATGGTACCAATCGATCCGCAGGACCCAATATAGTCCAGATGCAACCACTTTCCAAGTCTCTCCGACCTTCACAAAAAAAGTTATTCAAGAATATCTCTTTCTCCTATGTGCTTTCATCCCTAACCCTAACCCTAACCCTTCCGAAAGTCGGAGAAGCTCAAGGATGGTACCGATCGATGCGCGCTACCCCATTTAGTGGGGGTAGAGCCTACTTGCAAGTCTCTCCGACCTTCAAAAAAAAAGTTATTCAAGAATATCTCTTTCTCCTATGTGCTTTCATCCCTAACCCTAACCCTAACCCTTCCGAAAGTCGGAGAAGCTCAAGGATGGTACCGATCGATGCGCGCTACCCCATTTAGTGGGGGTAGAGCCTACTTGCAAGTCTCTCCGACCTTCACAAAAAAAGTTATTCAAGAATATCTCTTTCTCCTATGTGCTTTCATCCCTAACCCTAACCCTAACCCTTCCGAAAGTCGGAGAAGCTCAAAGATGGTACCGATCGATGCGCGCTACCCCATTTAGTGGGGGTACAGCCTACTTGCAAGTCTCTCCGACCTTCACAAAAAAAGTTATTCAAGAATATCTCTTTCTCCTATGTGCTTTCATCCCTAACCCTAACCCTAACCCTTCCGAAAGTCGGAGAAGCTCAAGGATGGTACCGATCGATGCGCGCTACCCCATTTAGTGGGGGTAGAGCCTACTTGCAAGTCTCTCCGACCTTCACAAAAAAAGTTATTCAAGAATATCTCTTTCTCCTATGTGCTTTCATCCCTAACCCTAACCCTAACCCTTCCAAAAGTCGGAGAAGCTCAAGGATGGTACCGATCGATGCGCGCTACCCCATTTAGTGGGGGTAGAGCCTACTTGCAAGTCTCTCCGACCTTCACAAAAAAAGTTATTCAAGAATATCTCTTTCTCCTATGTGCTTTCATCCCTAACCCTAACCCTAACCCTTCCGAAAGTCGGAGAAGCTCAAGGATGGTACCGATCGATGTGCGCTACCCCATTTAGTGGGGGTAGAGCCTACTTGCAAGTCTCTCCGACCTTCACAAAAAAAGTTATTCAAGAATATCTCCTCAGATTTGGGGGAATTTCGTCGGTCGACCTCTTCCGAAGGTCGTACAAGCTCGGGGATGGTACCAATCGATCCGCAGGACCCAAATTAGTCCAGATGCAACCACTTTCCAAGTCTTTCCGACCTTCACAAAAAAAGTTATTCAAGAATATCTCTTTCTCCTATGTGCTTTCAGCCCTAACCCTAACCCTAACCCTAACCCTTCCAAAAGTCGGAGAAGCTCAAGGATGGTACCGATCGATGCGCGCTACCCCATTTAGTGGGGGTAGAGCCTACTTGCAAGTCTCTCCGACCTTCACAAAAAAAGTTATTCAAGAATATCTCTTTCTCCTATGTGCTTTCATCCCTAACCCTAACCCTAACCCTTCCGAAAGTCGTAGAAGCTCAAGGATGGTACCGATCGATGTGCGCTACCCCATTTAGTGGGGGTAGAGCCTACTTGCAAGTCTCTCCGACCTTCACAAAAAAAGTTATTTCAAGAATATCTCCTCAGATTTGGGGGAATTTCGTCGGTCGACCTCTTCCGAAGGTCGTACAAGCTCGGGGATGGTACCAATCGATCTGCAGGACCCAAATTAGTCCAGATGCAACCACTTTCCAAGTCTCTCCGACCTTCACAAAAAAAGTTATTCAAGAATATCTCTTTCTCCTATGTGCTTTCATCCCTAACCCTAACCCTAACCCTTCCGAAAGTCGGAGAAGCTCAAGGATGGTACCGATCGATGCGCGCTACCCCATTTAGTGGGGGTAGAGCCTACTTGCAAGTCTCTCCGACCTTCACAAAAAAAGTTATTCAAGAATATCTCTTTCTCCTATGTGCTTTCATCCCTAACCCTAACCCTAACCCTTCCGAAAGTCGGAGAAGCTCAAGGATGGTACCGATCGATGCGCGCTACCCCTTTTAGTGGGGGTAGAGCCTACTTGCAAGTCTCTCCGACCTTCACAAAAAAAGTTATTCAAGAATATCTCTTTCTCCTATGTGCTTTCATCCCTAACCCTAACCCTAACCCTTCCGAAAGTCGGAGAAGCTCAAGGATGGTACCGATCGATGCGCGCTACCCCATTTAGTGGGGGTAGAGCCTACTTGCAAGTCTCTCCGACCTTCACAAAAAAAGTTATTCAAGAATATCTCTTTCTCCTATGTGCTTTCATCCCTAACCCTAACCCTTCCAAAAGTCAGAGAAGCTCAAGGATGGTACCGATCGATGCGCGCTACCCCATTTAGTGGGGGTAGAGCCTACTTGCAAGTCTCTCCGACCTTTACAAAAAAAGTTATTCAAGAATATCTCTTTCTCCTATGTGCTTTCATCCCTAACCCTAACCCTAACCCTTCCGAAAGTCGGAGAAGCTCAAGGATGGTACCGATCGATGCGCGCTACCCCATTTAGTGGGGGTAGAGCCTACTTGCAAGTCTCTCCGACCTTCACAAAAAAAGTTATTCAAGAATATCTCCTCAGATTTGGGGGAATTTCGTCGGTCGACCTCTTCCGAAGGTCGTACAAGCTCGGGGATGGTACCAATCGATCCGCAGGACCCAAATTAGTCCAGATGCAACCACTTTCCAAGTCTCTCCGACCTTCACAAAAAAAGTTATTCAAGAATATCTCTTTCTCCTATGTGCTTTCATCCCTAACCCTAACCCTAACCCTTCCGAAAGTCGGAGAAGCTCAAGGATGGTACCGATCGATGCGCGCTACCCCATTTAGTGGGGGTAGAGCCTACTTGCAAGTCTCTCCGACCTTCACAAAAAACGTTATTCAAGAATATCTCTTTCTCCTATGTGCTTTCATCCCTAACCCTAACCCTAACCCTTCCGAAAGTCGGAGAAGCTCAAGGATGGTACCGATCGATGCGCGCTACCCCATTTAGTGGGGGTAGAGCCTACTTGCAAGTCTCTCCGACCTTCACAAAAAAAGTTATTCAAGAATATCTCCTCAGATTTGGGGGAATTTCGTCGGTCGACCTCTTCCGAAGGTCGTACAAGCTCGGGGATGGTACCAATCGATCCGCAGGACCCAAATTAGTCCAGATGCAACCACTTTCCAAGTCTCTCCGACCTTCACAAAAAAAGTTATTCAAGAATATCTCTTTCTCCTATGTGCTTTCATCCCTAACCCTAACCCTTCCGAAAGTCGGAGAAGCTCAAGGATGGTACCGATCGATGCGCGCTACCCCATTTAGTGGGGGTAGAGCCTACTTGCAAGTCTCTCCGACCTTCACAAAAAACGTTATTCAAGAATATCTCTTTCTCCTATGTGCTTTCATCCCTAACCCTAACCCTAACCCTTCCGAAAGTCGGAGAAGCTCAAGGATGGTACCGATCGATGCGCGCTACCCCATTTAGTGGGGGTAAAGCCTACTTGAAAGTCTCTCCGACCTTCACAAAAAAAGTTATTCAAGAATATCTCCTCAGATTTGGGGGAATTTCGTCGGTCGACCTCTTCCGAAGGTCGTACAAGCTCGGGGATGGTACCAATCGATCCGCAGGACCCAAATTAGTCCAGATGCAACCACTTTCCAAGTCTCTCCGACCTTCACAAAAAAAGTTATTCAAGAATATCTCTTTCTCCTATGTGCTTTCATCCCTAACCCTAACCCTAACCCTTCCGAAAGTCGGAGAAGCTCAAGGATGGTACCGATCGATGCGCGCTACCCCATTTAGTGGGGGTAGAGCCTACTTGCAAGTCTCTCCGACCTTCACAAAAAAAGTTATTCAAGAATATCTCTTTCTCCTATGTGCTTTCATCCCTAACCCTAAACCTAACCCTTCCGAAAGTCGGAGAAGCTCAAGGATGGTACCGATCGATGCGCGCTACCCCATTTAGTGGGGGTAGAGCCTACTTGCAAGTCTCTCCGACCTTCACAAAAAAAGTTATTCAAGAATATCTCCTCAGATTTGGGGGAATTTCGTCGGTCGACCTCTTCCGAAGGTCGTACAAGCTCGGGGATGGTACCAATCGATCCGCAGGACCCAAATTAGTCCAGATGCAACCACTTTCCAAGTCTCTCCGACCTTCACAAAAAAAGTTATTCAAGAATATCTCTTTCTCCTATGTGCTTTCATCCCTAACCCTAACCCTAACCCTTCCGAAAGTCGGAGAAGCTCAAGGATGGTACCGATCGATGCGCGCTACCCCATTTAGTGGGGGTAGAGCCTACTTGCAAGTCTCTCCGACCTTCACAAAAAAAGTTATTCAAGAATATCTCTTTCTCCTATGTGCTTTCAACCCTAACCCTAACCCTAACCCTTCCGAAAGTCGGAGAAGCTCAAGGATGGTACCGATCGATGCGCGCTACCCCATTTAGTGGGGGTAGAGCCTACTTGCAAGTCTCTCCGACTTTCACAAAAAAAGTTATTCAAGAATATCTCTTTCTCCTATGTGCTTTCATCCCTAACCCTAACCCTAACCCTTCCGAAAGTCGGAGAAGCTCAAGGATGGTACCGATCGATGTGCGCTACCCCATTTAGTGGGGGTAGAGCCTACTTGCAAGTCTCTCCGACCTTCACAAAAAAAGTTATTCAAGAATATCTCCTCAGATTTGGGGGAATTTCGTCGGTCGACCTCTTCCGAAGGTCGTACAAGCTCGGGGATGTTACCAATCGATCCGCAGGACCCAAATTAGTCCAGATGCAACCACTTTCCAAGTCTCTCCGACCTTCACAAAAAAAGTTATTCAAGAATATCTCTTTCTCCTATGTGCTTTCATCCCTAACCCTAACCCTAACCCTTCCGAAAGTCGGAGAAGCTCAAGGATGGTACCGATCGATGCGCGCTACCCCATTTAGTGGGGGTAGAGCCTACTTGCAAGTCTCTCCGACCTTCACAAAAAACGTTATTCAAGAATATCTCTTTCTCCTATGTGCTTTCATCCCTAACCCTAACCCTAACCCTTCCGAAAGTCGGAGAAGCTCAAGGATGGTACCGATCGATGCGCGCTACCCCATTTAGTGGGGGTAGAGCCTACTTGCAAGTCTCTCCGACCTTCACAAAAAAAGTTATTCAAGAATATCTCCTCAGATTTGGGGGAATTTCGTCGGTCGACCTCTTCCGAAGGTCGTACAAGCTCGGGGATGGTACCAATCGATCCGCAGGACCCAAATTAGTCCAGATGCAACCACTTTCCAAGTCTCTCCGACCTTCACAAAAAAAGTTATTCAAGAATATCTCTTTCTCCTATGTGCTTTCATCCCTAACCCTAACCCTAACCCTTCCGAAAGTCGGAGAAGCTCAAGGATGGTACCGATCGATGCGCGCTACCCCATTTAGTGGGGGTAGAGCCTACTTGCAAGTCTCTCCGACCTTCACAAAAAAAGTTATTCAAGAATATCTCTTTCTCCTATGTGCTTTCATCCCTAACCCTAACCCTAACCCTTCCGAAAGTCGGAGAAGCTCAAGGATGGTACCGATCGATGCGCGCTACCCCATTTAGTGGGGGTAGAGCCTACTTGCAAGTCTCTCCGACCTTCACAAAAAAAGTTATTCAAGAATATCTCTTTCTCCTATGTGCTTTCATCCCTAACCCTAACCCTAACCCTTCCGAAAGTCGGAGAAGCTCAAGGATGGTACCGATCGATGCGCGCTACCCCATTTAGTGGGGGTAGAGCCTACTTGCAAGTCTCTCCGACCTTCACAAAAAAAGTTATTCAAGAATATCTCCTCAGATTTGGGGGAATTTCGTCGGTCGACCTCTTCCGAAGGTCGTACAAGCTCGGGGATGGTACCAATCGATCCGCAGGACCCAAATTAGTCCAGATGCAACCACTTTCCAAGTCTCTCCGACCTTCACAAAAAAAGTTATTCAAGAATATCTCTTTCTCCTATGTGCTTTCATCCCTAACCCTAACCCTTCCGAAAGTCGGAGAAGCTCAAGGATGGTACCGATCGATGCGCGCTACCCCATTTAGTGGGGGTAGAGCCTACTTGCAAGTCTCTCCGACCTTCACAAAAAACGTTATTCAAGAATATCTCTTTCTCCTATGTGCTTTCATCCCTAACCCTAACCCTAACCCTTCCGAAAGTCGGAGAAGCTCAAGGATGGTACCGATCGATGCGCGCTACCCCATTTAGTGGGGGTAGAGCCTACTTGAAAGTCTCTCCGACCTTCACAAAAAAAGTTATTCAAGAATATCTCCTCAGATTTGGGGGAATTTCGTCGGTCGACCTCTTCCGAAGGTCGTACAAGCTCGGGGATGGTACCAATCGATCCGCAGGACCCAAATTAGTCCAGATGCAACCACTTTCCAAGTCTCTCCGACCTTCACAAAAAAAGTTATTCAAGAATATCTCTTTCTCCTATGTGCTTTCATCCCTAACCCTAACCCTAACCCTTCCGAAAGTCGGAGAAGCTCAAGGATGGTACCGATCGATGCGCGCTACCCCATTTAGTGGGGGTAGAGCCTACTTGCAAGTCTCTCCGACCTTCACAAAAAAAGTTATTCAAGAATATCTCTTTCTCCTATGTGCTTTCATCCCTAACCCTAACCCTAACCCTTCCGAAAGTCGGAGAAGCTCAAGGATGGTACCGATCGATGCGCGCTACCCCATTTAGTGGGGGTAGAGCCTACTTGCAAGTCTCTCCGACCTTCACAAAAAAAGTTATTCAAGAATATCTCTTTCTCCTATGTGCTTTCATCCCTAACCCTAACCCTAACCCTTCCGAAAGTCGGAGAAGCTCAAGGATGGTACCGATCGATGCGCGCTACCCCATTTAGTGGGGGTAGAGCCTACTTGCAAGTCTCTCCGACCTTCACAAAAAAAGTTATTCAAGAATATCTCCTCAGATTTGGGGGAATTTCGTCGGTCGACCTCTTCCGAAGGTCGTACAAGCTCGGGGATGGTACCAATCGATCCGCAGGACCCAAATTAGTCCAGATGCAACCACTTTCCAAGTCTCTCCGACCTTCACAAAAAAAGTTATTCAAGAATATCTCTTTCTCCTATGTGCTTTCATCCCTAACCCTAACCCTTCCGAAAGTCGGAGAAGCTCAAGGATGGTACCGATCGATGCGCGCTACCCCATTTAGTGGGGGTAGAGCCTACTTGCAAGTCTCTCCGACCTTCACAAAAAACGTTATTCAAGAATATCTCTTTCTCCTATGTGCTTTCATCCCTAACCCTAACCCTAACCCTTCCGAAAGTCGGAGAAGCTCAAGGATGGTACCGATCGATGCGCGCTACCCCATTTAGTGGGGGTAGAGCCTACTTGAAAGTCTCTCCGACCTTCACAAAAAAAGTTATTCAAGAATATCTCCTCAGATTTGGGGGAATTTCGTCGGTCGACCTCTTCCGAAGGTCGTACAAGCTCGGGGATGGTACCAATCGATCCGCAGGACCCAAATTAGTCCAGATGCAACCACTTTCCAAGTCTCTCCGACCTTCACAAAAAAAGTTATTCAAGAATATCTCTTTCTCCTATGTGCTTTCATCCCTAACCCTAACCCTAACCCTTCCGAAAGTCGGAGAAGCTCAAGGATGGTACCGATCGATGCGCGCTACCCCATTTAGTGGGGGTAGAGCCTACTTGCAAGTCTCTCCGACCTTCACAAAAAAAGTTATTCAAGAATATCTCTTTCTCCTATGTGCTTTCATCCCTAACCCTAACCCTTCCGAAAGTCGGAGAAGCTCAAGGATGGTACCGATCGATGCGCGCTACCCCATTTAGTGGGGGTAGAGCCTACTTGCAAGTCTCTCCGACCTTCACAAAAAAAGTTATTCAAGAATATCTCCTCAGATTTGGGGGAATTTCGTCGGTCGACCTCTTCCGAAGGTCGTACAAGCTCGGGGATGGTACCAATCGATCCGCAGGACCCAAATTAGTCCAGATGCAACCACTTTCCAAGTCTCTCCGACCTTCACAAAAAAAGTTATTCAAGAATATCTCTTTCTCCTATGTGCTTTCATCCCTAACCCTAACCCTAACCCTTCCGAAAGTCGGAGAAGCTCAAGGATGGTACCGATCGATGCGCGCTACCCCATTTAGTGGGGGTAGAGCCTACTTGCAAGTCTCTCCGACCTTCACAAAAAAAGTTATTCAAGAATATCTCTTTCTCCTATGTGCTTTCAACCCTAACCCTAACCCTAACCCTTCCGAAAGTCGGAGAAGCTCAAGGATGGTACCGATCGATGCGCGCTACCCCATTTAGTGGGGGTAGAGCCTACTTGCAAGTCTCTCCGACTTTCACAAAAAAAGTTATTCAAGAATATCTCTTTCTCCTATGTGCTTTCATCCCTAACCCTAACCCTAACCCTTCCGAAAGTCGGAGAAGCTCAAGGATGGTACCGATCGATGTGCGCTACCCCATTTAGTGGGGGTAGAGCCTACTTGCAAGTCTCTCCGACCTTCACAAAAAAAGTTATTCAAGAATATCTCCTCAGATTTGGGGGAATTTCGTCGGTCGACCTCTTCCGAAGGTCGTACAAGCTCGGGGATGTTACCAATCGATCCGCAGGACCCAAATTAGTCCAGATGCAACCACTTTCCAAGTCTCTCCGACCTTCACAAAAAAAGTTATTCAAGAATATCTCTTTCTCCTATGTGCTTTCATCCCTAACCCTAACCCTAACCCTTCCGAAAGTCGGAGAAGCTCAAGGATGGTACCGATCGATGCGCGCTACCCCATTTAGTGGGGGTACAGCCTACTTGCAAGTCTCTCCGACCTTCACAAAAAACGTTATTCAAGAATATCTCTTTCTCCTATGTGCTTTCATCCCTAACCCTAACCCTAACCCTTCCGAAAGTCGGAGAAGCTCAAGGATGGTACCGATCGATGCGCGCTACCCCATTTAGTGGGGGTAGAGCCTACTTGCAAGTCTCTCCGACCTTCACAAAAAAAGTTATTCAAGAATATCTCCTCAGATTTGGGGGAATTTCGTCGGTCGACCTCTTCCGAAGGTCGTACAAGCTCGGGGATGGTACCAATCGATCCGCAGGACCCAAATTAGTCCAGATGCAACCACTTTCCAAGTCTCTCCGACCTTCACAAAAAAAGTTATTCAAGAATATCTCTTTCTCCTATGTGCTTTCATCCCTAACCCTAACCCTAACCCTTCCGAAAGTCGGAGAAGCTCAAGGATGGTACCGATCGATGCGCGCTACCCCATTTAGTGGGGGTAGAGCCTACTTGCAAGTCTCTCCGACCTTCACAAAAAAAGTTATTCAAGAATATCTCTTTCTCCTATGTGCTTTCATCCCTAACCCTAACCCTAACCCTTCCGAAAGTCGGAGAAGCTCAAGGATGGTACCGATCGATGCGCGCTACCCCATTTAGTGGGGGTAGAGCCTACTTGCAAGTCTCTCCGACCTTCACAAAAAAAGTTATTCAAGAATATCTCTTTCTCCTATGTGCTTTCATCCCTAACCCTAACCCTAACCCTTCAGAAAGTCGGAGAAGCTCAAGGATGGTACCGATCGATGCGCGCTACCCCATTTAGTGGGGGTAGAGCCTACTTGCAAGTCTCTCCGACCTTCACAAAAAAAGTTATTCAAGAATATCTCCTCAGATTTGGGGGAATTTCGTCGGTCGACCTCTTCCGAAGGTCGTACAAGCTCGGGGATGGTACCAATCGATCCGCAGGACCCAAATTAGTCCAGATGCAACCACTTTCCAAGTCTCTCCGACCTTCACAAAAAAAGTTATTCAAGAATATCTCTTTCTCCTATGTGCTTTCATCCCTAACCCTAACCCTAACCCTTCCGAAAGTCGGAGAAGCTCAAGGATGGTACCGATCGATGCGCGCTACCCCATTTAGTGGGGGTAGAGCCTACTTGCAAGTCTCTCCGACCTTCACAAAAAAAGTTATTCAAGAATATCTCTTTCTCCTATGTGCTTTCATCCCTAACCCTAACCCTAACCCTTCCGAAAGTCGGAGAAGCTCAAGGATGAAACCGATCGATGCGCGCTACCCCATTTAGTGGGGGTAGAGCCTACTTGCAAGTCTCTCCGACCTTCACAAAAAAAGTTATTCAAGAATATCTCTTTCTCCTATGTGCTTTCATCCCTAACCCTAACCCTAACCCTTCCGAAAGTCGGAGAAGCTCAAGGATGGTACCGATCGATGCGCGCTACCCCATTTAGTGGGGGTAGAGCCTACTTGCAAGTCTCTCCGACCTTCACAAAAAAAGTTATTCAAGAATATCTCTTTCTCCTATGTGCTTTCATCCCTAACCCTAACCCTAACCCTTCCGAAAGTCGGAGAAGCTCAAGGATGGTACCGATCGATGCGCGCTACCCCATTTAGTGGGGGTAGAGCCTACTTGCAAGTCTCTCCGACCTTCACAAAAAAAGTTATTCAAGAATATCTCCTCAGATTTGGGGGAATTTCGTCGTTCGACCTCTTCCGAAGGTCGTAAAAGCTCGGGGATGGTACCAATCGATCCGCAGGACCCAAATTAGTCCAGATGCAACCACTTTCCAAGTCTCTCCGACCTTCACAAAAAACGTTATTCAAGAATATCTCTTTCTCCTATGTGCTTTCATCCCTAACCCTAACCCTAACCCTTCCGAAAGTCGGAGAAGCTCAAGGATGGTACCGATCGATGCGCGCTACCCCATTTAGTGGGGGTAGAGCCTACTTGCAAGTCTCTCCGACCTTCAAAAAAAAAGTTATTCAAGAATATCTCTTTCTCCTATGTGCTTTCATCCCTAACCCTAACCCTAACCCTTCCGAAAGTTGGAGAAGCTCAAGGATGGTACTGATCGATGCGCGCTACCCCATTTAGTGGGGGTAGAGCCTACTTGCAAGTCTCTCCGACCTTCACAAAAAAAGTTATTCAAGAATATCTCTTTCTCCTATGTGCTTTCATCCCTAACCCTAACCCTAACCCTTCCGAAAGTCGGAGAAGCTCAAGGATGGTACCGATCGATGCGCGCTACCCCATTTAGTGGGGGTAGAGCCTACTTGCAAGTCTCTCCGACCTTCACAAAAAAAGTTATTCAAGAATATCTCTTTCTCCTATGTGCTTTCATCCCTAACCCTAACCCTTCCGAAAGTCGGAGAAGCTCAAGGATGGTACCGATCGATGTGCGCTACCCCATTTAGTGGGGGTAGAGCCTACTTGCAAGTCTCTCCGACCTTCACAAAAAAAGTTATTCAAGAATATCTCCTCAGATTTGGGGGAATTTCGTCGGTCGACCTCTTCCGAAGGTCGTACAAGCTCGGGGATGGTACCAATCGATCCGCAGGACCCAAATTAGTCCAGATGCAACCACTTTCCAAGTCTCTCCGACCTTCACAAAAAAAGTTATTCAAGAATATCTCTTTCTCCTATGTGCTTTCATCCCTAACCCTAACCCTAACCCTTCCGAAAGTCGGAGAAGCTCAAGGATGGTACCGATCGATGCGCGCTACCCCATTTAGTGGGGGTAGAGCCTACTTGCAAGTCTCTCCGACCTTCAAAAAAAAAGTTATTCAAGAATATCTCTTTCTCCTATGTGCTTTCATCCCTAACCCTAACCCTAACCCTTCCGAAAGTCGGAGAAGCTCAAGGATGGTACCGATCGATGCGCGCTACCCCATTTAGTGGGGGTAGAGCCTACTTGCAAGTCTCTCCGACCTTCACAAAAAAAGTTATTCAAGAATATCTCTTTCTCCTATGTGCTTTCATCCCTAACCCTAACCCTAACCCTTCCGAAAGTCGGAGAAGCTCAAGGATGGTACCGATCGATGCGCGCTACCCCATTTAGTGGGGGTAGAGCCTACTTGCAAGTCTCTCCGACCTTCACAAAAAAAGTTATTCAAGAATATCTCTTTCTCCTATGTGCTTTCATCCCTAACCCTAACCCTAACCCTTCCGAAAGTCGGAGAAGCTCAAGGATGGTACCGATCGATGCGCGCTACCCCATTTAGTGGGGGTAGAGCCTACTTGCAAGTCTCTCCGACCTTCACAAAAAAAGTTATTCAAGAATATCTCTTTCTCCTATGTGCTTTCATCCCTAACCCTAACCCTAACCCTTCCAAAAGTCGGAGAAGCTCAAGGATGGTACCGATCGATGCGCGCTACCCCATTTAGTGGGGGTACAGCCTACTTGCAAGTCTCTCCGACCTTCACAAAAAAAGTTATTCAAGAATATCTCTTTCTCCTATGTGCTTTCATCCCTAACCCTAACCCTAACCCTTCCGAAAGTCGGAGAAGCTCAAGGATGGTACCGATCGATGTGCGCTACCCCATTTAGTGGGGGTAGAGCCTACTTGCAAGTCTCTCCGACCTTCACAAAAAAAGTTATTCAAGAATATCTCCTCAGATTTGGGGGAATTTCGTCGGTCGACCTCTTCCGAAGGTCGTACAAGCTCGGGGATGGTACCAATCGATCCGCAGGACCCAAATTAGTCCAGATGCAACCACTTTCCATGTCTCTCCGACCTTCACAAAAAAAGTTATTCAAGAATATCTCTTTCTCCTATGTGCTTTCATCCCTAACCCTAACCCTAACCCTTCCAAAAGTCGGAGAAGCTCAAGGATGCTACCGATCGATGCGCGCTACCCCATTTAGTGGGGGTAGAGCCTACTTGCAAGTCTCTCCGACCTTCACAAAAAAAGTTATTCAAGAATATCTCTTTCTCCTATGTGCTTTCATCCCTAACCCTAACCCTAACCCTTCCGAAAGTCGGAGAAGCTCAAGGATGGTACCGATCGATGTGCGCTACCCCATTTAGTGGGGGTAGAGCCTACTTGCAAGTCTCTCCGACCTTCACAAAAAAAGTTATTCAAGAATATCTCCTCAGATTTGGGGGAATTTCGTCGGTCGACCTCTTCCGAAGGTCGTACAAGCTCGGGGATGGTACCAATCGATCTGCAGGACCCAAATTAGTCCAGATGCAACCACTTTCCAAGTCTCTCCGACCTTCACAAAAAAAGTTATTCAAGAATATCTCTTTCTCCTATGTGCTTTCATCCCTAACCCTAACCCTAACCCTTCCGAAAGTCGGAGAAGCTCAAGGATGGTACCGATCGATGCGCGCTACCCCATTTAGTGGGGGTAGAGCCTACTTGCAAGTCTCTCCGACCTTCACAAAAAAAGTTATTCAAGAATATCTCTTTCTCCTATGTGCTTTCATCCCTAACCCTAACCCTAACCCTTCCGAAAGTCGGAGAAGCTCAAGGATGGTACCGATCGATGCGCGCTACCCCATTTAGTGGGGGTAGAGCCTACTTGCAAGTCTCTCCGACCTTCACAAAAAAAGTTATTCAAGAATATCTCTTTCTCCTATGTGCTTTCATCCCTAACCCTAACCCTTCCAAAAGTCGGAGAAGCTCAAGGATGGTACCGATCGATGCGCGCTACCCCATTTAGTGGGGGTAGAGCCTACTTGCAAGTCTCTCCGACCTTTACAAAAAAAGTTATTCAAGAATATCTCTTTCTCCTATGTGCTTTCATCCCTAACCCTAACCCTAACCCTTCCGAAAGTCGGAGAAGCTCAAGGATGGTACCGATCGATGCGCGCTACCCCATTTAGTGGGGGTAGAGCCTACTTGCAAGTCTCTCCGACCTTCACAAAAAAAGTTATTCAAGAATATCTCCTCAGATTTGGGGGAATTTCGTCGGTCGACCTCTTCCGAAGGTCGTACAAGCTCGGGGATGGTACCAATCGATCCGCAGGACCCAAATTAGTCCAGATGCAACCACTTTCCAAGTCTCTCCGACCTTCACAAAAAAAGTTATTCAAGAATATCTCTTTCTCCTATGTGCTTTCATCCCTAACCCTAACCCTAACCCTTCCGAAAGTCGGAGAAGCTCAAGGATGGTACCGATCGATGCGCGCTACCCCATTTAGTGGGGGTAGAGCCTACTTGCAAGTCTCTCCGACCTTCACAAAAAAAGTTATTCAAGAATATCTCTTTCTCCTATGTGCTTTCATCCCTAACCCTAACCCTAACCCTTCCGAAAGTCGGAGAAGCTCAAGAATGGTACCGATCGATGCGCGCTACCCCATTTAGTGGGGGTAGAGCCTACTTACAAGTCTCTCCGACCTTCACAAAAAAAGTTATTCAAGAATATCTCTTTCTCCTATGTGCTTTCATCCCTAACCCTAACCCTAACCCTTCCGAAAGTCGGAGAAGCTCAAGGATGGTACCGATCGATGCGCGCTACCCCATTTAGTGGGGGTAGAGCCTACTTGCAAGTCTCTCCGACCTTCACAAAAAAAGTTATTCAAGAATATCTCCTCAGATTTGGGGGAATTTCGTCGGTCGACCTCTTTCGAAGGTCGTACAAGCTCGGGGATGGTACCAATCGATCCGCAGGCCCCAAATTAGTCCAGATGCAACCACTTTCCAAGTCTCTCCGACCTTCACAAAAAAAGTTATTCAAGAATATCTCTTTCTCCTATGTGCTTTCATCCCTAACCCTAACCCTTCCGAAAGTCGGAGAAGCTCAAGGATGGTACCGATCGATGCGCGCTACCCCATTTAGTGGGGGTAGAGCCTACTTGAAAGTCTCTCCGACCTTCACAAAAAAAGTTATTCAAGAATATCTCCTCAGATTTGGGGGAATTTCGTCGGTCGACCTTTTCCGAAGGTCGTACAAGCTCGGGGATGGTACCAATCGATCCGCAGGACCCAAATTAGTCCAGATGCAACCACTTTCCAAGTCTCTCCGACCTTCACAAAAAAAGTTATTCAAGAATATCTCTTTCTCCTATGTGCTTTCATCCCTAACCCTAACCCTAACCCTTCCGAAAGTCGGAGAAGCTCAAGGATGGTACCGATCGATGCGCGCTACCCCATTTAGTGGGGGTAGAGCCTACTTGCAAGTCTCTCCGACCTTCACAAAAAAAGTTATTCAAGAATATCTCTTTCTCCTATGTGCTTTCATCCCTAACCCTAACCCTAACCCTTCCGAAAGTCGGAGAAGCTCAAGGATGGTACCGATCGATGCGCGCTACCCCATTTAGTGGGGGTAGAGCCTACTTGCAAGTCTCTCCGACCTTCACAAAAAAAGTTATTCAAGAATATCTCCTCAGATTTGGGGGAATTTCGTCGGTCGACCTCTTCCGAAGGTCGTACAAGCTCGGGGATGGTACCAATCGATCCGCAGGACCCAAATTAGTCCAGATGCAACCACTTTCCAAGTCTCTCCGACCTTCACAAAAAAAGTTATTCAAGAATATCTCTTTCTCCTATGTGCTTTCATCCCTAACCCTAACCCTAACCCTTCCGAAAGTCGGAGAAGCTCAAGGATGGTACCGATCGATGCGCGCTACCCCATTTAGTGGGGGTAGAGCCTACTTGCAAGTCTCTCCGACCTTCACAAAAAAAGTTATTCAAGAATATCTCTTTCTCCTATGTGCTTTCAACCCTAACCCTAACCCTAACCCTTCCGAAAGTCGGAGAAGCTCAAGGATGGTACCGATCGATGCGCGCTACCCCATTTAGTGGGGGTAGAGCCTACTTGCAAGTCTCTCCGACTTTCACAAAAAAAGTTATTCAAGAATATCTCTTTCTCCTATGTGCTTTCATCCCTAACCCTAACCCTAACCCTTCCGAAAGTCGGAGAAGCTCAAGGATGGTACCGATCGATGTGCGCTACCCCATTTAGTGGGGGTAGAGCCTACTTGCAAGTCTCTCCGACCTTCACAAAAAAAGTTATTCAAGAATATCTCCTCAGATTTGGGGGAATTTCGTCGGTCGACCTCTTCCGAAGGTCGTACAAGCTCGGGGTGTTACCAATCGATCCGCAGGACCCAAATTAGTCCAGATGCAACCACTTTCCAAGTCTCTCCGACCTTCACAAAAAAAGTTATTCAAGAATATCTCTTTCTCCTATGTGCTTTCATCCCTAACCCTAACCCTAACCCTTCCGAAAGTCGGAGAAGCTCAAGGATGGTACCGATCGATGCGCGATACCCCATTTAGTGGGGGTAGAGCCTACTTGCAAGTCTCTCAGACCTTCACAAAAAACGTTATTCAAGAATATCTCTTTCTCCTATGTGCTTTCATCCCTAACCCTAACCCTAACCCTTCCGAAAGTCGGAGAAGCTCAAGGATGGTACCGATCGATGCGCGCTACTCCATTTAGTGGGGGTAGAGCCTACTTGCAAGTCTCTCCGACCTTCACAAAAAAAGTTATTCAAGAATATCTCCTCAGATTTGGGGGAATTTCGTCGGTCGACCTCTTCCGAAGGTCGTACAAGCTCGGGGATGGTACCAATCGATCCGCAGGACCCAAATTAGTCCAGATGCAACCACTTTCCAAGTCTCTCCGACCTTCACAAAAAAAGTTATTCAAGAATATCTCTTTCTCCTATGTGCTTTCATCCCTAACCCTAACCCTAACCCTTCCGAAAGTCGGAGAAGCTCAAGGATGGTACCGATCGATGCGCGCTACCCCATTTAGTGGGGGTAGAGCCTACTTGCAAGTCTCTCCGACCTTCACAAAAAAAGTTATTCAAGAATATCTCTTTCTCCTATGTGCTTTCATCCCTAACCCTAACCCTAACCCTTCCGAAAGTCGGAGAAGCTCAAGGATGG
Organism: Limanda limanda; assembly: GCF_963576545.1. Taxonomy (NCBI): domain Eukaryota; kingdom Metazoa; phylum Chordata; class Actinopteri; order Pleuronectiformes; family Pleuronectidae; genus Limanda; species Limanda limanda. Next base: position 450,851 of record NW_026870532.1, read on the forward strand.
TACCGATCGATGCGCGCTACCCCATTTAGTGGGGGTAGAGCCTACTTGCAAGTCTCTCCGACCTTCACAAAAAAAGTTATTCAAGAATATCTCTTTCTCCTATGTGCTTTCATCCCTAACCCTAACCCTAACCCTTCCGAAAGTCGGAGAAGCTCAAGGATGGTACCGATCGATGCGCGCTACCCCATTTAGTGGGGGTAGAGCCTACTTGCAAGTCTCTCCGACCTTCACAAAAAAAGTTATTCAAGAATATCTCCTCAGATTTGGGGGAATTTCGTCGGTCGACCTCTTCCAAAGGTCGTACAAGCTCGGGGATGGTACCAATCGATCCGCAGGACCCAAATTAGTCCAGATGCAACCACTTTCCAAGTCTCTCCGACCTTCACAAAAAAAGTTATTCAAGAATATCTCTTTCTCCTATGTGCTTTCATCCCTAACCCTAACCCTAACCCTTCCGAAAGTCGGAGAAGCTCAAGGATGGTACCGATCGATGCGCGCTACCCCATTTAGTGGGGGTAGAGCCTACTTGCAAGTCTCTCCGACCTTCACAAAAAAAGTTATTCAAGAATATCTCCTCAGATTTGGGGGAATTTCGTCGGTCGACCTCTTTCGAAGGTCGTACAAGCTCGGGGATGGTACCAATCGATCCGCAGGCCCCAAATTAGTCCAGATGCAACCACTTTCCAAGTCTCTCCGACCTTCACAAAAAAAGTTATTCAAGAATATCTCTTTCTCCTATGTGCTTTCATCCCTAACCCTAACCCTTCCGAAAGTCGGAGAAGCTCAAGGATGGTACCGATCGATGCGCGCTACCCCATTTAGTGGGGGTAGAGCCTACTTGAAAGTCTCTCCGACCTTCACAAAAAAAGTTATTCAAGAATATCTCCTCAGATTTGGGGGAATTTCGTCGGTCGACCTTTTCCGAAGGTCGTACAAGCTCGGGGATGGTACCAATCGATCCGCAGGACCCAAATTAGTCCAGATGCAACCACTTTCCAAGTCTCTCCGACCTTCACAAAAAAAGTTATTCAAGAATATCTCTTTCTCCTATGTGCTTTCATCCCTAACCCTAACCCTAACCCTTCCGAAAGTCGGAGAAGCTCAAGGATGGTACCGATCGATGCGCGCTACCCCATTTAGTGGGGGTAGAGCCTACTTGCAAGTCTCTCCGACCTTCACAAAAAAAGTTATTCAAGAATATCTCTTTCTCCTATGTGCTTTCATCCCTAACCCTAACCCTAACCCTTCCGAAAGTCGGAGAAGCTCAAGGATGGTACCGATCGATGCGCGCTACCCCATTTAGTGGGGGTAGAGCCTACTTGCAAGTCTCTCCGACCTTCACAAAAAAAGTTATTCAAGAATATCTCCTCAGATTTGGGGGAATTTCGTCGGTCGACCTCTTCCGAAGGTCGTACAAGCTCGGGGATGGTACCAATCGATCCGCAGGACCCAAATTAGTCCAGATGCAACCACTTTCCAAGTCTCTCCGACCTTCACAAAAAAAGTTATTCAAGAATATCTCTTTCTCCTATGTGCTTTCATCCCTAACCCTAACCCTAACCCTTCCGAAAGTCGGAGAAGCTCAAGGATGGTACCGATCGATGCGCGCTACCCCATTTAGTGGGGGTAGAGCCTACTTGCAAGTCTCTCCGACCTTCACAAAAAAAGTTATTCAAGAATATCTCTTTCTCCTATGTGCTTTCAACCCTAACCCTAACCCTAACCCTTCCGAAAGTCGGAGAAGCTCAAGGATGGTACCGATCGATGCGCGCTACCCCATTTAGTGGGGGTAGAGCCTACTTGCAAGTCTCTCCGACTTTCACAAAAAAAGTTATTCAAGAATATCTCTTTCTCCTATGTGCTTTCATCCCTAACCCTAACCCTAACCCTTCCGAAAGTCGGAGAAGCTCAAGGATGGTACCGATCGATGTGCGCTACCCCATTTAGTGGGGGTAGAGCCTACTTGCAAGTCTCTCCGACCTTCACAAAAAAAGTTATTCAAGAATATCTCCTCAGATTTGGGGGAATTTCGTCGGTCGACCTCTTCCGAAGGTCGTACAAGCTCGGGGTGTTACCAATCGATCCGCAGGACCCAAATTAGTCCAGATGCAACCACTTTCCAAGTCTCTCCGACCTTCACAAAAAAAGTTATTCAAGAATATCTCTTTCTCCTATGTGCTTTCATCCCTAACCCTAACCCTAACCCTTCCGAAAGTCGGAGAAGCTCAAGGATGGTACCGATCGATGCGCGATACCCCATTTAGTGGGGGTAGAGCCTACTTGCAAGTCTCTCAGACCTTCACAAAAAACGTTATTCAAGAATATCTCTTTCTCCTATGTGCTTTCATCCCTAACCCTAACCCTAACCCTTCCGAAAGTCGGAGAAGCTCAAGGATGGTACCGATCGATGCGCGCTACTCCATTTAGTGGGGGTAGAGCCTACTTGCAAGTCTCTCCGACCTTCACAAAAAAAGTTATTCAAGAATATCTCCTCAGATTTGGGGGAATTTCGTCGGTCGACCTCTTCCGAAGGTCGTACAAGCTCGGGGATGGTACCAATCGATCCGCAGGACCCAAATTAGTCCAGATGCAACCACTTTCCAAGTCTCTCCGACCTTCACAAAAAAAGTTATTCAAGAATATCTCTTTCTCCTATGTGCTTTCATCCCTAACCCTAACCCTAACCCTTCCGAAAGTCGGAGAAGCTCAAGGATGGTACCGATCGATGCGCGCTACCCCATTTAGTGGGGGTAGAGCCTACTTGCAAGTCTCTCCGACCTTCACAAAAAAAGTTATTCAAGAATATCTCTTTCTCCTATGTGCTTTCATCCCTAACCCTAACCCTAACCCTTCCGAAAGTCGGAGAAGCTCAAGGATGGTACCGATCGATGCGCGCTACCCCATTTAGTGGGGGTAGAGCCTACTTGCAAGTCTCTCCGACCTTCACAAAAAAAGTTATTCAAGAATATCTCTTTCTCCTATGTGCTTTCATCCCTAACCCTAACCCTAACCCTTCCGAAAGTCGGAGAAGCTCAAGGATGGTACCGATCGATGCGCGCTACCCCATTTAGTGGGGGTAGAGCCTACTTGCAAGTCTCTCCGACCTTCACAAAAAAAGTTATTCAAGAATATCTCCTCAGATTTGGGGGAATTTCGTCGGTCGACCTCTTCCAAAGGTCGTACAAGCTCGGGGATGGTACCAATCGATCCGCAGGACCCAAATTAGTCCAGATGCAACCACTTTCCAAGTCTCTCCGACCTTCACAAAAAAAGTTATTCAAGAATATCTCTTTCTCCTATGTGCTTTCATCCCTAACCCTAACCCTAACCCTTCCGAAAGTCGGAGAAGCTCAAGGATGGTACCGATCGATGCGCGCTACCCCATTTAGTGGGGGTAGAGCCTACTTGCAAGTCTCTCCGACCTTCACAAAAAAAGTTATTCAAGAATATCTCTTTCTCCTATGTGCTTTCATCCCTAACCCTAACCCTAACCCTTCCGAAAGTCGGAGAAGCTCAAGGATGAAACCGATCGATGCGCGCTACCCCATTTAGTGGGGGTAGAGCCTACTTGCAAGTCTCTCCGACCTTCACAAAAAAAGTTATTCAAGAATATCTCTTTCTCCTATGTGCTTTCATCCCTAACCCTAACCCTAACCCTTCCGAAAGTCGGAGAAGCTCAAGGATGGTACCGATCGATGCGCGCTACCCCATTTAGTGGGGGTAGAGCCTACTTGCAAGTCTCTCCGACCTTCACAAAAAAAGTTATTCAAGAATATCTCTTTCTCCTATGTGCTTTCATCCCTAACCCTAACCCTAACCCTTCCGAAAGTCGGAGAAGCTCAAGGATGGTACCGATCGATGCGCGCTACCCCATTTAGTGGGGGTAGAGCCTACTTGCAAGTCTCTCCGACCTTCACAAAAAAAGTTATTCAAGAATATCTCCTCAGATTTGGGGGAATTTCGTCGGTCGACCTCTTCCGAAGGTCGTACAAGCTCGGGGATGGTACCAATCGATCCGCAGGACCCAAATTAGTCCAGATGCAACCACTTTCCAAGTCTCTCCGACCTTCACAAAAAACGTTATTCAAGAATATCTCTTTCTCCTATGTGCTTTCATCCCTAACCCTAACCCTAACCCTTCCGAAAGTCGGAGAAGCTCAAGGATGGTACCGATCGATGCGCGCTACCCCATTTAGTGGGGGTAGAGCCTACTTGCAAGTCTCTCCGACCTTCACAAAAAAAGTTATTCAAGAATATCTCTTTCTCCTATGTGCTTTCATCCCTAACCCTAACCCTTCCGAAAGTCGGAGAAGCTCAAGGATGAAACTGATCGATGCGCGCTACCCCATTTAGTGGGGGTAGAGCCTACTTGCAAGTCTCTCCGACCTTCACAAAAAAAGTTATTCAAGAATATCTCTTTCTCCTATGTGCTTTCATCCCTAACCCTAACCCTAACCCTTCCGAAAGTCGGAGAAGCTCAAGGATGGTACCGATCGATGCGCGCTACCCCATTTAGTGGGGGTAGAGCCTACTTGCAAGTCTCTCCGACCTTCACAAAAAAAGTTATTCAAGAATATCTCTTTCTCCTATGTGCTTTCATCCCTAACCCTAACCCTAACCCTTCCGAAAGTCGGAGAAGCTCAAAGATGGTACCGATCGATGCGCGCTACCCCATTTAGTGGGGGTAGAGCCTACTTGCAAGTCTCTCCGACCTTCACAAAAAAAGTTATTCAAGAATATCTCCTCAGATTTGGGGGAATTTCGTCGGTCGACCTCTTCCGAAGGTCGTACAAGCTCGGGGATGGTACCAATCGATCCGCAGGACCCAAATTAGTCCAGATGCAACCACTTTCCAAGTCTCTCCGACCTTCACAAAAAACGTTATTCAAGAATATCTCTTTCTCCTATGTGCTTTCATCCCTAACCCTAACCCTAACCCTTCCGAAAGTCGGAGAAGCTCAAGGATGGTACCGATCGATGCGCGCTACCCCATTTAGTGGGGGTAGAGCCTACTTGCAAGTCTCTCCGACCTTCACAAAAAAAGTTATTCAAGAATATCTCCTCAGATTTGGGGGAATTTCGTCGGTCGACCTCTTCCGAAGGTCGTACAAGCTCGGGGATGGTACCAATCGATCCGCAGGACCCAAATTAGTCCAGATGCAACCACTTTCCAAGTCTCTCCGACCTTCACAAAAAAAGTTATTCAAGAATATCTCTTTCTCCTATGTGCTTTCATCCCTAACCCTAACCCTAACCCTTCCGAAAGTCGGAGAAGCTCAAGGATGGTACCGATCGATGCGCGCTACCCCATTTAGTGGGGGTAGAGCCTACTTGCAAGTCTCTCCGACCTTCACAAAAAAAGTTATTCAAGAATATCTCTTTCTCCTATGTGCTTTCATCCCTAACCCTAACCCTAACCCTTCCGAAAGTCGGAGAAGCTCAAGGATGAAACCGATCGATGCGCGCTACCCCATTTAGTGGGGGTAGAGCCTACTTGCAAGTCTCTCCGACCTTCACAAAAAAAGTTATTCAAGAATATCTCTTTCTCCTATGTGCTTTCATCCCTAACCCTAACCCTAACCCTTCCGAAAGTCGGAGAAGCTCAAGGATGGTACCGATCGATGCGCGCTACCCCATTTAGTGGGGGTAGAGCCTACTTGCAAGTCTCTCCGACCTTCACAAAAAAAGTTATTCAAGAATATCTCTTTCTCCTATGTGCTTTCATCCCTAACCCTAACCCTAACCCTTCCGAAAGTCGGAGAAGCTCAAGGATGGTACCGATCGATGCGCGCTACCCCATTTAGTGGGGGTAGAGCCTACTTGCAAGTCTCTCCGACCTTCACAAAAAAAGTTATTCAAGAATATCTCCTCAGATTTGGGGGAATTTCGTCGGTCGACCTCTTCCGAAGGTCGTACAAGCTCGGGGATGGTACCAATCGATCCGCAGGACCCAAATTAGTCCAGATGCAACCACTTTCCAAGTCTCTCCGACCTTCACAAAAAACGTTATTCAAGAATATCTCTTTCTCCTATGTGCTTTCATCCCTAACCCTAACCCTAACCCTTCCGAAAGTCGGAGAAGCTCAAGGATGGTACCGATCGATGCGCGCTACCCCATTTAGTGGGGGTAGAGCCTACTTGCAAGTCTCTCCGACCTTCACAAAAAAAGTTATTCAAGAATATCTCTTTCTCCTATGTGCTTTCATCCCTAACCCTAACCCTAACCCTTCCGAAAGTCGGAGAAGCTCAAGGATGGTACTGATCGATGCGCGCTACCCCATTTAGTGGGGGTAGAGCCTACTTGCAAGTCTCTCCGACCTTCACAAAAAAAGTTATTCAAGAATATCTCTTTCTCCTATGTGCTTTCATCCCTAACCCTAACCCTAACCCTTCCGAAAGTCGGAGAAGCTCAAGGATGAAACCGATCGATGCGCGCTACCCCATTTAGTGGGGGTAGAGCCTACTTGCAAGTCTCTCCGACCTTCACAAAAAAAGTTATTCAAGAATATCTCTTTCTCCTATGTGCTTTCATCCCTAACCCTAACCCTAACCCTTCCGAAAGTCGGAGAAGCTCAAGGATGGTACCGATCGATGCGCGCTACCCCATTTAGTGGGGGTAGAGCCTACTTGCAAGTCTCTCCGACCTTCACAAAAAAAGTTATTCAAGAATATCTCCTCAGATTTGGGGGAATTTCGTCGGTCGACCTCTTCCGAAGGTCGTACAAGCTCGGGGATGGTACCAATCGATCCGCAGGACCCAAATTAGTCCAGATGCAACCACTTTCCAAGTCTCTCCGACCTTCACAAAAAAAGTTATTCAAGAATATCTCTTTCTCCTATGTGCTTTCATCCCTAACCCTAACCCTAACCCTTCCGAAAGTCGGAGAAGCTCAAGGATGGTACCGATCGATGCGCGCTACCCCATTTAGTGGGGGTAGAGCCTACTTGCAAGTCTCTCCGACCTTCACAAAAAAAGTTATTCAAGAATATCTCTTTCTCCTATGTGCTTTCATCCCTAACCCTAACCCTAACCCTTCCGAAAGTCGGAGAAGCTCAAGGATGGTACCGATCGATGCGCGCTACCCCATTTAGTGGGGGTAGAGCCTACTTGCAAGTCTCTCCGACCTTCACAAAAAAAGTTATTCAAGAATATCTCTTTCTCCTATGTGCTTTCATCCCTAACCCTAACCCTAACCCTTCCGAAAGTCGGAGAAGCTCAAGGATGGTACCGATCGATGCGCGCTACCCCATTTAGTGGGGGTAGAGCCTACTTGCAAGTCTCTCCGACCTTCACAAAAAAAGTTATTCAAGAATATCTCCTCAGATTTGGGGGAATTTCGTCGGTCGACCTCTTCCGAAGGTCGTACAAGCTCGGGGATGGTACCAATCGATCCGCAGGACCCAAATTAGTCCAGATGCAACCACTTTCCAAGTCTCTCCGACCTTCACAAAAAACGTTATTCAAGAATATCTCTTTCTCCTATGTGCTTTCATCCCTAACCCTAACCCTAACCCTTCCGAAAGTCGGAGAAGCTCAAGGATGGTACCGATCGATGCGCGCTACCCCATTTAGTGGGGGTAGAGCCTACTTGCAAGTCTCTCCGACCTTCACAAAAAAAGTTATTCAAGAATATCTCTTTCTCCTATGTGCTTTCATCCCTAACCCTAACCCTAACCCTTCCGAAAGTCGGAGAAGCTCAAGGATGAAACCGATCGATGCGCGCTACCCCATTTAGTGGGGGTAGAGCCTACTTGCAAGTCTCTCCGACCTTCACAAAAAAAGTTATTCAAGAATATCTCTTTCTCCTATGTGCTTTCATCCCTAACCCTAACCCTAACCCTTCCGAAAGTCGGAGAAGCTCAAGGATGGTACCGATCGATGCGCGCTACCCCATTTAGTGGGGGTAGAGCCTACTTGCAAGTCTCTCCGACCTTCACAAAAAAAGTTATTCAAGAATATCTCTTTCTCCTATGTGCTTTCATCCCTAACCCTAACCCTAACCCTTCCGAAAGTCGGAGAAGCTCAAGGATGGTACCGATCGATGCGCGCTACCCCATTTAGTGGGGGTAGAGCCTACTTGCAAGTCTCTCCGACCTTCACAAAAAAAGTTATTCAAGAATATCTCCTCAGATTTGGGGGAATTTCGTCGGTCGACCTCTTCCGAAGGTCGTACAAGCTCGGGGATGGTACCAATCGATCCGCAGGACCCAAATTAGTCCAGATGCAACCACTTTCCAAGTCTCTCCGACCTTCACAAAAAACGTTATTCAAGAATATCTCTTTCTCCTATGTGCTTTCATCCCTAACCCTAACCCTAACCCTTCCGAAAGTCGGAGAAGCTCAAGGATGGTACCGATCGATGCGCGCTACCCCATTTAGTGGGGGTAGAGCCTACTTGCAAGTCTCTCCGACCTTCACAAAAAAAGTTATTCAAGAATATCTCCTCAGATTTGGGGGAATTTCGTCGGTCGACCTCTTCCGAAGGTCGTACAAGCTCGGGGATGGTACCAATCGATCCGCAGGACCCAAATTAGTCCAGATGCAACCACTTTCCAAGTCTCTCCGACCTTCACAAAAAAAGTTATTCAAGAATATCTCTTTCTCCTATGTGCTTTCATCCCTAACCCTAACCCTAACCCTTCCGAAAGTCGGAGAAGCTCAAGGATGGTACCGATCGATGCGCGCTACCCCATTTAGTGGGGGTAGAGCCTACTTGCAAGTCTCTCCGACCTTCACAAAAAAAGTTATTCAAGAATATCTCTTTCTCCTATGTGCTTTCATCCCTAACCCTAACCCTAACCCTTCCGAAAGTCGGAGAAGCTCAAGGATGAAACCGATCGATGCGCGCTACCCCATTTAGTGGGGGTAGAGCCTACTTGCAAGTCTCTCCGACCTTCACAAAAAAAGTTATTCAAGAATATCTCTTTCTCCTATGTGCTTTCATCCCTAACCCTAACCCTAACCCTTCCGAAAGTCGGAGAAGCTCAAGGATGGTACCGATCGATGCGCGCTACCCCATTTAGTGGGGGTAGAGCCTACTTGCAAGTCTCTCCGACCTTCACAAAAAAAGTTATTCAAGAATATCTCTTTCTCCTATGTGCTTTCATCCCTAACCCTAACCCTAACCCTTCCGAAAGTCGGAGAAGCTCAAGGATGGTACCGATCGATGCGCGCTACCCCATTTAGTGGGGGTAGAGCCTACTTGCAAGTCTCTCCGACCTTCACAAAAAAAGTTATTCAAGAATATCTCCTCAGATTTGGGGGAATTTCGTCGGTCGACCTCTTCCGAAGGTCGTACAAGCTCGGGGATGGTACCAATCGATCCGCAGGACCCAAATTAGTCCAGATGCAACCACTTTCCAAGTCTCTCCGACCTTCACAAAAAACGTTATTCAAGAATATCTCTTTCTCCTATGTGCTTTCATCCCTAACCCTAACCCTAACCCTTCCGAAAGTCGGAGAAGCTCAAGGATGGTACCGATCGATGCGCGCTACCCCATTTAGTGGGGGTAGAGCCTACTTGCAAGTCTCTCCGACCTTCACAAAAAAAGTTATTCAAGAATATCTCTTTCTCCTATGTGCTTTCATCCCTAACCCTAACCCTAACCCTTCCGAAAGTCGGAGAAGCTCAAGGATGGTACTGATCGATGCGCGCTACCCCATTTAGTGGGGGTAGAGCCTACTTGCAAGTCTCTCCGACCTTCACAAAAAAAGTTATTCAAGAATATCTCTTTCTCCTATGTGCTTTCATCCCTAACCCTAACCCTAACCCTTCCGAAAGTCGGAGAAGCTCAAGGATGAAACCGATCGATGCGCGCTACCCCATTTAGTGGGGGTAGAGCCTACTTGCAAGTCTCTCCGACCTTCACAAAAAAAGTTATTCAAGAATATCTCTTTCTCCTATGTGCTTTCATCCCTAACCCTAACCCTAACCCTTCCGAAAGTCGGAGAAGCTCAAGGATGGTACCGATCGATGCGCGCTACCCCATTTAGTGGGGGTAGAGCCTACTTGCAAGTCTCTCCGACCTTCACAAAAAAAGTTATTCAAGAATATCTCCTCAGATTTGGGGGAATTTCGTCGGTCGACCTCTTCCGAAGGTCGTACAAGCTCGGGGATGGTACCAATCGATCCGCAGGACCCAAATTAGTCCAGATGCAACCACTTTCCAAGTCTCTCCGACCTTCACAAAAAAAGTTATTCAAGAATATCTCTTTCTCCTATGTGCTTTCATCCCTAACCCTAACCCTAACCCTTCCGAAAGTCGGAGAAGCTCAAGGATGGTACCGATCGATGCGCGCTACCCCATTTAGTGGGGGTAGAGCCTACTTGCAAGTCTCTCCGACCTTCACAAAAAAAGTTATTCAAGAATATCTCTTTCTCCTATGTGCTTTCATCCCTAACCCTAACCCTAACCCTTCCGAAAGTCGGAGAAGCTCAAGGATGAAACCGATCGATGCGCGCTACCCCATTTAGTGGGGGTAGAGCCTACTTGCAAGTCTCTCCGACCTTCACAAAAAAAGTTATTCAAGAATATCTCTTTCTCCTATGTGCTTTCATCCCTAACCCTAACCCTAACCCTTCCGAAAGTCGGAGAAGCTCAAGGATGGTACTGATCGATGCGCGCTACCCCATTTAGTGGGGGTAGAGCCTACTTGCAAGTCTCTCCGACCTTCACAAAAAAAGTTATTCAAGAATATCTCTTTCTCCTATGTGCTTTCATCCCTAACCCTAACCCTAACCCTTCCGAAAGTCGGAGAAGCTCAAGGATGAAACCGATCGATGCGCGCTACCCCATTTAGTGGGGGTAGAGCCTACTTGCAAGTCTCTCCGACCTTCACAAAAAAAGTTATTCAAGAATATCTCTTTCTCCTATGTGCTTTCATCCCTAACCCTAACCCTAACCCTTCCGAAAGTCGGAGAAGCTCAAGAATGGTACCGATCGATGCGCGCTACCCCATTTAGTGGGGGTAGAGCCTACTTGCAAGTCTCTCCGACCTTCACAAAAAAAGTTATTCAAGAATATCTCCTCAGATTTGGGGGAATTTCGTCGGTCGACCTCTTCCGAAGGTCGTACAAGCTCGGGGATGGTACCAATCGATCCGCAGGACCCAAATTAGTCCAGATGCAACCACTTTCCAAGTCTCTCCGACCTTCACAAAAAAAGTTATTCAAGAATATCTCTTTCTCCTATGTGCTTTCATCCCTAACCCTAACCCTAACCCTTCCGAAAGTCGGAGAAGCTCAAGGATGGTACCGATCGATGCGCGCTACCCCATTTAGTGGGGGTAGAGCCTACTTGCAAGTCTCTCCGACCTTCACAAAAAAAGTTATTCAAGAATATCTCTTTCTCCTATGTGCTTTCATCCCTAACCCTAACCCTAACCCTGCCGAAAGTCGGAGAAGCTCAAGGATGAAACCGATCGATGCGCGCTACCCCATTTAGTGGGGGTAGAGCCTACTTGCAAGTCTCTCCGACCTTCACAAAAAAAGTTATTCAAGAATATCTCTTTCTCCTATGTGCTTTCATCCCTAACCCTAACCCTAACCCTTCCGAAAGTCGGAGAAGCTCAAGGATGGTACCGATCGATGCGCGCTACCCCATTTAGTGGGGGTAGAGCCTACTTGCAAGTCTCTCCGACCTTCACAAAAAAAGTTATTCAAGAATATCTCTTTCTCCTATGTGCTTTCATCCCTAACCCTAACCCTAACCCTTCCGAAAGTCGGAGAAGCTCAAGGATGGTACCAATCGATGCGCGCTACCCCATTTAGTGGGGGTAGAGCCTACTTGCAAGTCTCTCCGACCTTCACAAAAAAAGTTATTCAAGAATATCTCCTCAGATTTGGGGGAATTTCGTCGGTCGACCTCTTCCGAAGGTCGTACAAGCTCGGGGATGGTACCAATCGATCCGCAGGACCCAAATTAGTCCAGATGCAACCACTTTCCAAGTCTCTCCGACCTTCACAAAAAACGTTATTCAAGAATATCTCTTTCTCCTATGTGCTTTCATCCCTAACCCTAACCCTAACCCTTCCGAAAGTCGGAGAAGCTCAAGGATGGTACCGATCGATGCGCGCTACCCCATTTAGTGGGGGTAGAGCCTACTTGCAAGTCTCTCCGACCTTCACAAAAAAAGTTATTCAAGAATATCTCTTTCTCCTATGTGCTTTCATCCCTAACCCTAACCCTAACCCTTCCGAAAGTCGGAGAAGCTCAAGGATGGTACTGATCGATGCGCGCTACCCCATTTAGTGGGGGTAGAGCCTACTTGCAAGTCTCTCCGACCTTCACAAAAAAAGTTATTCAAGAATATCTCTTTCTCCTATGTGCTTTCATCCCTAACCCTAACCCTAACCCTTCCGAAAGTCGGAGAAGCTCAAGGATGAAACCGATCGATGCGCGCTACCCCATTTAGTGGGGGTAGAGCCTACTTGCAAGTCTCTCCGACCTTCACAAAAAAAGTTATTCAAGAATATCTCCTCAGATTTGGGGGAATTTCGTCGGTCGACCTCTTCCGAAGGTCGTACAAGCTCGGGGATGGTACCAATCGATCCGCAGGACCCAAATTAGTCCAGATGCAACCACTTTCCAAGTCTCTCCGACCTTCACAAAAAAAGTTATTCAAGAATATCTCTTTCTCCTATGTGCTTTCATCCCTAACCCTAACCCTAACCCTTCCGAAAGTCGGAGAAGCTCAAGGATGGTACCGATCGATGCGCGCTACCCCATTTAGTGGGGGTAGAGCCTACTTGCAAGTCTCTCCGACCTTCACAAAAAAAGTTATTCAAGAATATCTCTTTCTCCTATGTGCTTTCATCCCTAACCCTAACCCTAACCCTTCCGAAAGTCGGAGAAGCTCAAGGATGAAACCGATCGATGCGCGCTACCCCATTTAGTGGGGGTAGAGCCTACTTGCAAGTCTCTCCGACCTTCACAAAAAAAGTTATTCAAGAATATCTCTTTCTCCTATGTGCTTTCATCCCTAACCCTAACCCTAACCCTTCCGAAAGTCGGAGAAGCTCAAGGATGGTACCGATCGATGCGCGCTACCCCATTTAGTGGGGGTAGAGCCTACTTGCAAGTCTCTCCGACCTTCACAAAAAAAGTTATTCAAGAATATCTCTTTCTCCTATGTGCTTTCATCCCTAACCCTAACCCTAACCCTTCCGAAAGTCGGAGAAGCTCAAGGATGGTACCGATCGATGCGCGCTACCCCATTTAGTGGGGGTAGAGCCTACTTGCAAGTCTCTCCGACCTTCACAAAAAAAGTTATTCAAGAATATCTCCTCAGATTTGGGGGAATTTCGTCGGTCGACCTCTTCCGAAGGTCGTACAAGCTCGGGGATGGTACCAATCGATCCGCAGGACCCAAATTAGTCCAGATGCAACCACTTTCCAAGTCTCTCCGACCTTCACAAAAAACGTTATTCAAGAATATCTCTTTCTCCTATGTGCTTTCATCCCTAACCCTAACCCTAACCCTTCCGAAAGTCGGAGAAGCTCAAGGATGGTACCGATCGATGCGCGCTACCCCATTTAGTGGGGGTAGAGCCTACTTGCAAGTCTCTCCGACCTTCACAAAAAAAGTTATTCAAGAATATCTCTTTCTCCTATGTGCTTTCATCCCTAACCCTAACCCTAACCCTTCCGAAAGTCGGAGAAGCTCAAGGATGGTACTGATCGATGCGCGCTACCCCATTTAGTGGGGGTAGAGCCTACTTGCAAGTCTCTCCGACCTTCACAAAAAAAGTTATTCAAGAATATCTCTTTCTCCTATGTGCTTTCATCCCTAACCCTAACCCTAACCCTTCCGAAAGTCGGAGAAGCTCAAGGATGAAACCGATCGATGCGCGCTACCCCATTTAGTGGGGGTAGAGCCTACTTGCAAGTCTCTCCGACCTTCACAAAAAAAGTTATTCAAGAATATCTCCTCAGATTTGGGGGAATTTCGTCGGTCGACCTCTTCCGAAGGTCGTACAAGCTCGGGGATGGTACCAATCGATCCGCAGGACCCAAATTAGTCCAGATGCAACCACTTTCCAAGTCTCTCCGACCTTCACAAAAAAAGTTATTCAAGAATATCTCTTTCTCCTATGTGCTTTCATCCCTAACCCTAACCCTAACCCTTCCGAAAGTCGGAGAAGCTCAAGGATGGTACCGATCGATGCGCGCTACCCCATTTAGTGGGGGTAGAGCCTACTTGCAAGTCTCTCCGACCTTCACAAAAAAAGTTATTCAAGAATATCTCTTTCTCCTATGTGCTTTCATCCCTAACCCTAACCCTAACCCTTCCGAAAGTCGGAGAAGCTCAAGGATGAAACCGATCGATGCGCGCTACCCCATTTAGTGGGGGTAGAGCCTACTTGCAAGTCTCTCCGACCTTCACAAAAAAAGTTATTCAAGAATATCTCTTTCTCCTATGTGCTTTCATCCCTAACCCTAACCCTAACCCTTCCGAAAGTCGGAGAAGCTCAAGGATGGTACCGATCGATGCGCGCTACCCCATTTAGTGGGGGTAGAGCCTACTTGCAAGTCTCTCCGACCTTCACAAAAAAAGTTATTCAAGAATATCTCTTTCTCCTATGTGCTTTCATCCCTAACCCTAACCCTAACCCTTCCGAAAGTCGGAGAAGCTCAAGGATGGTACCGATCGATGCGCGCTACCCCATTTAGTGGGGGTAGAGCCTACTTGCAAGTCTCTCCGACCTTCACAAAAAAAGTTATTCAAGAATATCTCCTCAGATTTGGGGGAATTTCGTCGGTCGACCTCTTCCGAAGGTCGTACAAGCTCGGGGATGGTACCAATCGATCCGCAGGACCCAAATTAGTCCAGATGCAACCACTTTCCAAGTCTCTCCGACCTTCACAAAAAACGTTATTCAAGAATATCTCTTTCTCCTATGTGCTTTCATCCCTAACCCTAACCCTAACCCTTCCGAAAGTCGGAGAAGCTCAAGGATGGTACCGATCGATGCGCGCTACCCCATTTAGTGGGGGTAGAGCCTACTTGCAAGTCTCTCCGACCTTCACAAAAAAAGTTATTCAAGAATATCTCTTTCTCCTATGTGCTTTCATCCCTAACCCTAACCCTAACCCTTCCGAAAGTCGGAGAAGCTCAAAGATGGTACTGATCGATGCGCGCTACCCCATTTAGTGGGGGTAGAGCCTACTTGCAAGTCTCTCCGACCTTCACAAAAAAAGTTATTCAAGAATATCTCTTTCTCCTATGTGCTTTCATCCCTAACCCTAACCCTAACCCTTCCGAAAGTCGGAGAAGCTCAAGGATGAAACCGATCGATGCGCGCTACCCCATTTAGTGGGGGTAGAGCCTACTTGCAAGTCTCTCCGACCTTCACAAAAAAAGTTATTCAAGAATATCTCCTCAGATTTGGGGGAATTTCGTCGGTCGACCTCTTCCGAAGGTCGTACAAGCTCGGGGATGGTACCAATCGATCCGCAGGACCCAAATTAGTCCAGATGCAACCACTTTCCAAGTCTCTCCGACCTTCACAAAAAAAGTTATTCAAGAATATCTCTTTCTCCTATGTGCTTTCATCCCTAACCCTAACCCTAACCCTTCCGAAAGTCGGAGAAGCTCAAGGATGGTACCGATCGATGCGCGCTACCCCATTTAGTGGGGGTAGAGCCTACTTGCAAGTCTCTCCGACCTTCACAAAAAAAGTTATTCAAGAATATCTCTTTCTCCTATGTGCTTTCATCCCTAACCCTAACCCTAACCCTTCCGAAAGTCGGAGAAGCTCAAGGATGAAACCGATCGATGCGCGCTACCCCATTTAGTGGGGGTAGAGCCTACTTGCAAGTCTCTCCGACCTTCACAAAAAAAGTTATTCAAGAATATCTCTTTCTCCTATGTGCTTTCATCCCTAACCCTAACCCTAACCCTTCCGAAAGTCGGAGAAGCTCAAGGATGGTACCGATCGATGCGCGCTACCCCATTTAGTGGGGGTAGAGCCTACTTGCAAGTCTCTCCGACCTTCACAAAAAAAGTTATTCAAGAATATCTCTTTCTCCTATGTGCTTTCATCCCTAACCCTAACCCTAACCCTTCCGAAAGTCGGAGAAGCTCAAGGATGGTACCGATCGATGCGCGCTACCCCATTTAGTGGGGGTAGAGCCTACTTGCAAGTCTCTCCGACCTTCACAAAAAAAGTTATTCAAGAATATCTCCTCAGATTTGGGGGAATTTCGTCGGTCGACCTCTTCCGAAGGTCGTACAAGCTCGGGGATGGTACCAATCGATCCGCAGGACCCAAATTAGTCCAGATGCAACCACTTTCCAAGTCTCTCCGACCTTCACAAAAAACGTTATTCAAGAATATCTCTTTCTCCTATGTGCTTTCATCCCTAACCCTAACCCTAACCCTTCCGAAAGTCGGAGAAGCTCAAGGATGGTACCGATCGATGCGCGCTACCCCATTTAGTGGGGGTAGAGCCTACTTGCAAGTCTCTCCGACCTTCACAAAAAAAGTTATTCAAGAATATCTCTTTCTCCTATGTGCTTTCATCCCTAACCCTAACCCTAACCCTTCCGAAAGTCGGAGAAGCTCAAAGATGGTACTGATCGATGCGCGCTACCCCATTTAGTGGGGGTAGAGCCTACTTGCAAGTCTCTCCGACCTTCACAAAAAAAGTTATTCAAGAATATCTCTTTCTCCTATGTGCTTTCATCCCTAACCCTAACCCTAACCCTTCCGAAAGTCGGAGAAGCTCAAGGATGAAACCGATCGATGCGCGCTACCCCATTTAGTGGGGGTAGAGCCTACTTGCAAGTCTCTCCGACCTTCACAAAAAAAGTTATTCAAGAATATCTCCTCAGATTTGGGGGAATTTCGTCGGTCGACCTCTTCCGAAGGTCGTACAAGCTCGGGGATGGTACCAATCGATCCGCAGGACCCAAATTAGTCCAGATGCAACCACTTTCCAAGTCTCTCCGACCTTCACAAAAAAAGTTATTCAAGAATATCTCTTTCTCCTATGTGCTTTCATCCCTAACCCTAACCCTAACCCTTCCGAAAGTCGGAGAAGCTCAAGGATGGTACCGATCGATGCGCGCTACCCCATTTAGTGGGGGTAGAGCCTACTTGCAAGTCTCTCCGACCTTCACAAAAAAAGTTATTCAAGAATATCTCTTTCTCCTATGTGCTTTCATCCCTAACCCTAACCCTAACCCTTCCGAAAGTCGGAGAAGCTCAAGGATGAAACCGATCGATGCGCGCTACCCCATTTAGTGGGGGTAGAGCCTACTTGCAAGTCTCTCCGACCTTCACAAAAAAAGTTATTCAAGAATATCTCTTTCTCCTATGTGCTTTCATCCCTAACCCTAACCCTAACCCTTCCGAAAGTCGGAGAAGCTCAAGGATGGTACCGATCGATGCGCGCTACCCCATTTAGTGGGGGTAGAGCCTACTTGCAAGTCTCTCCGACCTTCACAAAAAAAGTTATTCAAGAATATCTCTTTCTCCTATGTGCTTTCATCCCTAACCCTAACCCTAACCCTTCCGAAAGTCGGAGAAGCTCAAGGATGGTACCGATCGATGCGCGCTACCCCATTTAGTGGGGGTAGAGCCTACTTGCAAGTCTCTCCGACCTTCACAAAAAAAGTTATTCAAGAATATCTCCTCAGATTTGGGGGAATTTCGTCGGTCGACCTCTTCCGAAGGTCGTACAAGCTCGGGGATGGTACCAATCGATCCGCAGGACCCAAATTAGTCCAGATGCAACCACTTTCCAAGTCTCTCCGACCTTCACAAAAAACGTTATTCAAGAATATCTCTTTCTCCTATGTGCTTTCATCCCTAACCCTAACCCTAACCCTTCCGAAAGTCGGAGAAGCTCAAGGATGGTACCGATCGATGCGCGCTACCCCATTTAGTGGGGGTAGAGCCTACTTGCAAGTCTCTCCGACCTTCACAAAAAAAGTTATTCAAGAATATCTCTTTCTCCTATGTGCTTTCATCCCTAACCCTAACCCTAACCCTTCCGAAAGTCGGAGAAGCTCAAAGATGGTACTGATCGATGCGCGCTACCCCATTTAGTGGGGGTAGAGCCTACTTGCAAGTCTCTCCGACCTTCACAAAAAAAGTTATTCAAGAATATCTCTTTCTCCTATGTGCTTTCATCCCTAACCCTAACCCTAACCCTTCCGAAAGTCGGAGAAGCTCAAGGATGAAACCGATCGATGCGCGCTACCCCATTTAGTGGGGGTAGAGCCTACTTGCAAGTCTCTCCGACCTTCACAAAAAAAGTTATTCAAGAATATCTCTTTCTCCTATGTGCTTTCATCCCTAACCCTAACCCTAACCCTTCCGAAAGTCGGAGAAGCTCAAGGATGGTACCGATCGATGCGCGCTACCCCATTTAGTGGGGGTAGAGCCTACTTGCAAGTCTCTCCGACCTTCACAAAAAAAGTTATTCAAGAATATCTCCTCAGATTTGGGGGAATTTCGTCGGTCGACCTCTTCCGAAGGTCGTACAAGCTCGGGGATGGTACCAATCGATCCGCAGGACCCAAATTAGTCCAGATGCAACCACTTTCCAAGTCTCTCCGACCTTCACAAAAAAAGTTATTCAAGAATATCTCTTTCTCCTATGTGCTTTCATCCCTAACCCTAACCCTAACCCTTCCGAAAGTCGGAGAAGCTCAAGGATGGTACCGATCGATGCGCGCTACCCCATTTAGTGGGGGTAGAGCCTACTTGCAAGTCTCTCCGACCTTCACAAAAAAAGTTATTCAAGAATATCTCTTTCTCCTATGTGCTTTCATCCCTAACCCTAACCCTAACCCTTCCGAAAGTCGGAGAAGCTCAAGGATGAAACCGATCGATGCGCGCTACCCCATTTAGTGGGGGTAGAGCCTACTTGCAAGTCTCTCCGACCTTCACAAAAAAAGTTATTCAAGAATATCTCTTTCTCCTATGTGCTTTCATCCCTAACCCTAACCCTAACCCTTCCGAAAGTCGGAGAAGCTCAAGGATGGTACCGATCGATGCGCGCTACCCCATTTAGTGGGGGTAGAGCCTACTTGCAAGTCTCTCCGACCTTCACAAAAAAAGTTATTCAAGAATATCTCTTTCTCCTATGTGTTTTCATCCCTAACCCTAACCCTAACCCTTCCGAAAGTCGGAGAAGCTCAAGGATGGTACCGATCGATGCGCGCTACCCCATTTAGTGGGGGTAGAGCCTACTTGCAAGTCTCTCCGACCTTCACAAAAAAAGTTATTCAAGAATATCTCCTCAGATTTGGGGGAATTTCGTCGGTCGACCTCTTCCGAAGGTCGTACAAGCTCGGGGATGGTACCAATCGATCCGCAGGACCCAAATTAGTCCAGATGCAACCACTTTCCAAGTCTCTCCGACCTTCACAAAAAACGTTATTCAAGAATATCTCTTTCTCCTATGTGCTTTCATCCCTAACCCTAACCCTAACCCTTCCGAAAGTCGGAGAAGCTCAAGGATGGTACCGATCGATGCGCGCTACCCCATTTAGTGGGGGTAGAGCCTACTTGCAAGTCTCTCCGACCTTCACAAAAAAAGTTATTCAAGAATATCTCTTTCTCCTATGTGCTTTCATCCCTAACCCTAACCCTAACCCTTCCGAAAGTCGGAGAAGCTCAAGGATGGTACTGATCGATGCGCGCTACCCCATTTAGTGGGGGTAGAGCCTACTTGCAAGTCTCTCCGACCTTCACAAAAAAAGTTATTCAAGAATATCTCTTTCTCCTATGTGCTTTCATCCCTAACCCTAACCCTAACCCTTCCGAAAGTCGGAGAAGCTCAAGGATGAAACCGATCGATGCGCGCTACCCCATTTAGTGGGGGTAGAGCCTACTTGCAAGTCTCTCCGACCTTCACAAAAAAAGTTATTCAAGAATATCTCTTTCTCCTATGTGCTTTCATCCCTAACCCTAACCCTAACCCTTCCGAAAGTCGGAGAAGCTCAAGGATGGTACCGATCGATGCGCGCTACCCCATTTAGTGGGGGTAGAGCCTACTTGCAAGTCTCTCCGACCTTCACAAAAAAAGTTATTCAAGAATATCTCTTTCTCCTATGTGCTTTCATCCCTAACCCTAACCCTAACCCTTCCGAAAGTCGGAGAAGCTCAAGGATGGTACCGATCGATGCGCGCTACCCCATTTAGTGGGGGTAGAGCCTACTTGCAAGTCTCTCCGACCTTCACAAAAAAAGTTATTCAAGAATATCTCCTCAGATTTGGGGGAATTTCGTCGGTCGACCTCTTCCGAAGGTCGTACAAGCTCGGGGATGGTACCAATCGATCCGCAGGACCCAAATTAGTCCAGATGCAACCACTTTCCAAGTCTCTCCGACCTTCACAAAAAACGTTATTCAAGAATATCTCTTTCTCCTATGTGCTTTCATCCCTAACCCTAACCCTAACCCTTCCGAAAGTCGGAGAAGCTCAAGGATGGTACCGATCGATGCGCGCTACCCCATTTAGTGGGGGTAGAGCCTACTTGCAAGTCTCTCCGACCTTCACAAAAAAAGTTATTCAAGAATATCTCTTTCTCCTATGTGCTTTCATCCCTAACCCTAACCCTAACCCTTCCGAAAGTCGGAGAAGCTCAAGGATGGTACTGATCGATGCGCGCTACCCCATTTAGTGGGGGTAGAGCCTACTTGCAAGTCTCTCCGACCTTCACAAAAAAAGTTATTCAAGAATATCTCTTTCTCCTATGTGCTTTCATCCCTAACCCTAACCCTAACCCTTCCGAAAGTCGGAGAAGCTCAAGGATGAAACCGATCGATGCGCGCTACCCCATTTAGTGGGGGTAGAGCCTACTTGCAAGTCTCTCCGACCTTCACAAAAAAAGTTATTCAAGAATATCTCTTTCTCCTATGTGCTTTCATCCCTAACCCTAACCCTAACCCTTCCGAAAGTCGGAGAAGCTCAAGGATGGTACCGATCGATGCGCGCTACCCCATTTAGTGGGGGTAGAGCCTACTTGCAAGTCTCTCCGACCTTCACAAAAAAAGTTATTCAAGAATATCTCTTTCTCCTATGTGCTTTCATCCCTAACCCTAACCCTAACCCTTCCGAAAGTCGGAGAAGCTCAAGGATGGTACCGATCGATGCGCGCTACCCCATTTAGTGGGGGTAGAGCCTACTTGCAAGTCTCTCCGACCTTCACAAAAAAAGTTATTCAAGAATATCTCCTCAGATTTGGGGGAATTTCGTCGGTCGACCTCTTCCGAAGGTCGTACAAGCTCGGGGATGGTACCAATCGATCCGCAGGACCCAAATTAGTCCAGATGCAACCACTTTCCAAGTCTCTCCGACCTTCACAAAAAACGTTATTCAAGAATATCTCTTTCTCCTATGTGCTTTCATCCCTAACCCTAACCCTAACCCTTCCGAAAGTCGGAGAAGCTCAAGGATGGTACCGATCGATGCGCGCTACCCCATTTAGTGGGGGTAGAGCCTACTTGCAAGTCTCTCCGACCTTCACAAAAAAAGTTATTCAAGAATATCTCTTTCTCCTATGTGCTTTCATCCCTAACCCTAACCCTAACCCTTCCGAAAGTCGGAGAAGCTCAAGGATGGTACCGATCGATGTGCGCTACCCCATTTAGTGGGGGTAGAGCCTACTTGCAAGTCTCTCCGACCTTCACACAAAAAGTTATTCAAGAATATCTCTTTCTCCTATGTGCTTTCATCCCTAACCCTAACCCTAACCCTTCCGAAAGTCGGAGAAGCTCAAGGATGGTACCGATCGATGTGCGCTACCCCATTTAGTGGGGGTAGAGCCTACTTGCAAGTCTCTCCGACCTTCACAAAAAAAGTTATTCAAGAATATCTCCTCAGATTTGGGGGAATTTCGTCGGTCGACCTCTTCCGAAGGTCGTACAAGCTCGGGGATGTTACCAATCGATCCGCAGGACCCAAATTAGTCCAGATGCAACCACTTTCCAAGTCTCTCCGACATTCACAAAAAAAGTTATTCAAGAATATCTCTTTCTCCTATGTGCTTTCATCCCTAACCCTAACCCTAACCCTTCCGAAAGTCGGAGAAGCTCAAGGATGGTACCGATCGATGCGCGCTACCCCATTTAGTGGGGGTAGAGCCTACTTGCAAGTCTCTCCGACCTTCACAAAAAACGTTATTCAAGAATATCTCTTTCTCCTATGTGCTTTCATCCCTAACCCTAACCCTAACCCTTCCGAAAGTCGGAGAAGCTCAAGGATGGTACCGATCGATGCGCGCTACCCCATTTAGTGGGGGTAGAGCCTACTTGCAAGTCTCTCCGACCTTCACAAAAAAAGTTATTCAAGAATATCTCCTCAGATTTGGGGGAATTTCGTCGGTCGACCTCTTCCGAAGGTCGTACAAGCTCGGGGATGGTACCAATCGATCCGCAGGACCAAAATTAGTCCAGATGCAACCACTTTCCAAGTCTCTCCGACCTTCACAAAAAAAGTTATTCAAGAATATCTCTTTCTCCTATGTGCTTTCATCCCTAACCCTAACCCTAACCCTTCCGAAAGTCGGAGAAGCTCAAGGATGGTACCGATCGATGCGCGCTACCCCATTTAGTGGGGGTAGAGCCTACTTGCAAGTCTCTCCGACCTTCACAAAAAAAGTTATTCAAGAATATCTCTTTCTCCTATGTGCTTTCATCCCTAACCCTAACCCTAACCCTTCCGAAAGTCGGAGAAGCTCAAGGATGGTACCGATCGATGCGCGCTACCCCATTTAGTGGGGGTAGAGCCTACTTGCAAGTCTCTCCGACCTTCACAAAAAAAGTTATTCAAGAATATCTCTTTCTCCTATGTGCTTTCATCCCTAACCCTAACCCTTCCGAAAGTCGGAGAAGCTCAAGGATGGTACCGATCGATGCGCGCTACCCCATTTAGTGGGGGTAGAGCCTACTTGCAAGTCTCTCCGACCTTTACAAAAAAAGTTATTCAAGAATATCTCTTTCTCCTATGTGCTTTCATCCCTAACCCTAACCCTAACCCTTCCGAAAGTCGGAGAAGCTCAAGGATGGTACCGATCGATGCGCGCTACCCCATTTAGTGGGGGTAGAGCCTACTTGCAAGTCTCTCCGACCTTCACAAAAAAAGTTATTCAAGAATATCTCCTCAGATTTGGGGGAATTTCGTCGGTCGACCTCTTCCGAAGGTCGTACAAGCTCGGGGATGGTACCAATCGATCCGCAGGACCCAAATTAGTCCAGATGCAACCACTTTCCAAGTCTCTCCGACCTTCACAAAAAAAGTTATTCAAGAATATCTCTTTCTCCTATGTGCTTTCATCCCTAACCCTAACCCTAACCCTTCCGAAAGTCGGAGAAGCTCAAGGATGGTACCGATCGATGCGCGCTACCCCATTTAGTGGGGGTAGAGCCTACTTGCAAGTCTCTCCGACCTTCACAAAAAAAGTTATTCAAGAATATCTCTTTCTCCTATGTGCTTTCATCCCTAACCCTAACCCTAACCCTTCCGAAAGTCGGAGAAGCTCAAGGATGGTACCGATCGATGCGCGCTACCCCATTTAGTGGGGGTAGAGCCTACTTGCAAGTCTCTCCGACCTTCACAAAAAAAGTTATTCAAGAATATCTCTTTCTCCTATGTGCTTTCATCCCTAACCCTAACCCTAACCCTTCCGAAAGTCGGAGAAGCTCAAGGATGGTACCGATCGATGCGCGCTACCCCATTTAGTGGGGGTAGAGCCTACTTGCAAGTCTCTCCGACCTTCACAAAAAAAGTTATTCAAGAATATCTCTTTCTCCTATGTGCTTTCATCCCTAACCCTAACCCTAACCCTTCCGAAAGTTGGAGAAGCTCAAGGATGGTACTGATCGATGCGCGCTACCCCATTTAGTGGGGGTAGAGCCTACTTGCAAGTCTCTCCGACCTTCACAAAAAAAGTTATTCAAGAATATCTCTTTCTCCTATGTGCTTTCATCCCTAACCCTAACCCTAACCCTTCCGAAAGTCGGAGAAGCTCAAGGATGAAACCGATCGATGCGCGCTACCCCATTTAGTGGGGGTAGAGCCTACTTGCAAGTCTCTCCGACCTTCACAAAAAAAGTTATTCAAGAATATCTCCTCAGATTTGGGGGAATTTCGTCGGTCGACCTCTTCCGAAGGTCGTACAAGCTCGGGGATGGTACCAATCGATCCGCAGGACCCAAATTAGTCCAGATGCAACCACTTTCCAAGTCTCTCCGACCTTCACAAAAAAAGTTATTCAAGAATATCTCTTTCTCCTATGTGCTTTCATCCCTAACCCTAACCCTAACCCTTCCGAAAGTCGGAGAAGCTCAAGGATGGTACCGATCGATGCGCGCTACCCCATTTAGTGGGGGTAGAGCCTACTTGCAAGTCTCTCCGACCTTCACAAAAAAAGTTATTCAAGAATATCTCTTTCTCCTATGTGCTTTCATCCCTAACCCTAACCCTAACCCTTCCGAAAGTCGGAGAAGCTCAAGGATGAAACCGATCGATGCGCGCTACCCCATTTAGTGGGGGTAGAGCCTACTTGCAAGTCTCTCCGACCTTCACAAAAAAAGTTATTCAAGAATATCTCTTTCTCCTATGTGCTTTCATCCCTAACCCTAACCCTAACCCTTCCGAAAGTCGGAGAAGCTCAAGGATGGTACCGATCGATGCGCGCTACCCCATTTAGTGGGGGTAGAGCCTACTTGCAAGTCTCTCCGACCTTCACAAAAAAAGTTATTCAAGAATATCTCTTTCTCCTATGTGCTTTCATCCCTAACCCTAACCCTAACCCTTCCGAAAGTCGGAGAAGCTCAAGGATGGTACCGATCGATGCGCGCTACCCCATTTAGTGGGGGTAAAGCCTACTTGCAAGTCTCTCCGACCTTCACAAAAAAAGTTATTCAAGAATATCTCCTCAGATTTGGGGGAATTTCGTCGGTCGACCTCTTCCGAAGGTCGTACAAGCTCGGGGATGGTACCAATCGATCCGCAGGACCCAAATTAGTCCAGATGCAACCACTTTCCAAGTCTCTCCGACCTTCACAAAAAACGTTATTCAAGAATATCTCTTTCTCCTATGTGCTTTCATCCCTAACCCTAACCCTAACCCTTCCGAAAGTCGGAGAAGCTCAAGGATGGTACCGATCGATGCGCGCTACCCCATTTAGTGGGGGTAGAGCCTACTTGCAAGTCTCTCCGACCTTCACAAAAAAAGTTATTCAAGAATATCTCTTTCTCCTATGTGCTTTCATCCCTAACCCTAACCCTAACCCTAACCCTTCCGAAAGTCGGAGAAGCTCAAGGATGGTACTGATCGATGCGCGCTACCCCATTTAGTGGGGGTAGAGCCTACTTGCAAGTCTCTCCGACCTTCACAAAAAAAGTTATTCAAGAATATCTCTTTCTCCTATGTGCTTTCATCCCTAACCCTAACCCTTCCGAAAGTCGGAGAAGCTCAAGGATGAAACCGATCGATGCGCGCTACCCCATTTAGTGGGGGTAGAGCCTACTTGCAAGTCTCTCCGACCTTCACAAAAAAAGTTATTCAAGAATATCTCTTTCTCCTATGTGCTTTCATCCCTAACCCTAACCCTAACCCTTCCGAAAGTCGGAGAAGCTCAAGGATGGTACCGATCGATGCGCGCTACCCCATTTAGTGGGGGTAGAGCCTACTTGCAAGTCTCTCCGACCTTCACAAAAAAAGTTATTCAAGAATATCTCCTCAGATTTGGGGGAATTTCGTCGGTCGACCTCTTCCGAAGGTCGTACAAGCTCGGGGATGGTACCAATCGATCCGCAGGACCCAAATTAGTCCAGATGCAACCACTTTCCAAGTCTCTCCGACCTTCACAAAAAAAGTTATTCAAGAATATCTCTTTCTCCTATGTGCTTTCATCCCTAACCCTAACCCTAACCCTTCCGAAAGTCGGAGAAGCTCAAGGATGGTACTGATCGATGCGCGCAACCCCATTTAGTGGGGGTAGAGCCTACTTGCAAGTCTCTCCGACCTTCACAA
Source organism: Limanda limanda (assembly GCF_963576545.1). Taxonomy (NCBI): domain Eukaryota; kingdom Metazoa; phylum Chordata; class Actinopteri; order Pleuronectiformes; family Pleuronectidae; genus Limanda; species Limanda limanda. The sequence continues at coordinate 476,849 of NW_026870532.1, forward strand.
AAAAAGTTATTCAAGAATATCTCCTCAGATTTGGGGGAATTTCGTCGGTCGACCTCTTCCGAAGGTCGTACAAGCTCGGGGATGGTACCAATCGATCCGCAGGACCCAAATTAGTCCAGATGCAACCACTTTTCAAGTCTCTCCGACCTTCACAAAAAAAGTTATTCAAGAATATCTCTTTCTCCTATGTGCTTTCATCCCTAACCCTAACCCTAACCCTTCCGAAAGTCGGAGAAGCTCAAGAATGGTACCGATCGATGCGCGCTACCCCATTTAGTGGGGGTAGAGCCTACTTGCAAGTCTCTCCGACCTTCACAAAAAAAGTTATTCAAGAATATCTCTTTCTCCTATGTGCTTTCATCCCTAACACTAACCCTAACCCTTCCGAAAGTCGGAGAAGCTCAAGGATGAAACCGATCGATGCGCGCTACCCCATTTAGTGGGGGTAGAGCCTACTTGCAAGTCTCTCCGACCTTCACAAAAAAAGTTATTCAAGAATATCTCTTTCTCCTATGTGCTTTCATCCCTAACCCTAACCCTAACCCTTCCGAAAGTCGGAGAAGCTCAAAGATGGTACCGATCGATGCGCGCTACCCCATTTAGTGGGGGTAGAGCCTACTTGCAAGTCTCTCCGACCTTCACAAAAAAAGTTATTCAAGAATATCTCTTTCTCCTATGTGCTTTCATCCCTAACCCTAACCCTAACCCTTTCCGAAAGTCGGAGAAGCTCAAGGATGGTACCGATCGATGCGCGCTACCCCATTTAGTGGGGGTAGAGCCTACTTGCAAGTCTCTCCGACCTTCACAAAAAAAGTTATTCAAGAATATCTCCTCAGATTTGGGGGAATTTCGTCGGTCGACCTCTTCCGAAGGTCGTACAAGCTCGGGGATGGTACCAATCGATCCGCAGGACCCAAATTAGTCCAGATGCAACCACTTTCCAAGTCTCTCCGACCTTCACAAAAAACGTTATTCAAGAATATCTCTTTCTCCTATGTGCTTTCATCCCTAACCCTAACCCTAACCCTTCCGAAAGTCGGAGAAGCTCAAGGATGGTACCGATCGATGCGCGCTACCCCATTTAGTGGGGGTAGAGCCTACTTGCAAGTCTCTCCGACCTTCACAAAAAAAGTTATTCAAGAATATCTCTTTCTCCTATGTGCTTTCATCCCTAACCCTAACCCTAACCCTTCCGAAAGTCGGAGAAGCTCAAGGATGGTACTGATCGATGCGCGCTACCCCATTTAGTGGGGGTAGAGCCTACTTGCAAGTCTCTCCGACCTTCACAAAAAAAGTTATTCAAGAATATCTCTTTCTCCTATGTGCTTTCATCCCTAACCCTAACCCTAACCCTTCCGAAAGTCGGAGAAGCTCAAGGATGAAACCGATCGATGCGCGCTACCCCATTTAGTGGGGGTAGAGCCTACTTGCAAGTCTCTCCGACCTTCACAAAAAAAGTTATTCAAGAATATCTCTTTCTCCTATGTGCTTTCATCCCTAACCCTAACCCTAACCCTTCCGAAAGTCGGAGAAGCTCAAGGATGGTACCGATCGATGCGCGCTACCCCATTTAGTGGGGGTAGAGCCTACTTGCAAGTCTCTCCGACCTTCACAAAAAAAGTTATTCAAGAATATCTCTTTCTCCTATGTGCTTTCATCCCTAACCCTAACCCTAACCCTTCCGAAAGTCGGAGAAGCTCAAGGATGGTACCGATCGATGCGCGCTACCCCATTTAGTGGGGGTAGAGCCTACTTGCAAGTCTCTCCGACCTTCACAAAAAAAGTTATTCAAGAATATCTCCTCAGATTTGGGGGAATTTCGTCGGTCGACCTCTTCCGAAGGTCGTACAAGCTCGGGGATGGTACCAATCGATCCGCAGGACCCAAATTAGTCCAGATGCAACCACTTTCCAAGTCTCTCCGACCTTCACAAAAAACGTTATTCAAGAATATCTCTTTCTCCTATGTGCTTTCATCCCTAACCCTAACCCTAACCCTTCCGAAAGTCGGAGAAGCTCAAGGATGGTACCGATCGATGCGCGCTACCCCATTTAGTGGGGGTAGAGCCTACTTGCAAGTCTCTCCGACCTTCACAAAAAAAGTTATTCAAGAATATCTCCTCAGATTTGGGGGAATTTCGTCGGTCGACCTCTTCCGAAGGTCGTACAAGCTCGGGGATGGTACCAATCGATCCGCAGGACCCAAATTAGTCCAGATGCAACCACTTTCCAAGTCTCTCCGACCTTCACAAAAAAGTTATTCAAGAATATCTCTTTCTCCTATGTGCTTTCATCCCTAACCCTAACCCTAACCCTTCCGAAAGTCGGAGAAGCTCAAGGATGGTACCGATCGATGCGCGCTACCCCATTTAGTGGGGGTAGAGCCTACTTGCAAGTCTCTCCGACCTTCACAAAAAAAGTTATTCAAGAATATCTCTTTCTCCTATGTGCTTTCATCCCTAACCCTAACCCTAACCCTTCCGAAAGTCGGAGAAGCTCAAGGATGAAACCGATCGATGCGCGCTACCCCATTTAGTGGGGGTAGAGCCTACTTGCAAGTCTCTCCGACCTTCACAAAAAAAGTTATTCAAGAATATCTCTTTCTCCTATGTGCTTTCATCCCTAACCCTAACCCTAACCCTTCCGAAAGTCGGAGAAGCTCAAGGATGGTACCGATCGATGCGCGCTACCCCATTTAGTGGGGGTAGAGCCTACTTGCAAGTCTCTCCGACCTTCACAAAAAAAGTTATTCAAGAATATCTCTTTCTCCTATGTGCTTTCATCCCTAACCCTAACCCTAACCCTTCCGAAAGTCGGAGAAGCTCAAGGATGGTACCGATCGATGCGCGCTACCCCATTTAGTGGGGGTAGAGCCTACTTGCAAGTCTCTCCGACCTTCACAAAAAAAGTTATTCAAGAATATCTCCTCAGATTTGGGGGAATTTCGTCGGTCGACCTCTTCCGAAGGTCGTACAAGCTCGGGGATGGTACCAATCGATCCGCAGGACCCAAATTAGTCCAGATGCAACCACTTTCCAAGTCTCTCCGACCTTCACAAAAAACGTTATTCAAGAATATCTCTTTCTCCTATGTGCTTTCATCCCTAACCCTAACCCTAACCCTTCCGAAAGTCGGAGAAGCTCAAGGATGGTACCGATCGATGCGCGCTACCCCATTTAGTGGGGGTAGAGCCTACTTGCAAGTCTCTCCGACCTTCACAAAAAAAGTTATTCAAGAATATCTCTTTCTCCTATGTGCTTTCATCCCTAACCCTAACCCTAACCCTTCCGAAAGTCGGAGAAGCTCAAGGATGGTACTGATCGATGCGCGCTACCCCATTTAGTGGGGGTAGAGCCTACTTGCAAGTCTCTCCGACCTTCACAAAAAAAGTTATTCAAGAATATCTCTTTCTCCTATGTGCTTTCATCCCTAACCCTAACCCTAACCCTTCCGAAAGTCGGAGAAGCTCAAGGATGAAACCGATCGATGCGCGCTACCCCATTTAGTGGGGGTAGAGCCTACTTGCAAGTCTCTCCGACCTTCACAAAAAAAGTTATTCAAGAATATCTCTTTCTCCTATGTGCTTTCATCCCTAACCCTAACCCTAACCCTTCCGAAAGTCGGAGAAGCTCAAGGATGGTACCGATCGATGCGCGCTACCCCATTTAGTGGGGGTAGAGCCTACTTGCAAGTCTCTCCGACCTTCACAAAAAAAGTTATTCAAGAATATCTCTTTCTCCTATGTGCTTTCATCCCTAACCCTAACCCTAACCCTTCCGAAAGTCGGAGAAGCTCAAGGATGGTACCGATCGATGCGCGCTACCCCATTTAGTGGGGGTAGAGCCTACTTGCAAGTCTCTCCGACCTTCACAAAAAAAGTTATTCAAGAATATCTCCTCAGATTTGGGGGAATTTCGTCGGTCGACCTCTTCCGAAGGTCGTACAAGCTCGGGGATGGTACCAATCGATCCGCAGGACCCAAATTAGTCCAGATGCAACCACTTTCCAAGTCTCTCCGACCTTCACAAAAAACGTTATTCAAGAATATCTCTTTCTCCTATGTGCTTTCATCCCTAACCCTAACCCTAACCCTTCCGAAAGTCGGAGAAGCTCAAGGATGGTACCGATCGATGCGCGCTACCCCATTTAGTGGGGGTAGAGCCTACTTGCAAGTCTCTCCGACCTTCACAAAAAAAGTTATTCAAGAATATCTCTTTCTCCTATGTGCTTTCATCCCTAACCCTAACCCTAACCCTTCCGAAAGTCGGAGAAGCTCAAGGATGGTACCGATCGATGCGCGCTACCCCATTTAGTGGGGGTAGAGCCTACTTGCAAGTCTCTCCGACCTTCACACAAAAAGTTATTCAAGAATATCTCTTTCTCCTATGTGCTTTCATCCCTAACCCTAACCCTAACCCTTCCGAAAGTCGGAGAAGCTCAAGGATGGTACCGATCGATGTGCGCTACCCCATTTAGTGGGGGTAGAGCCTACTTGCAAGTCTCTCCGACCTTCACAAAAAAAGTTATTCAAGAATATCTCCTCAGATTTGGGGGAATTTCGTCGGTCGACCTCTTCCGAAGGTCGTACAAGCTCGGGGATGTTACCAATCGATCCGCAGGACCCAAATTAGTCCAGATGCAACCACTTTCCAAGTCTCTCCGACATTCACAAAAAAAGTTATTCAAGAATATCTCTTTCTCCTATGTGCTTTCATCCCTAACCCTAACCCTAACCCTTCCGAAAGTCGGAGAAGCTCAAGGATGGTACCGATCGATGCGCGCTACCCCATTTAGTGGGGGTAGAGCCTACTTGCAAGTCTCTCCGACCTTCACAAAAAACGTTATTCAAGAATATCTCTTTCTCCTATGTGCTTTCATCCCTAACCCTAACCCTAACCCTTCCGAAAGTCGGAGAAGCTCAAGGATGGTACCGATCGATGCGCGCTACCCCATTTAGTGGGGGTAGAGCCTACTTGCAAGTCTCTCCGACCTTCACAAAAAAAGTTATTCAAGAATATCTCCTCAGATTTGGGGGAATTTCGTCGGTCGACCTCTTCCGAAGGTCGTACAAGCTCGGGGATGGTACCAATCGATCCGCAGGACCAAAATTAGTCCAGATGCAACCACTTTCCAAGTCTCTCCGACCTTCACAAAAAAAGTTATTCAAGAATATCTCTTTCTCCTATGTGCTTTCATCCCTAACCCTAACCCTAACCCTTCCGAAAGTCGGAGAAGCTCAAGGATGGTACCGATCGATGCGCGCTACCCCATTTAGTGGGGGTAGAGCCTACTTGCAAGTCTCTCCGACCTTCACAAAAAAAGTTATTCAAGAATATCTCTTTCTCCTATGTGCTTTCATCCCTAACCCTAACCCTAACCCTTCCGAAAGTCGGAGAAGCTCAAGGATGGTACCGATCGATGCGCGCTACCCCATTTAGTGGGGGTAGAGCCTACTTGCAAGTCTCTCCGACCTTCACAAAAAAAGTTATTCAAGAATATCTCTTTCTCCTATGTGCTTTCATCCCTAACCCTAACCCTTCCGAAAGTCGGAGAAGCTCAAGGATGGTACCGATCGATGCGCGCTACCCCATTTAGTGGGGGTAGAGCCTACTTGCAAGTCTCTCCGACCTTTACAAAAAAAGTTATTCAAGAATATCTCTTTCTCCTATGTGCTTTCATCCCTAACCCTAACCCTAACCCTTCCGAAAGTCGGAGAAGCTCAAGGATGGTACCGATCGATGCGCGCTACCCCATTTAGTGGGGGTAGAGCCTACTTGCAAGTCTCTCCGACCTTCACAAAAAAAGTTATTCAAGAATATCTCCTCAGATTTGGGGGAATTTCGTCGGTCGACCTCTTCCGAAGGTCGTACAAGCTCGGGGATGGTACCAATCGATCCGCAGGACCCAAATTAGTCCAGATGCAACCACTTTCCAAGTCTCTCCGACCTTCACAAAAAAAGTTATTCAAGAATATCTCTTTCTCCTATGTGCTTTCATCCCTAACCCTAACCCTAACCCTTCCGAAAGTCGGAGAAGCTCAAGGATGGTACTGATCGATGCGCGCTACCCCATTTAGTGGGGGTAGAGCCTACTTGCAAGTCTCTCCGACCTTCACAAAAAAAGTTATTCAAGAATATCTCTTTCTCCTATGTGCTTTCATCCCTAACCCTAACCCTAACCCTTCCGAAAGTCGGAGAAGCTCAAGGATGGTACCGATCGATGCGCGCTACCCCATTTAGTGGGGGTAGAGCCTACTTGCAAGTCTCTCCGACCTTCACAAAAAAAGTTATTCAAGAATATCTCTTTCTCCTATGTGCTTTCATCCCTAACCCTAACCCTAACCCTTCCGAAAGTCGGAGAAGCTCAAGGATGGTACCGATCGATGCGAGCTACCCCATTTAGTGGGGGTAGAGCCTACTTGCAAGTCTCTCCGACCTTCACAAAAAAAGTTATTCAAGAATATCTCCTCAGATTTGGGGGAATTTCGTCGGTCGACCTCTTCCGAAGGTCGTACAAGCTCGGGGATGGTACCAATCGATCCGCAGGACCCAAATTAGTCCAGATGCAACCACTTTCCAAGTCTCTCCGACCTTCACAAAAAAAGTTATTCAAGAATATCTCTTTCTCCTATGTGCTTTCATCCCTAACCCTAACCCTAACCCTTCCGAAAGTCGGAAAAGCTCAAGGATGGTACCGATCGATGCGCGCTACCCCATTTAGTGGGGGTAGAGCCTACTTGCAAGTCTCTCCGACCTTCACAAAAAACGTTATTCAAGAATATCTCTTTCTCCTATGTGCTTTCATCCCTAACCCTAACCCTAACCCTTCCGAAAGTCGGAGAAGCTCAAGGATGGTACCGATAGATGCGCGCTACCCCATTTAGTGGGGGTAGAGCCTACTTGCAAGTCTCTCCGACCTTCACAAAAAAAGTTATTCAAGAATATCTCCTCAGATTTGGGGGAATTTCGTCGGTCGACCTCTTTCGAAGGTCGTACAAGCTCGGGGATGGTACCAATCGATCCGCAGGCCCCAAATTAGTCCAGATGCAACCACTTTCCAAGTCTCTCCGACCTTCACAAAAAAAGTTATTCAAGAATATCTCTTTCTCCTATGTGCTTTCATCCCTAACCCTAACCCTTCCGAAAGTCGGAGAAGCTCAAGGATGGTACCGATCGATGCGCGCTACCCCATTTAGTGGGGGTAGAGCCTACTTGCAAGTCTCTCCGACCTTCACAAAAAACGTTATTCAAGAATATCTTTTTCTCCTATGTGCTTTCATCCCTAACCCTAACCCTAACCCTTCCGAAAGTCGGAGAAGCTCAAGGATGGTACCGATCGATGCGCGCTACCCCATTTAGTGGGGGTAGAGCCTACTTGCAAGTCTCTCCGACCTTCACAAAAAAAGTTATTCAAGAATATCTCTTTCTCCTATGTGCTTTCATCCCTAACCCTAACCCTAACCCTTCCGAAAGTCGGAGAAGCTCAAGGATGGTACCGATCGATGCGCGCTACCCCATTTAGTGGGGGTAGAGCCTACTTGCAAGTCTCTCCGACCTTCACAAAAAAAGTTATTCAAGAATATCTCCTCAGATTTGGGGGAATTTCGTCGGTCGACCTCTTCCGAAGGTCGTACAAGCTCGGGGATGGTACCAATCGATCCGCAGGACCCAAATTAGTCCAGATGCAACCACTTTCCAAGTCTCTCCGACCTTCACAAAAAACGTTATTCAAGAATATCTCTTTCTCCTATGTGCTTTCATCCCTAACCCTAACCCTAACCCTTCCGAAAGTCGGAGAAGCTCAAGGATGGTACCGATCGATGCGCGCTACCCCATTTAGTGGGGGTAGAGCCTACTTGCAAGTCTCTCCGACCTTCACAAAAAAAGTTATTCAAGAATATCTCTTTCTCCTATGTGCTTTCATCCCTAACCCTAACCCTAACCCTTCCGAAAGTCGGAGAAGCTCAAGGATGGTACCGATCGATGCGCGCTACCCCATTTAGTGGGGGTAGAGCCTACTTGCAAGTCTCTCCGACCTTCACACAAAAAGTTATTCAAGAATATCTCTTTCTCCTATGTGCTTTCATCCCTAACCCTAACCCTAACCCTTCCGAAAGTCGGAGAAGCTCAAGGATGGTACCGATCGATGTGCGCTACCCCATTTAGTGGGGGTAGAGCCTACTTGCAAGTCTCTCCGACCTTCACAAAAAAAGTTATTCAAGAATATCTCCTCAGATTTGGGGGAATTTCGTCGGTCGACCTCTTCCGAAGGTCGTACAAGCTCGGGGATGTTACCAATCGATCCGCAGGACCCAAATTAGTCCAGATGCAACCACTTTCCAAGTCTCTCCGACATTCACAAAAAAAGTTATTCAAGAATATCTCTTTCTCCTATGTGCTTTCATCCCTAACCCTAACCCTAACCCTTCCGAAAGTCGGAGAAGCTCAAGGATGGTACCGATCGATGCGCGCTACCCCATTTAGTGGGGGTAGAGCCTACTTGCAAGTCTCTCCGACCTTCACAAAAAACGTTATTCAAGAATATCTCTTTCTCCTATGTGCTTTCATCCCTAACCCTAACCCTAACCCTTCCGAAAGTCGGAGAAGCTCAAGGATGGTACCGATCGATGCGCGCTACCCCATTTAGTGGGGGTAGAGCCTACTTGCAAGTCTCTCCGACCTTCACAAAAAAAGTTATTCAAGAATATCTCCTCAGATTTGGGGGAATTTCGTCGGTCGACCTCTTCCGAAGGTCGTACAAGCTCGGGGATGGTACCAATCGATCCGCAGGACCAAAATTAGTCCAGATGCAACCACTTTCCAAGTCTCTCCGACCTTCACAAAAAAAGTTATTCAAGAATATCTCTTTCTCCTATGTGCTTTCATCCCTAACCCTAACCCTAACCCTTCCGAAAGTCGGAGAAGCTCAAGGATGGTACCGATCGATGCGCGCTACCCCATTTAGTGGGGGTAGAGCCTACTTGCAAGTCTCTCCGACCTTCACAAAAAAAGTTATTCAAGAATATCTCTTTCTCCTATGTGCTTTCATCCCTAACCCTAACCCTAACCCTTCCGAAAGTCGGAGAAGCTCAAGGATGGTACCGATCGATGCGCGCTACCCCATTTAGTGGGGGTAGAGCCTACTTGCAAGTCTCTCCGACCTTCACAAAAAAAGTTATTCAAGAATATCTCTTTCTCCTATGTGCTTTCATCCCTAACCCTAACCCTTCCGAAAGTCGGAGAAGCTCAAGGATGGTACCGATCGATGCGCGCTACCCCATTTAGTGGGGGTAGAGCCTACTTGCAAGTCTCTCCGACCTTTACAAAAAAAGTTATTCAAGAATATCTCTTTCTCCTATGTGCTTTCATCCCTAACCCTAACCCTAACCCTTCCGAAAGTCGGAGAAGCTCAAGGATGGTACCGATCGATGCGCGCTACCCCATTTAGTGGGGGTAGAGCCTACTTGCAAGTCTCTCCGACCTTCACAAAAAAAGTTATTCAAGAATATCTCCTCAGATTTGGGGGAATTTCGTCGGTCGACCTCTTCCGAAGGTCGTACAAGCTCGGGGATGGTACCAATCGATCCGCAGGACCCAAATTAGTCCAGATGCAACCACTTTCCAAGTCTCTCCGACCTTCACAAAAAAAGTTATTCAAGAATATCTCTTTCTCCTATGTGCTTTCATCCCTAACCCTAACCCTAACCCTTCCGAAAGTCGGAGAAGCTCAAGGATGGTACTGATCGATGCGCGCTACCCCATTTAGTGGGGGTAGAGCCTACTTGCAAGTCTCTCCGACCTTCACAAAAAAAGTTATTCAAGAATATCTCTTTCTCCTATGTGCTTTCATCCCTAACCCTAACCCTAACCCTTCCGAAAGTCGGAGAAGCTCAAGGATGGTACCGATCGATGCGCGCTACCCCATTTAGTGGGGGTAGAGCCTACTTGCAAGTCTCTCCGACCTTCACAAAAAAAGTTATTCAAGAATATCTCTTTCTCCTATGTGCTTTCATCCCTAACCCTAACCCTAACCCTTCCGAAAGTCGGAGAAGCTCAAGGATGGTACCGATCGATGCGAGCTACCCCATTTAGTGGGGGTAGAGCCTACTTGCAAGTCTCTCCGACCTTCACAAAAAAAGTTATTCAAGAATATCTCCTCAGATTTGGGGGAATTTCGTCGGTCGACCTCTTCCGAAGGTCGTACAAGCTCGGGGATGGTACCAATCGATCCGCAGGACCCAAATTAGTCCAGATGCAACCACTTTCCAAGTCTCTCCGACCTTCACAAAAAAAGTTATTCAAGAATATCTCTTTCTCCTATGTGCTTTCATCCCTAACCCTAACCCTAACCCTTCCGAAAGTCGGAAAAGCTCAAGGATGGTACCGATCGATGCGCGCTACCCCATTTAGTGGGGGTAGAGCCTACTTGCAAGTCTCTCCGACCTTCACAAAAAACGTTATTCAAGAATATCTCTTTCTCCTATGTGCTTTCATCCCTAACCCTAACCCTAACCCTTCCGAAAGTCGGAGAAGCTCAAGGATGGTACCGATAGATGCGCGCTACCCCATTTAGTGGGGGTAGAGCCTACTTGCAAGTCTCTCCGACCTTCACAAAAAAAGTTATTCAAGAATATCTCCTCAGATTTGGGGGAATTTCGTCGGTCGACCTCTTTCGAAGGTCGTACAAGCTCGGGGATGGTACCAATCGATCCGCAGGCCCCAAATTAGTCCAGATGCAACCACTTTCCAAGTCTCTCCGACCTTCACAAAAAAAGTTATTCAAGAATATCTCTTTCTCCTATGTGCTTTCATCCCTAACCCTAACCCTTCCGAAAGTCGGAGAAGCTCAAGGATGGTACCGATCGATGCGCGCTACCCCATTTAGTGGGGGTAGAGCCTACTTGCAAGTCTCTCCGACCTTCACAAAAAACGTTATTCAAGAATATCTTTTTCTCCTATGTGCTTTCATCCCTAACCCTAACCCTAACCCTTCCGAAAGTCGGAGAAGCTCAAGGATGGTACTGATCGATGCGCGCTACCCCATTTAGTGGGGGTAGAGCCTACTTTAAAGTCTCTCCGACCTTCACAAAAAAAGTTATTCAAGAATATCTCCTCAGATTTGGGGGAATTTCGTCGGTCGACCTCTTCCGAAGGTTGTACAAGCTCGGGGATGGTACCAATCGATCCGCAGGACCCAAATTAGTCCAGATGCAACCACTTTCCAAGTCTCTCCGACCTTCACAAAAAAAGTTATTCAAGAATATCTCTTTCTCCTATGTGCTTTCATCCCTAACCCTAACCCTAACCCTTCCGAAAGTCGGAGAAGCTCAAGGATGGTACCGATCGATGCGCGCTACCCCATTTAGTGGGGGTAGAGCCTACTTGCAAGTCTCTCCGACCTTCACAAAAAAAGTTATTCAAGAATATCTCCTCAGATTTGGGGGAATTTCGTCGGTCGACCTCTTCCGAAGGTCGTACAAGCTCGGGGATGGTACCAATCGATCCGCAGGACCCAAATTAGTCCAGATGCAACCACTTTCCAAGTCTCTCCGACCTTCACAAAAAAAGTTATTCAAGAATATCTCTTTCTCCTATGTGCTTTCATCCCTAACCCTAACCCTAACCCTTCCGAAAGTCGGAGAAGCTCAAGGATGGTACCGATCGATGCGCGCTACCCCATTTAGTGGGGGTAGAGCCTACTTGCAAGTCTCTCCGACCTTCACAAAAAAAGTTATTCAAGAATATCTCTTTCTCCTATGTGCTTTCATCCCTAACCCTAACCCTAACCCTTCCGAAAGTCGGAGAAGCTCAAGGATGGTACCGATCGATGCGCGCTACCCCATTTAGTGGGGGTAGAGCCTACTTGCAAGTCTCTCCGACCTTCACAAAAAAAGTTATTCAAGAATATCTCTTTCTCCTATGTGTTTTCATCCCTAACCCTAACCCTAACCCTTCCGAAAGTCGGAGAAGCTCAAGGATGGTACCGATCGATGCGCGCTACCCCATTTAGTGGGGGTAGAGCCTACTTGCAAGTCTCTCCGACCTTCACAAAAAAAGTTATTCAAGAATATCTCCTCAGATTTGGGGGAATTTCGTCGGTCGACCTCTTCCGAAGGTCGTACAAGCTCGGGGATGGTACCAATCGATCCGCAGGACCCAAATTAGTCCAGATGCAACCACTTTCCAAGTCTCTCCGACCTTCACAAAAAACGTTATTCAAGAATATCTCTTTCTCCTATGTGCTTTCATCCCTAACCCTAACCCTAACCCTTCCGAAAGTCGGAGAAGCTCAAGGATGGTACCGATCGATGCGCGCTACCCCATTTAGTGGGGGTAGAGCCTACTTGCAAGTCTCTCCGACCTTCACAAAAAAAGTTATTCAAGAATATCTCTTTCTCCTATGTGCTTTCATCCCTAACCCTAACCCTAACCCTTCCGAAAGTCGGAGAAGCTCAAGGATGGTACTGATCGATGCGCGCTACCCCATTTAGTGGGGGTAGAGCCTACTTGCAAGTCTCTCCGACCTTCACAAAAAAAGTTATTCAAGAATATCTCTTTCTCCTATGTGCTTTCATCCCTAACCCTAACCCTAACCCTTCCGAAAGTCGGAGAAGCTCAAGGATGAAACCGATCGATGCGCGCTACCCCATTTAGTGGGGGTAGAGCCTACTTGCAAGTCTCTCCGACCTTCACAAAAAAAGTTATTCAAGAATATCTCTTTCTCCTATGTGCTTTCATCCCTAACCCTAACCCTAACCCTTCCGAAAGTCGGAGAAGCTCAAGGATGGTACCGATCGATGCGCGCTACCCCATTTAGTGGGGGTAGAGCCTACTTGCAAGTCTCTCCGACCTTCACAAAAAAAGTTATTCAAGAATATCTCTTTCTCCTATGTGCTTTCATCCCTAACCCTAACCCTAACCCTTCCGAAAGTCGGAGAAGCTCAAGGATGGTACCGATCGATGCGCGCTACCCCATTTAGTGGGGGTAGAGCCTACTTGCAAGTCTCTCCGACCTTCACAAAAAAAGTTATTCAAGAATATCTCCTCAGATTTGGGGGAATTTCGTCGGTCGACCTCTTCCGAAGGTCGTACAAGCTCGGGGATGGTACCAATCGATCCGCAGGACCCAAATTAGTCCAGATGCAACCACTTTCCAAGTCTCTCCGACCTTCACAAAAAACGTTATTCAAGAATATCTCTTTCTCCTATGTGCTTTCATCCCTAACCCTAACCCTAACCCTTCCGAAAGTCGGAGAAGCTCAAGGATGGTACCGATCGATGCGCGCTACCCCATTTAGTGGGGGTAGAGCCTACTTGCAAGTCTCTCCGACCTTCACAAAAAAAGTTATTCAAGAATATCTCTTTCTCCTATGTGCTTTCATCCCTAACCCTAACCCTAACCCTTCCGAAAGTCGGAGAAGCTCAAGGATGGTACTGATCGATGCGCGCTACCCCATTTAGTGGGGGTAGAGCCTACTTGCAAGTCTCTCCGACCTTCACAAAAAAAGTTATTCAAGAATATCTCTTTCTCCTATGTGCTTTCATCCCTAACCCTAACCCTAACCCTTCCGAAAGTCGGAGAAGCTCAAGGATGAAACCGATCGATGCGCGCTACCCCATTTAGTGGGGGTAGAGCCTACTTGCAAGTCTCTCCGACCTTCACAAAAAAAGTTATTCAAGAATATCTCTTTCTCCTATGTGCTTTCATCCCTAACCCTAACCCTAACCCTTCCGAAAGTCGGAGAAGCTCAAGGATGGTACCGATCGATGCGCGCTACCCCATTTAGTGGGGGTAGAGCCTACTTGCAAGTCTCTCCGACCTTCACAAAAAAAGTTATTCAAGAATATCTCTTTCTCCTATGTGCTTTCATCCCTAACCCTAACCCTAACCCTTCCGAAAGTCGGAGAAGCTCAAGGATGGTACCGATCGATGCGCGCTACCCCATTTAGTGGGGGTAGAGCCTACTTGCAAGTCTCTCCGACCTTCACAAAAAAAGTTATTCAAGAATATCTCCTCAGATTTGGGGGAATTTCGTCGGTCGACCTCTTCCGAAGGTCGTACAAGCTCGGGGATGGTACCAATCGATCCGCAGGACCCAAATTAGTCCAGATGCAACCACTTTCCAAGTCTCTCCGACCTTCACAAAAAACGTTATTCAAGAATATCTCTTTCTCCTATGTGCTTTCATCCCTAACCCTAACCCTAACCCTTCCGAAAGTCGGAGAAGCTCAAGGATGGTACCGATCGATGCGCGCTACCCCATTTAGTGGGGGTAGAGCCTACTTGCAAGTCTCTCCGACCTTCACAAAAAAAGTTATTCAAGAATATCTCTTTCTCCTATGTGCTTTCATCCCTAACCCTAACCCTAACCCTTCCGAAAGTCGGAGAAGCTCAAGGATGGTACCGATCGATGCGCGCTACCCCATTTAGTGGGGGTAGAGCCTACTTGCAAGTCTCTCCGACCTTCACACAAAAAGTTATTCAAGAATATCTCTTTCTCCTATGTGCTTTCATCCCTAACCCTAACCCTAACCCTTCCGAAAGTCGGAGAAGCTCAAGGATGGTACCGATCGATGTGCGCTACCCCATTTAGTGGGGGTAGAGCCTACTTGCAAGTCTCTCCGACCTTCACAAAAAAAGTTATTCAAGAATATCTCCTCAGATTTGGGGGAATTTCGTCGGTCGACCTCTTCCGAAGGTCGTACAAGCTCGGGGATGTTACCAATCGATCCGCAGGACCCAAATTAGTCCAGATGCAACCACTTTCCAAGTCTCTCCGACATTCACAAAAAAAGTTATTCAAGAATATCTCTTTCTCCTATGTGCTTTCATCCCTAACCCTAACCCTAACCCTTCCGAAAGTCGGAGAAGCTCAAGGATGGTACCGATCGATGCGCGCTACCCCATTTAGTGGGGGTAGAGCCTACTTGCAAGTCTCTCCGACCTTCACAAAAAACGTTATTCAAGAATATCTCTTTCTCCTATGTGCTTTCATCCCTAACCCTAACCCTAACCCTTCCGAAAGTCGGAGAAGCTCAAGGATGGTACCGATCGATGCGCGCTACCCCATTTAGTGGGGGTAGAGCCTACTTGCAAGTCTCTCCGACCTTCACAAAAAAAGTTATTCAAGAATATCTCCTCAGATTTGGGGGAATTTCGTCGGTCGACCTCTTCCGAAGGTCGTACAAGCTCGGGGATGGTACCAATCGATCCGCAGGACCAAAATTAGTCCAGATGCAACCACTTTCCAAGTCTCTCCGACCTTCACAAAAAAAGTTATTCAAGAATATCTCTTTCTCCTATGTGCTTTCATCCCTAACCCTAACCCTAACCCTTCCGAAAGTCGGAGAAGCTCAAGGATGGTACCGATCGATGCGCGCTACCCCATTTAGTGGGGGTAGAGCCTACTTGCAAGTCTCTCCGACCTTCACAAAAAAAGTTATTCAAGAATATCTCTTTCTCCTATGTGCTTTCATCCCTAACCCTAACCCTAACCCTTCCGAAAGTCGGAGAAGCTCAAGGATGGTACCGATCGATGCGCGCTACCCCATTTAGTGGGGGTAGAGCCTACTTGCAAGTCTCTCCGACCTTCACAAAAAAAGTTATTCAAGAATATCTCTTTCTCCTATGTGCTTTCATCCCTAACCCTAACCCTTCCGAAAGTCGGAGAAGCTCAAGGATGGTACCGATCGATGCGCGCTACCCCATTTAGTGGGGGTAGAGCCTACTTGCAAGTCTCTCCGACCTTTACAAAAAAAGTTATTCAAGAATATCTCTTTCTCCTATGTGCTTTCATCCCTAACCCTAACCCTAACCCTTCCGAAAGTCGGAGAAGCTCAAGGATGGTACCGATCGATGCGCGCTACCCCATTTAGTGGGGGTAGAGCCTACTTGCAAGTCTCTCCGACCTTCACAAAAAAAGTTATTCAAGAATATCTCCTCAGATTTGGGGGAATTTCGTCGGTCGACCTCTTCCGAAGGTCGTACAAGCTCGGGGATGGTACCAATCGATCCGCAGGACCCAAATTAGTCCAGATGCAACCACTTTCCAAGTCTCTCCGACCTTCACAAAAAAAGTTATTCAAGAATATCTCTTTCTCCTATGTGCTTTCATCCCTAACCCTAACCCTAACCCTTCCGAAAGTCGGAGAAGCTCAAGGATGGTACCGATCGATGCGCGCTACCCCATTTAGTGGGGGTAGAGCCTACTTGCAAGTCTCTCCGACCTTCACAAAAAAAGTTATTCAAGAATATCTCTTTCTCCTATGTGCTTTCATCCCTAACCCTAACCCTAACCCTTCCGAAAGTCGGAGAAGCTCAAGGATGGTACCGATCGATGCGCGCTACCCCATTTAGTGGGGGTAGAGCCTACTTGCAAGTCTCTCCGACCTTCACAAAAAAAGTTATTCAAGAATATCTCTTTCTCCTATGTGCTTTCATCCCTAACCCTAACCCTAACCCTTCCGAAAGTCGGAGAAGCTCAAGGATGGTACCGATCGATGCGCGCTACCCCATTTAGTGGGGGTAGAGCCTACTTGCAAGTCTCTCCGACCTTCACAAAAAAAGTTATTCAAGAATATCTCTTTCTCCTATGTGCTTTCATCCCTAACCCTAACCCTAACCCTTCCGAAAGTTGGAGAAGCTCAAGGATGGTACTGATCGATGCGCGCTACCCCATTTAGTGGGGGTAGAGCCTACTTGCAAGTCTCTCCGACCTTCACAAAAAAAGTTATTCAAGAATATCTCTTTCTCCTATGTGCTTTCATCACTAACCCTAACCCTAACCCTTCCGAAAGTCGGAGAAGCTCAAGGATGAAACCGATCGATGCGCGCTACCCCATTTAGTGGGGGTAGAGCCTACTTGCAAGTCTCTCCGACCTTCACAAAAAAAGTTATTCAAGAATATCTCCTCAGATTTGGGGGAATTTCGTCGGTCGACCTCTTCCGAAGGTCGTACAAGCTCGGGGATGGTACCAATCGATCCGCAGGACCCAAATTAGTCCAGATGCAACCACTTTCCAAGTCTCTCCGACCTTCACAAAAAAAGTTATTCAAGAATATCTCTTTCTCCTATGTGCTTTCATCCCTAACCCTAACCCTAACCCTTCCGAAAGTCGGAGAAGCTCAAGGATGGTACCGATCGATGCGCGCTACCCCATTTAGTGGGGGTAGAGCCTACTTGCAAGTCTCTCCGACCTTCACAAAAAAAGTTATTCAAGAATATCTCTTTCTCCTATGTGCTTTCATCCCTAACCCTAACCCTAACCCTTCCGAAAGTCGGAGAAGCTCAAGGATGAAACCGATCGATGCGCGCTACCCCATTTAGTGGGGGTAGAGCCTACTTGCAAGTCTCTCCGACCTTCACAAAAAAAGTTATTCAAGAATATCTCTTTCTCCTATGTGCTTTCATCCCTAACCCTAACCCTAACCCTTCCGAAAGTCGGAGAAGCTCAAGGATGGTACCGATCGATGCGCGCTACCCCATTTAGTGGGGGTAGAGCCTACTTGCAAGTCTCTCCGACCTTCACAAAAAAAGTTATTCAAGAATATCTCTTTCTCCTATGTGCTTTCATCCCTAACCCTAACCCTAACCCTTCCGAAAGTCGGAGAAGCTCAAGGATGGTACCGATCGATGCGCGCTACCCCATTTAGTGGGGGTACAGCCTACTTGCAAGTCTCTCCGACCTTCACAAAAAAAGTTATTCAAGAATATCTCCTCAGATTTGGGGGAATTTCGTCGGTCGACCTCTTCCGAAGGTCGTACAAGCTCGGGGATTGTACCAATCGATCCGCAGGACCCAAATTAGTCCAGATGCAACCACTTTCCAAGTCTCTCCGACCTTCACAAAAAACGTTATTCAAGAATATCTCTTTCTCCTATGTGCTTTCATCCCTAACCCTAACCCTAACCCTTCCGAAAGTCGGAGAAGCTCAAGGATGGTACCGATCGATGCGCGCTACCCCATTTAGTGGGGGTAGAGCCTACTTGCAAGTCTCTCCGACCTTCACAAAAAAAGTTATTCAAGAATATCTCCTCAGATTTGGGGGAATTTCGTCGGTCGACCTCTTCCGAAGGTCGTACAAGCTCGGGGATGGTACCAATCGATCCGCAGGACCCAAATTAGTCCAGATGCAACCACTTTCCAAGTCTCTCCGACCTTCACAAAAAAAGTTATTCAAGAATATCTCTTTCTCCTATGTGCTTTCATCCCTAACCCTAACCCTAACCCTTCCGAAAGTCGGAGAAGCTCAAGGATGGTACCGATCGATGCGCGCTACCCCATTTAGTGGGGGTAGAGCCTACTTGCAAGTCTCTCCGACCTTCACAAAAAAAGTTATTCAAGAATATCTCTTTCTCCTATGTGCTTTCATCCCTAACCCTAACCCTAACCCTTCCGAAAGTCGGAGAAGCTCAAGGATGGTACCGATCGATGCGCGCTACCCCATTTAGTGGGGGTAGAGCCTACTTGCAAGTCTCTCCGACCTTCACAAAAAAAGTTATTCAAGAATATCTCTTTCTCCTATGTGCTTTCATCCCTAACCCTAACCCTAACCCTTCCGAAAGTCGGAGAAGCTCAAGGATGGTACCGATCGATGCGCGCTACCCCATTTAGTGGGGGTAGAGCCTACTTGCAAGTCTCTCCGACCTTCACAAAAAAAGTTATTCAAGAATATCTCTTTCTCCTATGTGCTTTCATCCCTAACCCTAACCCTAACCCTTCCGAAAGTTGGAGAAGCTCAAGGATGGTACTGATCGATGCGCGCTACCCCATTTAGTGGGGGTAGAGCCTACTTGCAAGTCTCTCCGACCTTCACAAAAAAAGTTATTCAAGAATATCTCTTTCTCCTATGTGCTTTCATCACTAACCCTAACCCTAACCCTTCCGAAAGTCGGAGAAGCTCAAGGATGAAACCGATCGATGCGCGCTACCCCATTTAGTGGGGGTAGAGCCTACTTGCAAGTCTCTCCGACCTTCACAAAAAAAGTTATTCAAGAATATCTCCTCAGATTTGGGGGAATTTCGTCGGTCGACCTCTTCCGAAGGTCGTACAAGCTCGGGGATGGTACCAATCGATCCGCAGGACCCAAATTAGTCCAGATGCAACCACTTTCCAAGTCTCTCCGACCTTCACAAAAAAAGTTATTCAAGAATATCTCTTTCTCCTATGTGCTTTCATCCCTAACCCTAACCCTAACCCTTCCGAAAGTCGGAGAAGCTCAAGGATGGTACCGATCGATGCGCGCTACCCCATTTAGTGGGGGTAGAGCCTACTTGCAAGTCTCTCCGACCTTCACAAAAAAAGTTATTCAAGAATATCTCTTTCTCCTATGTGCTTTCATCCCTAACCCTAACCCTAACCCTTCCGAAAGTCGGAGAAGCTCAAGGATGAAACCGATCGATGCGCGCTACCCCATTTAGTGGGGGTAGAGCCTACTTGCAAGTCTCTCCGACCTTCACAAAAAAAGTTATTCAAGAATATCTCTTTCTCCTATGTGCTTTCATCCCTAACCCTAACCCTAACCCTTCCGAAAGTCGGAGAAGCTCAAGGATGGTACCGATCGATGCGCGCTACCCCATTTAGTGGGGGTAGAGCCTACTTGCAAGTCTCTCCGACCTTCACAAAAAAAGTTATTCAAGAATATCTCTTTCTCCTATGTGCTTTCATCCCTAACCCTAACCCTAACCCTTCCGAAAGTCGGAGAAGCTCAAGGATGGTACCGATCGATGCGCGCTACCCCATTTAGTGGGGGTACAGCCTACTTGCAAGTCTCTCCGACCTTCACAAAAAAAGTTATTCAAGAATATCTCCTCAGATTTGGGGGAATTTCGTCGGTCGACCTCTTCCGAAGGTCGTACAAGCTCGGGGATTGTACCAATCGATCCGCAGGACCCAAATTAGTCCAGATGCAACCACTTTCCAAGTCTCTCCGACCTTCACAAAAAACGTTATTCAAGAATATCTCTTTCTCCTATGTGCTTTCATCCCTAACCCTAACCCTAACCCTTCCGAAAGTCGGAGAAGCTCAAGGATGGTACCGATCGATGCGCGCTACCCCATTTAGTGGGGGTAGAGCCTACTTGCAAGTCTCTCCGACCTTCACAAAAAAAGTTATTCAAGAATATCTCTTTCTCCTATGTGCTTTCATCCCTAACCCTAACCCTAACCCTTCCGAAAGTCGGAGAAGCTCAAGGATGGTACTGATCGATGCGCGCTACCCCATTTAGTGGGGGTAGAGCCTACTTGCAAGTCTCTCCGACCTTCACAAAAAAAGTTATTCAAGAATATCTCTTTCTCCTATGTGCTTTCATCCCTAACCCTAACCCTTCCGAAAGTCGGAGAAGCTCAAGGATGAAACCGATCGATGCGCGCTACCCCATTTAGTGGGGGTAGAGCCTACTTGCAAGTCTCTCCGACCTTCACAAAAAAAGTTATTCAAGAATATCTCTTTCTCCTATGTGCTTTCATCCCTAACCCTAACCCTAACCCTTCCGAAAGTCGGAGAAGCTCAAGGATGGTACCGATCGATGCGCGCTACCCCATTTAGTGGGGGTAGAGCCTACTTGCAAGTCTCTCCGACCTTCACAAAAAAAGTTATTCAAGAATATCTCCTCAGATTTGGGGGAATTTCGTCGGTCGACCTCTTCCGAAGGTCGTACAAGCTCGGGGATGGTACCAATCGATCCGCAGGACCCAAATTAGTCCAGATGCAACCACTTTCCAAGTCTCTCCGACCTTCACAAAAAAAGTTATTCAAGAATATCTCTTTCTCCTATGTGCTTTCATCCCTAACCCTAACCCTAACCCTTCCGAAAGTCGGAGAAGCTCAAGAATGGTACCGATCGATGCGCGCTACCCCATTTAGTGGGGGTAGAGCCTACTTGCAAGTCTCTCCGACCTTCACAAAAAAAGTTATTCAAGAATATCTCTTTCTCCTATGTGCTTTCATCCCTAACCCTAACCCTAACCCTTCCGAAAGTCGGAGAAGCTCAAGGATGAAACCGATCGATGCGCGCTACCCCATTTAGTGGGGGTAGAGCCTACTTGCAAGTCTCTCCGACCTTCACAAAAAAAGTTATTCAAGAATATCTCTTTCTCCTATGTGCTTTCATCCCTAACCCTAACCCTAACCCTTCCGAAAGTCGGAGAAGCTCAAAGATGGTACCGATCGATGCGCGCTACCCCATTTAGTGGGGGTAGAGCCTACTTGCAAGTCTCTCCGACCTTCACAAAAAAAGTTATTCAAGAATATCTCTTTCTCCTATGTGCTTTCATCCCTAACCCTAACCCTAACCCTTTCCGAAAGTCGGAGAAGCTCAAGGATGGTACCGATCGATGCGCGCTACCCCATTTAGTGGGGGTAGAGCCTACTTGCAAGTCTCTCCGACCTTCACAAAAAAAGTTATTCAAGAATATCTCCTCAGATTTGGGGGAATTTCGTCGGTCGACCTCTTCCGAAGGTCGTACAAGCTCGGGGATGGTACCAATCGATCCGCAGGACCCAAATTAGTCCAGATGCAACCACTTTCCAAGTCTCTCCGACCTTCACAAAAAACGTTATTCAAGAATATCTCTTTCTCCTATGTGCTTTCATCCCTAACCCTAACCCTAACCCTTCCGAAAGTCGGAGAAGCTCAAGGATGGTACCGATCGATGCGCGCTACCCCATTTAGTGGGGGTAGAGCCTACTTGCAAGTCTCTCCGACCTTCACAAAAAAAGTTATTCAAGAATATCTCTTTCTCCTATGTGCTTTCATCCCTAACCCTAACCCTAACCCTTCCGAAAGTCGGAGAAGCTCAAGGATGGTACTGATCGATGCGCGCTACCCCATTTAGTGGGGGTAGAGCCTACTTGCAAGTCTCTCCGACCTTCACAAAAAAAGTTATTCAAGAATATCTCTTTCTCCTATGTGCTTTCATCCCTAACCCTAACCCTAACCCTTCCGAAAGTCGGAGAAGCTCAAGGATGAAACCGATCGATGCGCGCTACCCCATTTAGTGGGGGTAGAGCCTACTTGCAAGTCTCTCCGACCTTCACAAAAAAAGTTATTCAAGAATATCTCTTTCTCCTATGTGCTTTCATCCCTAACCCTAACCCTAACCCTTCCGAAAGTCGGAGAAGCTCAAAGATGGTACCGATCGATGCGCGCTACCCCATTTAGTGGGGGTAGAGCCTACTTGCAAGTCTCTCCGACCTTCACAAAAAAAGTTATTCAAGAATATCTCTTTCTCCTATGTGCTTTCATCCCTAACCCTAACCCTAACCCTTCCGAAAGTCGGAGAAGCTCAAGGATGGTACCGATCGATGCGCGCTACCCCATTTAGTGGGGGTAGAGCCTACTTGCAAGTCTCTCCGACCTTCACAAAAAAAGTTATTCAAGAATATCTCCTCAGATTTGGGGGAATTTCGTCGGTCGACCTCTTCCGAAGGTCGTACAAGCTCGGGGATGGTACCAATCGATCCGCAGGACCCAAATTAGTCCAGATGCAACCACTTTCCAAGTCTCTCCGACCTTCACAAAAAACGTTATTCAAGAATATCTCTTTCTCCTATGTGCTTTCATCCCTAACCCTAACCCTAACCCTTCCGAAAGTCGGAGAAGCTCAAGGATGGTACCGATCGATGCGCGCTACCCCATTTAGTGGGGGTAGAGCCTACTTGCAAGTCTCTCCGACCTTCACAAAAAAAGTTATTCAAGAATATCTCCTCAGATTTGGGGGAATTTCGTCGGTCGACCTCTTCCGAAGGTCGTACAAGCTCGGGGATGGTACCAATCGATCCGCAGGACCCAAATTAGTCCAGATGCAACCACTTTCCAAGTCTCTCCGACCTTCACAAAAAAGTTATTCAAGAATATCTCTTTCTCCTATGTGCTTTCATCCCTAACCCTAACCCTAACCCTTCCGAAAGTCGGAGAAGCTCAAGGATGGTACCGATCGATGCGCGCTACCCCATTTAGTGGGGGTAGAGCCTACTTGCAAGTCTCTCCGACCTTCACAAAAAAAGTTATTCAAGAATATCTCTTTCTCCTATGTGCTTTCATCCCTAACCCTAACCCTAACCCTTCCGAAAGTCGGAGAAGCTCAAGGATGAAACCGATCGATGCGCGCTACCCCATTTAGTGGGGGTAGAGCCTACTTGCAAGTCTCTCCGACCTTCACAAAAAAAGTTATTCAAGAATATCTCTTTCTCCTATGTGCTTTCATCCCTAACCCTAACCCTAACCCTTCCGAAAGTCGGAGAAGCTCAAGGATGGTACCGATCGATGCGCGCTACCCCATTTAGTGGGGGTAGAGCCTACTTGCAAGTCTCTCCGACCTTCACAAAAAAAGTTATTCAAGAATATCTCTTTCTCCTATGTGCTTTCATCCCTAACCCTAACCCTAACCCTTCCGAAAGTCGGAGAAGCTCAAGGATGGTACCGATCGATGCGCGCTACCCCATTTAGTGGGGGTAGAGCCTACTTGCAAGTCTCTCCGACCTTCACAAAAAAAGTTATTCAAGAATATCTCCTCAGATTTGGGGGAATTTCGTCGGTCGACCTCTTCCGAAGGTCGTACAAGCTCGGGGATGGTACCAATCGATCCGCAGGACCCAAATTAGTCCAGATGCAACCACTTTCCAAGTCTCTCCGACCTTCACAAAAAACGTTATTCAAGAATATCTCTTTCTCCTATGTGCTTTCATCCCTAACCCTAACCCTAACCCTTCCGAAAGTCGGAGAAGCTCAAGGATGGTACCGATCGATGCGCGCTACCCCATTTAGTGGGGGTAGAGCCTACTTGCAAGTCTCTCCGACCTTCACAAAAAAAGTTATTCAAGAATATCTCTTTCTCCTATGTGCTTTCATCCCTAACCCTAACCCTAACCCTTCCGAAAGTCGGAGAAGCTCAAGGATGGTACTGATCGATGCGCGCTACCCCATTTAGTGGGGGTAGAGCCTACTTGCAAGTCTCTCCGACCTTCACAAAAAAAGTTATTCAAGAATATCTCTTTCTCCTATGTGCTTTCATCCCTAACCCTAACCCTAACCCTTCCGAAAGTCGGAGAAGCTCAAGGATGAAACCGATCGATGCGCGCTACCCCATTTAGTGGGGGTAGAGCCTACTTGCAAGTCTCTCCGACCTTCACAAAAAAAGTTATTCAAGAATATCTCTTTCTCCTATGTGCTTTCATCCCTAACCCTAACCCTAACCCTTCCGAAAGTCGGAGAAGCTCAAGGATGGTACCGATCGATGCGCGCTACCCCATTTAGTGGGGGTAGAGCCTACTTGCAAGTCTCTCCGACCTTCACAAAAAAAGTTATTCAAGAATATCTCTTTCTCCTATGTGCTTTCATCCCTAACCCTAACCCTAACCCTTCCGAAAGTCGGAGAAGCTCAAGGATGGTACCGATCGATGCGCGCTACCCCATTTAGTGGGGGTAGAGCCTACTTGCAAGTCTCTCCGACCTTCACAAAAAAAGTTATTCAAGAATATCTCCTCAGATTTGGGGGAATTTCGTCGGTCGACCTCTTCCGAAGGTCGTACAAGCTCGGGGATGGTACCAATCGATCCGCAGGACCCAAATTAGTCCAGATGCAACCACTTTCCAAGTCTCTCCGACCTTCACAAAAAACGTTATTCAAGAATATCTCTTTCTCCTATGTGCTTTCATCCCTAACCCTAACCCTAACCCTTCCGAAAGTCGGAGAAGCTCAAGGATGGTACCGATCGATGCGCGCTACCCCATTTAGTGGGGGTAGAGCCTACTTGCAAGTCTCTCCGACCTTCACAAAAAAAGTTATTCAAGAATATCTCTTTCTCCTATGTGCTTTCATCCCTAACCCTAACCCTAACCCTTCCGAAAGTCGGAGAAGCTCAAGGATGGTACCGATCGATGCGCGCTACCCCATTTAGTGGGGGTAGAGCCTACTTGCAAGTCTCTCCGACCTTCACACAAAAAGTTATTCAAGAATATCTCTTTCTCCTATGTGCTTTCATCCCTAACCCTAACCCTAACCCTTCCGAAAGTCGGAGAAGCTCAAGGATGGTACCGATCGATGTGTGCTACCCCATTTAGTGGGGGTAGAGCCTACTTGCAAGTCTCTCCGACCTTCACAAAAAAAGTTATTCAAGAATATCTCCTCAGATTTGGGGGAATTTCGTCGGTCGACCTCTTCCGAAGGTCGTACAAGCTCGGGGATGTTACCAATCGATCCGCAGGACCCAAATTAGTCCAGATGCAACCACTTTCCAAGTCTCTCCGACATTCACAAAAAAAGTTATTCAAGAATATCTCTTTCTCCTATGTGCTTTCATCCCTAACCCTAACCCTAACCCTTCCGAAAGTCGGAGAAGCTCAAGGATGGTACCGATCGATGCGCGCTACCCCATTTAGTGGGGGTAGAGCCTACTTGCAAGTCTCTCCGACCTTCACAAAAAACGTTATTCAAGAATATCTCTTTCTCCTATGTGCTTTCATCCCTAACCCTAACCCTAACCCTTCCGAAAGTCGGAGAAGCTCAAGGATGGTACCGATCGATGCGCGCTACCCCATTTAGTGGGGGTAGAGCCTACTTGCAAGTCTCTCCGACCTTCACAAAAAAAGTTATTCAAGAATATCTCCTCAGATTTGGGGGAATTTCGTCGGTCGACCTCTTCCGAAGGTCGTACAAGCTCGGGGATGGTACCAATCGATCCGCAGGACCAAAATTAGTCCAGATGCAACCACTTTCCAAGTCTCTCCGACCTTCACAAAAAAAGTTATTCAAGAATATCTCTTTCTCCTATGTGCTTTCATCCCTAACCCTAACCCTAACCCTTCCGAAATTCGGAGAAGCTCAAGGATGGTACCGATCGATGCGCGCTACCCCATTTAGTGGGGGTAGAGCCTACTTGCAAGTCTCTCCGACCTTCACAAAAAAAGTTATTCAAGAATATCTCTTTCTCCTATGTGCTTTCATCCCTAACCCTAACCCTAACCCTTCCGAAAGTCGGAGAAGCTCAAGGATGGTACCGATCGATGCGCGCTACCCCATTTAGTGGGGGTAGAGCCTACTTGCAAGTCTCTCCGACCTTCACAAAAAAAGTTATTCAAGAATATCTCTTTCTCCTATGTGCTTTCATCCCTAACCCTAACCCTTCCGAAAGTCGGAGAAGCTCAAGGATGGTACCGATCGATGCGCGCTACCCCATTTAGTGGGGGTAGAGCCTACTTGCAAGTCTCTCCGACCTTTACAAAAAAAGTTATTCAAGAATATCTCTTTCTCCTATGTGCTTTCATCCCTAACCCTAACCCTAACCCTTCCGAAAGTCGGAGAAGCTCAAGGATGGTACCGATCGATGCGCGCTACCCCATTTAGTGGGGGTAGAGCCTACTTGCAAGTCTCTCCGACCTTCACAAAAAAAGTTATTCAAGAATATCTCCTCAGATTTGGGGGAATTTCGTCGGTCGACCTCTTCCGAAGGTCGTACAAGCTCGGGGATGGTACCAATCGATCCGCAGGACCCAAATTAGTCCAGATGCAACCACTTTCCAAGTCTCTCCGACCTTCACAAAAAAAGTTATTCAAGAATATCTCTTTCTCCTATGTGCTTTCATCCCTAACCCTAACCCTAACCCTTCCGAAAGTCGGAGAAGCTCAAGGATGGTACCGATCGATGCGCGCTACCCCATTTAGTGGGGGTAGAGCCTACTTGCAAGTCTCTCCGACCTTCACAAAAAAAGTTATTCAAGAATATCTCTTTCTCCTATGTGCTTTCATCCCTAACCCTAACCCTAACCCTTCCGAAAGTCGGAGAAGCTCAAGGATGGTACCGATCGATGCGCGCTACCCCATTTAGTGGGGGTAGAGCCTACTTGCAAGTCTCTCCGA
Organism: Limanda limanda; assembly: GCF_963576545.1. Taxonomy (NCBI): domain Eukaryota; kingdom Metazoa; phylum Chordata; class Actinopteri; order Pleuronectiformes; family Pleuronectidae; genus Limanda; species Limanda limanda. Next base: position 503,707 of record NW_026870532.1, read on the forward strand.
CCTTCACAAAAAAAGTTATTCAAGAATATCTCTTTCTCCTATGTGCTTTCATCCCTAACCCTAACCCTAACCCTTCCGAAAGTCGGAGAAGCTCAAGGATGGTACCGATCGATGCGCGCTACCCCATTTAGTGGGGGTAGAGCCTACTTGCAAGTCTCTCCGACCTTCACAAAAAAAGTTATTCAAGAATATCTCCTCAGATTTGGGGGAATTTCGTCGGTCGACCTCTTCCGAAGGTCGTACAAGCTCGGGGATGGTACCAATCGATCCGCAGGACCCAAATTAGTCCAGATGCAACCACTTTCCAAGTCTCTCCGACCTTCACAAAAAAAGTTATTCAAGAATATCTCTTTCTCCTATGTGCTTTCATCCCTAACCCTAACCCTAACCCTTCCGAAAGTCGGAAAAGCTCAAGGATGGTACCGATCGATGCGCGCTACCCCATTTAGTGGGGGTAGAGCCTACTTGCAAGTCTCTCCGACCTTCACAAAAAACGTTATTCAAGAATATCTCTTTCTCCTATGTGCTTTCATCCCTAACCCTAACCCTAACCCTTCCGAAAGTCGGAGAAGCTCAAGGATGGTACCGATAGATGCGCGCTACCCCATTTAGTGGGGGTAGAGCCTACTTGCAAGTCTCTCCGACCTTCACAAAAAAAGTTATTCAAGAATATCTCCTCAGATTTGGGGGAATTTCGTCGGTCGACCTCTTTCGAAGGTCGTACAAGCTCGGGGATGGTACCAATCGATCCGCAGGCCCCAAATTAGTCCAGATGCAACCACTTTCCAAGTCTCTCCGACCTTCACAAAAAAAGTTATTCAAGAATATCTCTTTCTCCTATGTGCTTTCATCCCTAACCCTAACCCTTCCGAAAGTCGGAGAAGCTCAAGGATGGTACCGATCGATGCGCGCTACCCCATTTAGTGGGGGTAGAGCCTACTTGCAAGTCTCTCCGACCTTCACAAAAAACGTTATTCAAGAATATCTTTTTCTCCTATGTGCTTTCATCCCTAACCCTAACCCTAACCCTTCCGAAAGTCGGAGAAGCTCAAGGATGGTACTGATCGATGCGCGCTACCCCATTTAGTGGGGGTAGAGCCTACTTTAAAGTCTCTCCGACCTTCACAAAAAAAGTTATTCAAGAATATCTCCTCAGATTTGGGGGAATTTCGTCGGTCGACCTCTTCCGAAGGTCGTACAAGCTCGGGGATGGTACCAATCGATCCGCAGGACCCAAATTAGTCCAGATGCAACCACTTTCCAAGTCTCTCCGACCTTCACAAAAAAAGTTATTCAAGAATATCTCTTTCTCCTATGTGCTTTCATCCCTAACCCTAACCCTAACCCTTCCGAAAGTCGGAGAAGCTCAAGGATGGTACCGATCGATGCGCGCTACCCCATTTAGTGGGGGTAGAGCCTACTTGCAAGTCTCTCCGACCTTCACAAAAAAAGTTATTCAAGAATATCTCCTCAGATTTGGGGGAATTTCGTCGGTCGACCTCTTCCGAAGGTCGTACAAGCTCGGGGATGGTACCAATCGATCCGCAGGACCCAAATTAGTCCAGATGCAACCACTTTCCAAGTCTCTCCGACCTTCACAAAAAAAGTTATTCAAGAATATCTCTTTCTCCTATGTGCTTTCATCCCTAACCCTAACCCTAACCCTTCCGAAAGTCGGAGAAGCTCAAGGATGGTACCGATCGATGCGCGCTACCCCATTTAGTGGGGGTAGAGCCTACTTGCAAGTCTCTCCGACCTTCACAAAAAAAGTTATTCAAGAATATCTCTTTCTCCTATGTGCTTTCATCCCTAACCCTAACCCTAACCCTTCCGAAAGTCGGAGAAGCTCAAGGATGGTACCGATCGATGCGCGCTACCCCATTTAGTGGGGGTAGAGCCTACTTGCAAGTCTCTCCGACCTTCACAAAAAAAGTTATTCAAGAATATCTCTTTCTCCTATGTGCTTTCATCCCTAACCCTAACCCTAACCCTTCCAAAAGTCGGAGAAGCTCAAGGATGGTACCGATCGATGCGCGCTACCCCATTTAGTGGGGGTAGAGCCTACTTGCAAGTCTCTCCGACCTTCACAAAAAAAGTTATTCAAGAATATCTCTTTCTCCTATGTGCTTTCATCCCTAACCCTAACCCTAACCCTTCCGAAAGTCGGAGAAGCTCAAGGATGGTACCGATCGATGCGCGCTACCCCATTTAGTGGGGGTAGAGCCTACTTGCAAGTCTCTCCGACCTTCACAAAAAAAGTTATTCAAGAATATCTCTTTCTCCTATGTGCTTTCATCCCTAACCCTAACCCTAACCCTTCCGAAAGTCGGAGAAGCTCAAGGATGGTACCGATCGATGCGCGCTACCCCATTTAGTGGGGGTAGAGCCTACTTGCAAGTCTCTCCGACCTTCACAAAAAAAGTTATTCAAGAATATCTCCTCAGATTTGGGGGAATTTCGTCGGTCGACCTCTTCCGAAGGTCGTACAAGCTCGGGGATGGTACCAATCGATCCGCAGGACCCAAATTAGTCCAGATGCAACCACTTTCCAAGTCTCTCCGACCTTCACAAAAAAAGTTATTCAAGAATATCTCTTTCTCCTATGTGCTTTCATCCCTAACCCTAACCCTAACCCTTCCGAAAGTCGGAAAAGCTCAAGGATGGTACCGATCGATGCGCGCTACCCCATTTAGTGGGGGTAGAGCCTACTTGCAAGTCTCTCCGACCTTCACAAAAAACGTTATTCAAGAATATCTCTTTCTCCTATGTGCTTTCATCCCTAACCCTAACCCTAACCCTTCCGAAAGTCGGAGAAGCTCAAGGATGGTACCGATAGATGCGCGCTACCCCATTTAGTGGGGGTAGAGCCTACTTGCAAGTCTCTCCGACCTTCACAAAAAAAGTTATTCAAGAATATCTCCTCAGATTTGGGGGAATTTCGTCGGTCGACCTCTTTCGAAGGTCGTACAAGCTCGGGGATGGTACCAATCGATCCGCAGGCCCCAAATTAGTCCAGATGCAACCACTTTCCAAGTCTCTCCGACCTTCACAAAAAAAGTTATTCAAGAATATCTCTTTCTCCTATGTGCTTTCATCCCTAACCCTAACCCTTCCGAAAGTCGGAGAAGCTCAAGGATGGTACCGATCGATGCGCGCTACCCCATTTAGTGGGGGTAGAGCCTACTTGCAAGTCTCTCCGACCTTCACAAAAAACGTTATTCAAGAATATCTTTTTCTCCTATGTGCTTTCATCCCTAACCCTAACCCTAACCCTTCCGAAAGTCGGAGAAGCTCAAGGATGGTACTGATCGATGCGCGCTACCCCATTTAGTGGGGGTAGAGCCTACTTTAAAGTCTCTCCGACCTTCACAAAAAAAGTTATTCAAGAATATCTCCTCAGATTTGGGGGAATTTCGTCGGTCGACCTCTTCCGAAGGTCGTACAAGCTCGGGGATGGTACCAATCGATCCGCAGGACCCAAATTAGTCCAGATGCAACCACTTTCCAAGTCTCTCCGACCTTCACAAAAAAAGTTATTCAAGAATATCTCTTTCTCCTATGTGCTTTCATCCCTAACCCTAACCCTAACCCTTCCGAAAGTCGGAGAAGCTCAAGGATGGTACCGATCGATGCGCGCTACCCCATTTAGTGGGGGTAGAGCCTACTTGCAAGTCTCTCCGACCTTCACAAAAAAAGTTATTCAAGAATATCTCCTCAGATTTGGGGGAATTTCGTCGGTCGACCTCTTCCGAAGGTCGTACAAGCTCGGGGATGGTACCAATCGATCCGCAGGACCCAAATTAGTCCAGATGCAACCACTTTCCAAGTCTCTCCGACCTTCACAAAAAAAGTTATTCAAGAATATCTCTTTCTCCTATGTGCTTTCATCCCTAACCCTAACCCTAACCCTTCCGAAAGTCGGAGAAGCTCAAGGATGGTACCGATCGATGCGCGCTACCCCATTTAGTGGGGGTAGAGCCTACTTGCAAGTCTCTCCGACCTTCACAAAAAAAGTTATTCAAGAATATCTCTTTCTCCTATGTGCTTTCATCCCTAACCCTAACCCTAACCCTTCCGAAAGTCGGAGAAGCTCAAGGATGGTACCGATCGATGCGCGCTACCCCATTTAGTGGGGGTAGAGCCTACTTGCAAGTCTCTCCGACCTTCACAAAAAAAGTTATTCAAGAATATCTCTTTCTCCTATGTGCTTTCATCCCTAACCCTAACCCTAACCCTTCCAAAAGTCGGAGAAGCTCAAGGATGGTACCGATCGATGCGCGCTACCCCATTTAGTGGGGGTAGAGCCTACTTGCAAGTCTCTCCGACCTTCACAAAAAAAGTTATTCAAGAATATCTCTTTCTCCTATGTGCTTTCATCCCTAACCCTAACCCTAACCCTTCCGAAAGTCGGAGAAGCTCAAGGATGGTACCGATCGATGCGCGCTACCCCATTTAGTGGGGGTAGAGCCTACTTGCAAGTCTCTCCGACCTTCACAAAAAAAGTTATTCAAGAATATCTCCTCAGATTTGGGGGAATTTCGTCGGTCGACCTCTTTCGAAGGTCGTACAAGCTCGGGGATGGTACCAATCGATCCGCAGGCCCCAAATTAGTCCAGATGCAACCACTTTCCAAGTCTCTCCGACCTTCACAAAAAAAGTTATTCAAGAATATCTCTTTCTCCTATGTGCTTTCATCCCTAACCCTAACCCTTCCGAAAGTCGGAGAAGCTCAAGGATGGTACCGATCGATGCGCGCTACCCCATTTAGTGGGGGTAGAGCCTACTTGCAAGTCTCTCCGACCTTCACAAAAAACGTTATTCAAGAATATCTTTTTCTCCTATGTGCTTTCATCCCTAACCCTAACCCTAACCCTTCCGAAAGTCGGAGAAGCTCAAGGATGGTACCGATCGATGCGCGCTACCCCATTTAGTGGGGGTAGAGCCTACTTGCAAGTCTCTCCGACCTTCACAAAAAACGTTATTCAAGAATATCTTTTTCTCCTATGTGCTTTCATCCCTAACCCTAACCCTAACCCTTCCGAAAGTCGGAGAAGCTCAAGGATGGTACCGATCGATGCGCGCTACCCCATTTAGTGGGGGTAGAGCCTACTTGAAAGTCTCTCCGACCTTCACAAAAAAAGTTATTCAAGAATATCTCCTCAGATTTGGGGGAATTTCGTCGGTCGACCTCTTCCGAAGGTCGTACAAGCTCGGGGATGGTACCAATCGATCCGCAGGACCCAAATTAGTCCAGATGCAACCACTTTCCAAGTCTCTCCGACCTTCACAAAAAAAGTTATTCAAGAATATCTCTTTCTCCTATGTGCTTTCATCCCTAACCCTAACCCTAACCCTTCCGAAAGTCGGAGAAGCTCAAGGATGGTACCGATCGATGTGCGCTACCCCATTTAGTGGGGGTAGAGCCTACTTGCAAGTCTCTCCGACCTTCACAAAAAAAGTTATTCAAGAATATCTCTTTCTCCTATGTGCTTTCATCCCTAACCCTAACCCTAACCCTTCCGAAAGTCGGAGAAGCTCAAGGATGGTACCGATCGATGCGCGCTACCCCATTTAGTGGGGGTAGAGCCTACTTGCAAGTCTCTCCGACCTTCACAAAAAAAGTTATTCAAGAATATCTCCTCAGATTTGGGGGAATTTCGTCGGTCGACCTCTTCCGAAGGTCGTACAAGCTCGGGGATGGTACCAATCGATCCGCAGGACCCAAATTAGTCCAGATGCAACCACTTTCCAAGTCTCTCCGACCTTCACAAAAAAAGTTATTCAAGAATATCTCTTTCTCCTATGTGCTTTCATCCCTAACCCTAACCCTAACCCTTCCGAAAGTCGGAGAAGCTCAAAGATGGTACCGATCGATGCGCGCTACCCCATTTAGTGGGGGTAGAGCCTACTTGCAAGTCTCTCCGACCTTCACAAAAAAAGTTATTCAAGAATATCTCTTTCTCCTATGTGCTTTCAACCCTAACCCTAACCCTAACCCTTCCGAAAGTCGGAGAAGCTCAAGGATGGTACCGATCGATGCGCGCTACCCCATTTAGTGGGGGTAGAGCCTACTTGCAAGTCTCTCCGACTTTCACAAAAAAAGTTATTCAAGAATATCTCTTTCTCCTATGTGCTTTCATCCCTAACCCTAACCCTAACCCTTCCGAAAGTCGGAGAAGCTCAAGGATGGTACCGATCGATGTGCGCTACCCCATTTAGTGGGGGTAGAGCCTACTTGCAAGTCTCTCCGACCTTCACAAAAAAAGTTATTCAAGAATATCTCCTCAGATTTGGGGGAATTTCGTCGGTCGACCTCTTCCGAAGGTCGTACAAGCTCGGGGTGTTACCAATCGATCTGCAGGACCCAAATTAGTCCAGATGCAACCACTTTCCAAGTCTCTCCGACCTTCACAAAAAAAGTTATTCAAGAATATCTCTTTCTCCTATGTGCTTTCATCCCTAACCCTAACCCTAACCCTTCCGAAAGTCGGAGAAGCTCAAGGATGGTACCGATCGATGCGCGATACCCCATTTAGTGGGGGTAGAGCCTACTTGCAAGTCTCTCCGACCTTCACAAAAAACGTTATTCAAGAATATCTCTTTCTCCTATGTGCTTTCATCCCTAACCCTAACCCTAACCCTTCCGAAAGTCGGAGAAGCTCAAGGATGGTACCGATCGATGCGCGCTACTCCATTTAGTGGGGGTAGAGCCTACTTGCAAGTCTCTCCGACCTTCACAAAAAAAGTTATTCAAGAATATCTCCTCAGATTTGGGGGAATTTCGTCGGTCGACCTCTTCCGAAGGTCGTACAAGCTCGGGGATGGTACCAATCGATCCGCAGGACCCAAATTAGTCCAGATGCAACCACTTTCCAAGTCTCTCCGACCTTCACAAAAAAAGTTATTCAAGAATATCTCTTTCTCCTATGTGCTTTCATCCCTAACCCTAACCCTAACCCTTCCGAAAGTCGGAGAAGCTCAAGGATGGTACCGATCGATGCGCGCTACCCCATTTAGTGGGGGTAGAGCCTACTTGCAAGTCTCTCCGACCTTCACAAAAAAAGTTATTCAAGAATATCTCTTTCTCCTATGTGCTTTCATCCCTAACCCTAACCCTAACCCTTCCGAAAGTCGGAGAAGCTCAAGGATGGTACCGATCGATGCGCGCTACCCCATTTAGTGGGGGTAGAGCCTACTTGCAAGTCTCTCCGACCTTCACAAAAAAAGTTATTCAAGAATATCTCTTTCTCCTATGTGCTTTCATCCCTAACCCTAACCCTAACCCTTCCGAAAGTCGGAGAAGCTCAAGGATGGTACCGATCGATGCGCGCTACCCCATTTAGTGGGGGTAGAGCCTACTTGCAAGTCTCTCCGACCTTCACAAAAAAAGTTATTCAAGAATATCTCTTTCTCCTATGTGCTTTCATCCCTAACCCTAACCCTTCCGAAAGTCGGATAAGCTCAAGGATGGTACCGATCGATGCGCGCTACCCCATTTAGTGGGGGTAGAGCCTACTTGCAAGTCTCTCCGACCTTCACAAAAAAAGTTATTCAAGAATATCTCTTTCTCCTATGTGCTTTCATCCCTAACCCTAACCCTAACCCTTCCGAAAGTCGGAGAAGCTCAAGGATGAAACCGATCGATGCGCGCTACCCCATTTAGTGGGGGTAGAGCCTACTTGCAAGTCTCTCCGACCTTCACAAAAAAAGTTATTCAAGAATATCTCTTTCTCCTATGTGCTTTCATCCCTAACCCTAACCCTAACCCTTCCGAAAGTCGGAGAAGCTCAAGGATGGTACCGATCGATGCGCGCTACCCCATTTAGTGGGGGTAGAGCCTACTTGCAAGTCTCTCCGACCTTCACAAAAAAAGTTATTCAAGAATATCTCTTTCTCCTATGTGCTTTCATCCCTAACCCTAACCCTAACCCTTCCGAAAGTCGGAGAAGCTCAAGGATGGTACCGATCGATGCGCGCTACCCCATTTAGTGGGGGTAGAGCCTACTTGCAAGTCTCTCCGACCTTCACAAAAAAAGTTATTCAAGAATATCTCCTCAGATTTGGGGGAATTTCGTCGGTCGACCTCTTCCGAAGGTCGTACAAGCTCGGGGATGGTACCAATCGATCCGCAGGACCCAAATTAGTCCAGATGCAACCACTTTCCAAGTCTCTCCGACCTTCACAAAAAACGTTATTCAAGAATATCTCTTTCTCCTATGTGCTTTCATCCCTAACCCTAACCCTAACCCTTCCGAAAGTCGGAGAAGCTCAAGGATGGTACCGATCGATGCGCGCTACCCCATTTAGTGGGGGTAGAGCCTACTTGCAAGTCTCTCCGACCTTCACAAAAAAAGTTATTCAAGAATATCTCTTTCTCCTATGTGCTTTCATCCCTAACCCTAACCCTAACCCTTCCGAAAGTCGGAGAAGCTCAAGGATGGTACCGATCGATGCGCGCTACCCCATTTAGTGGGGGTAGAGCCTACTTGCAAGTCTCTCCGACCTTCACAAAAAAAGTTATTCAAGAATATCTCTTTCTCCTATGTGCTTTCATCCCTAACCCTAACCCTAACCCTTCCGAAAGTCGGAGAAGCTCAAAGATGGTACCGATCGATGCGCGCTACCCCATTTAGTGGGGGTAGAGCCTACTTGCAAGTCTCTCCGACCTTCACAAAAAATGTTATTCAAGAATATCTCCTCAGATTTGGGGGAATTTCGTCGGTCGACCTCTTCCGAAGGTCGTACAAGCTCGGGGATGGTACCAATCGATCCGCAGGACCCAAATTAGTCCAGATGCAACCACTTTCCAAGTCTCTCCGACCTTCACAAAAAAAGTTATTCAAGAATATCTCTTTCTCCTATGTGCTTTCATCCCTAACCCTAACCCTAACCCTTCCGAAAGTCGGAGAAGCTCAAGGATGGTACCGATCGATGCGCGCTACCCCATTTAGTGGGGGTAGAGCCTACTTGCAAGTCTCTCCGACCTTCACAAAAAAAGTTATTCAAGAATATCTCTTTCTCCTATGTGCTTTCATCCCTAACCCTAACCCTAACCCTTCCGAAAGTCGGAGAAGCTCAAGGATGGTACTGATCGATGTGCGCTACCCCATTTAGTGGGGGTAGAGCCTACTTGCAAGTCTCTCCGACCTTCACACAAAAAGTTATTCAAGAATATCTCTTTCTCCTATGTGCTTTCATCCCTAACCCTAACCCTAACCCTTCCGAAAGTCGGAGAAGCTCAAGGATGGTACCGATCGATGTGCGCTACCCCATTTAGTGGGGGTAGAGCCTACTTGCAAGTCTCTCCGACCTTCACAAAAAAAGTTATTCAAGAATATCTCCTCAGATTTGGGGGAATTTCGTCGGTCGACCTCTTCCGAAGGTCGTACAAGCTCGGGGATGTTACCAATCGATCCGCAGGACCCAAATTAGTCCAGATGCAACCACTTTCCAAGTCTCTCCGACATTCACAAAAAAAGTTATTCAAGAATATCTCTTTCTCCTATGTGCTTTCATCCCTAACCCTAACCCTAACCCTTCCGAAAGTCGGAGAAGCTCAAGGATGGTACCGATCGATGCGCGCTACCCCATTTAGTGGGGGTAGAGCCTACTTGCAAGTCTCTCCGACCTTCACAAAAAACGTTATTCAAGAATATCTCTTTCTCCTATGTGCTTTCATCCCTAACCCTAACCCTAACCCTTCCGAAAGTCGGAGAAGCTCAAGGATGGTACCGATCGATGTGCGCTACCCCATTTAGTGGGGGTAGAGCCTACTTGCAAGTCTCTCCGACCTTCACACAAAAAGTTATTCAAGAATATCTCTTTCTCCTATGTGCTTTCATCCCTAACCCTAACCCTAACCCTTCCGAAAGTCGGAGAAGCTCAAGGATGGTACTGATCGATGTGCGCTACCCCATTTAGTGGGGGTAGAGCCTACTTGCAAGTCTCACCGACCTTCACACAAAAAGTTATTCAAGAATATCTCTTTCTCCTATGTGCTTTCATCCCTAACCCTAACCCTAACCCTTCCGAAAGTCGGAGAAGCTCAAGGATGGTACCGATCGATGTGCGCTACCCCATTTAGTGGGGGTAGAGCCTACTTGCAAGTCTCTCCGACCTTCACAAAAAAAGTTATTCAAGAATATCTCCTCAGATTTGGGGGAATTTCGTCGGTCGACCTCTTCCGAAGGTCGTACAAGCTCGGGGATGGTACCAATCGATCCGCAGGACCCAAATTAGTCCAGATGCAACCACTTTCCAAGTCTCTCCGACCTTCACAAAAAAAGTTATTCAAGAATATCTCTTTCTCCTATGTGCTTTCATCCCTAACCCTAACCCTAACCCTTCCGAAAGTCGGAGAAGCTCAAAGATGGTACCGATCGATGCGCGCTACCCCATTTAGTGGGGGTAGAGCCTACTTGCAAGTCTCTCCGACCTTCACAAAAAAAGTTATTCAAGAATATCTCTTTCTCCTATGTGCTTTCAACCCTAACCCTAACCCTAACCCTTCCGAAAGTCGGAGAAGCTCAAGGATGGTACCGATCGATGCGCGCTACCCCATTTAGTGGGGGTAGAGCCTACTTGCAAGTCTCTCCGACTTTCACAAAAAAAGTTATTCAAGAATATCTCTTTCTCCTATGTGCTTTCATCCCTAACCCTAACCCTAACCCTTCCGAAAGTCGGAGAAGCTCAAGGATGGTACCGATCGATGTGCGCTACCCCATTTAGTGGGGGTAGAGCCTACTTGCAAGTCTCTCCGACCTTCACAAAAAAAGTTATTCAAGAATATCTCCTCAGATTTGGGGGAATTTCGTCGGTCGACCTCTTCCGAAGGTCGTACAAGCTCGGGGTGTTACCAATCGATCTGCAGGACCCAAATTAGTCCAGATGCAACCACTTTCCAAGTCTCTCCGACCTTCACAAAAAAAGTTATTCAAGAATATCTCTTTCTCCTATGTGCTTTCATCCCTAACCCTAACCCTAACCCTTCCGAAAGTCGGAGAAGCTCAAGGATGGTACCGATCGATGCGCGATACCCCATTTAGTGGGGGTAGAGCCTACTTGCAAGTCTCTCCGACCTTCACAAAAAACGTTATTCAAGAATATCTCTTTCTCCTATGTGCTTTCATCCCTAACCCTAACCCTAACCCTTCCGAAAGTCGGAGAAGCTCAAGGATGGTACCGATCGATGCGCGCTACTCCATTTAGTGGGGGTAGAGCCTACTTGCAAGTCTCTCCGACCTTCACAAAAAAAGTTATTCAAGAATATCTCCTCAGATTTGGGGGAATTTCGTCGGTCGACCTCTTCCGAAGGTCGTACAAGCTCGGGGATGGTACCAATCGATCCGCAGGACCCAAATTAGTCCAGATGCAACCACTTTCCAAGTCTCTCCGACCTTCACAAAAAAAGTTATTCAAGAATATCTCTTTCTCCTATGTGCTTTCATCCCTAACCCTAACCCTAACCCTTCCGAAAGTCGGAGAAGCTCAAGGATGGTACCGATCGATGCGCGCTACCCCATTTAGTGGGGGTAGAGCCTACTTGCAAGTCTCTCCGACCTTCACAAAAAAAGTTATTCAAGAATATCTCTTTCTCCTATGTGCTTTCATCCCTAACCCTAACCCTAACCCTTCCGAAAGTCGGAGAAGCTCAAGGATGGTACCGATCGATGCGCGCTACCCCATTTAGTGGGGGTAGAGCCTACTTGCAAGTCTCTCCGACCTTCACAAAAAAAGTTATTCAAGAATATCTCTTTCTCCTATGTGCTTTCATCCCTAACCCTAACCCTAACCCTTCCGAAAGTCGGAGAAGCTCAAGGATGGTACCGATCGATGCGCGCTACCCCATTTAGTGGGGGTAGAGCCTACTTGCAAGTCTCTCCGACCTTCACAAAAAAAGTTATTCAAGAATATCTCTTTCTCCTATGTGCTTTCATCCCTAACCCTAACCCTTCCGAAAGTCGGATAAGCTCAAGGATGGTACCGATCGATGCGCGCTACCCCATTTAGTGGGGGTAGAGCCTACTTGCAAGTCTCTCCGACCTTCACAAAAAAAGTTATTCAAGAATATCTCTTTCTCCTATGTGCTTTCATCCCTAACCCTAACCCTAACCCTTCCGAAAGTCGGAGAAGCTCAAGGATGAAACCGATCGATGCGCGCTACCCCATTTAGTGGGGGTAGAGCCTACTTGCAAGTCTCTCCGACCTTCACAAAAAAAGTTATTCAAGAATATCTCTTTCTCCTATGTGCTTTCATCCCTAACCCTAACCCTAACCCTTCCGAAAGTCGGAGAAGCTCAAGGATGGTACCGATCGATGCGCGCTACCCCATTTAGTGGGGGTAGAGCCTACTTGCAAGTCTCTCCGACCTTCACAAAAAAAGTTATTCAAGAATATCTCTTTCTCCTATGTGCTTTCATCCCTAACCCTAACCCTAACCCTTCCGAAAGTCGGAGAAGCTCAAGGATGGTACCGATCGATGCGCGCTACCCCATTTAGTGGGGGTAGAGCCTACTTGCAAGTCTCTCCGACCTTCACAAAAAAAGTTATTCAAGAATATCTCCTCAGATTTGGGGGAATTTCGTCGGTCGACCTCTTCCGAAGGTCGTACAAGCTCGGGGATGGTACCAATCGATCCGCAGGACCCAAATTAGTCCAGATGCAACCACTTTCCAAGTCTCTCCGACCTTCACAAAAAACGTTATTCAAGAATATCTCTTTCTCCTATGTGCTTTCATCCCTAACCCTAACCCTAACCCTTCCGAAAGTCGGAGAAGCTCAAGGATGGTACCGATCGATGCGCGCTACCCCATTTAGTGGGGGTAGAGCCTACTTGCAAGTCTCTCCGACCTTCACAAAAAAAGTTATTCAAGAATATCTCTTTCTCCTATGTGCTTTCATCCCTAACCCTAACCCTAACCCTTCCGAAAGTCGGAGAAGCTCAAGGATGGTACCGATCGATGCGCGCTACCCCATTTAGTGGGGGTAGAGCCTACTTGCAAGTCTCTCCGACCTTCACAAAAAAAGTTATTCAAGAATATCTCTTTCTCCTATGTGCTTTCATCCCTAACCCTAACCCTAACCCTTCCGAAAGTCGGAGAAGCTCAAAGATGGTACCGATCGATGCGCGCTACCCCATTTAGTGGGGGTAGAGCCTACTTGCAAGTCTCTCCGACCTTCACAAAAAATGTTATTCAAGAATATCTCCTCAGATTTGGGGGAATTTCGTCGGTCGACCTCTTCCGAAGGTCGTACAAGCTCGGGGATGGTACCAATCGATCCGCAGGACCCAAATTAGTCCAGATGCAACCACTTTCCAAGTCTCTCCGACCTTCACAAAAAAAGTTATTCAAGAATATCTCTTTCTCCTATGTGCTTTCATCCCTAACCCTAACCCTAACCCTTCCGAAAGTCGGAGAAGCTCAAGGATGGTACCGATCGATGCGCGCTACCCCATTTAGTGGGGGTAGAGCCTACTTGCAAGTCTCTCCGACCTTCACAAAAAAAGTTATTCAAGAATATCTCTTTCTCCTATGTGCTTTCATCCCTAACCCTAACCCTAACCCTTCCGAAAGTCGGAGAAGCTCAAGGATGGTACTGATCGATGTGCGCTACCCCATTTAGTGGGGGTAGAGCCTACTTGCAAGTCTCTCCGACCTTCACACAAAAAGTTATTCAAGAATATCTCTTTCTCCTATGTGCTTTCATCCCTAACCCTAACCCTAACCCTTCCGAAAGTCGGAGAAGCTCAAGGATGGTACCGATCGATGTGCGCTACCCCATTTAGTGGGGGTAGAGCCTACTTGCAAGTCTCTCCGACCTTCACAAAAAAAGTTATTCAAGAATATCTCCTCAGATTTGGGGGAATTTCGTCGGTCGACCTCTTCCGAAGGTCGTACAAGCTCGGGGATGTTACCAATCGATCCGCAGGACCCAAATTAGTCCAGATGCAACCACTTTCCAAGTCTCTCCGACATTCACAAAAAAAGTTATTCAAGAATATCTCTTTCTCCTATGTGCTTTCATCCCTAACCCTAACCCTAACCCTTCCGAAAGTCGGAGAAGCTCAAGGATGGTACCGATCGATGCGCGCTACCCCATTTAGTGGGGGTAGAGCCTACTTGCAAGTCTCTCCGACCTTCACAAAAAACGTTATTCAAGAATATCTCTTTCTCCTATGTGCTTTCATCCCTAACCCTAACCCTAACCCTTCCGAAAGTCGGAGAAGCTCAAGGATGGTACCGATCGATGTGCGCTACCCCATTTAGTGGGGGTAGAGCCTACTTGCAAGTCTCTCCGACCTTCACACAAAAAGTTATTCAAGAATATCTCTTTCTCCTATGTGCTTTCATCCCTAACCCTAACCCTAACCCTTCCGAAAGTCGGAGAAGCTCAAGGATGGTACTGATCGATGTGCGCTACCCCATTTAGTGGGGGTAGAGCCTACTTGCAAGTCTCACCGACCTTCACACAAAAAGTTATTCAAGAATATCTCTTTCTCCTATGTGCTTTCATCCCTAACCCTAACCCTAACCCTTCCGAAAGTCGGAGAAGCTCAAGGATGGTACCGATCGATGTGCGCTACCCCATTTAGTGGGGGTAGAGCCTACTTGCAAGTCTCTCCGACCTTCACAAAAAAAGTTATTCAAGAATATCTCCTCAGATTTGGGGGAATTTCGTCGGTCGACCTCTTCCGAAGGTCGTACAAGCTCGGGGATGTTACCAATCGATCCGCAGGACCCAAATTAGTCCAGATGCAACCACTTTCCAAGTCTCTCCGACATTCACAAAAAAAGTTATTCAAGAATATCTCTTTCTCCTATGTGCTTTCATCCCTAACCCTAACCCTAACCCTTCCGAAAGTCGGAGAAGCTCAAGGATGGTACCGATCGATGCGCGCTACCCCATTTAGTGGGGGTAGAGCCTACTTGCAAGTCTCTCCGACCTTCACAAAAAACGTTATTCAAGAATATCTCTTTCTCCTATGTGCTTTCATCCCTAACCCTAACCCTAACCCTTCCGAAAGTCGGAGAAGCTCAAGGATGGTACCGATCGATGCGCGCTACCCCATTTAGTGGGGGTAGAGCCTACTTGCAAGTCTCTCCGACCTTCACAAAAAAAGTTATTCAAGAATATCTCCTCAGATTTGGGGGAATTTCGTCGGTCGACCTCTTCCGAAGGTCGTACAAGCTCGGGGATGGTACCAATCGATCCGCAGGACCCAAATTAGTCCAGATGCAACCACTTTTCAAGTCTCTCCGACCTTCACAAAAAAAGTTATTCAAGAATATCTCTTTCTCCTATGTGCTTTCATCCCTAACCCTAACCCTAACCCTTCCGAAAGTCGGAGAAGCTCAAGGATGGTACCGATCGATGCGCGCTACCCCATTTAGTGGGGGTAGAGCCTACTTGCAAGTCTCTCCGACCTTCACAAAAAAAGTTATTCAAGAATATCTCTTTCTCCTATGTGCTTTCATCCCTAACCCTAACCCTAACCCTTCCGAAAGTCGGAGAAGCTCAAGGATGGTACCGATCGATGCGCGCTACCCCATTTAGTGGGGGTAGAGCCTACTTGCAAGTCTCTCCGACCTTCACAAAAAAAGTTATTCAAGAATATCTCTTTCTCCTATGTGCTTTCATCCCTAACCCTAACCCTAACCCTTCCGAAAGTCGGAGAAGCTCAAAGATGGTACCGATCGATGCGCGCTACCCCATTTAGTGGGGGTAGAGCCTACTTGCAAGTCTCTCCGACCTTCACAAAAAATGTTATTCAAGAATATCTCCTCAGATTTGGGGGAATTTCGTCGGTCGACCTCTTCCGAAGGTCGTACAAGCTCGGGGATGGTACCAATCGATCCGCAGGACCCAAATTAGTCCAGATGCAACCACTTTCCAAGTCTCTCCGACCTTCACAAAAAAAGTTATTCAAGAATATCTCTTTCTCCTATGTGCTTTCATCCCTAACCCTAACCCTAACCCTTCCGAAAGTCGGAGAAGCTCAAGGATGGTACCGATCGATGCGCGCTACCCCATTTAGTGGGGGTAGAGCCTACTTGCAAGTCTCTCCGACCTTCACAAAAAAAGTTATTCAAGAATATCTCTTTCTCCTATGTGCTTTCATCCCTAACCCTAACCCTAACCCTTCCGAAAGTCGGAGAAGCTCAAGGATGGTACTGATCGATGTGCGCTACCCCATTTAGTGGGGGTAGAGCCTACTTGCAAGTCTCTCCGACCTTCACACAAAAAGTTATTCAAGAATATCTCTTTCTCCTATGTGCTTTCATCCCTAACCCTAACCCTAACCCTTCCGAAAGTCGGAGAAGCTCAAGGATGGTACCGATCGATGTGCGCTACCCCATTTAGTGGGGGTAGAGCCTACTTGCAAGTCTCTCCGACCTTCACAAAAAAAGTTATTCAAGAATATCTCCTCAGATTTGGGGGAATTTCGTCGGTCGACCTCTTCCGAAGGTCGTACAAGCTCGGGGATGTTACCAATCGATCCGCAGGACCCAAATTAGTCCAGATGCAACCACTTTCCAAGTCTCTCCGACATTCACAAAAAAAGTTATTCAAGAATATCTCTTTCTCCTATGTGCTTTCATCCCTAACCCTAACCCTAACCCTTCCGAAAGTCGGAGAAGCTCAAGGATGGTACCGATCGATGCGCGCTACCCCATTTAGTGGGGGTAGAGCCTACTTGCAAGTCTCTCCGACCTTCACAAAAAACGTTATTCAAGAATATCTCTTTCTCCTATGTGCTTTCATCCCTAACCCTAACCCTAACCCTTCCGAAAGTCGGAGAAGCTCAAGGATGGTACCGATCGATGTGCGCTACCCCATTTAGTGGGGGTAGAGCCTACTTGCAAGTCTCTCCGACCTTCACACAAAAAGTTATTCAAGAATATCTCTTTCTCCTATGTGCTTTCATCCCTAACCCTAACCCTAACCCTTCCGAAAGTCGGAGAAGCTCAAGGATGGTACTGATCGATGTGCGCTACCCCATTTAGTGGGGGTAGAGCCTACTTGCAAGTCTCTCCGACCTTCACACAAAAAGTTATTCAAGAATATCTCTTTCTCCTATGTGCTTTCATCCCTAACCCTAACCCTAACCCTTCCGAAAGTCGGAGAAGCTCAAGGATGGTACCGATCGATGTGCGCTACCCCATTTAGTGGGGGTAGAGCCTACTTGCAAGTCTCTCCGACCTTCACAAAAAAAGTTATTCAAGAATATCTCCTCAGATTTGGGGGAATTTCGTCGGTCGACCTCTTCCGAAGGTCGTACAAGCTCGGGGATGTTACCAATCGATCCGCAGGACCCAAATTAGTCCAGATGCAACCACTTTCCAAGTCTCTCCGACATTCACAAAAAAAGTTATTCAAGAATATCTCTTTCTCCTATGTGCTTTCATCCCTAACCCTAACCCTAACCCTTCCGAAAGTCGGAGAAGCTCAAGGATGGTACCGATCGATGCGCGCTACCCCATTTAGTGGGGGTAGAGCCTACTTGCAAGTCTCTCCGACCTTCACAAAAAACGTTATTCAAGAATATCTCTTTCTCCTATGTGCTTTCATCCCTAACCCTAACCCTAACCCTTCCGAAAGTCGGAGAAGCTCAAGGATGGTACCGATCGATGCGCGCTACCCCATTTAGTGGGGGTAGAGCCTACTTGCAAGTCTCTCCGACCTTCACAAAAAAAGTTATTCAAGAATATCTCCTCAGATTTGGGGGAATTTCGTCGGTCGACCTCTTCCGAAGGTCGTACAAGCTCGGGGATGGTACCAATCGATCCGCAGGACCCAAATTAGTCCAGATGCAACCACTTTTCAAGTCTCTCCGACCTTCACAAAAAAAGTTATTCAAGAATATCTCTTTCTCCTATGTGCTTTCATCCCTAACCCTAACCCTAACCCTTCCGAAAGTCGGAGAAGCTCAAGGATGGTACCGATCGATGCGCGCTACCCCATTTAGTGGGGGTAGAGCCTACTTGCAAGTCTCTCCGACCTTCACAAAAAAAGTTATTCAAGAATATCTCTTTCTCCTATGTGCTTTCATCCCTAACCCTAACCCTAACCCTTCCGAAAGTCGGAGAAGCTCAAGGATGGTACCGATCGATGCGTGCTACCCCATTTAGTGGGGGTAGAGCCTACTTGCAAGTCTCTCCGACCTTCACAAAAAAAGTTATTCAAGAATATCTCTTTCTCCTATGTGCTTTCATCCCTAACCCTAACCCTAACCCTTCCGAAAGTCGGAGAAGCTCAAGGATGGTACCGATCGATGCGCGCTACCCCATTTAGTGGGGGTAGAGCCTACTTGCAAGTCTCTCCGACCTTCACAAAAAAAGTTATTCAAGAATATCTCCTCAGATTTGGGGGAATTTCGTCGGTCGACCTCTTCCGAAGGTCGTACAAGCTCGGGGATGGTACCAATCGATCCGCAGGACCCAAATTAGTCCAGATGCAACCACTTTCCAAGTCTCTCCGACCTTCACAAAAAAAGTTATTCAAGAATATCTCTTTCTCCTATGTGCTTTCATCCCTAACCCTTCCGAAAGTCGGAGAAGCTCAAGGATGGTACCGATCGATGCGCGCAACCCCATTTAGTGGGGGTAGAGCCTACTTGCAAGTCTCTCCGACCTTCACACAAAAAGTTATTCAAGAATATCTCCTCAGATTTGGGGGAATTTCGTCGGTCGACCTCTTCCAAAGGTCGTACAAGCTCGGGGATGGTACCAATCGATCCGCAGGACCCAAATTAGTACAGATGCAACCACTTTCCAAGTCTCTCCGACCTTCACAAAAAAAGTTATTCAAGAATATCTCTTTCTCCTATGTGCTTTCATCCCTAACCCTAACCCTAACCCTTCCGAAAGTCGGAGAAGCTCAAGGATGGTACCGATCGATGCGCGCTACCCCATTTAGTGGGGGTACAGCCTACTTGCAAGTCTCTCCGACCTTCACAAAAAAAGTTATTCAAGAATATCTCTTTCTCCTATGTGCTTTCATCCCTAACCCTTCCGAAAGTCGGAGAAGCTCAAGGATGGTACCGATCGATGCGCGCAACCCCATTTAGTGGGGGTAGAGCCTACTTGCAAGTCTCTCCGACCTTCACAAAAAAAGTTATTCAAGAATATCTCCTCAGATTTGGGGGAATTTCGTCGGTCGACCTCTTCCGAAGGTCGTACAAGCTCGAGGATGGTACCAATCGATCCGCAGGACCCAAATTAGTACAGATGCAACCACTTTCCAAGTCTCTCCGACCTTCACAAAAAAAGTTATTCAAGAATATCTCTTTCTCCTATGTGCTTTCATCCCTAACCCTAACCCTAACCCTTCCGAAAGTCGGAGAAGCTCAAGGATGGTACCGATCGATGCGCGCTACCCCATTTAGTGGGGGTACAGCCTACTTGCAAGTCTCTCCGACCTTCACAAAAAAAGTTATTCAAGAATATCTCTTTCTCCTATGTGCTTTCATCCCTAACCCTAACCCTAACCCTTCCGAAAGTCGGAGAAGCTCAAGGATGGTACCGATCGATGCGCGCAACCCCATTTAGTGGGGGTAGAGCCTACTTGCAAGTCTCTCCGACCTTCACAAAAAAAGTTATTCAAGAATATCTCCTCAGATTTGGGGGAATTTCGTCGGTCGACCTCTTCAGAAGGTCGTACAAGCTCGGGGATGGTACCAATCGATCCGCAGGACCCAAATTAGTCCAGATGCAACCACTTTCCAAGTCTCTCCGACCTTCACAAAAAAAGTTATTCAAGAATATCTCTTTCTCCTATGTGCTTTCATCCCTAACCCTAACCCTAACCCTTCCGAAAGTTGGAGAAGCTCAAGGATGGTACCGATCGATGCGTGCTACCCCATTTAGTGGGGGTAGAGCCTACTTGCAAGTCTCTCCGACCTTCACAAAAAAAGTTATTCAAGAATATCTCTTTCTCCTATGTGCTTTCATCCCTAACCCTAACCCTAACCCTTCCGAAAGTCGGAGAAGCTCAAGGATGGTACCGATCGATGCGCGCTACCCCATTTAGTGGGGGTAGAGCCTACTTGCAAGTCTCTCCGACCTTCACAAAAAAAGTTATTCAAGAATATCTCCTCAGATTTGGGGGAATTTCGTCGGTCGACCTCTTCCGAAGGTCGTACAAGCTCGGGGATGGTACCAATCGATCCGCAGGACCCAAATTAGTCCAGATGCAACCACTTTCCAAGTCTCTCCGACCTTCACAAAAAAAGTTATTCAAGAATATCTCTTTCTCCTATGTGCTTTCATCCCTAACCCTTCCGAAAGTCGGAGAAGCTCAAGGATGGTACCGATCGATGCGCGCTACCCCATTTAGTGGGGGTAGAGCCTACTTGCAAGTCTCTCCGACCTTCACAAAAAAAGTTATTCAAGAATATCTCCTCAGATTTGGGGGAATTTCGTCGGTCGACCTCTTCCGAAGGTCGTACAAGCTCGGGGATGGTACCAATCGATCCGCAGGACCCAAATTAGTACAGATGCAACCACTTTCCAAGTCTCTCCGACCTTCACAAAAAAAGTTATTCAAGAATATCTCTTTCTCCTATGTGCTTTCATCCCTAACCCTAACCCTAACCCTTCCGAAAGTCGGAGAAGCTCAAGGATGGTACCGATCGATGCGCGCTACCCCATTTAGTGGGGGTACAGCCTACTTGCAAGTCTCTCCGACCTTCACAAAAAAAGTTATTCAAGAATATCTCTTTCTCCTATGTGCTTTCATCCCTAACCCTAACCCTAACCCTTCCGAAAGTCGGAGAAGCTCAAGGATGGTACCGATCGATGCGCGCAACCCCATTTAGTGGGGGTAGAGCCTACTTGCAAGTCTCTCCGACCTTCACAAAAAAAGTTATTCAAGAATATCTCCTCAGATTTGGGGGAATTTCGTCGGTCGACCTCTTCCGAAGGTCGTACAAGCTCGGGGATGGTACCAATCGATCCGCAGGACCCAAATTAGTCCAGATGCAACCACTTTCCAAGTCTCTCCGACCTTCACAAAAAAAGTTATTCAAGAATATCTCTTTCTCCTATGTGCTTTCATCCCTAACCCTAACCCTAACCCTTCCGAAAGTTGGAGAAGCTCAAGGATGGTACCGATCGATGCGCGCTACCCCATTTAGTGGGGGTAGAGCCTACTTGCAAGTCTCTCCGACCTTCACAAAAAAAGTTATTCAAGAATATCTCTTTCTCCTATGTGCTTTCATCCCTAACCCTAACCCTAACCCTTCCGAAAGTCGGAGAAGCTCAAGGATGGTACCGATCGATGCGCGCTACCCCATTTAGTGGGGGTAGAGCCTACTTGCAAGTCTCTCCGACCTTCACAAAAAAAGTTATTCAAGAATATCTCCTCAGATTTGGGGGAATTTCGTCGGTCGACCTCTTCCGAAGGTCGTACAAGCTCGGGGATGGTACCAATCGATCCGCAGGACCCAAATTAGTCCAGATGCAACCACTTTCCAAGTCTCTCCGACCTTCACAAAAAAAGTTATTCAAGAATATCTCTTTCTCCTATGTGCTTTCATCCCTAACCCTAACCCTAACCCTTCCGAAAGTCGGAGAAGCTCAAGGATGGTACCGATCGATGCGCGCTACCCCATTTAGTGGGGGTAGAGCCTACTTGCAAGTCTCTCCGACCTTCACAAAAAAAGTTATTCAAGAATATCTCTTTCTCCTATGTGCTTTCATCCCTAACCCTAACCCTAACCCTTCCGAAAGTCGGAGAAGCTCAAGGATGGTACCGATCGATGCGCGCAACCCCATTTAGTGGGGGTAGAGCCTACTTGCAAGTCTCTCCGACCTTCACAAAAAAAGTTATTCAAGAATATCTCCTCAGATTTGGGGGAATTTCGTCGGTCGACCTCTTCCGAAGGTCGTACAAGCTCGGGGATGGTACCAATCGATCCGCAGGACCCAAATTAGTCCAGATGCAACCACTTTCCAAGTCTCTCCGACCTTCACAAAAAAAGTTATTCAAGAATATCTCTTTCTCCTATGTGCTTTCATCCCTAACCCTAACCCTAACCCTTCCGAAAGTCGGAGAAGCTCAAGGATGGTACCGATCGATGCGCGCTACCCCATTTAGTGGGGGTAGAGCCTACTTGCAAGTCTCTCCGACCTTCACAAAAAAAGTTATTCAAGAATATCTCTTTCTCCTATGTGCTTTCATCCCTAACCCTAACCCTTCCGAAAGTCGGAGAAGCTCAAGGATGGTACCGATCGATGCGCGCTACCCCATTTAGTGGGGGTAGAGCCTACTTGCAAGTCTCTCCGACCTTCACAAAAAAAGTTATTCAAGAATATCTCTTTCTCCTATGTGCTTTCATCCCTAACCCTAACCCTAACCCTTCCGAAAGTCGGAGAAGCTCAAGGATGGTACCGATCGATGCGCGCTACCCCATTTAGTGGGGGTAGAGCCTACTTGCAAGTCTCTCCGACCTTCACAAAAAAAGTTATTCAAGAATATCTCTTTCTCCTATGTGCTTTCATCCCTAACCCTAACCCTAACCCTTCCAAAAGTCGGAGAAGCTCAAGGATGGTACCGATCGATGTGCGCTACCCCATTTAGTGGGGGTAGAGCCTACTTGCAAGTCTCTCCGACCTTCACAAAAAAAGTTATTCAAGAATATCTCTTGCTCCTATGTGCTTTCATCCCTAACCCTAACCCTAACCCTTCCGAAAGTCGGAGAAGCTCAAGGATGGTACCGATCGATGCGCGCTACCCCATTTAGTGGGGGTAGAGCCTACTTGCAAGTCTCTCCGACCTTCACAAAAAAAGTTATTCAAGAATATCTCCTCAGATTTGGGGGAATTTCGTCGGTCGACCTCTTCCGAAGGTCGTACAAGCTCGGGGATGGTACCAATCGATCCGCAGGACCCAAATTAGTCCAGATGCAACCACTTTACAAGTCTCTCCGACCTTCACAAAAAAAGTTATTCAAGAATATCTCTTTCTCCTATGTGCTTTCATCCCTAACCCTAACCCTAACCCTTCCGAAAGTCGGAGAAGCTCAAGGATGGTACCGATCGATGCGCGCTACCCCATTTAGTGGGGGTAGAGCCTACTTGCAAGTCTCTCCGACCTTCACAAAAAAAGTTATTCAAAAATATCTCTTTCTCCTATGTGCTTTCATCCCTAACCCTAACCCTAACCCTTCCGAAAGTCGGAGAAGCTCAAGGATGGTACCGGTCGATGCGCGCTACCCCATTTAGTGGGGGTAGAGCCTACTTGCAAGTCTCTCCGACCTTCACAAAAAAAGTTATTCAAGAATATCTCTTTCTCCTATGTGCTTTCATCCCTAACCCTAACCCTAACCCTTCCGAAAGTCGGAGAAGCTCAAGGATGGTACCGATCGATGCGCGCTACCCCATTTAGTGGGGGTAGAGCCTACTTGCAAGTCTCTCCGACCTTCACAAAAAAAGTTATTCAAGAATATCTCCTCAGATTTGGGGGAATTTCGTCGGTCGACCTCTTCCGAAGGTCGTACAAGCTCGGGGATGGTACCAATCGATCTGCAGGACCCAAATTAGTCCAGATGCAACCACTTTCCAAGTCTCTCCGACCTTCACAAAAAAAGTTATTCAAGAATATCTCTTTCTCCTATGTGCTTTCATCCCTAACCCTAACCCTAACCCTTCCGAAAGTCGGAGAAGCTCAAGGATGGTACCGATCGATGCGCGCTACCCCATTTAGTGGGGGTAGAGCCTACTTGCAAGTCTCTCCGACCTTCACAAAAAACGTTATTCAAGAATATCTCTTTCTCCTATGTGCTTTCATCCCTAACCCTAACCCTAACCCTTCCGAAAGTCGGAGAAGCTCAAGGATGGTACCGATCGATGCGCGCTACCCCATTTAGTGGGGGTAGAGCCTACTTGCAAGTCTCTCCGACCTTCACAAAAAAAGTTATTCAAGAATATCTCTTTCTCCTATGTGCTTTCATCCCTAACCCTAACCCTAACCCTTCCGAAAGTCGGAGAAGCTCAAGGATGGTACCGATCGATGCGCGCTACCCCATTTAGTGGGGGTAGAGCCTACTTGCAAGTCTCTCCGACCTTCACAAAAAAAGTTATTCAAGAATATCTCCTCAGATTTGGGGGAATTTCGTCGGTCGACCTCTTCCGAAGGTCGTACAAGCTCGGGGATGGTACCAATCGATCCGCAGGACCCAAATTAGTCCAGATGCAACCACTTTCCAAGTCTCTCCGACCTTCACAAAAAAAGTTATTCAAGAATATCTCTTTCTCCTATGTGCTTTCATCCCTAACCCTAACCCTAACCCTTCCGAAAGTCGGAGAAGCTCAAGGATGGTACCGATCGATGCGCGCTACCCCATTTAGTGGGGGTAGAGCCTACTTGCAAGTCTCTCCGACCTTCACAAAAAAAGTTATTCAAGAATATCTCCTCAGATTTGGGGGAATTTCGTCGGTCGACCTCTTCCGAAGGTCGTACAAGCTCGGGGATGGTACCAATCGATCCGCAGGACCCAAATTAGTCCAGATGCAACCACTTTCCAAGTCTCTCCGACCTTCACAAAAAAAGTTATTCAAGAATATCTCTTTCTCCTATGTGCTTTCATCCCTAACCCTAACCCTAACCCTTCCGAAAGTCGGAGAAGCTCAAGGATGGTACCGATCGATGCGCGCTACCCCATTTAGTGGGGGTAGAGCCTACTTGCAAGTCTCTCCGACCTTCACAAAAAAAGTTATTCAAGAATATCTCTTTCTCCTATGTGCTTTCATCCCTAACCCTAACCCTAACCCTTCCGAAAGTCGGAGAAGCTCAAGGATGGTACCGATCGATGCGCGCAACCCCATTTAGTGGGGGTAGAGCCTACTTGCAAGTCTCTCCGACCTTCACAAAAAAAGTTATTCAAGAATATCTCCTCAGATTTGGGGGAATTTCGTCGGTCGACCTCTTCCGAAGGTCGTACAAGCTCGGGGATGGTACCAATCGATCCGCAGGACCCAAATTAGTCCAGATGCAACCACTTTCCAAGTCTCTCCGACCTTCACAAAAAAAGTTATTCAAGAATATCTCTTTCTCCTATGTGCTTTCATCCCTAACCCTAACCCTAACCCTTCCGAAAGTCGGAGAAGCTCAAGGATGGTACCGATCGATGCGCGCTACCCCATTTAGTGGGGGTAGAGCCTACTTGCAAGTCTCTCCGACCTTCACAAAAAAAGTTATTCAAGAATATCTCTTTCTCCTATGTGCTTTCATCCCTAACCCTAACCCTTCCGAAAGTCGGAGAAGCTCAAGGATGGTACCGATCGATGCGCGCTACCCCATTTAGTGGGGGTAGAGCCTACTTGCAAGTCTCTCCGACCTTCACAAAAAAAGTTATTCAAGAATATCTCTTTCTCCTATGTGCTTTCATCCCTAACCCTAACCCTAACCCTTCCGAAAGTCGGAGAAGCTCAAGGATGGTACCGATCGATGCGCGCTACCCCATTTAGTGGGGGTAGAGCCTACTTGCAAGTCTCTCCGACCTTCACAAAAAAAGTTATTCAAGAATATCTCTTTCTCCTATGTGCTTTCATCCCTAACCCTAACCCTAACCCTTCCAAAAGTCGGAGAAGCTCAAGGATGGTACCGATCGATGTGCGCTACCCCATTTAGTGGGGGTAGAGCCTACTTGCAAGTCTCTCCGACCTTCACAAAAAAAGTTATTCAAGAATATCTCTTGCTCCTATGTGCTTTCATCCCTAACCCTAACCCTAACCCTTCCGAAAGTCGGAGAAGCTCAAGGATGGTACCGATCGATGCGCGCTACCCCATTTAGTGGGGGTAGAGCCTACTTGCAAGTCTCTCCGACCTTCACAAAAAAAGTTATTCAAGAATATCTCCTCAGATTTGGGGGAATTTCGTCGGTCGACCTCTTCCGAAGGTCGTACAAGCTCGGGGATGGTACCAATCGATCCGCAGGACCCAAATTAGTCCAGATGCAACCACTTTACAAGTCTCTCCGACCTTCACAAAAAAAGTTATTCAAGAATATCTCTTTCTCCTATGTGCTTTCATCCCTAACCCTAACCCTAACCCTTCCGAAAGTCGGAGAAGCTCAAGGATGGTACTGATCGATGCGCGCTACCCCATTTAGTGGGGGTAGAGCCTACTTGCAAGTCTCTCCGACCTTCACAAAAAAAGTTATTCAAAAATATCTCTTTCTCCTATGTGCTTTCATCCCTAACCCTAACCCTAACCCTTCCGAAAGTCGGAGAAGCTCAAGGATGGTACCGGTCGATGCGCGCTACCCCATTTAGTGGGGGTAGAGCCTACTTGCAAGTCTCTCCGACCTTCACAAAAAAAGTTATTCAAGAATATCTCTTTCTCCTATGTGCTTTCATCCCTAACCCTAACCCTAACCCTTCCGAAAGTCGGAGAAGCTCAAGGATGGTACCGATCGATGCGCGCTACCCCATTTAGTGGGGGTAGAGCCTACTTGCAAGTCTCTCCGACCTTCACAAAAAAAGTTATTCAAGAATATCTCCTCAGATTTGGGGGAATTTCGTCGGTCGACCTCTTCCGAAGGTCGTACAAGCTCGGGGATGGTACCAATCGATCTGCAGGACCCAAATTAGTCCAGATGCAACCACTTTCCAAGTCTCTCCGACCTTCACAAAAAAAGTTATTCAAGAATATCTCTTTCTCCTATGTGCTTTCATCCCTAACCCTAACCCTAACCCTTCCGAAAGTCGGAGAAGCTCAAGGATGGTACCGATCGATGCGCGCTACCCCATTTAGTGGGGGTAGAGCCTACTTGCAAGTCTCTCCGACCTTCACAAAAAACGTTATTCAAGAATATCTCTTTCTCCTATGTGCTTTCATCCCTAACCCTAACCCTAACCCTTCCGAAAGTCGGAGAAGCTCAAGGATGGTACCGATCGATGCGCGCTACCCCATTTAGTGGGGGTAGAGCCTACTTGCAAGTCTCTCCGACCTTCACAAAAAAAGTTATTCAAGAATATCTCTTTCTCCTATGTGCTTTCATCCCTAACCCTAACCCTAACCCTTCCGAAAGTCGGAGAAGCTCAAGGATGGTACCGATCGATGCGCGCTACCCCATTTAGTGGGGGTAGAGCCTACTTGCAAGTCTCTCCGACCTTCACAAAAAACGTTATTCAAGAATATCTCTTTCTCCTATGTGCTTTCATCCCTAACCCTAACCCTAACCCTTCCGAAAGTCGGAGAAGCTCAAGGATGGTACCGATCGATGCGCGCTACCCCATTTAGTGGGGGTAGAGCCTACTTGCAAGTCTCTCCGACCTTCACAAAAAAAGTTATTCAAGAATATCTCCTCAGATTTGGGGGAATTTCGTCGGTCGACCTCTTCCGAAGGTCGTACAAGCTCGGGGATGGTACCAATCGATCCGCAGGACCCAAATTAGTCCAGATGCAACCACTTTCCAAGTCTCTCCGACCTTCACAAAAAAAGTTATTCAAGAATATCTCTTTCTCCTATGTGCTTTCATCCCTAACCCTAACCCTTCCGAAAGTCGGAGAAGCTCAAGGATGGTACCGATCGATGCGCGCTACCCCATTTAGTGGGGGTAGAGCCTACTTGCAAGTCTCTCCGACCTTCACAAAAAAAGTTATTCAAGAATATCTCCTCAGATTTGGGGGAATTTCGTCGGTCGACCTCTTCCGAAGGTCGTACAAGCTCGGGGATGGTACCAATCGATCCGCAGGACCCAAATTAGTCCAGATGCAACCACTTTCCAAGTCTCTCCGACCTTCACAAAAAAAGTTATTCAAGAATATCTCTTTCTCCTATGTGCTTTCATCCCTAACCCTAACCCTTCCGAAAGTCGGAGAAGCTCAAGGATGGTACCGATCGATGCGCGCTACCCCATTTAGTGGGGGTAGAGCCTACTTGCAAGTCTCTCCGACCTTCACAAAAAACGTTATTCAAGAATATCTCTTTCTCCTATGTGCTTTCATCCCTAACCCTAACCCTAACCCTTTTGAAAGTCGGAGAAGCTCAAGGATGGTACCGATCGATGCGCGCTACCCCATTTAGTGGGGGTAGAGCCTACTTGCAAGTCTCTCCGACCTTCACAAAAAAAGTTATTCAAGAATATCTCTTTCTCCTATGTGCTTTCATCCCTAACCCTAACCCTAACCCTTCCGAAAGTCGGAGAAGCTCAACGATGGTACCGATCGATGCGCGCTACCCCATTTAGTGGGGGTAGAGCCTACTTGCAAGTCTCTCCGACCTTCACAAAAAAAGTTATTCAAGAATATCTCTTTCTCCTATGTGCTTTCATCCCTAACCCTAACCCTAACCCTTCCGAAAGTCGGAGAAGCTCAAGGATGGTACCGATCGATGCGCGCTACCCCATTTAGTGGGGGTAGAGCCTACTTGCAAGTCTCTCCGACCTTCACAAAAAAAATTATTCAAGAATATCTCCTCAGATTTGGGGGAATTTAGTCGGTCGACCTCTTCCGAAGGTCGTACAAGCTCGGGGATGGTACCAATCGATATGCAGGACCCAAATTAGTCCAGATGCAACCACTTTCCAAGTCTCTCCGACCTTCACAAAAAAAGTTATTCAAGAATATCTCTTTCTCCTATGTGCTTTCATCCCTAACCCTAACCCTAACCCTTCCGAAAGTCGGAGAAGCTCAAGGATGGTACCGATCGATGCGCGCTACCCCATTTAGTGGGGGTAGAGCCTACTTGCAAGTCTCTCCGACCTTCACAAAAAACGTTATTCAAGAATATCTCTTTCTCCTATGTGCTTTCATCCCTAACCCTAACCCTAACCCTTCCGAAAGTCGGAGAAGCTCAAGGATGGTACCGATCGATGCGCGCTACCCCATTTAGTGGGGGTAGAGCCTACTTGCAAGTCTCTCCGACCTTCACAAAAAAAGTTATTCAAGAATATCTCCTCAGATTTGGGGGAATTTCGTCGGTCGACCTCTTCCGAAGGTCGTACAAGCTCGGGGATGGTACCAATCGATCCGCAGGACCCAAATTAGTCCAGATGCAACCACTTTCCAAGTCTCTCCGACCTTCACAAAAAAAGTTATTCAAGAATATCTCTTTCTCCTATGTGCTTTCATCCCTAACCCTAACCCTAACCCTTCCAAAAGTCGGAGAAGCTCAAGGATGGTACCGATCGATGCGCGCTACCCCATTTAGTGGGGGTAGAGCCTACTTGCAAGTCTCTCCGACCTTCACAAAAAAAGTTATTCAAGAATATCTCTTTCTCCTATGTGCTTTCATCCCTAACCCTAACCCTAACCCTTCCGAAAGTCGGAGAAGCTCAAGGATGGTACCGATCGATGCGCGCTACCCCATTTAGTGGGGGTAGAGCCTACTTGCAAGTCTCTCCGACCTTCACAAAAAAAGTTATTCAAGAATATCTCTTTCTCCTATGTGCTTTCATCCCTAACCCTAACCCTAACCCTTCCGAAAGTCGGAGAAGCTCAAGGATGGTACCGATCGATGCGCGCAACCCCATTTAGTGGGGGTAGAGCCTACTTGCAAGTCTCTCCGACCTTCACAAAAAAAGTTATTCAAGAATATCTCCTCAGATTTGGGGGAATTTCGTCGGTCGACCTCTTCCGAAGGTCGTACAAGCTCGGGGATGGTACCAATCGATCCGCAGGACCCAAATTAGTCCAGATGCAACCACTTTCCAAGTCTCTCCGACCTTCACAAAAAAAGTTATTCAAGAATATCTCTTTCTCCTATGTGCTTTCATCCCTAACCCTAACCCTAACCCTTCCGAAAGTCGGAGAAGCTCAAGGATGGTACCGATCGATGCGCGCTACCCCATTTAGTGGGGGTAGAGCCTACTTGCAAGTCTCTCCGACCTTTACAAAAAAAGTTATTCAAGAATATCTCTTTCTCCTATGTGCTTTCATCCCTAACCCTAACCCTAACCCTTCCGAAAGTCGGAGAAGCTCAAGGATGGTACCGATCGATGCGCGCTACCCCATTTAGTGGGGGTAGAGCCTACTTGCAAGTCTCTCCGACCTTCACAAAAAAAGTTATTCAAGAATATCTCTTTCTCCTATGTGCTTTCATCCCTAACCCTAACCCTAACCCTTCCGAAAGTCGGAGAAGCTCAAGGATGGTACCGATCGATGCGCGCTACCCCATTTAGTGGGGGTAGAGCCTACTTGCAAGTCTCTCCGACCTTCACAAAAAAAGTTATTCAAGAATATCTCCTCAGATTTGGGGGAATTTCGTCGGTCGACCTCTTCCGAAGGTCGTACAAGCTCGGGGATGGTACCAATCGATCCGCAGGACCCAAATTAGTCCAGATGCAACCACTTTCCAAGTCTCTCCGACCTTCACAAAAAAAGTTATTCAAGAATATCTCTTTCTCCTATGTGCTTTCATCCCTAACCCTAACCCTAACCCTTCCGAAAGTCGGAGAAGCTCAAGGATGGTACCGATCGATGCGCGCTACCCCATTTAGTGGGGGTAGAGCCTACTTGCAAGTCTCTCCGACCTTCACAAAAAACGTTATTCAAGAATATCTCTTTCTCCTATGTGCTTTCATCCCTAACCCTAACCCTAACCCTTCCGAAAGTCGGAGAAGCTCAAGGATGGTACCGATCGATGCGCGCTACCCCATTTAGTGGGGGTAGAGCCTACTTGCAAGTCTCTCCGACCTTCACAAAAAAAGTTATTCAAGAATATCTCCTCAGATTTGGGGGAATTTCGTCGGTCGACCTCTTCCGAAGGTCGTACAAGCTCGGGGATGGTACCAATCGATCCGCAGGACCCAAATTAGTCCAGATGCAACCACTTTCCAAGTCTCTCCGACCTTCACAAAAAAAGTTATTCAAGAATATCTCTTTCTCCTATGTGCTTTCATCCCTAACCCTAACCCTAACCCTTCCAAAAGTCGGAGAAGCTCAAGGATGGTACCGATCGATGCGCGCTACCCCATTTAGTGGGGGTAGAGCCTACTTGCAAGTCTCTCCGACCTTCACAAAAAAAGTTATTCAAGAATATCTCTTTCTCCTATGTGCTTTCATCCCTAACCCTAACCCTAACCCTTCCGAAAGTCGGAGAAGCTCAAGGATGGTACCGATCGATGCGCGCTACCCCATTTAGTGGGGGTAGAGCCTACTTGCAAGTCTCTCCGACCTTCACAAAAAAAGTTATTCAAGAATATCTCTTTCTCCTATGTGCTTTCATCCCTAACCCTAACCCTAACCCTTCCGAAAGTCGGAGAAGCTCAAGGATGGTACCGATCGATGCGCGCAACCCCATTTAGTGGGGGTAGAGCCTACTTGCAAGTCTCTCCGACCTTCACAAAAAAAGTTATTCAAGAATATCTCCTCAGATTTGGGGGAATTTCGTCGGTCGACCTCTTCCGAAGGTCGTACAAGCTCGGGGATGGTACCAATCGATCCGCAGGACCCAAATTAGTCCAGATGCAACCACTTTCCAAGTCTCTCCGACCTTCACAAAAAAAGTTATTCAAGAATATCTCTTTCTCCTATGTGCTTTCATCCCTAACCCTAACCCTAACCCTTCCGAAAGTCGGAGAAGCTCAAGGATGGTACCGATCGATGCGCGCTACCCCATTTAGTGGGGGTAGAGCCTACTTGCAAGTCTCTCCGACCTTTACAAAAAAAGTTATTCAAGAATATCTCTTTCTCCTATGTGCTTTCATCCCTAACCCTAACCCTAACCCTTCCGAAAGTCGGAGAAGCTCAAGGATGGTACCGATCGATGCGCGCTACCCCATTTAGTGGGGGTAGAGCCTACTTGCAAGTCTCTCCGACCTTCACAAAAAAAGTTATTCAAGAATATCTCTTTCTCCTATGTGCTTTCATCCCTAACCCTAACCCTAACCCTTCCGAAAGTCGGAGAAGCTCAAGGATGGTACCGATCGATGCGCGCTACCCCATTTAGTGGGGGTAGAGCCTACTTGCAAGTCTCTCCGACCTTCACAAAAAAAGTTATTCAAGAATATCTCCTCAGATTTGGGGGAATTTCGTCGGTCGACCTCTTCCGAAGGTCGTACAAGCTCGGGGATGGTACCAATCGATCCGCAGGACCCAAATTAGTCCAGATGCAACCACTTTCCAAGTCTCTCCGACCTTCACAAAAAAAGTTATTCAAGAATATCTCTTTCTCCTATGTGCTTTCATCCCTAACCCTAACCCTAACCCTTCCGAAAGTCGGAGAAGCTCAAGGATGGTACCGATCGATGCGCGCTACCCCATTTAGTGGGGGTAGAGCCTACTTGCAAGTCTCTCCGACCTTCACAAAAAACGTTATTCAAGAATATCTCTTTCTCCTATGTGCTTTCATCCCTAACCCTAACCCTAACCCTTCCGAAAGTCGGAGAAGCTCAAGGATGGTACCGATCGATGCGCGCTACCCCATTTAGTGGGGGTAGAGCCTACTTGCAAGTCTCTCCGACCTTCACAAAAAAAGTTATTCAAGAATATCTCCTCAGATTTGGGGGAATTTCGTCGGTCGACCTCTTCCGAAGGTCGTACAAGCTCGGGGATGGTACCAATCGATCCGCAGGACCCAAATTAGTCCAGATGCAACCACTTTCCAAGTCTCTCCGACCTTCACAAAAAAAGTTATTCAAGAATATCTCTTTCTCCTATGTGCTTTCATCCCTAACCCTAACCCTAACCCTTCCAAAAGTCGGAGAAGCTCAAGGATGGTACCGATCGATGCGCGCTACCCCATTTAGTGGGGGTAGAGCCTACTTGCAAGTCTCTCCGACCTTCACAAAAAAAGTTATTCAAGAATATCTCTTTCTCCTATGTGCTTTCATCCCTAACCCTAACCCTAACCCTTCCGAAAGTCGGAGAAGCTCAAGGATGGTACCGATCGATGCGCGCTACCCCATTTAGTGGGGGTAGAGCCTACTTGCAAGTCTCTCCGACCTTCACAAAAAAAGTTATTCAAGAATATCTCTTTCTCCTATGTGCTTTCATCCCTAACCCTAACCCTAACCCTTCCGAAAGTCGGAGAAGCTCAAGGATGGTACCGATCGATGCGCGCAACCCCATTTAGTGGGGGTAGAGCCTACTTGCAAGTCTCTCCGACCTTCACAAAAAAAGTTATTCAAGAATATCTCCTCAGATTTGGGGGAATTTCGTCGGTCGACCTCTTTCGAAGGTCGTACAAGCTCGGGGATGGTACCAATCGATCCGCAGGACCCAAATTAGTCCAGATGCAACCACTTTCCAAGTCTCTCCGACCTTCACAAAAAAAGTTATTCAAGAATATCTCTTTCTCCTATGTGCTTTCATCCCTAACCCTAACCCTAACCCTTCCGAAAGTCGGAGAAGCTCAAGGATGGTACCGATCGATGCGCGCTACCCCATTTAGTGGGGGTAGAGCCTACTTGCAAGTCTCTCCGACCTTTACAAAAAAAGTTATTCAAGAATATCTCTTTCTCCTATGTGCTTTCATCCCTAACCCTAACCCTAACCCTTCCAAAAGTCGGAGAAGCTCAAGGATGGTACCGATCAATGCGCGCTACCCCATTTAGTGGGGGTAGAGCCTACTTGCAAGTCTCTCCGACCTTCACAAAAAAAGTTATTCAAGAATATCTCTTTCTCCTATGTGCTTTCATCCCTAACCCTAACCCTAACCCTTCCGAAAGTCGGAGAAGCTCAAGGATGGTACCGATCGATGCGCGCTACCCCATTTAGTGGGGGTAGAGCCTACTTGCAAGTCTCTCCGACCTTTACAAAAAAAGTTATTCAAGAATATCTCTTTCTCCTATGTGCTTTCATCCCTAACCCTAACCCTAACCCTTCCGAAAGTCGGAGAAGCTCAAGGATGGTACCGATCGATGCGCGCTACCCCATTTAGTGGGGGTAGAGCCTACTTGCAAGTCTCTCCGACCTTCACAAAAAAAGTTATTCAAGAATATCTCTTTCTCCTATGTGCTTTCATCCCTAACCCTAACCCTAACCCTTCCGAAAGTCGGAGAAGCTCAAGGATGGTACCGATCGATGCGCGCTACCCCATTTAGTGGGGGTAGAGCCTACTTGCAAGTCTCTCCGACCTTCACAAAAAAAGTTATTCAAGAATATCTCCTCAGATTTGGGGGAATTTCGTCGGTCGACCTCTTCCGAAGGTCGTACAAGCTCGGGGATGGTACCAATCGATCCGCAGGACCCAAATTAGTCCAGATGCAACCACTTTCCAAGTCTCTCCGACCTTCACAAAAAAAGTTATTCAAGAATATCTCTTTCTCCTATGTGCTTTCATCCCTAACCCTAACCCTAACCCTTCCGAAAGTCGGAGAAGCTCAAGGATGGTACCGATCGATGCGCGCTACCCCATTTAGTGGGGGTAGAGCCTACTTGCAAGTCTCTCCGACCTTTACAAAAAAAGTTATTCAAGAATATCTCTTTCTCCTATGTGCTTTCATCCCTAACCCTAACCCTAACCCTTCCGAAAGTCGGAGAAGCTCAAGGATGGTACCGATCGATGCGCGCTACCCCATTTAGTGGGGGTAGAGCCTACTTGCAAGTCTCTCCGACCTTCACAAAAAAAGTTATTCAAGAATATCTCTTTCTCCTATGTGCTTTCATCCCTAACCCTAACCCTAACCCTTCCGAAAGTCGGAGAAGCTCAAGGATGGTACCGATCGATGCGCGCTACCCCATTTAGTGGGGGTAGAGCCTACTTGCAAGTCTCTCCGACCTTCACAAAAAAAGTTATTCAAGAATATCTCCTCAGATTTGGGGGAATTTCGTCGGTCGACCTCTTCCGAAGGTCGTACAAGCTCGGGGATGGTACCAATCGATCCGCAGGACCCAAATTAGTCCAGATGCAACCACTTTCCAAGTCTCTCCGACCTTCACAAAAAAAGTTATTCAAGAATATCTCTTTCTCCTATGTGCTTTCATCCCTAACCCTAACCCTAACCCTTCCGAAAGTCGGAGAAGCTCAAGGATGGTACCGATCGATGCGCGCTACCCCATTTAGTGGGGGTAGAGCCTACTTGCAAGTCTCTCCGACCTTTACAAAAAAAGTTATTCAAGAATATCTCTTTCTCCTATGTGCTTTCATCCCTAACCCTAACCCTAACCCTTCCGAAAGTCGGAGAAGCTCAAGGATGGTACCGATCGATGCGCGCTACCCCATTTAGTGGGGGTAGAGCCTACTTGCAAGTCTCTCCGACCTTCACAAAAAAAGTTATTCAAGAATATCTCTTTCTCCTATGTGCTTTCATCCCTAACCCTAACCCTAACCCTTCCGAAAGTCGGAGAAGCTCAAGGATGGTACCGATCGATGCGCGCTACCCCATTTAGTGGGGGTAGAGCCTACTTGCAAGTCTCTCCGACCTTCACAAAAAAAGTTATTCAAGAATATCTCCTCAGATTTGGGGGAATTTCGTCGGTCGACCTCTTCCGAAGGTCGTACAAGCTCGGGGATGGTACCAATCGATCCGCAGGACCCAAATTAGTCCAGATGCAACCACTTTCCAAGTCTCTCCGACCTTCACAAAAAAAGTTATTCAAGAATATCTCTTTCTCCTATGTGCTTTCATCCCTAACCCTAACCCTAACCCTTCCGAAAGTCGGAGAAGCTCAAGGATGGTACCGATCGATGCGCGCTACCCCATTTAGTGGGGGTAGAGCCTACTTGCAAGTCTCTCCGACCTTCACAAAAAACGTTATTCAAGAATATCTCTTTCTCCTATGTGCTTTCATCCCTAACCCTAACCCTAACCCTTCCGAAAGTCGGAGAAGCTCAAGGATGGTACCGATCGATGCGCGCTACCCCATTTAGTGGGGGTAGAGCCTACTTGCAAGTCTCTCCGACCTTCACAAAAAAAGTTATTCAAGAATATCTCCTCAGATTTGGGGGAATTTCGTCGGTCGACCTCTTCCGAAGGTCGTACAAGCTCGGGGATGGTACCAATCGATCCGCAGGACCCAAATTAGTCCAGATGCAACCACTTTCCAAGTCTCTCCGACCTTCACAAAAAAAGTTATTCAAGAATATCTCTTTCTCCTATGTGCTTTCATCCCTAACCCTAACCCTAACCCTTCCGAAAGTCGGAGAAGCTCAAGGATGGTACCGATCGATGCGCGCTACCCCATTTAGTGGGGGTAGAGCCTACTTGCAAGTCTCTCCGACCTTCACAAAAAAAGTTATTCAAGAATATCTCTTTCTCCTATGTGCTTTCATCCCTAACCCTAACCCTAACCCTTCCGAAAGTCGGAGAAGCTCAAGGATGGTACCGATCGATGCGCGCTACCCCATTTAGTGGGGGTAGAGCCTACTTGCAAGTCTCTCCGACCTTCACAAAAAAAGTTATTCAAGAATATCTCTTTCTCCTATGTGCTTTCATCCCTAACCCTAACCCTAACCCTTCCGAAAGTCGGAGAAGCTCAAGGATGGTACCGATCGATGCGTGCTACCCCATTTAGTGGGGGTAGAGCCTACTTGCAAGTCTCTCCGACCTTCACAAAAAAAGTTATTCAAGAATATCTCTTTCTCCTATGTGCTTTCATCCCTAACCCTAACCCTAACCCTTCCGAAAGTCGGAGAAGCTCAAGGATGGTACCGATCGATGCGCGCAACCCCATTTAGTGGGGGTAGAGCCTACTTGCAAGTCTCTCCGACCTTCACAAAAAAAGTTATTCAAGAATATCTCCTCAGATTTGGGGGAATTTCGTCGGTCGACCTCTTCCGAAGGTCGTACAAGCTCGGGGATGGTACCAATCGATCTGCAGGACCCAAATTAGTCCAGATGCAACCACTTTCCAAGTCTCTCCGACCTTCACAAAAAAAGTTATTCAAGAATATCTCTTTCTCCTATGTGCTTTCATCCCTAACCCTAACCCTAACCCTTCCGAAAGTCGGAGAAGCTCAAGGATGGTACCGATCGATGCGCGCTACCCCATTTAGTGGGGGTAGAGCCTACTTGCAAGTCTCTCCGACCTTCACAAAAAAAGTTATTCAAGAATATCTCTTTCTCCTATGTGCTTTCATCCCTAACCCTAACCCTAACCCTTCCGAAAGTCGGAGAAGCTCAAAGATGGTACCGATCGATGCGCGCTACCCCATTTAGTGGGGGTAGAGCCTACTTGCAAGTCTCTCCGACCTTCACAAAAAAAGTTATTCAAGAATATCTCCTCAGATTTGGGGGAATTTCGTCGGTCGACCTCTTCCGAAGGTCGTACAAGCTCAAGGATGGTACCAATCGATCCGCAGGACCCAAATTAGTCCAGATGCAACCACTTTCCAAGTCTCTCCGACCTTCACAAAAAAAGTTATTCAAGAATATCTCTTTCTCCTATGTGCTTTCATCCCTAACCCTAACCCTTCCGAAAGTCGGAGAAGCTCAAGGATGGTACCGATCGATGTGCAATACCCCATTTAGTGGGGGTAGAGCCTACTTGCAAGTCTCTCCGACCTTCACAAAAAACGTTATTCAAGAATATCTCTTTCTCCTATGTGCTTTCATCCCTAACCCTAACCCTAACCCTTCCGAAAGTCGGAGAAGCTCAAGGATGGTACCGATCGATGCGCGCTACCCCATTTAGTGGGGGTAGAGCCTACTTGCAAGTCTCTCCGACCTTCACAAAAAAAGTTATTCAAGAATATCTCCTCAGATTTGGGGGAATTTCGTCGGTCGACCTCTTCCGAAGGTCGTACAAGCTCGGGGATGGTACCAATCGATCCGCAGGACCCAAATTAGTCCAGATGCAACCACTTTCCAAGTCTCTCCGACCTTCACAAAAAAAGTTATTCAAGAATATCTCTTTCTCCTATGTGCTTTCATCCCTAACCCTAACCCTAACCCTTCCGAAAGTCGGAGAAGCTCAAGGATGGTACCGATCGATGCGCGCTACCCCATTTAGTGGGGGTAGAGCCTACTTGCAAGTCTCTCCGACCTTCACAAAAAAAGTTATTCAAGAATATCTCTTTCTCCTATGTGCTTTCATCCCTAACCCTAACCCTAACCCTTCCGAAAGTCGGAGAAGCTCACGGATGGTACCGATCGATGCGCGCTACCCCATTTAGTGGGGGTAGAGCCTACTTGCAAGTCTCTCCGACCTTCACAAAAAAAGTTATTCAAGAATATCTCTTTCTCCTATGTGCTTTCATCCCTAACCCTAACCCTAACCCTTCCGAAAGTCGGAGAAGCTCAAGGATGGTACCGATCGATGCGCGCTACCCCATTTAGTGGGGGTAGAGCCTACTTGCAAGTCTCTCCGACCTTCACAAAAAAAGTTATTCAAGAATATCTCTTTCTCCTATGTGCTTTCATCCCTAACCCTAACCCTAACCCTTCCGAAAGTCGGAGAAGCTCAAGGATGGTACCGATCGATGCGCGCTACCCCATTTAGTGGGGGTAGAGCCTACTTGCAAGTCTCTCCGACCTTCACAAAAAAAGTTATTCAAGAATATCTCCTCAGATTTGGGGGAATTTCGTCGGTCGACCTCTTCCGAAGGTCGTACAAGCTCGGGGATGGTACCAATCGATCCGCAGGACCCAAATTAGTCCAGATGCAACCACTTTCCAAGTCTCTCCGACCTTCACAAAAAAAGTTATTCAAGAATATCTCTTTCTCCTATGTGCTTTCATCCCTAACCCTAACCCTAACCCTTCCAAAAGTCGGAGAAGCTCAAGGATGGTACCGATCGATGCGCGCTACCCCATTTAGTGGGGGTAGAGCCTACTTGCAAGTCTCTCCGACCTTCACAAAAAAAGTTATTCAAGAATATCTCTTTCTCCTATGTGCTTTCATCCCTAACCCTAACCCTAACCCTTCCGAAAGTCGGAGAAGCTCAAGGATGGTACCGATCGATGCGCGCTACCCCATTTAGTGGGGGTAGAGCCTACTTGCAAGTCTCTCCGACCTTTACAAAAAAAGTTATTCAAGAATATCTCTTTCTCCTATGTGCTTTCATCCCTAACCCTAACCCTAACCCTTCCGAAAGTCGGAGAAGCTCAAGGATGGTACCGATCGATGCGCGCAACCCCATTTAGTGGGGGTAGAGCCTACTTGCAAGTCTCTCCGACCTTCACAAAAAAAGTTATTCAAGAATATCTCCTCAGATTTGGGGGAATTTCGTCGGTCGACCTCTTCCGAAGGTCGTACAAGCTCGGGGATGTTACCAATCGATCCGCAGGACCCAAATTAGTCCAGATGCAACCACTTTCCAAGTCTCTCCGACATTCACAAAAAAAGTTATTCAAGAATATCTCTTTCTCCTATGTGCTTTCATCCCTAACCCTAACCCTAACCCTTCCGAAAGTCGGAGAAGCTCAAGGATGGTACCGATCGATGCGCGCTGCCCCATTTAGTGGGGGTAGAGCCTACTTGCAAGTCTCTCCGACCTTCACAAAAAACGTTATTCAAGAATATCTCTTTCTCCTATGTGCTTTCATCCCTAACCCTAACCCTAACCCTTCCGAAAGTCGGAGAAGCTCAAGGATGGTACCGATCGATGTGCGCTACCCCATTTAGTGGGGGTAGAGCCTACTTGCAAGTCTCTCCGACCTTCACACAAAAAGTTATTCAAGAATATCTCTTTCTCCTATGTGCTTTCATCCCTAACCCTAACCCTAACCCTTCCGAAAGTCGGAGAAGCTCAAGGATGGTACTGATCGATGTGCGCTACCCCATTTAGTGGGGGTAGAGCCTACTTGCAAGTCTCTCCGACCTTCACACAAAAAGTTATTCAAGAATATCTCTTTCTCCTATGTGCTTTCATCCCTAACCCTAACCCTAACCCTTCCGAAAGTCGGAGAAGCTCAAGGATGGTACCGATCGATGTGCGCTACCCCATTTAGTGGGGGTAGAGCCTACTTGCAAGTCTCTCCGACCTTCACAAAAAAAGTTATTCAAGAATATCTCCTCAGATTTGGGGGAATTTCGTCGGTCGACCTCTTCCGAAGGTCGTACAAGCTCGGGGATGTTACCAATCGATCCGCAGGACCCAAATTAGTCCAGATGCAACCACTTTCCAAGTCTCTCCGACATTCACAAAAAAAGTTATTCAAGAATATCTCTTTCTCCTATGTGCTTTCATCCCTAACCCTAACCCTAACCCTTCCGAAAGTCGGAGAAGCTCAAGGATGGTACCGATCGATGCGCGCTACCCCATTTAGTGGGGGTAGAGCCTACTTGCAAGTCTCTCCGACCTTCACAAAAAACGTTATTCAAGAATATCTCTTTCTCCTATGTGCTTTCATCCCTAACCCTAACCCTAACCCTTCCGAAAGTCGGAGAAGCTCAAGGATGGTACCGATCGATGCGCGCTACCCCATTTAGTGGGGGTAGAGCCTACTTGCAAGTCTCTCCGACCTTCACAAAAAAAGTTATTCAAGAATATCTCCTCAGATTTGGGGGAATTTCGTCGGTCGACCTCTTCCGAAGGTCGTACAAGCTCGGGGATGGTACCAATCGATCCGCAGGACCCAAATTAGTCCAGATGCAACCACTTTTCAAGTCTCTCCGACCTTCACAAAAAAAGTTATTCAAGAATATCTCTTTCTCCTATGTGCTTTCATCCCTAACCCTAACCCTAACCCTTCCGAAAGTCGGAGAAGCTCAAGGATGGTACCGATCGATGCGCGCTACCCCATTTAGTGGGGGTAGAGCCTACTTGCAAGTCTCTCCGACCTTCACAAAAAA
The DNA here is from genome assembly GCF_963576545.1 of Limanda limanda. Lineage (NCBI taxonomy): Eukaryota > Metazoa > Chordata > Actinopteri > Pleuronectiformes > Pleuronectidae > Limanda > Limanda limanda. The sequence goes on from NW_026870532.1 coordinate 544,333, forward strand.
AGTTATTCAAGAATATCTCTTTCTCCTATGTGCTTTCATCCCTAACCCTAACCCTAACCCTTCCGAAAGTCGGAGAAGCTCAAGGATGGTACCGATCGATGCGTGCTACCCCATTTAGTGGGGGTAGAGCCTACTTGCAAGTCTCTCCGACCTTCAAAAAAAAAGTTATTCAAGAATATCTCTTTCTCCTATGTGCTTTCATCCCTAACCCTAACCCTAACCCTTCCGAAAGTCGGAGAAGCTCAAGGATGGTACCGATCGATGCGCGCTACCCCATTTAGTGGGGGTAGAGCCTACTTGCAAGTCTCTCCGACCTTCACAAAAAAAGTTATTCAAGAATATCTCCTCAGATTTGGGGGAATTTCGTCGGTCGACCTCTTCCGAAGGTCGTACAAGCTCGGGGATGGTACCAATCGATCCGCAGGACCCAAATTAGTCCAGATGCAACCACTTTCCAAGTCTCTCCGACCTTCACAAAAAAAGTTATTCAAGAATATCTCTTTCTCCTATGTGCTTTCATCCCTAACCCTTCCGAAAGTCGGAGAAGCTCAAGGATGGTACCGATCGATGCGCGCAACCCCATTTAGTGGGGGTAGAGCCTACTTGCAAGTCTCTCCGACCTTCACAAAAAAAGTTATTCAAGAATATCTCCTCAGATTTGGGGGAATTTCGTCGGTCGACCTCTTCCAAAGGTCGTACAAGCTCGGGGATGGTACCAATCGATCCGCAGGACCCAAATTAGTACAGATGCAACCACTTTCCAAGTCTCTCCGACCTTCACAAAAAAAGTTATTCAAGAATATCTCTTTCTCCTATGTGCTTTCATCCCTAACCCTAACCCTAACCCTTCCGAAAGTCGGAGAAGCTCAAGGATGGTACCGATCGATGCGCGCTACCCCATTTAGTGGGGGTAGAGCCTACTTGCAAGTCTCTCCGACCTTCACAAAAAAAGTTATTCAAGAATATCTCTTTCTCCTATGTGCTTTCATCCCTAACCCTAACCCTAACCCTTCCGAAAGTCGGAGAAGCTCAAGGATGGTACCGATCGATGCGCGCAACCCCATTTAGTGGGGGTAGAGCCTACTTGCAAGTCTCTCCGACCTTCACAAAAAAAGTTATTCAAGAATATCTCCTCAGATTTGGGGGAATTTCGTCGGTCGACCTCTTCCGAAGGTCGTACAAGCTCGGGGATGTTACCAATCGATCCGCAGGACCCAAATTAGTCCAGATGCAACCACTTTCCAAGTCTCTCCGACATTCACAAAAAAAGTTATTCAAGAATATCTCTTTCTCCTATGTGCTTTCATCCCTAACCCTAACCCTAACCCTTCCGAAAGTCGGAGAAGCTCAAGGATGGTACCGATCGATGCGCGCTGCCCCATTTAGTGGGGGTAGAGCCTACTTGCAAGTCTCTCCGACCTTCACAAAAAACGTTATTCAAGAATATCTCTTTCTCCTATGTGCTTTCATCCCTAACCCTAACCCTAACCCTTCCGAAAGTCGGAGAAGCTCAAGGATGGTACCGATCGATGTGCGCTACCCCATTTAGTGGGGGTAGAGCCTACTTGCAAGTCTCTCCGACCTTCACACAAAAAGTTATTCAAGAATATCTCTTTCTCCTATGTGCTTTCATCCCTAACCCTAACCCTAACCCTTCCGAAAGTCGGAGAAGCTCAAGGATGGTACTGATCGATGTGCGCTACCCCATTTAGTGGGGGTAGAGCCTACTTGCAAGTCTCTCCGACCTTCACACAAAAAGTTATTCAAGAATATCTCTTTCTCCTATGTGCTTTCATCCCTAACCCTAACCCTAACCCTTCCGAAAGTCGGAGAAGCTCAAGGATGGTACCGATCGATGTGCGCTACCCCATTTAGTGGGGGTAGAGCCTACTTGCAAGTCTCTCCGACCTTCACAAAAAAAGTTATTCAAGAATATCTCCTCAGATTTGGGGGAATTTCGTCGGTCGACCTCTTCCGAAGGTCGTACAAGCTCGGGGATGTTACCAATCGATCCGCAGGACCCAAATTAGTCCAGATGCAACCACTTTCCAAGTCTCTCCGACATTCACAAAAAAAGTTATTCAAGAATATCTCTTTCTCCTATGTGCTTTCATCCCTAACCCTAACCCTAACCCTTCCGAAAGTCGGAGAAGCTCAAGGATGGTACCGATCGATGCGCGCTACCCCATTTAGTGGGGGTAGAGCCTACTTGCAAGTCTCTCCGACCTTCACAAAAAACGTTATTCAAGAATATCTCTTTCTCCTATGTGCTTTCATCCCTAACCCTAACCCTAACCCTTCCGAAAGTCGGAGAAGCTCAAGGATGGTACCGATCGATGCGCGCTACCCCATTTAGTGGGGGTAGAGCCTACTTGCAAGTCTCTCCGACCTTCACAAAAAAAGTTATTCAAGAATATCTCCTCAGATTTGGGGGAATTTCGTCGGTCGACCTCTTCCGAAGGTCGTACAAGCTCGGGGATGGTACCAATCGATCCGCAGGACCCAAATTAGTCCAGATGCAACCACTTTTCAAGTCTCTCCGACCTTCACAAAAAAAGTTATTCAAGAATATCTCTTTCTCCTATGTGCTTTCATCCCTAACCCTAACCCTTCCGAAAGTCGGAGAAGCTCAAGGATGGTACCGATCGATGCGCGCTACCCCATTTAGTGGGGGTAGAGCCTACTTGCAAGTCTCTCCGACCTTCACAAAAAAAGTTATTCAAGAATATCTCTTTCTCCTATGTGCTTTCATCCCTAACCCTAACCCTAACCCTTCCGAAAGTCGGAGAAGCTCAAGGATGGTACCGATCGATGCGTGCTACCCCATTTAGTGGGGGTATAGCCTACTTGCAAGTCTCTCCGACCTTCAAAAAAAAAGTTATTCAAGAATATCTCTTTCTCCTATGTGCTTTCATCCCTAACCCTAACCCTAACCCTTCCGAAAGTCGGAGAAGCTCAAGGATGGTACCGATCGATGCGCGCTGCCCCATTTAGTGGGGGTAGAGCCTACTTGCAAGTCTCTCCGACCTTCACAAAAAAAGTTATTCAAGAATATCTCCTCAGATTTGGGGGAATTTCGTCGGTCGACCTCTTCCGAAGGTCGTACAAGCTCGGGGATGGTACCAATCGATCCGCAGGACCCAATTTAGTCCAGATGCAACCACTTTCCAAGTCTCTCCGACCTTCACAAAAAAAGTTATTCAAGAATATCTCTTTCTCCTATGTGCTTTCATCCCTAACCCTTCCGAAAGTCGGAGAAGCTCAAGGATGGTACCGATCGATGCGCGCAACCCCATTTAGTGGGGGTAGAGCCTACTTGCAAGTCTCTCCGACCTTCACAAAAAAAGTTATTCAAGAATATCTCCTCAGATTTGGGGGAATTTCGTCGGTCGACCTCTTCCGAAGGTCGTACAAGCTCGAGGATGGTACCAATCGATCCGCAGGACCCAAATTAGTACAGATGCAACCACTTTCCAAGTCTCTCCGACCTTCACAAAAAAAGTTATTCAAGAATATCTCTTTCTCCTATGTGCTTTCATCCCTAACCCTAACCCTAACCCTTCCGAAAGTCGGAGAAGCTCAAGGATGGTACCGATCGATGCGCGCAACCCCATTTAGTGGGGGTAGAGCCTACTTGCAAGTCTCTCCGACCTTCACAAAAAAAGTTATTCAAGAATATCTCCTCAGATTTGGGGGAATTTCGTCGGTCGACCTCTTCCGAGGGTCGTACAAGCTCGGGGATGGTACCAATCGATCCGCAGGACCCAAATTAGTCCAGATGCAACCACTTTCCAAGTCTCTCCGACCTTCACAAAAAAAGTTATTCAAGAATATCTCTTTCTCCTATGTGCTTTCATCCCTAACCCTAACCCTAACCCTTCCGAAAGTCGGAGAAGCTCAAGGATGGTACCGATCGATGCGCGCTACCCCATTTAGTGGGGGTAGAGCCTACTTGCAAGTCTCTCCGACCTTCACAAAAAAAGTTATTCAAGAATATCTCCTCAGATTTGGGGGAATTTCGTCGGTCGACCTCTTCCGAAGGTCGTACAAGCTCGGGGATGGTACCAATCGATCCGCAGGACCCAAATTAGTCCAGATGCAACCACTTTCCAAGTCTCTCCGACCTTCACAAAAAAAGTTATTCAAGAATATCTCTTTCTCCTATGTGCTTTCATCCCTAACCCTTCCGAAAGTCGGAGAAGCTCAAGGATGGTACCGATCGATGCGCGCAACCCCATTTAGTGGGGGTAGAGCCTACTTGCAAGTCTCTCCGACCTTCACAAAAAAAGTTATTCAAGAATATCTCCTCAGATTTGGGGGAATTTCGTCGGTCGACCTCTTCCGAAGGTCGTACAAGCTCGAGGATGGTACCAATCGATCCGCAGGACCCAAATTAGTACAGATGCAACCACTTTCCAAGTCTCTCCGACCTTCACAAAAAAAGTTATTCAAGAATATCTCTTTCTCCTATGTGCTTTCATCCCTAACCCTAACCCTAACCCTTCCGAAAGTCGGAGAAGCTCAAGGATGGTACCGATCGATGCGCGCAACCCCATTTAGTGGGGGTAGAGCCTACTTGCAAGTCTCTCCGACCTTCACAAAAAAAGTTATTCAAGAATATCTCCTCAGATTTGGGGGAATTTCGTCGGTCGACCTCTTCCGAAGGTCGTACAAGCTCGGGGATGGTACCAATCGATCCGCAGGACCCAAATTAGTCCAGATGCAACCACTTTCCAAGTCTCTCCGACCTTCACAAAAAAAGTTATTCAAGAATATCTCTTTCTCCTATGTGCTTTCATCCCTAACCCTAACCCTAACCCTTCCGAAAGTTGGAGAAGCTCAAGGATGGTACCGATCGATGCGTGCTACCCCATTTAGTGGGGGTAGAGCCTACTTGCAAGTCTCTCCGACCTTCACAAAAAAAGTTATTCAAGAATATCTCTTTCTCCTATGTGCTTTCATCCCTAACCCTAACCCTAACCCTTCCGAAAGTCGGAGAAGCTCAAGGATGGTACCGATCGATGTGCGCTACCCCATTTAGTGGGGGTAGAGCCTACTTGCAAGTCTCTCCGACCTTCACAAAAAAAGTTATTCAAGAATATCTCCTCAGATTTGGGGGAATTTCGTCGGTCGACCTCTTCCGAAGGTCGTACAAGCTCGGGGATGGTACCAATCGATCCGCAGGACCCAAATTAGTCCAGATGCAACCACTTTCCAAGTCTCTCCGACCTTCACAAAAAAAGTTATTCAAGAATATCTCTTTCTCCTATGTGCTTTCATCCCTAACCCTTCCGAAAGTCGGAGAAGCTCAAGGATGGTACCGATCGATGCGCGCTACCCCATTTAGTGGGGGTAGAGCCTACTTGCAAGTCTCTCCGACCTTCACAAAAAAAGTTATTCAAGAATATCTCCTCAGATTTGGGGGAATTTCGTCGGTCGACCTCTTCCGAAGGTCGTACAAGCTCGGGGATGGTACCAATCGATCCGCAGGACCCAAATTAGTACAGATGCAACCACTTTCCAAGTCTCTCCGACCTTCACAAAAAAAGTTATTCAAGAATATCTCTTTCTCCTATGTGCTTTCATCCCTAACCCTAACCCTAACCCTTCCGAAAGTCGGAGAAGCTCAAGGATGGTACCGATCGATGCGCGCTACCCCATTTAGTGGGGGTACAGCCTACTTGCAAGTCTCTCCGACCTTCACAAAAAAAGTTATTCAAGAATATCTCTTTCTCCTATGTGCTTTCATCCCTAACCCTAACCCTAACCCTTTCGAAAGTCGGAGAAGCTCAAGGATGGTACCGATCGATGCGCGCAACCCCATTTAGTGGGGGTAGAGCCTACTTGCAAGTCTCTCCGACCTTCACAAAAAAAGTTATTCAAGAATATCTCCTCAGATTTGGGGGAATTTCGTCGGTCGACCTCTTCCGAAGGTCGTACAAGCTCGGGGATGGTACCAATCGATCCGCAGGACCCAAATTAGTCCAGATGCAACCACTTTCCAAGTCTCTCCGACCTTCACAAAAAAAGTTATTCAAGAATATCTCTTTCTCCTATGTGCTTTCATCCCTAACCCTAACCCTAACCCTTCCGAAAGTTGGAGAAGCTCAAGGATGGTACCGATCGATGCGCGCTACCCCATTTAGTGGGGGTAGAGCCTACTTGCAAGTCTCTCCGACCTTCACAAAAAAAGTTATTCAAGAATATCTCTTTCTCCTATGTGCTTTCATCCCTAACCCTAACCCTAACCCTTCCGAAAGTCGGAGAAGCTCAAGGATGGTACCGATCGATGCGCGCTACCCCATTTAGTGGGGGTAGAGCCTACTTGCAAGTCTCTCCGACCTTCACAAAAAAAGTTATTCAAGAATATCTCCTCAGATTTGGGGGAATTTCGTCGGTCGACCTCTTCCGAAGGTCGTACAAGCTCGGGGATGGTACCAATCGATCCGCAGGACCCAAATTAGTCCAGATGCAACCACTTTCCAAGTCTCTCCGACCTTCACAAAAAAAGTTATTCAAGAATATCTCTTTCTCCTATGTGCTTTCATCCCTAACCCTAACCCTAACCCTTCCGAAAGTTGGAGAAGCTCAAGGATGGTACCGATCGATGCGCGCTACCCCATTTAGTGGGGGTAGAGCCTACTTGCAAGTCTCTCCGACCTTCACAAAAAAAGTTATTCAAGAATATCTCTTTCTCCTATGTGCTTTCATCCCTAACCCTAACCCTAACCCTTCCGAAAGTCGGAGAAGCTCAAGGATGGTACCGATCGATGCGCGCTACCCCATTTAGTGGGGGTAGAGCCTACTTGCAAGTCTCTCCGACCTTCACAAAAAAAGTTATTCAAGAATATCTCCTCAGATTTGGGGGAATTTCGTCGGTCGACCTCTTCCGAAGGTCGTACAAGCTCGGGGATGGTACCAATCGATCCGCAGGACCCAAATTAGTCCAGATGCAACCACTTTCCAAGTCTCTCCGACCTTCACAAAAAAAGTTATTCAAGAATATCTCTTTCTCCTATGTGCTTTCATCCCTAACCCTAACCCTAACCCTTCCGAAAGTCGGAGAAGCTCAAGGATGGTACCGATCGATGCGCGCTACCCCATTTAGTGGGGGTAGAGCCTACTTGCAAGTCTCTCCGACCTTCACAAAAAAAGTTATTCAAGAATATCTCTTTCTCCTATGTGCTTTCATCCCTAACCCTAACCCTAACCCTTCCGAAAGTCGGAGAAGCTCAAGGATGGTACCGATCGATGCGCGCAACCCCATTTAGTGGGGGTAGAGCCTACTTGCAAGTCTCTCCGACCTTCACAAAAAAAGTTATTCAAGAATATCTCCTCAGATTTGGGGGAATTTCGTCGGTCGACCTCTTCCGAAGGTCGTACAAGCTCGGGGATGGTACCAATCGATCCGCAGGACCCAAATTAGTCCAGATGCAACCACTTTCCAAGTCTCTCCGACCTTCACAAAAAAAGTTATTCAAGAATATCTCTTTCTCCTATGTGCTTTCATCCCTAACCCTAACCCTAACCCTTCCGAAAGTCGGAGAAGCTCAAGGATGGTACCGATCGATGCGCGCTACCCCATTTAGTGGGGGTAGAGCCTACTTGCAAGTCTCTCCGACCTTCACAAAAAAAGTTATTCAAGAATATCTCTTTCTCCTATGTGCTTTCATCCCTAACCCTAACCCTAACCCTTCCGAAAGTCGGAGAAGCTCAAGGATGGTACCGATCGATGCGCGCTACCCCATTTAGTGGGGGTAGAGCCTACTTGCAAGTCTCTCCGACCTTCACAAAAAAAGTTATTCAAGAATATCTCTTTCTCCTATGTGCTTTCATCCCTAACCCTAACCCTAACCCTTCCGAAAGTCGGAGAAGCTCAAGGATGGTACTGATCGATGCGCGTTACCCCATTTAGTGGGGGTAGAGCCTACTTGCAAGTCTCTCCGACCTTCACAAAAAAAGTTATTCAAGAATATCTCTTTCTCCTATGTGCTTTCATCCCTAACCCTAACCCTAACCCTTCCGAAAGTCGGAGAAGCTCAAGGATGGTACCGATCGATGTGCGCTACCCCATTTAGTGGGGGTAGAGCCTACTTGCAAGTCTCTCCGACCTTCACAAAAAAAGTTATTCAAGAATATCTCCTCAGATTTGGGGGAATTTCGTCGGTCGACCTCTTCCGAAGGTCGTAAAAGCTCGGGGATGGTACCAATCGATCCGCAGGACCCAAATTAGTCCAGATGCAACCACTTTCCAAGTCTCTCCGACCTTCACAAAAAAAGTTATTCAAGAATATCTCTTTCTCCTATGTGCTTTCATCCCTAACCCTTCCGAAAGTCGGAGAAGCTCAAGGATGGTACCGATCGATGCGCGCAACCCCATTTAGTGGGGGTAGAGCCTACTTGCAAGTCTCTCCGACCTTCACAAAAAAAGTTATTCAAGAATATCTCCTCAGATTTGGGGGAATTTCGTCGGTCGACCTCTTCCGAAGGTCGTACAAGCTCGAGGATGGTACCAATCGATCCGCAGGACCCAAATTAGTACAGATGCAACCACTTTCCAAGTCTCTCCGACCTTCACAAAAAAAGTTATTCAAGAATATCTCTTTCTCCTATGTGCTTTCATCCCTAACCCTAACCCTAACCCTTCCGAAAGTCGGAGAAGCTCAAGGATGGTACCGATCGATGCGCGCAACCCCATTTAGTGGGGGTAGAGCCTACTTGCAAGTCTCTCCGACCTTCACAAAAAAAGTTATTCAAGAATATCTCCTCAGATTTGGGGGAATTTCGTCGGTCGACCTCTTCCGAAGGTCGTACAAGCTCGGGGATGGTACCAATCGATCCGCAGGACCCAAATTAGTCCAGATGCAACCACTTTCCAAGTCTCTCCGACCTTCACAAAAAAAGTTATTCAAGAATATCTCTTTCTCCTATGTGCTTTCATCCCTAACCCTAACCCTAACCCTTCCGAAAGTTGGAGAAGCTCAAGGATGGTACCGATCGATGCGTGCTACCCCATTTAGTGGGGGTAGAGCCTACTTGCAAGTCTCTCCGACCTTCACAAAAAAAGTTATTCAAGAATATCTCTTTCTCCTATGTGCTTTCATCCCTAACCCTAACCCTAACCCTTCCGAAAGTCGGAGAAGCTCAAGGATGGTACCGATCGATGCGCGCTACCCCATTTAGTGGGGGTAGAGCCTACTTGCAAGTCTCTCCGACCTTCACAAAAAAAGTTATTCAAGAATATCTCCTCAGATTTGGGGGAATTTCGTCGGTCGACCTCTTCCGAAGGTCGTACAAGCTCGGGGATGGTACCAATCGATCCGCAGGACCCAAATTAGTCCAGATGCAACCACTTTCCAAGTCTCTCCGACCTTCACAAAAAAAGTTATTCAAGAATATCTCTTTCTCCTATGTGCTTTCATCCCTAACCCTAACCCTAACCCTTCCGAAAGTCGGAGAAGCTCAAGGATGGTACCGATCGATGCGCGCTACCCCATTTAGTGGGGGTAGAGCCTACTTGCAAGTCTCTCCGACCTTCACAAAAAAAGTTATTCAAGAATATCTCTTTCTCCTATGTGCTTTCATCCCTAACCCTAACCCTAACCCTTCCGAAAGTCGGAGAAGCTCACGGATGGTACCGATCGATGCGCGCTACCCCATTTAGTGGGGGTAGAGCCTACTTGCAAGTCTCTCCGACCTTCACAAAAAAAGTTATTCAAGAATATCTCTTTCTCCTATGTGCTTTCATCCCTAACCCTAACCCTAACCCTTCCGAAAGTCGGAGAAGCTCAAGGATGGTACCGATCGATGCGCGCTACCCCATTTAGTGGGGGTAGAGCCTACTTGCAAGTCTCTCCGACCTTCACAAAAAAAGTTATTCAAGAATATCTCTTTCTCCTATGTGCTTTCATCCCTAACCCTAACCCTAACCCTTCCGAAAGTCGGAGAAGCTCAAGGATGGTACCGATCGATGCGCGCTACCCCATTTAGTGGGGGTAGAGCCTACTTGCAAGTCTCTCCGACCTTCACAAAAAAAGTTATTCAAGAATATCTCCTCAGATTTGGGGGAATTTCGTCGGTCGACCTCTTCCGAAGGTCGTACAAGCTCGGGGATGGTACCAATCGATCCGCAGGACCCAAATTAGTCCAGATGCAACCACTTTCCAAGTCTCTCCGACCTTCACAAAAAAAGTTATTCAAGAATATCTCTTTCTCCTATGTGCTTTCATCCCTAACCCTAACCCTAACCCTTCCAAAAGTCGGAGAAGCTCAAGGATGGTACCGATCGATGCGCGCTACCCCATTTAGTGGGGGTAGAGCCTACTTGCAAGTCTCTCCGACCTTCACAAAAAAAGTTATTCAAGAATATCTCTTTCTCCTATGTGCTTTCATCCCTAACCCTAACCCTAACCCTTCCGAAAGTCGGAGAAGCTCAAGGATGGTACCGATCGATGCGCGCTACCCCATTTAGTGGGGGTAGAGCCTACTTGCAAGTCTCTCCGACCTTTACAAAAAAAGTTATTCAAGAATATCTCTTTCTCCTATGTGCTTTCATCCCTAACCCTAACCCTAACCCTTCCGAAAGTCGGAGAAGCTCAAGGATGGTACCGATCGATGCGCGCAACCCCATTTAGTGGGGGTAGAGCCTACTTGCAAGTCTCTCCGACCTTCACAAAAAAAGTTATTCAAGAATATCTCCTCAGATTTGGGGGAATTTCGTCGGTCGACCTCTTCCGAAGGTCGTACAAGCTCGGGGATGTTACCAATCGATCCGCAGGACCCAAATTAGTCCAGATGCAACCACTTTCCAAGTCTCTCCGACATTCACAAAAAAAGTTATTCAAGAATATCTCTTTCTCCTATGTGCTTTCATCCCTAACCCTAACCCTAACCCTTCCGAAAGTCGGAGAAGCTCAAGGATGGTACCGATCGATGCGCGCTGCCCCATTTAGTGGGGGTAGAGCCTACTTGCAAGTCTCTCCGACCTTCACAAAAAACGTTATTCAAGAATATCTCTTTCTCCTATGTGCTTTCATCCCTAACCCTAACCCTAACCCTTCCGAAAGTCGGAGAAGCTCAAGGATGGTACCGATCGATGTGCGCTACCCCATTTAGTGGGGGTAGAGCCTACTTGCAAGTCTCTCCGACCTTCACACAAAAAGTTATTCAAGAATATCTCTTTCTCCTATGTGCTTTCATCCCTAACCCTAACCCTAACCCTTCCGAAAGTCGGAGAAGCTCAAGGATGGTACTGATCGATGTGCGCTACCCCATTTAGTGGGGGTAGAGCCTACTTGCAAGTCTCTCCGACCTTCACACAAAAAGTTATTCAAGAATATCTCTTTCTCCTATGTGCTTTCATCCCTAACCCTAACCCTAACCCTTCCGAAAGTCGGAGAAGCTCAAGGATGGTACCGATCGATGTGCGCTACCCCATTTAGTGGGGGTAGAGCCTACTTGCAAGTCTCTCCGACCTTCACAAAAAAAGTTATTCAAGAATATCTCCTCAGATTTGGGGGAATTTCGTCGGTCGACCTCTTCCGAAGGTCGTACAAGCTCGGGGATGTTACCAATCGATCCGCAGGACCCAAATTAGTCCAGATGCAACCACTTTCCAAGTCTCTCCGACATTCACAAAAAAAGTTATTCAAGAATATCTCTTTCTCCTATGTGCTTTCATCCCTAACCCTAACCCTAACCCTTCCGAAAGTCGGAGAAGCTCAAGGATGGTACCGATCGATGCGCGCTACCCCATTTAGTGGGGGTAGAGCCTACTTGCAAGTCTCTCCGACCTTCACAAAAAACGTTATTCAAGAATATCTCTTTCTCCTATGTGCTTTCATCCCTAACCCTAACCCTAACCCTTCCGAAAGTCGGAGAAGCTCAAGGATGGTACCGATCGATGCGCGCTACCCCATTTAGTGGGGGTAGAGCCTACTTGCAAGTCTCTCCGACCTTCACAAAAAAAGTTATTCAAGAATATCTCCTCAGATTTGGGGGAATTTCGTCGGTCGACCTCTTCCGAAGGTCGTACAAGCTCGGGGATGGTACCAATCGATCCGCAGGACCCAAATTAGTCCAGATGCAACCACTTTTCAAGTCTCTCCGACCTTCACAAAAAAAGTTATTCAAGAATATCTCTTTCTCCTATGTGCTTTCATCCCTAACCCTAACCCTAACCCTTCCGAAAGTCGGAGAAGCTCAAGGATGGTACCGATCGATGCGCGCTACCCCATTTAGTGGGGGTAGAGCCTACTTGCAAGTCTCTCCGACCTTCACAAAAAAAGTTATTCAAGAATATCTCTTTCTCCTATGTGCTTTCATCCCTAACCCTAACCCTAACCCTTCCGAAAGTCGGAGAAGCTCAAGGATGGTACCGATCGATGCGTGCTACCCCATTTAGTGGGGGTAGAGCCTACTTGCAAGTCTCTCCGACCTTCAAAAAAAAAGTTATTCAAGAATATCTCTTTCTCCTATGTGCTTTCATCCCTAACCCTAACCCTAACCCTTCCGAAAGTCGGAGAAGCTCAAGGATGGTACCGATCGATGCGCGCTACCCCATTTAGTGGGGGTAGAGCCTACTTGCAAGTCTCTCCGACCTTCACAAAAAAAGTTATTCAAGAATATCTCCTCAGATTTGGGGGAATTTCGTCGGTCGACCTCTTCCGAAGGTCGTACAAGCTCGGGGATGGTACCAATCGATCCGCAGGACCCAAATTAGTCCAGATGCAACCACTTTCCAAGTCTCTCCGACCTTCACAAAAAAAGTTATTCAAGAATATCTCTTTCTCCTATGTGCTTTCATCCCTAACCCTTCCGAAAGTCGGAGAAGCTCAAGGATGGTACCGATCGATGCGCGCAACCCCATTTAGTGGGGGTAGAGCCTACTTGCAAGTCTCTCCGACCTTCACAAAAAAAGTTATTCAAGAATATCTCCTCAGATTTGGGGGAATTTCGTCGGTCGACCTCTTCCAAAGGTCGTACAAGCTCGGGGATGGTACCAATCGATCCGCAGGACCCAAATTAGTACAGATGCAACCACTTTCCAAGTCTCTCCGACCTTCACAAAAAAAGTTATTCAAGAATATCTCTTTCTCCTATGTGCTTTCATCCCTAACCCTAACCCTAACCCTTCCGAAAGTCGGAGAAGCTCAAGGATGGTACCGATCGATGCGCGCTACCCCATTTAGTGGGGGTAGAGCCTACTTGCAAGTCTCTCCGACCTTCACAAAAAAAGTTATTCAAGAATATCTCTTTCTCCTATGTGCTTTCATCCCTAACCCTAACCCTAACCCTTCCGAAAGTCGGAGAAGCTCAAGGATGGTACCGATCGATGCGCGCAACCCCATTTAGTGGGGGTAGAGCCTACTTGCAAGTCTCTCCGACCTTCACAAAAAAAGTTATTCAAGAATATCTCCTCAGATTTGGGGGAATTTCGTCGGTCGACCTCTTCCGAAGGTCGTACAAGCTCGGGGATGTTACCAATCGATCCGCAGGACCCAAATTAGTCCAGATGCAACCACTTTCCAAGTCTCTCCGACATTCACAAAAAAAGTTATTCAAGAATATCTCTTTCTCCTATGTGCTTTCATCCCTAACCCTAACCCTAACCCTTCCGAAAGTCGGAGAAGCTCAAGGATGGTACCGATCGATGCGCGCTGCCCCATTTAGTGGGGGTAGAGCCTACTTGCAAGTCTCTCCGACCTTCACAAAAAACGTTATTCAAGAATATCTCTTTCTCCTATGTGCTTTCATCCCTAACCCTAACCCTAACCCTTCCGAAAGTCGGAGAAGCTCAAGGATGGTACCGATCGATGTGCGCTACCCCATTTAGTGGGGGTAGAGCCTACTTGCAAGTCTCTCCGACCTTCACACAAAAAGTTATTCAAGAATATCTCTTTCTCCTATGTGCTTTCATCCCTAACCCTAACCCTAACCCTTCCGAAAGTCGGAGAAGCTCAAGGATGGTACTGATCGATGTGCGCTACCCCATTTAGTGGGGGTAGAGCCTACTTGCAAGTCTCTCCGACCTTCACACAAAAAGTTATTCAAGAATATCTCTTTCTCCTATGTGCTTTCATCCCTAACCCTAACCCTAACCCTTCCGAAAGTCGGAGAAGCTCAAGGATGGTACCGATCGATGTGCGCTACCCCATTTAGTGGGGGTAGAGCCTACTTGCAAGTCTCTCCGACCTTCACAAAAAAAGTTATTCAAGAATATCTCCTCAGATTTGGGGGAATTTCGTCGGTCGACCTCTTCCGAAGGTCGTACAAGCTCGGGGATGTTACCAATCGATCCGCAGGACCCAAATTAGTCCAGATGCAACCACTTTCCAAGTCTCTCCGACATTCACAAAAAAAGTTATTCAAGAATATCTCTTTCTCCTATGTGCTTTCATCCCTAACCCTAACCCTAACCCTTCCGAAAGTCGGAGAAGCTCAAGGATGGTACCGATCGATGCGCGCTACCCCATTTAGTGGGGGTAGAGCCTACTTGCAAGTCTCTCCGACCTTCACAAAAAACGTTATTCAAGAATATCTCTTTCTCCTATGTGCTTTCATCCCTAACCCTAACCCTAACCCTTCCGAAAGTCGGAGAAGCTCAAGGATGGTACCGATCGATGCGCGCTACCCCATTTAGTGGGGGTAGAGCCTACTTGCAAGTCTCTCCGACCTTCACAAAAAAAGTTATTCAAGAATATCTCCTCAGATTTGGGGGAATTTCGTCGGTCGACCTCTTCCGAAGGTCGTACAAGCTCGGGGATGGTACCAATCGATCCGCAGGACCCAAATTAGTCCAGATGCAACCACTTTTCAAGTCTCTCCGACCTTCACAAAAAAAGTTATTCAAGAATATCTCTTTCTCCTATGTGCTTTCATCCCTAACCCTAACCCTAACCCTTCCGAAAGTCGGAGAAGCTCAAGGATGGTACCGATCGATGCGCGCTACCCCATTTAGTGGGGGTAGAGCCTACTTGCAAGTCTCTCCGACCTTCACAAAAAAAGTTATTCAAGAATATCTCTTTCTCCTATGTGCTTTCATCCCTAACCCTAACCCTAACCCTTCCGAAAGTCGGAGAAGCTCAAGGATGGTACCGATCGATGCGTGCTACCCCATTTAGTGGGGGTATAGCCTACTTGCAAGTCTCTCCGACCTTCAAAAAAAAAGTTATTCAAGAATATCTCTTTCTCCTATGTGCTTTCATCCCTAACCCTAACCCTAACCCTTCCGAAAGTCGGAGAAGCTCAAGGATGGTACCGATCGATGCGCGCTGCCCCATTTAGTGGGGGTAGAGCCTACTTGCAAGTCTCTCCGACCTTCACAAAAAAAGTTATTCAAGAATATCTCCTCAGATTTGGGGGAATTTCGTCGGTCGACCTCTTCCGAAGGTCGTACAAGCTCGGGGATGGTACCAATCGATCCGCAGGACCCAAATTAGTCCAGATGCAACCACTTTCCAAGTCTCTCCGACCTTCACAAAAAAAGTTATTCAAGAATATCTCTTTCTCCTATGTGCTTTCATCCCTAACCCTTCCGAAAGTCGGAGAAGCTCAAGGATGGTACCGATCGATGCGCGCAACCCCATTTAGTGGGGGTAGAGCCTACTTGCAAGTCTCTCCGACCTTCACAAAAAAAGTTATTCAAGAATATCTCCTCAGATTTGGGGGAATTTCGTCGGTCGACCTCTTCCGAAGGTCGTACAAGCTCGAGGATGGTACCAATCGATCCGCAGGACCCAAATTAGTACAGATGCAACCACTTTCCAAGTCTCTCCGACCTTCACAAAAAAAGTTATTCAAGAATATCTCTTTCTCCTATGTGCTTTCATCCCTAACCCTAACCCTAACCCTTCCGAAAGTCGGAGAAGCTCAAGGATGGTACCGATCGATGCGCGCAACCCCATTTAGTGGGGGTAGAGCCTACTTGCAAGTCTCTCCGACCTTCACAAAAAAAGTTATTCAAGAATATCTCCTCAGATTTGGGGGAATTTCGTCGGTCGACCTCTTCCGAGGGTCGTACAAGCTCGGGGATGGTACCAATCGATCCGCAGGACCCAAATTAGTCCAGATGCAACCACTTTCCAAGTCTCTCCGACCTTCACAAAAAAAGTTATTCAAGAATATCTCTTTCTCCTATGTGCTTTCATCCCTAACCCTAACCCTAACCCTTCCGAAAGTCGGAGAAGCTCAAGGATGGTACCGATCGATGCGCGCTACCCCATTTAGTGGGGGTAGAGCCTACTTGCAAGTCTCTCCGACCTTCACAAAAAAAGTTATTCAAGAATATCTCCTCAGATTTGGGGGAATTTCGTCGGTCGACCTCTTCCGAAGGTCGTACAAGCTCGGGGATGGTACCAATCGATCCGCAGGACCCAAATTAGTCCAGATGCAACCACTTTCCAAGTCTCTCCGACCTTCACAAAAAAAGTTATTCAAGAATATCTCTTTCTCCTATGTGCTTTCATCCCTAACCCTTCCGAAAGTCGGAGAAGCTCAAGGATGGTACCGATCGATGCGCGCAAGCCCATTTAGTGGGGGTAGAGCCTACTTGCAAGTCTCTCCGACCTTCACAAAAAAAGTTATTCAAGAATATCTCCTCAGATTTGGGGGAATTTCGTCGGTCGACCTCTTCCGAAGGTCGTACAAGCTCGAGGATGGTACCAATCGATCCGCAGGACCCAAATTAGTACAGATGCAACCACTTTCCAAGTCTCTCCGACCTTCACAAAAAAAGTTATTCAAGAATATCTCTTTCTCCTATGTGCTTTCATCCCTAACCCTAACCCTAACCCTTCCGAAAGTCGGAGAAGCTCAAGGATGGTACCGATCGATGCGCGCAACCCCATTTAGTGGGGGTAGAGCCTACTTGCAAGTCTCTCCGACCTTCACAAAAAAAGTTATTCAAGAATATCTCCTCAGATTTGGGGGAATTTCGTCGGTCGACCTCTTCCGAAGGTCGTACAAGCTCGGGGATGGTACCAATCGATCCGCAGGACCCAAATTAGTCCAGATGCAACCACTTTCCAAGTCTCTCCGACCTTCACAAAAAAAGTTATTCAAGAATATCTCTTTCTCCTATGTGCTTTCATCCCTAACCCTAACCCTAACCCTTCCGAAAGTTGGAGAAGCTCAAGGATGGTACCGATCGATGCGTGCTACCCCATTTAGTGGGGGTAGAGCCTACTTGCAAGTCTCTCCGACCTTCACAAAAAAAGTTATTCAAGAATATCTCTTTCTCCTATGTGCTTTCATCCCTAACCCTAACCCTAACCCTTCCGAAAGTCGGAGAAGCTCAAGGATGGTACCGATCGATGTGCGCTACCCCATTTAGTGGGGGTAGAGCCTACTTGCAAGTCTCTCCGACCTTCACAAAAAAAGTTATTCAAGAATATCTCCTCAGATTTGGGGGAATTTCGTCGGTCGACCTCTTCCGAAGGTCGTACAAGCTCGGGGATGGTACCAATCGATCCGCAGGACCCAAATTAGTCCAGATGCAACCACTTTCCAAGTCTCTCCGACCTTCACAAAAAAAGTTATTCAAGAATATCTCTTTCTCCTATGTGCTTTCATCCCTAACCCTTCCGAAAGTCGGAGAAGCTCAAGGATGGTACCGATCGATGCGCGCTACCCCATTTAGTGGGGGTAGAGCCTACTTGCAAGTCTCTCCGACCTTCACAAAAAAAGTTATTCAAGAATATCTCCTCAGATTTGGGGGAATTTCGTCGGTCGACCTCTTCCGAAGGTCGTACAAGCTCGGGGATGGTACCAATCGATCCGCAGGACCCAAATTAGTACAGATGCAACCACTTTCCAAGTCTCTCCGACCTTCACAAAAAAAGTTATTCAAGAATATCTCTTTCTCCTATGTGCTTTCATCCCTAACCCTAACCCTAACCCTTCCGAAAGTCGGAGAAGCTCAAGGATGGTACCGATCGATGCGCGCTACCCCATTTAGTGGGGGTACAGCCTACTTGCAAGTCTCTCCGACCTTCACAAAAAAAGTTATTCAAGAATATCTCTTTCTCCTATGTGCTTTCATCCCTAACCCTAACCCTAACCCTTTCGAAAGTCGGAGAAGCTCAAGGATGGTACCGATCGATGCGCGCAACCCCATTTAGTGGGGGTAGAGCCTACTTGCAAGTCTCTCCGACCTTCACAAAAAAAGTTATTCAAGAATATCTCCTCAGATTTGGGGGAATTTCGTCGGTCGACCTCTTCCGAAGGTCGTACAAGCTCGGGGATGGTACCAATCGATCCGCAGGACCCAAATTAGTCCAGATGCAACCACTTTCCAAGTCTCTCCGACCTTCACAAAAAAAGTTATTCAAGAATATCTCTTTCTCCTATGTGCTTTCATCCCTAACCCTAACCCTAACCCTTCCGAAAGTTGGAGAAGCTCAAGGATGGTACCGATCGATGCGCGCTACCCCATTTAGTGGGGGTAGAGCCTACTTGCAAGTCTCTCCGACCTTCACAAAAAAAGTTATTCAAGAATATCTCTTTCTCCTATGTGCTTTCATCCCTAACCCTAACCCTAACCCTTCCGAAAGTCGGAGAAGCTCAAGGATGGTACCGATCGATGCGCGCTACCCCATTTAGTGGGGGTAGAGCCTACTTGCAAGTCTCTCCGACCTTCACAAAAAAAGTTATTCAAGAATATCTCCTCAGATTTGGGGGAATTTCGTCGGTCGACCTCTTCCGAAGGTCGTACAAGCTCGGGGATGGTACCAATCGATCCGCAGGACCCAAATTAGTCCAGATGCAACCACTTTCCAAGTCTCTCCGACCTTCACAAAAAAAGTTATTCAAGAATATCTCTTTCTCCTATGTGCTTTCATCCCTAACCCTAACCCTAACCCTTCCGAAAGTCGGAGAAGCTCAAGGATGGTACCGATCGATGCGCGCTACCCCATTTAGTGGGGGTAGAGCCTACTTGCAAGTCTCTCCGACCTTCACAAAAAAAGTTATTCAAGAATATCTCTTTCTCCTATGTGCTTTCATCCCTAACCCTAACCCTAACCCTTCCGAAAGTCGGAGAAGCTCAAGGATGGTACCGATCGATGCGCGCAACCCCATTTAGTGGGGGTAGAGCCTACTTGCAAGTCTCTCCGACCTTCACAAAAAAAGTTATTCAAGAATATCTCCTCAGATTTGGGGGAATTTCGTCGGTCGACCTCTTCCGAAGGTCGTACAAGCTCGGGGATGGTACCAATCGATCCGCAGGACCCAAATTAGTCCAGATGCAACCACTTTCCAAGTCTCTCCGACCTTCACAAAAAAAGTTATTCAAGAATATCTCTTTCTCCTATGTGCTTTCATCCCTAACCCTAACCCTAACCCTTCCGAAAGTCGGAGAAGCTCAAGGATGGTACCGATCGATGCGCGCTACCCCATTTAGTGGGGGTAGAGCCTACTTGCAAGTCTCTCCGACCTTCACAAAAAAAGTTATTCAAGAATATCTCTTTCTCCTATGTGCTTTCATCCCTAACCCTAACCCTAACCCTTCCGAAAGTCGGAGAAGCTCAAGGATGGTACCGATCGATGCGCGCTACCCCATTTAGTGGGGGTAGAGCCTACTTGCAAGTCTCTCCGACCTTCACAAAAAAAGTTATTCAAGAATATCTCTTTCTCCTATGTGCTTTCATCCCTAACCCTAACCCTAACCCTTCCGAAAGTCGGAGAAGCTCAAGGATGGTACTGATCGATGCGCGTTACCCCATTTAGTGGGGGTAGAGCCTACTTGCAAGTCTCTCCGACCTTCACAAAAAAAGTTATTCAAGAATATCTCTTTCTCCTATGTGCTTTCATCCCTAACCCTAACCCTAACCCTTCCGAAAGTCGGAGAAGCTCAAGGATGGTACCGATCGATGTGCGCTACCCCATTTAGTGGGGGTAGAGCCTACTTGCAAGTCTCTCCGACCTTCACAAAAAAAGTTATTCAAGAATATCTCCTCAGATTTGGGGGAATTTCGTCGGTCGACCTCTTCCGAAGGTCGTAAAAGCTCGGGGATGGTACCAATCGATCCGCAGGACCCAAATTAGTCCAGATGCAACCACTTTCCAAGTCTCTCCGACCTTCACAAAAAAAGTTATTCAAGAATATCTCTTTCTCCTATGTGCTTTCATCCCTAACCCTTCCGAAAGTCGGAGAAGCTCAAGGATGGTACCGATCGATGCGCGCAACCCCATTTAGTGGGGGTAGAGCCTACTTGCAAGTCTCTCCGACCTTCACAAAAAAAGTTATTCAAGAATATCTCCTCAGATTTGGGGGAATTTCGTCGGTCGACCTCTTCCGAAGGTCGTACAAGCTCGAGGATGGTACCAATCGATCCGCAGGACCCAAATTAGTACAGATGCAACCACTTTCCAAGTCTCTCCGACCTTCACAAAAAAAGTTATTCAAGAATATCTCTTTCTCCTATGTGCTTTCATCCCTAACCCTAACCCTAACCCTTCCGAAAGTCGGAGAAGCTCAAGGATGGTACCGATCGATGCGCGCAACCCCATTTAGTGGGGGTAGAGCCTACTTGCAAGTCTCTCCGACCTTCACAAAAAAAGTTATTCAAGAATATCTCCTCAGATTTGGGGGAATTTCGTCGGTCGACCTCTTCCGAAGGTCGTACAAGCTCGGGGATGGTACCAATCGATCCGCAGGACCCAAATTAGTCCAGATGCAACCACTTTCCAAGTCTCTCCGACCTTCACAAAAAAAGTTATTCAAGAATATCTCTTTCTCCTATGTGCTTTCATCCCTAACCCTAACCCTAACCCTTCCGAAAGTTGGAGAAGCTCAAGGATGGTACCGATCGATGCGTGCTACCCCATTTAGTGGGGGTAGAGCCTACTTGCAAGTCTCTCCGACCTTCACAAAAAAAGTTATTCAAGAATATCTCTTTCTCCTATGTGCTTTCATCCCTAACCCTAACCCTAACCCTTCCGAAAGTCGGAGAAGCTCAAGGATGGTACCGATCGATGCGCGCTACCCCATTTAGTGGGGGTAGAGCCTACTTGCAAGTCTCTCCGACCTTCACAAAAAAAGTTATTCAAGAATATCTCCTCAGATTTGGGGGAATTTCGTCGGTCGACCTCTTCCGAAGGTCGTACAAGCTCGGGGATGGTACCAATCGATCCGCAGGACCCAAATTAGTCCAGATGCAACCACTTTCCAAGTCTCTCCGACCTTCACAAAAAAAGTTATTCAAGAATATCTCTTTCTCCTATGTGCTTTCATCCCTAACCCTTCCGAAAGTCGGAGAAGCTCAAGGATGGTACCGATCGATGCGCGCTACCCCATTTAGTGGGGGTAGAGCCTACTTGCAAGTCTCTCCGACCTTCACAAAAAAAGTTATTCAAGAATATCTCCTCAGATTTGGGGGAATTTCGTCGGTCGACCTCTTCCGAAGGTCGTACAAGCTCGGGGATGGTACCAATCGATCCGCAGGACCCAAATTAGTACAGATGCAACCACTTTCCAAGTCTCTCCGACCTTCACAAAAAAAGTTATTCAAGAATATCTCTTTCTCCTATGTGCTTTCATCCCTAACCCTAACCCTAACCCTTCCGAAAGTCGGAGAAGCTCAAGGATGGTACCGATCGATGCGCGCTACCCCATTTAGTGGGGGTAGAGCCTACTTGCAAGTCTCTCCGACCTTCACAAAAAAAGTTATTCAAGAATATCTCTTTCTCCTATGTGCTTTCATCCCTAACCCTAACCCTAACCCTTCCGAAAGTCGGAGAAGCTCAAGGATGGTACCGATCGATGCGCGCAACCCCATTTAGTGGGGGTAGAGCCTACTTGCAAGTCTCTCCGACCTTCACAAAAAAAGTTATTCAAGAATATCTCCTCAGATTTGGGGGAATTTCGTCGGTCGACCTCTTCCGAAGGTCGTACAAGCTCGGGGATGGTACCAATCGATCCGCAGGACCCAAATTAGTCCAGATGCAACCACTTTCCAAGTCTCTCCGACCTTCACAAAAAAAGTTATTCAAGAATATCTCTTTCTCCTATGTGCTTTCATCCCTAACCCTAACCCTTCCGAAAGTCGGAGAAGCTCAAGGATGGTACCGATCGATGCGCGCTACCCCATTTAGTGGGGGTAGAGCCTACTTGCAAGTCTCTCCGACCTTCACAAAAAAAGTTATTCAAGAATATCTCTTTCTCCTATGTGCTTTCATCCCTAACCCTAACCCTAACCCTTCCGAAAGTCGGAGAAGCTCAGGGATGGTACCGATCGATGCGCGCTACCCCATTTAGTGGGGGTAGAGCCTACTTGCAAGTCTCTCCGACCTTCACAAAAAAAGTTATTCAAGAATATCTCTTTCTCCTATGTGCTTTCATCCCTAACCCTAACCCTAACCCTTCCGAAAGTCGGAGAAGCTCAAGGATGGTACCGATCGATGCGCGCTACCCCATTTAGTGGGGGTAGAGCCTACTTGCAAGTCTCTCCGACCTTCACAAAAAAAGTTATTCAAGAATATCTCTTTCTCCTATGTGCTTTCATCCCTAACCCTAACCCTAACCCTTCCAAAAGTCGGAGAAGCTCAAAGATGGTACCGATCGATGTGCGCTACCCCATTTAGTGGGGGTAGAGCCTACTTGCAAGTCTCTCCGACCTTCAAAAAAAAAGTTATTCAAGAATATCTCTTGCTCCTATGTGCTTTCATCCCTAACCCTAACCCTAACCCTTCCGAAAGTCGGAGAAGCTCAAGGATGGTACCGATCGGTGCGCGCTACCCCATTTAGTGGGGGTAGAGCCTACTTGCAAGTCTCTCCGACCTTCACAAAAAAAGTTATTCAAGAATATCTCCTCAGATTTGGGGGAATTTCGTCGGTCGACCTCTTCCGAAGGTCGTACAAGCTCGGGGATGGTACCAATCGATCCGCAGGACCCAAATTAGTCCAGATGCAACCACTTTACAAGTCTCTCCGACCTTCACAAAAAAAGTTATTCAAGAATATCTCTTTCTCCTATGTGCTTTCATCCCTAACCCTAACCCTAACCCTTCCGAAAGTCGGAGAAGCTCAAGGATGGTACCGATCGATGCGCGCTACCCCATTTAGTGGGGGTAGAGCCTACTTGCAAGTCTCTCCGACCTTCACAAAAAAAGTTATTCAAAAATATCTCTTTCTCCTATGTGCTTTCATCCCTAACCCTAACCCTAACCCTTCCGAAAGTCGGAGAAGCTCAAGGATGGTACCGATCGATGCGCGCTACCCCATTTAGTGGGGGTAGAGCCTACTTGCAAGTCTCTCCGACCTTCACAAAAAAAGTTATTCAAGAATATCTCTTTCTCCTATGTGCTTTCATCCCTAACCCTAACCCTAACCCTTCCGAAAGTCGGAGAAGCTCAAGGATGGTACCGATCGATGCGCGCTACCCCATTTAGTGGGGGTAGAGCCTACTTGCAAGTCTCTCCGACCTTCACAAAAAAAGTTATTCAAGAATATCTCCTCAGATTTGGGGGAATTTCGTCGGTCGACCTCTTCCGAAGGTCGTACAAGCTCGGGGATGGTACCAATCGATCTGCAGGACCCAAATTAGTCCAGATGCAACCACTTTCCAAGTCTCTCCGACCTTCACAAAAAAAGTTATTCAAGAATATCTCTTTCTCCTATGTGCTTTCATCCCTAACCCTAACCCTAACCCTTCCGAAAGTCGGAGAAGCTCAAGGATGGTACCGATCGATGCGCGCTACCCCATTTAGTGGGGGTAAAGCCTACTTGCAAGTCTCTCCGACCTTCACAAAAAACGTTATTCAAGAATATCTCTTTCTCCTATGTGCTTTCATCCCTAACCCTAACCCTAACCCTTCCGAAAGTCGGAGAAGCTCAAGGATGGTACCGATCGATGCGCGCTACCCCATTTAGTGGGGGTAGAGCCTACTTGCAAGTCTCTCCGACCTTCACAAAAAAAGTTATTCAAGAATATCTCTTTCTCCTATGTGCTTTCATCCCTAACCCTAACCCTAACCCTTCCGAAAGTCGGAGAAGCTCAAGGATGGTACCGATCGATGCGCGCTACCCCATTTAGTGGGGGTAGAGCCTACTTGCAAGTCTCTCCGACCTTCACAAAAAAAGTTATTCAAGAATATCTCTTTCTCCTATGTGCTTTCATCCCTAACCCTAACCCTAACCCTTCCGAAAGTCGGAGAAGCTCAAGGATGGTACCGATCGATGCGCGCTACCCCATTTAGTGGGGGTAGAGCCTACTTGCAAGTCTCTCCGACCTTCACAAAAAAAGTTATTCAAGAATATCTCCTCAGATTTGGGGGAATTTCGTCGGTCGACCTCTTCCGAAGGTCGTACAAGCTCGGGGATGGTACCAATCGATCCGCAGGACCCAAATTAGTCCTGATGCAACCACTTTCCAAGTCTCTCCGACCTTCACAAAAAAAGTTATTCAAGAATATCTCTTTCTCCTATGTGCTTTCATCCCTAACCCTAACCCTAACCCTTCCGAAAGTCGGAGAAGCTCAAGGATGGTACCGATCGATGCGCGCTACCCCATTTAGTGGGGGTAGAGCCTACTTGCAAGTCTCTCCGACCTTCACAAAAAAAGTTATTCAAGAATATCTCCTCAGATTTGGGGGAATTTCGTCGGTCGACCTCTTCCGAAGGTCGTACAAGCTCGGGGATGGTACCAATCGATCCGCAGGACCCAAATTAGTCCAGATGCAACCACTTTCCAAGTCTCTCCGACCTTCACAAAAAAAGTTATTCAAGAATATCTCTTTCTCCTATGTGCTTTCATCCCTAACCCTAACCCTAACCCTTCCGAAAGTCGGAGAAGCTCAAGGATGGTACCGATCGATGCGCGCTACCCCATTTAGTGGGGGTAGAGCCTACTTGCAAGTCTCTCCGACCTTCACAAAAAAAGTTATTCAAGAATATCTCTTTCTCCTATGTGCTTTCATCCCTAACCCTAACCCTAACCCTTCCGAAAGTCGGAGAAGCTCAAGGATGGTACCGATCGATGCGCGCAACCCCATTTAGTGGGGGTAGAGCCTACTTGCAAGTCTCTCCGACCTTCACAAAAAAAGTTATTCAAGAATATCTCCTCAGATTTGGGGGAATTTCGTCGGTCGACCTCTTCCGAAGGTCGTACAAGCTCGGGGATGGTACCAATCGATCCGCAGGACCCAAATTAGTCCAGATGCAACCACTTTCCAAGTCTCTCCGACCTTCACAAAAAAAGTTATTCAAGAATATCTCTTTCTCCTATGTGCTTTCATCCCTAACCCTAACCCTAACCCTTCCGAAAGTCGGAGAAGCTCAAGGATGGTACCGATCGATGCGCGCTACCCCATTTAGTGGGGGTAGAGCCTACTTGCAAGTCTCTCCGACCTTCACAAAAAAAGTTATTCAAGAATATCTCTTTCTCCTATGTGCTTTCATCCCTAACCCTAACCCTAACCCTTCCGAAAGTCGGAGAAGCTCAAGGATGGTACCGATCGATGCGCGCTACCCCATTTAGTGGGGGTAGAGCCTACTTGCAAGTCTCTCCGACCTTCACAAAAAAAGTTATTCAAGAATATCTCTTTCTCCTATGTGCTTTCATCCCTAACCCTAACCCTAACCCTTCCGAAAGTCGGAGAAGCTCAAGGATGGTACCGATCGATGCGCGCTACCCCATTTAGTGGGGGTAGAGCCTACTTGCAAGTCTCTCCGACCTTCACAAAAAAAGTTATTCAAGAATATCTCTTTCTCCTATGTGCTTTCATCCCTAACCCTAACCCTAACCCTTCCAAAAGTCGGAGAAGCTCAAAGATGGTACCGATCGATGTGCGCTACCCCATTTAGTGGGGGTAGAGCCTACTTGCAAGTCTCTCCGACCTTCACAAAAAAAGTTATTCAAGAATATCTCTTGCTCCTATGTGCTTTCATCCCTAACCCTAACCCTAACCCTTCCGAAAGTCGGAGAAGCTCAAGGATGGTACCGATCGGTGCGCGCTACCCCATTTAGTGGGGGTAGAGCCTACTTGCAAGTCTCTCCGACCTTCACAAAAAAAGTTATTCAAGAATATCTCCTCAGATTTGGGGGAATTTCGTCGGTCGACCTCTTCCGAAGGTCGTACAAGCTCGGGGATGGTACCAATCGATCCGCAGGACCCAAATTAGTCCAGATGCAACCACTTTACAAGTCTCTCCGACCTTCACAAAAAAAGTTATTCAAGAATATCTCTTTCTCCTATGTGCTTTCATCCCTAACCCTAACCCTAACCCTTCCGAAAGTCGGAGAAGCTCAAGGATGGTACCGATCGATGCGCGCTACCCCATTTAGTGGGGGTAGAGCCTACTTGCAAGTCTCTCCGACCTTCACAAAAAAAGTTATTCAAGAATATCTCTTTCTCCTATGTGCTTTCATCCCTAACCCTAACCCTAACCCTTCCGAAAGTCGGAGAAGCTCAAGGATGGTACCGATCGATGCGCGCTACCCCATTTAGTGGGGGTAGAGCCTACTTGCAAGTCTCTCCGACCTTCACAAAAAAAGTTATTCAAGAATATCTCCTCAGATTTGGGGGAATTTCGTCGGTCGACCTCTTCCGAAGGTCGTACAAGCTCGGGGATGGTACCAATCGATCTGCAGGACCCAAATTAGTCCAGATGCAACCACTTTCCAAGTCTCTCCGACCTTCACAAAAAAAGTTATTCAAGAATATCTCTTTCTCCTATGTGCTTTCATCCCTAACCCTAACCCTTCCGAAAGTCGGAGAAGCTCAAGGATGGTACCGATCGATGCGCGCTACCCCATTTAGTGGGGGTAAAGCCTACTTGCAAGTCTCTCCGACCTTCACAAAAAACGTTATTCAAGAATATCTCTTTCTCCTATGTGCTTTCATCCCTAACCCTAACCCTAACCCTTCCGAAAGTCGGAGAAGCTCAAGGATGGTACCGATCGATGCGCGCTACCCCATTTAGTGGGGGTAGAGCCTACTTGCAAGTCTCTCCGACCTTCACAAAAAAAGTTATTCAAGAATATCTCTTTCTCCTATGTGCTTTCATCCCTAACCCTAACCCTAACCCTTCCGAAAGTCGGAGAAGCTCAAGGATGGTACCGATCGATGCGCGCTACCCCATTTAGTGGGGGTAGAGCCTACTTGCAAGTCTCTCCGACCTTCACAAAAAAAGTTATTCAAGAATATCTCTTTCTCCTATGTGCTTTCATCCCTAACCCTAACCCTAACCCTTCCGAAAGTCGGAGAAGCTCAAGGATGGTACCGATCGATGCGCGCTACCCCATTTAGTGGGGGTAGAGCCTACTTGCAAGTCTCTCCGACCTTCACAAAAAAAGTTATTCAAGAATATCTCCTCAGATTTGGGGGAATTTCGTCGGTCGACCTCTTCCGAAGGTCGTACAAGCTCGGGGATGGTACCAATCGATCCGCAGGACCCAAATTAGTCCAGATGCAACCACTTTCCAAGTCTCTCCGACCTTCACAAAAAAAGTTATTCAAGAATATCTCTTTCTCCTATGTGCTTTCATCCCTAACCCTAACCCTAACCCTTCCGAAAGTCGGAGAAGCTCAAGGATGGTACCGATCGATGCGCGCTACCCCATTTAGTGGGGGTAGAGCCTACTTGCAAGTCTCTCCGACCTTCACAAAAAAAGTTATTCAAGAATATCTCCTCAGATTTGGGGGAATTTCGTCGGTCGACCTCTTTCGAAGGTCGTACAAGCTCGGGGATGGTACCAATCGATCCGCAGGACCCAAATTAGTCCAGATGCAACCACTTTCCAAGTCTCTCCGACCTTCACAAAAAAAGTTATTCAAGAATATCTCTTTCTCCTATGTGCTTTCATCCCTAACCCTAACCCTAACCCTTCCGAAAGTCTGAGAAGCTCAAGGATGGTACCGATCGATGCGCGCTACCCCATTTAGTGGGGGTAGAGCCTACTTGCAAGTCTCTCCGACCTTCACAAAAAAAGTTATTCAAGAATATCTCTTTCTCCTATGTGCTTTCATCCCTAACCCTAACCCTAACCCTTCCGAAAGTCGGAGAAGCTCAAGGATGGTACCGATCGATGCGCGCAACCCCATTTAGTGGGGGTAGAGCCTACTTGCAAGTCTCTCCGACCTTCACAAAAAAAGTTATTCAAGAATATCTCCTCAGATTTGGGGGAATTTCGTCGGTCGACCTCTTCCGAAGGTCGTACAAGCTCGGGGATGGTACCAATCGATCCGCAGGACCCAAATTAGTCCAGATGCAACCACTTTCCAAGTCTCTCCGACCTTCACAAAAAAAGTTATTCAAGAATATCTCTTTCTCCTATGTGCTTTCATCCCTAACCCTAACCCTAACCCTTCCGAAAGTCGGAGAAGCTCAAGGATGGTACCGATCGATGCGCGCTACCCCATTTAGTGGGGGTAGAGCCTACTTGCAAGTCTCTCCGACCTTCACAAAAAAAGTTATTCAAGAATATCTCTTTCTCCTATGTGCTTTCATCCCTAACCCTAACCCTAACCCTTCCGAAAGTCGGAGAAGCTCAAGGATGGTACCGATCGATGCGCGCTACCCCATTTAGTGGGGGTAGAGCCTACTTGCAAGTCTCTCCGACCTTCACAAAAAAAGTTATTCAAGAATATCTCTTTCTCCTATGTGCTTTCATCCCTAACCCTAACCCTAACCCTTCCGAAAGTCGGAGAAGCTCAAGGATGGTACCGATCGATGCGCGCTACCCCATTTAGTGGGGGTAGAGCCTACTTGCAAGTCTCTCCGACCTTCACAAAAAAAGTTATTCAAGAATATCTCTTTCTCCTATGTGCTTTCATCCCTAACCCTAACCCTAACCCTTCCAAAAGTCGGAGAAGCTCAAGGATGGTACCGATCGATGTGCGCTACCCCATTTAGTGGGGGTAGAGCCTACTTGCAAGTCTCTCCGACCTTCACAAAAAAAGTTATTCAAGAATATCTCTTGCTCCTATGTGCTTTCATCCCTAACCCTAACCCTAACCCTTCCGAAAGTCGGAGAAGCTCAAGGATGGTACCGATCGATGCGCGCTACCCCATTTAGTGGGGGTAGAGCCTACTTGCAAGTCTCTCCGACCTTCACAAAAAAAGTTATTCAAGAATATCTCCTCAGATTTGGGGGAATTTCGTCGGTCGACCTCTTCCGAAGGTCGTACAAGCTCGGGGATGGTACCAATCGATCCGCAGGACCCAAATTAGTCCAGATGCAACCACTTTACAAGTCTCTCCGACCTTCACAAAAAAAGTTATTCAAGAATATCTCTTTCTCCTATGTGCTTTCATCCCTAACCCTAACCCTAACCCTTCCGAAAGTCGGAGAAGCTCAAGGATGGTACCGATCGATGCGCGCTACCCCATTTAGTGGGGGTAGAGCCTACTTGCAAGTCTCTCCGACCTTCACAAAAAAAGTTATTCAAAAATATCTCTTTCTCCTATGTGCTTTCATCCCTAACCCTAACCCTAACCCTTCCGAAAGTCGGAGAAGCTCAAGGATGGTACCGATCGATGCGCGCTACCCCATTTAGTGGGGGTAGAGCCTACTTGCAAGTCTCTCCGACCTTCACAAAAAAAGTTATTCAAGAATATCTCTTTCTCCTATGTGCTTTCATCCCTAACCCTAACCCTAACCCTTCCGAAAGTCGGAGAAGCTCAAGGATGGTACCGATCGATGCGCGCTACCCCATTTAGTGGGGGTAGAGCCTACTTGCAAGTCTCTCCGACCTTCACAAAAAAAGTTATTCAAGAATATCTCCTCAGATTTGGGGGAATTTCGTCGGTCGACCTCTTCCGAAGGTCGTACAAGCTCGGGGATGGTACCAATCGATCTGCAGGACCCAAATTAGTCCAGATGCAACCACTTTCCAAGTCTCTCCGACCTTCACAAAAAAAGTTATTCAAGAATATCTCTTTCTCCTATGTGCTTTCATCCCTAACCCTAACCCTAACCCTTCCGAAAGTCGGAGAAGCTCAAGGATGGTACCGATCGATGCGCGCTACCCCATTTAGTGGGGGTAGAGCCTACTTGCAAGTCACTCCGACCTTCACAAAAAACGTTATTCAAGAATATCTCTTTCTCCTATGTGCTTTCATCCCTAACCCTAACCCTAACCCTTCCGAAAGTCGGAGAAGCTCAAGGATGGTACCGATCGATGCGCGCTACCCCATTTAGTGGGGGTAGAGCCTACTTGCAAGTCTCTCCGACCTTCACAAAAAAAGTTATTCAAGAATATCTCTTTCTCCTATGTGCTTTCATCCCTAACCCTAACCCTAACCCTTCCGAAAGTCGGAGAAGCTCAAGGATGGTACCGATCGATGCGCGCTACCCCATTTAGTGGGGGTAGAGCCTACTTGCAAGTCTCTCCGACCTTCACAAAAAAAGTTATTCAAGAATATCTCTTTCTCCTATGTGCTTTCATCCCTAACCCTAACCCTAACCCTTCCGAAAGTCGGAGAAGCTCAAGGATGGTACCGATCGATGCGCGCTACCCCATTTAGTGGGGGTAGAGCCTACTTGCAAGTCTCTCCGACCTTCACAAAAAAAGTTATTCAAGAATATCTCCTCAGATTTGGGGGAATTTCGTCGGTCGACCTCTTCCGAAGGTCGTACAAGCTCGGGGATGGTACCAATCGATCCGCAGGACCCAAATTAGTCCAGATGCAACCACTTTCCAAGTCTCTCCGACCTTCACAAAAAAAGTTATTCAAGAATATCTCTTTCTCCTATGTGCTTTCATCCCTAACCCTAACCCTAACCCTTCCGAAAGTCGGAGAAGCTCAAGGATGGTACCGATCGATGCGCGCTACCCCATTTAGTGGGGGTAGAGCCTACTTGCAAGTCTCTCCGACCTTCACAAAAAAAGTTATTCAAGAATATCTCCTCAGATTTGGGGGAATTTCGTCGGTCGACCTCTTCCGAAGGTCGTACAAGCTCGGGGATGGTACCAATCGATCCGCAGGACCCAAATTAGTCCAGATGCAACCACTTTCCAAGTCTCTCCGACCTTCACAAAAAAAGTTATTCAAGAATATCTCTTTCTCCTATGTGCTTTCATCCCTAACCCTAACCCTAACCCTTCCAAAAGTCGGAGAAGCTCAAGGATGGTACCGATCGATGCGCGCTACCCCATTTAGTGGGGGTAGAGCCTACTTGCAAGTCTCTCCGACCTTCACAAAAAACGTTATTCAAGAATATCTCTTTCTCCTATGTGCTTTCATCCCTAACCCTAACCCTAACCCTTTTGAAAGTCGGAGAAGCTCAAAGATGGTACCGATCGATGCGCGCTACCCCATTTAGTGGGGGTAGAGCCTACTTGCAAGTCTCTCCGACCTTCACAAAAAAAGTTATTCAAGAATATCTCTTTCTCCTATGTGCTTTCATCCCTAACCCTAACCCTAACCCTTCCGAAAGTCGGAGAAGCTCAACGATGGTACCGATCGATGCGCGCTACCCCATTTAGTGGGGGTAGAGCCTACTTGCAAGTCTCTCCGACCTTCACAAAAAAAGTTATTCAAGAATATCTCTTTCTCCTATGTGCTTTCATCCCTAACCCTAACCCTAACCCTTCCGAAAGTCGGAGAAGCTCAAGGATGGTACCGATCGATGCGCGCTACCCCATTTAGTGGGGGTAGAGCCTACTTGCAAGTCTCTCCGACCTTCACAAAAAAAATTATTCAAGAATATCTCCTCAGATTTGGGGGAATTTAGTCGGTCGACCTCTTCCGAAGGTCGTACAAGCTCGGGGATGGTACCAATCGATCCGCAGGACCCAAATTAGTCCAGATGCAACCACTTTCCAAGTCTCTCCGACCTTCACAAAAAAAGTTATTCAAGAATATCTCTTTCTCCTATGTGCTTTCATCCCTAACCCTAACCCTAACCCTTCCGAAAGTCGGAGAAGCTCAAGGATGGTACCGATCGATGCGCGCTACCCCATTTAGTGGGGGTAGAGCCTACTTGCAAGTCTCTCCGACCTTCACAAAAAACGTTATTCAAGAATATCTCTTTCTCCTATGTGCTTTCATCCCTAACCCTAACCCTAACCCTTCCGAAAGTCGGAGAAGCTCAAGGATGGTACCGATCGATGCGCGCTACCCCATTTAGTGGGGGTAGAGCCTACT
Source organism: Limanda limanda (assembly GCF_963576545.1). Classification (NCBI taxonomy): domain Eukaryota; kingdom Metazoa; phylum Chordata; class Actinopteri; order Pleuronectiformes; family Pleuronectidae; genus Limanda; species Limanda limanda. Next base: position 576,422 of record NW_026870532.1, read on the forward strand.
TGCAAGTCTCTCCGACCTTCACAAAAAAAGTTATTCAAGAATATCTCCTCAGATTTGGGGGAATTTCGTCGGTCGACCTCTTCCGAAGGTCGTACAAGCTCGGGGATGGTACCAATCGATCCGCAGGACCCAAATTAGTCCAGATGCAACCACTTTCCAAGTCTCTCCGACCTTCACAAAAAAAGTTATTCAAGAATATCTCTTTCTCCTATGTGCTTTCATCCCTAACCCTAACCCTAACCCTTCCAAAAGTCGGAGAAGCTCAAGGATGGTACCGATCGATGCGCGCTACCCCATTTAGTGGGGGTAGAGCCTACTTGCAAGTCTCTCCGACCTTCACAAAAAAAGTTATTCAAGAATATCTCTTTCTCCTATGTGCTTTCATCCCTAACCCTAACCCTAACCCTTCCGAAAGTCGGAGAAGCTCAAGGATGGTACCGATCGATGCGCGCTACCCCATTTAGTGGGGGTAGAGCCTACTTGCAAGTCTCTCCGACCTTCACAAAAAAAGTTATTCAAGAATATCTCTTTCTCCTATGTGCTTTCATCCCTAACCCTAACCCTAACCCTTCCGAAAGTCGGAGAAGCTCAAGGATGGTACCGATCGATGCGCGCAACCCCATTTAGTGGGGGTAGAGCCTACTTGCAAGTCTCTCCGACCTTCACAAAAAAAGTTATTCAAGAATATCTCCTCAGATTTGGGGGAATTTCGTCGGTCGACCTCTTCCGAAGGTCGTACAAGCTCGGGGATGGTACCAATCGATCCGCAGGACCCAAATTAGTCCAGATGCAACCACTTTTCAAGTCTCTCCGACCTTCACAAAAAAAGTTATTCAAGAATATCTCTTTCTCCTATGTGCTTTCATCCCTAACCCTAACCCTAACCCTTCCGAAAGTCGGAGAAGCTCAAGGATGGTACCGATCGATGCGCGCTACCCCATTTAGTGGGGGTAGAGCCTACTTGCAAGTCTCTCCGACCTTTACAAAAAAAGTTATTCAAGAATATCTCTTTCTCCTATGTGCTTTCATCCCTAACCCTAACCCTAACCCTTCCGAAAGTCGGAGAAGCTCAAGGATGGTACCGATCGATGCGCGCTACCCCATTTAGTGGGGGTAGAGCCTACTTGCAAGTCTCTCCGACCTTCACAAAAAAAGTTATTCAAGAATATCTCTTTCTCCTATGTGCTTTCATCCCTAACCCTAACCCTAACCCTTCCGAAAGTCGGAGAAGCTCAAGGATGGTACCGATCGATGCGCGCTACCCCATTTAGTGGGGGTAGAGCCTACTTGCAAGTCTCTCCGACCTTCACAAAAAAAGTTATTCAAGAATATCTCCTCAGATTTGGGGGAATTTCGTCGGTCGACCTCTTCCGAAGGTCGTACAAGCTCGGGGATGGTACCAATCGATCCGCAGGACCCAAATTAGTCCAGATGCAACCACTTTCCAAGTCTCTCCGACCTTCACAAAAAAAGTTATTCAAGAATATCTCTTTCTCCTATGTGCTTTCATCCCTAACCCTAACCCTAACCCTTCCGAAAGTCGGAGAAGCTCAAGGATGGTACCGATCGATGCGCGCTACCCCATTTAGTGGGGGTAGAGCCTACTTGCAAGTCTCTCCGACCTTCACAAAAAACGTTATTCAAGAATATCTCTTTCTCCTATGTGCTTTCATCCCTAACCCTAACCCTAACCCTTCCGAAAGTCGGAGAAGCTCAAGGATGGTACCGATCGATGCGCGCTACCCCATTTAGTGGGGGTAGAGCCTACTTGCAAGTCTCTCCGACCTTCACAAAAAAAGTTATTCAAGAATATCTCCTCAGATTTGGGGGAATTTCGTCGGTCGACCTCTTCCGAAGGTCGTACAAGCTCGGGGATGGTACCAATCGATCCGCAGGACCCAAATTAGTCCAGATGCAACCACTTTCCAAGTCTCTCCGACCTTCACAAAAAAAGTTATTCAAGAATATCTCTTTCTCCTATGTGCTTTCATCCCTAACCCTAACCCTAACCCTTCCAAAAGTCGGAGAAGCTCAAGGATGGTACCGATCGATGCGCGCTACCCCATTTAGTGGGGGTAGAGCCTACTTGCAAGTCTCTCCGACCTTCACAAAAAAAGTTATTCAAGAATATCTCTTTCTCCTATGTGCTTTCATCCCTAACCCTAACCCTAACCCTTCCGAAAGTCGGAGAAGCTCAAGGATGGTACCGATCGATGCGCGCTACCCCATTTAGTGGGGGTAGAGCCTACTTGCAAGTCTCTCCGACCTTCACAAAAAAAGTTATTCAAGAATATCTCTTTCTCCTATGTGCTTTCATCCCTAACCCTAACCCTAACCCTTCCGAAAGTCGGAGAAGCTCAAGGATGGTACCGATCGATGCGCGCAACCCCATTTAGTGGGGGTAGAGCCTACTTGCAAGTCTCTCCGACCTTCACAAAAAAAGTTATTCAAGAATATCTCCTCAGATTTGGGGGAATTTCGTCGGTCGACCTCTTCCGAAGGTCGTACAAGCTCGGGGATGGTACCAATCGATCCGCAGGACCCAAATTAGTCCAGATGCAACCACTTTCCAAGTCTCTCCGACCTTCACAAAAAAAGTTATTCAAGAATATCTCTTTCTCCTATGTGCTTTCATCCCTAACCCTAACCCTAACCCTTCCGAAAGTCGGAGAAGCTCAAGGATGGTACCGATCGATGCGCGCTACCCCATTTAGTGGGGGTAGAGCCTACTTGCAAGTCTCTCCGACCTTTACAAAAAAGGTTATTCAAGAATATCTCTTTCTCCTATGTGCTTTCATCCCTAACCCTAACCCTAACCCTTCCGAAAGTCGGAGAAGCTCAAGGATGGTACCGATCGATGCGCGCTACCCCATTTAGTGGGGGTAGAGCCTACTTGCAAGTCTCTCCGACCTTCACAAAAAAAGTTATTCAAGAATATCTCTTTCTCCTATGTGCTTTCATCCCTAACCCTAACCCTAACCCTTCCGAAAGTCGGAGAAGCTCAAGGATGGTACCGATCGATGCGCGCTACCCCATTTAGTGGGGGTAGAGCCTACTTGCAAGTCTCTCCGACCTTCACAAAAAAAGTTATTCAAGAATATCTCCTCAGATTTGGGGGAATTTCGTCGGTCGACCTCTTCCGAAGGTCGTACAAGCTCGGGGATGGTACCAATCGATCCGCAGGACCCAAATTAGTCCAGATGCAACCACTTTCCAAGTCTCTCCGACCTTCACAAAAAAAGTTATTCAAGAATATCTCTTTCTCCTATGTGCTTTCATCCCTAACCCTAACCCTAACCCTTCCGAAAGTCGGAGAAGCTCAAGGATGGTACCGATCGATGCGCGCTACCCCATTTAGTGGGGGTAGAGCCTACTTGCAAGTCTCTCCGACCTTCACAAAAAACGTTATTCAAGAATATCTCTTTCTCCTATGTGCTTTCATCCCTAACCCTAACCCTAACCCTTCCGAAAGTCGGAGAAGCTCAAGGATGGTACCGATCGATGCGCGCTACCCCATTTAGTGGGGGTAGAGCCTACTTGCAAGTCTCTCCGACCTTCACAAAAAAGGTTATTCAAGAATATCTCCTCAGATTTGGGGGAATTTCGTCGGTCGACCTCTTCCGAAGGTCGTACAAGCTCGGGGATGGTACCAATCGATCCGCAGGACCCAAATTAGTCCAGATGCAACCACTTTCCAAGTCTCTCCGACCTTCACAAAAAAAGTTATTCAAGAATATCTCTTTCTCCTATGTGCTTTCATCCCTAACCCTAACCCTAACCCTTCCAAAAGTCGGAGAAGCTCAAGGATGGTACCGATCGATGCGCGCTACCCCATTTAGTGGGGGTAGAGCCTACTTGCAAGTCTCTCCGACCTTCACAAAAAAAGTTATTCAAGAATATCTCTTTCTCCTATGTGCTTTCATCCCTAACCCTAACCCTAACCCTTCCGAAAGTCGGAGAAGCTCAAGGATGGTACCGATCGATGCGCGCTACCCCATTTAGTGGGGGTAGAGCCTACTTGCAAGTCTCTCCGACCTTCACAAAAAAAGTTATTCAAGAATATCTCCTCAGATTTGGGGGAATTTCGTCGGTCGACCTCTTCCGAAGGTCGTACAAGCTCGGGGATGGTACCAATCGATCCGCAGGACCCAAATTAGTCCAGATGCAACCACTTTCCAAGTCTCTCCGACCTTCACAAAAAAAGTTATTCAAGAATATCTCTTTCTCCTATGTGCTTTCATCCCTAACCCTAACCCTAACCCTTCCGAAAGTCGGAGAAGCTCAAGGATGGTACCGATCGATGCGCGCTACCCCATTTAGTGGGGGTAGAGCCTACTTGCAAGTCTCTCCGACCTTTACAAAAAAAGTTATTCAAGAATATCTCTTTCTCCTATGTGCTTTCATCCCTAACCCTAACCCTAACCCTTCCGAAAGTCGGAGAAGCTCAAGGATGGTACCGATCGATGCGCGCTACCCCATTTAGTGGGGGTAGAGCCTACTTGCAAGTCTCTCCGACCTTCACAAAAAAAGTTATTCAAGAATATCTCTTTCTCCTATGTGCTTTCATCCCTAACCCTAACCCTAACCCTTCCGAAAGTCGGAGAAGCTCAAGGATGGTACCGATCGATGCGCGCTACCCCATTTAGTGGGGGTAGAGCCTACTTGCAAGTCTCTCCGACCTTCACAAAAAAAGTTATTCAAGAATATCTCTTTCTCCTATGTGCTTTCATCCCTAACCCTAACCCTAACCCTTCCAAAAGTCGGAGAAGCTCAAGGATGGTACCGATCGATGCGCGCTACCCCATTTAGTGGGGGTAGAGCCTACTTGCAAGTCTCTCCGACCTTCACAAAAAAAGTTATTCAAGAATATCTCTTTCTCCTATGTGCTTTCATCCCTAACCCTAACCCTAACCCTTCCGAAAGTCGGAGAAGCTCAAGGATGGTACCGATCGATGCGCGCTACCCCATTTAGTGGGGGTAGAGCCTACTTGCAAGTCTCTCCGACCTTCACAAAAAAAGTTATTCAAGAATATCTCCTCAGATTTGGGGGAATTTCGTCGGTCGACCTCTTCCGAAGGTCGTACAAGCTCGGGGATGGTACCAATCGATCCGCAGGACCCAAATTAGTCCAGATGCAACCACTTTCCAAGTCTCTCCGACCTTCACAAAAAAAGTTATTCAAGAATATCTCTTTCTCCTATGTGCTTTCATCCCTAACCCTAACCCTAACCCTTCCGAAAGTCGGAGAAGCTCAAGGATGGTACCGATCGATGCGCGCTACCCCATTTAGTGGGGGTAGAGCCTACTTGCAAGTCTCTCCGACCTTTACAAAAAAAGTTATTCAAGAATATCTCTTTCTCCTATGTGCTTTCATCCCTAACCCTAACCCTAACCCTTCCGAAAGTCGGAGAAGCTCAAGGATGGTACCGATCGATGCGCGCTACCCCATTTAGTGGGGGTAGAGCCTACTTGCAAGTCTCTCCGACCTTCACAAAAAAAGTTATTCAAGAATATCTCTTTCTCCTATGTGCTTTCATCCCTAACCCTAACCCTAACCCTTCCGAAAGTCGGAGAAGCTCAAGGATGGTACCGATCGATGCGCGCTACCCCATTTAGTGGGGGTAGAGCCTACTTGCAAGTCTCTCCGACCTTCACAAAAAAAGTTATTCAAGAATATCTCCTCAGATTTGGGGGAATTTCGTCGGTCGACCTCTTCCGAAGGTCGTACAAGCTCGGGGATGGTACCAATCGATCCGCAGGACCCAAATTAGTCCAGATGCAACCACTTTCCAAGTCTCTCCGACCTTCACAAAAAAAGTTATTCAAGAATATCTCTTTCTCCTATGTGCTTTCATCCCTAACCCTAACCCTAACCCTTCCGAAAGTCGGAGAAGCTCAAGGATGGTACCGATCGATGCGCGCTACCCCATTTAGTGGGGGTAGAGCCTACTTGCAAGTCTCTCCGACCTTCACAAAAAACGTTATTCAAGAATATCTCTTTCTCCTATGTGCTTTCATCCCTAACCCTAACCCTAACCCTTCCGAAAGTCGGAGAAGCTCAAGGATGGTACCGATCGATGCGCGCTACCCCATTTAGTGGGGGTAGAGCCTACTTGCAAGTCTCTCCGACCTTCACAAAAAAAGTTATTCAAGAATATCTCCTCAGATTTGGGGGAATTTCGTCGGTCGACCTCTTCCGAAGGTCGTACAAGCTCGGGGATGGTACCAATCGATCCGCAGGACCCAAATTAGTCCAGATGCAACCACTTTCCAAGTCTCTCCGACCTTCACAAAAAAAGTTATTCAAGAATATCTCTTTCTCCTATGTGCTTTCATCCCTAACCCTAACCCTAACCCTTCCAAAAGTCGGAGAAGCTCAAGGATGGTACCGATCGATGCGCGCTACCCCATTTAGTGGGGGTAGAGCCTACTTGCAAGTCTCTCCGACCTTCACAAAAAAAGTTATTCAAGAATATCTCTTTCTCCTATGTGCTTTCATCCCTAACCCTAACCCTAACCCTTCCGAAAGTCGGAGAAGCTCAAGGATGGTACCGATCGATGCGCGCTACCCCATTTAGTGGGGGTAGAGCCTACTTGCAAGTCTCTCCGACCTTCACAAAAAAAGTTATTCAAGAATATCTCTTTCTCCTATGTGCTTTCATCCCTAACCCTAACCCTAACCCTTCCGAAAGTCGGAGAAGCTCAAGGATGGTACCGATCGATGCGCGCAACCCCATTTAGTGGGGGTAGAGCCTACTTGCAAGTCTCTCCGACCTTCACAAAAAAAGTTATTCAAGAATATCTCCTCAGATTTGGGGGAATTTCGTCGGTCGACCTCTTCCGAAGGTCGTACAAGCTCGGGGATGGTACCAATCGATCCGCAGGACCCAAATTAGTCCAGATGCAACCACTTTCCAAGTCTCTCCGACCTTCACAAAAAAAGTTATTCAAGAATATCTCTTTCTCCTATGTGCTTTCATCCCTAACCCTAACCCTAACCCTTCCGAAAGTCGGAGAAGCTCAAGGATGGTACCGATCGATGCGCGCTACCCCATTTAGTGGGGGTAGAGCCTACTTGCAAGTCTCTCCGACCTTTACAAAAAAAGTTATTCAAGAATATCTCTTTCTCCTATGTGCTTTCATCCCTAACCCTAACCCTAACCCTTCCGAAAGTCGGAGAAGCTCAAGGATGGTACCGATCGATGCGCGCTACCCCATTTAGTGGGGGTAGAGCCTACTTGCAAGTCTCTCCGACCTTCACAAAAAAAGTTATTCAAGAATATCTCTTTCTCCTATGTGCTTTCATCCCTAACCCTAACCCTAACCCTTCCGAAAGTCGGAGAAGCTCAAGGATGGTACCGATCGATGCGCGCTACCCCATTTAGTGGGGGTAGAGCCTACTTGCAAGTCTCTCCGACCTTCACAAAAAAAGTTATTCAAGAATATCTCCTCAGATTTGGGGGAATTTCGTCGGTCGACCTCTTCCGAAGGTCGTACAAGCTCGGGGATGGTACCAATCGATCCGCAGGACCCAAATTAGTCCAGATGCAACCACTTTTCAAGTCTCTCCGACCTTCACAAAAAAAGTTATTCAAGAATATCTCTTTCTCCTATGTGCTTTCATCCCTAACCCTAACCCTAACCCTTCCGAAAGTCGGAGAAGCTCAAGGATGGTACCGATCGATGCGCGCTACCCCATTTAGTGGGGGTAGAGCCTACTTGCAAGTCTCTCCGACCTTCACAAAAAACGTTATTCAAGAATATCTCTTTCTCCTATGTGCTTTCATCCCTAACCCTAACCCTAACCCTTCCGAAAGTCGGAGAAGCTCAAGGATGGTACCGATCGATGCGCGCTACCCCATTTAGTGGGGGTAGAGCCTACTTGCAAGTCTCTCCGACCTTCACAAAAAAAGTTATTCAAGAATATCTCCTCAGATTTGGGGGAATTTCGTCGGTCGACCTCTTCCGAAGGTCGTACAAGCTCGGGGATGGTACCAATCGATCCGCAGGACCCAAATTAGTCCAGATGCAACCACTTTCCAAGTCTCTCCGACCTTCACAAAAAAAGTTATTCAAGAATATCTCTTTCTCCTATGTGCTTTCATCCCTAACCCTAACCCTAACCCTTCCGAAAGTCGGAGAAGCTCAAGGATGGTACCGATCGATGCGCGCTACCCCATTTAGTGGGGGTAGAGCCTACTTGCAAGTCTCTCCGACCTTCACAAAAAACGTTATTCAAGAATATCTCTTTCTCCTATGTGCTTTCATCCCTAACCCTAACCCTAACCCTTCCGAAAGTCGGAGAAGCTCAAGGATGGTACCGATCGATGCGCGCTACCCCATTTAGTGGGGGTAGAGCCTACTTGCAAGTCTCTCCGACCTTCACAAAAAAAGTTATTCAAGAATATCTCCTCAGATTTGGGGGAATTTCGTCGGTCGACCTCTTCCGAAGGTCGTACAAGCTCGGGGATGGTACCAATCGATCCGCAGGACCCAAATTAGTCCAGATGCAACCACTTTCCAAGTCTCTCCGACCTTCACAAAAAAAGTTATTCAAGAATATCTCTTTCTCCTATGTGCTTTCATCCCTAACCCTAACCCTAACCCTTCCAAAAGTCGGAGAAGCTCAAGGATGGTACCGATCGATGCGCGCTACCCCATTTAGTGGGGGTAGAGCCTACTTGCAAGTCTCTCCGACCTTCACAAAAAAAGTTATTCAAGAATATCTCTTTCTCCTATGTGCTTTCATCCCTAACCCTAACCCTAACCCTTCCGAAAGTCGGAGAAGCTCAAGGATGGTACCGATCGATGCGCGCTACCCCATTTAGTGGGGGTAGAGCCTACTTGCAAGTCTCTCCGACCTTCACAAAAAAAGTTATTCAAGAATATCTCTTTCTCCTATGTGCTTTCATCCCTAACCCTAACCCTTCCGAAAGTCGGAGAAGCTCAAGGATGGTACCGATCGATGCGCGCAACCCCATTTAGTGGGGGTAGAGCCTACTTGCAAGTCTCTCCGACCTTCACAAAAAAAGTTATTCAAGAATATCTCCTCAGATTTGGGGGAATTTCGTCGGTCGACCTCTTCCGAAGGTCGTACAAGCTCGGGGATGGTACCAATCGATCCGCAGGACCCAAATTAGTCCAGATGCAACCACTTTCCAAGTCTCTCCGACCTTCACAAAAAAAGTTATTCAAGAATATCTCTTTCTCCTATGTGCTTTCATCCCTAACCCTAACCCTAACCCTTCCGAAAGTCGGAGAAGCTCAAGGATGGTACCGATCGATGCGCGCTACCCCATTTAGTGGGGGTAGAGCCTACTTGCAAGTCTCTCCGACCTTTACAAAAAAAGTTATTCAAGAATATCTCTTTCTCCTATGTGCTTTCATCCCTAACCCTAACCCTAACCCTTCCGAAAGTCGGAGAAGCTCAAGGATGGTACCGATCGATGCGCGCTACCCCATTTAGTGGGGGTAGAGCCTACTTGCAAGTCTCTCCGACCTTCACAAAAAAAGTTATTCAAGAATATCTCTTTCTCCTATGTGCTTTCATCCCTAACCCTAACCCTAACCCTTCCGAAAGTCGGAGAAGCTCAAGGATGGTACCGATCGATGCGCGCTACCCCATTTAGTGGGGGTAGAGCCTACTTGCAAGTCTCTCCGACCTTCACAAAAAAAGTTATTCAAGAATATCTCCTCAGATTTGGGGGAATTTCGTCGGTCGACCTCTTCCGAAGGTCGTACAAGCTCGGGGATGGTACCAATCGATCCGCAGGACCCAAATTAGTCCAGATGCAACCACTTTTCAAGTCTCTCCGACCTTCACAAAAAAAGTTATTCAAGAATATCTCTTTCTCCTATGTGCTTTCATCCCTAACCCTAACCCTAACCCTTCCGAAAGTCGGAGAAGCTCAAGGATGGTACCGATCGATGCGCGCTACCCCATTTAGTGGGGGTAGAGCCTACTTGCAAGTCTCTCCGACCTTCACAAAAAACGTTATTCAAGAATATCTCTTTCTCCTATGTGCTTTCATCCCTAACCCTAACCCTAACCCTTCCGAAAGTCGGAGAAGCTCAAGGATGGTACCGATCGATGCGCGCTACCCCATTTAGTGGGGGTAGAGCCTACTTGCAAGTCTCTCCGACCTTCACAAAAAAAGTTATTCAAGAATATCTCCTCAGATTTGGGGGAATTTCGTCGGTCGACCTCTTCCGAAGGTCGTACAAGCTCGGGGATGGTACCAATCGATCCGCAGGACCCAAATTAGTCCAGATGCAACCACTTTCCAAGTCTCTCCGACCTTCACAAAAAAAGTTATTCAAGAATATCTCTTTCTCCTATGTGCTTTCATCCCTAACCCTAACCCTAACCCTTCCGAAAGTCGGAGAAGCTCAAGGATGGTACCGATCGATGCGCGCTACCCCATTTAGTGGGGGTAGAGCCTACTTGCAAGTCTCTCCGACCTTCACAAAAAAAGTTATTCAAGAATATCTCTTTCTCCTATGTGCTTTCATCCCTAACCCTAACCCTAACCCTTCCGAAAGTCGGAGAAGCTCAAGGATGGTACCGATCGATGCGCGCTACCCCATTTAGTGGGGGTAGAGCCTACTTGCAAGTCTCTCCGACCTTCACAAAAAAAGTTATTCAAGAATATCTCTTTCTCCTATGTGCTTTCATCCCTAACCCTAACCCTAACCCTTCCGAAAGTCGGAGAAGCTCAAGGATGGTACCGATCGATGCGTGCTACCCCATTTAGTGGGGGTAGAGCCTACTTGCAAGTCTCTCCGACCTTCACAAAAAAAGTTATTCAAGAATATCTCTTTCTCCTATGTGCTTTCATCCCTAACCCTAACCCTAACCCTTCCGAAAGTCGGAGAAGCTCAAGGATGGTACCGATCGATGCGCGCAACCCCATTTAGTGGGGGTAGAGCCTACTTGCAAGTCTCTCCGACCTTCACAAAAAAAGTTATTCAAGAATATCTCCTCAGATTTGGGGGAATTTCGTCGGTCGACCTCTTCCGAAGGTCGTACAAGCTCGGGGATGGTACCAATCGATCCGCAGGACCCAAATTAGTCCAGATGCAACCACTTTCCAAGTCTCTCCGACCTTCACAAAAAAAGTTATTCAAGAATATCTCTTTCTCCTATGTGCTTTCATCCCTAACCCTAACCCTAACCCTTCCGAAAGTCGGAGAAGCTCAAGGATGGTACCGATCGATGCGCGCTACCCCATTTAGTGGGGGTAGAGCCTACTTGCAAGTCTCTCCGACCTTCACAAAAAAAGTTATTCAAGAATATCTCTTTCTCCTATGTGCTTTCATCCCTAACCCTAACCCTAACCCTTCCGAAAGTCGGAGAAGCTCAAGGATGGTACCGATCGATGCGCGCTACCCCATTTAGTGGGGGTAGAGCCTACTTGCAAGTCTCTCCGACCTTCACAAAAAAAGTTATTCAAGAATATCTCCTCAGATTTGGGGGAATTTCGTCGGTCGACCTCTTCCGAAGGTCGTACAAGCTCGGGGATGGTACCAATCGATCCGCAGGACCCAAATTAGTCCAGATGCAACCACTTTCCAAGTCTCTCCGACCTTCACAAAAAAAGTTATTCAAGAATATCTCTTTCTCCTATGTGCTTTCATCCCTAACCCTAACCCTAACCCTTCCGAAAGTCGGAGAAGCTCAAGGATGGTACCGATCGATGCGCGCTACCCCATTTAGTGGGGGTAGAGCCTACTTGCAAGTCTCTCCGACCTTCACAAAAAAAGTTATTCAAGAATATCTCTTTCTCCTATGTGCTTTCATCCCTAACCCTAACCCTAACCCTTCCGAAAGTCGGAGAAGCTCAAGGATGGTACCGATCGATGCGCGCTACCCCATTTAGTGGGGGTAGAGCCTACTTGCAAGTCTCTCCGACCTTCACAAAAAAAGTTATTCAAGAATATCTCTTTCTCCTATGTGCTTTCATCCCTAACCCTAACCCTAACCCTTCCGAAAGTCGGAGAAGCTCAAGGATGGTACCGATCGATGCGTGCTACCCCATTTAGTGGGGGTAGAGCCTACTTGCAAGTCTCTCCGACCTTCACAAAAAAAGTTATTCAAGAATATCTCTTTCTCCTATGTGCTTTCATCCCTAACCCTAACCCTAACCCTTCCGAAAGTCGGAGAAGCTCAAGGATGGTACCGATCGATGCGCGCAACCCCATTTAGTGGGGGTAGAGCCTACTTGCAAGTCTCTCCGACCTTCACAAAAAAAGTTATTCAAGAATATCTCCTCAGATTTGGGGGAATTTCGTCGGTCGACCTCTTCCGAAGGTCGTACAAGCTCGGGGATGGTACCAATCGATCCGCAGGACCCAAATTAGTCCAGATGCAACCACTTTCCAAGTCTCTCCGACCTTCACAAAAAAAGTTATTCAAGAATATCTCTTTCTCCTATGTGCTTTCATCCCTAACCCTAACCCTAACCCTTCCGAAAGTCGGAGAAGCTCAAGGATGGTACCGATCGATGCGCGCTACCCCATTTAGTGGGGGTAGAGCCTACTTGCAAGTCTCTCCGACCTTCACAAAAAAAGTTATTCAAGAATATCTCTTTCTCCTATGTGCTTTCATCCCTAACCCTAACCCTAACCCTTCCGAAAGTCGGAGAAGCTCAAGGATGGTACCGATCGATGCGCGCAACCCCATTTAGTGGGGGTAGAGCCTACTTGCAAGTCTCTCCGACCTTCACAAAAAAAGTTATTCAAGAATATCTCCTCAGATTTGGGGGAATTTCGTCGGTCGACCTCTTCCGAAGGTCGTACAAGCTCAAGGATGGTACCAATCGATCCGCAGGACCCAAATTAGTCCAGATGCAACCACTTTCCAAGTCTCTCCGACCTTCACAAAAAAAGTTATTCAAGAATATCTCATTCTCCTATGTGCTTTCATCCCTAACCCTAACCCTAACCCTTCCGAAAGTCGGAGAAGCTCAAGGATGGTACCGATCGATGTGCGCTACCCCATTTAGTGGGGGTAGAGCCTACTTGCAAGTCTCTCCGACCTTCACAAAAAACGTTATTCAAGAATATCTCTTTCTCCTATGTGCTTTCATCCCTAACCCTAACCCTAACCCTTCCGAAAGTCGGAGAAGCTCAAGGATGGTACCGATCGATGCGCGCTACCCCATTTAGTGGGGGTAGAGCCTACTTGCAAGTCTCTCCGACCTTCACAAAAAAAGTTATTCAAGAATATCTCCTCAGATTTGGGGGAATTTCGTCGGTCGACCTCTTCCGAAGGTCGTACAAGCTCGGGGGTGGTACCAATCGATCCGCAGGACCCAAATTAGTCCAGATGCAACCACTTTCCAAGTCTCTCCGACCTTCACAAAAAAAGTTATTCAAGAATATCTCTTTCTCCTATGTGCTTTCATCCCTAACCCTAACCCTAACCCTTCCGAAAGTCGGAGAAGCTCAAGGATGGTACCGATCGATGCGCGCTACCCCATTTAGTGGGGGTAGAGCCTACTTGCAAGTCTCTCCGACCTTCACAAAAAAAGTTATTCAAGAATATCTCTTTCTCCTATGTGCTTTCATCCCTAACCCTAACCCTAACCCTTCCGAAAGTCGGAGAAGCTCAAGGATGGTACCGATCGATGCGCGCTACCCCATTTAGTGGGGGTAGAGCCTACTTGCAAGTCTCTCCGACCTTCACAAAAAAAGTTATTCAAGAATATCTCCTCAGATTTGGGGGAATTTCGTCGGTCGACCTCTTCCGAAGGTCGTACAAGCTCGGGGATGGTACCAATCGATCCGCAGGACCCAAATTAGTCCAGATGCAACCACTTTCCAAGTCTCTCCGACCTTCACAAAAAAAGTTATTCAAGAATATCTCTTTCTCCTATGTGCTTTCATCCCTAACCCTAACCCTAACCCTTCCGAAAGTCGGAGAAGCTCAAGGATGGTACCGATCGATGCGCGCTACCCCATTTAGTGGGGGTAGAGCCTACTTGCAAGTCTCTCCGACCTTCACAAAAAAAGTTATTCAAGAATATCTCTTTCTCCTATGTGCTTTCATCCCTAACCCTAACCCTAACCCTTCCGAAAGTCGGAGAAGCTCAAGGATGGTACCGATCGATGCGCGCTACCCCATTTAGTGGGGGTAGAGCCTACTTGCAAGTCTCTCCGACCTTCACAAAAAAAGTTATTCAAGAATATCTCCTCAGATTTGGGGGAATTTCGTCGGTCGACCTCTTCCGAAGGTCGTACAAGCTCGGGGATGGTACCAATCGATCCGCAGGACCCAAATTAGTCCAGATGCAACCACTTTCCAAGTCTCTCCGACCTTCACAAAAAAAGTTATTCAAGAATATCTCTTTCTCCTATGTGCTTTCATCCCTAACCCTAACCCTAACCCTTCCGAAAGTCGGAGAAGCTCAAGGATGGTACCGATCGATGCGCGCTACCCCATTTAGTGGGGGTAGAGCCTACTTGCAAGTCTCTCCGACCTTCACAAAAAAAGTTATTCAAGAATATCTCTTTCTCCTATGTGCTTTCATCCCTAACCCTAACCCTAACCCTTCCGAAAGTCGGAGAAGCTCAAGGATGGTACCGATCGATGCGCGCTACCCCATTTAGTGGGGGTAGAGCCTACTTGCAAGTCTCTCCGACCTTCACAAAAAAAGTTATTCAAGAATATCTCTTTCTCCTATGTGCTTTCATCCCTAACCCTAACCCTAACCCTTCCGAAAGTCGGAGAAGCTCAAGGATGGTACCGATCGATGCGTGCTACCCCATTTAGTGGGGGTAGAGCCTACTTGCAAGTCTCTCCGACCTTCACAAAAAAAGTTATTCAAGAATATCTCTTTCTCCTATGTGCTTTCATCCCTAACCCTAACCCTAACCCTTCCGAAAGTCGGAGAAGCTCAAGGATGGTACCGATCGATGCGCGCAACCCCATTTAGTGGGGGTAGAGCCTACTTGCAAGTCTCTCCGACCTTCACAAAAAAAGTTATTCAAGAATATCTCCTCAGATTTGGGGGAATTTCGTCGGTCGACCTCTTCCGAAGGTCGTACAAGCTCGGGGATGGTACCAATCGATCCGCAGGACCCAAATTAGTCCAGATGCAACCACTTTCCAAGTCTCTCCGACCTTCACAAAAAAAGTTATTCAAGAATATCTCTTTCTCCTATGTGCTTTCATCCCTAACCCTAACCCTAACCCTTCCGAAAGTCGGAGAAGCTCAAGGATGGTACCGATCGATGCGCGCTACCCCATTTAGTGGGGGTAGAGCCTACTTGCAAGTCTCTCCGACCTTCACAAAAAAAGTTATTCAAGAATATCTCTTTCTCCTATGTGCTTTCATCCCTAACCCTAACCCTAACCCTTCCGAAAGTCGGAGAAGCTCAAGGATGGTACCGATCGATGCGCGCTACCCCATTTAGTGGGGGTAGAGCCTACTTGCAAGTCTCTCCGACCTTCACAAAAAAAGTTATTCAAGAATATCTCCTCAGATTTGGGGGAATTTCGTCGGTCGACCTCTTCCGAAGGTCGTACAAGCTCAAGGATGGTACCAATCGATCCGCAGGACCCAAATTAGTCCAGATGCAACCACTTTCCAAGTCTCTCCGACCTTCACAAAAAAAGTTATTCAAGAATATCTCTTTCTCCTATGTGCTTTCATCCCTAACCCTAACCCTAACCCTTCCGAAAGTCGGAGAAGCTCAAGGATGGTACCGATCGATGTGCGCTACCCCATTTAGTGGGGGTAGAGCCTACTTGCAAGTCTCTCCGACCTTCACAAAAAACGTTATTCAAGAATATCTCTTTCTCCTATGTGCTTTCATCCCTAACCCTAACCCTAACCCTTCCGAAAGTCGGAGAAGCTCAAGGATGGTACCGATCGATGCGCGCTACCCCATTTAGTGGGGGTAGAGCCTACTTGCAAGTCTCTCCGACCTTCACAAAAAAAGTTATTCAAGAATATCTCCTCAGATTTGGGGGAATTTCGTCGGTCGACCTCTTCCGAAGGTCGTACAAGCTCGGGGATGGTACCAATCGATCCGCAGGACCCAAATTAGTCCAGATGCAACCACTTTCCAAGTCTCTCCGACCTTCACAAAAAAAGTTATTCAAGAATATCTCTTTCTCCTATGTGCTTTCATCCCTAACCCTAACCCTAACCCTTCCGAAAGTCGGAGAAGCTCAAGGATGGTACCGATCGATGCGCGCTACCCCATTTAGTGGGGGTAGAGCCTACTTGCAAGTCTCTCCGACCTTCACAAAAAAAGTTATTCAAGAATATCTCTTTCTCCTATGTGCTTTCATCCCTAACCCTAACCCTAACCCTTCCGAAAGTCGGAGAAGCTCAAGGATGGTACCGATCGATGCGCGCTACCCCATTTAGTGGGGGTAGAGCCTACTTGCAAGTCTCTCCGACCTTCACAAAAAAAGTTATTCAAGAATATCTCCTCAGATTTGGGGGAATTTCGTCGGTCGACCTCTTCCGAAGGTCGTACAAGCTCAAGGATGGTACCAATCGATCCGCAGGACCCAAATTAGTCCAGATGCAACCACTTTCCAAGTCTCTCCGACCTTCACAAAAAAAGTTATTCAAGAATATCTCTTTCTCCTATGTGCTTTCATCCCTAACCCTAACCCTAACCCTTCCGAAAGTCGGAGAAGCTCAAGGATGGTACCGATCGATGTGCGCTACCCCATTTAGTGGGGGTAGAGCCTACTTGCAAGTCTCTCCGACCTTCACAAAAAACGTTATTCAAGAATATCTCTTTCTCCTATGTGCTTTCATCCCTAACCCTAACCCTAACCCTTCCGAAAGTCGGAGAAGCTCAAGGATGGTACCGATCGATGCGCGCTACCCCATTTAGTGGGGGTAGAGCCTACTTGCAAGTCTCTCCGACCTTCACAAAAAAAGTTATTCAAGAATATCTCCTCAGATTTGGGGGAATTTCGTCGGTCGACCTCTTCCGAAGGTCGTACAAGCTCGGGGATGGTACCAATCGATCCGCAGGACCCAAATTAGTCCAGATGCAACCACTTTCCAAGTCTCTCCGACCTTCACAAAAAAAGTTATTCAAGAATATCTCTTTCTCCTATGTGCTTTCATCCCTAACCCTAACCCTAACCCTTCCGAAAGTCGGAGAAGCTCAAGGATGGTACCGATCGATGCGCGCTACCCCATTTAGTGGGGGTAGAGCCTACTTGCAAGTCTCTCCGACCTTCACAAAAAAAGTTATTCAAGAATATCTCTTTCTCCTATGTGCTTTCATCCCTAACCCTAACCCTAACCCTTCCGAAAGTCGGAGAAGCTCACGGATGGTACCGATCGATGCGCGCTACCCCATTTAGTGGGGGTAGAGCCTACTTGCAAGTCTCTCCGACCTTCACAAAAAAAGTTATTCAAGAATATCTCTTTCTCCTATGTGCTTTCATCCCTAACCCTAACCCTAACCCTTCCGAAAGTCGGAGAAGCTCAAGGATGGTACCGATCGATGCGCGCTACCCCATTTAGTGGGGGTAGAGCCTACTTGCAAGTCTCTCCGACCTTCACAAAAAAAGTTATTCAAGAATATCTCTTTCTCCTATGTGCTTTCATCCCTAACCCTAACCCTAACCCTTCCGAAAGTCGGAGAAGCTCAAGGATGGTACCGATCGATGCGCGCTACCCCATTTAGTGGGGGTAGAGCCTACTTGCAAGTCTCTCCGACCTTCACAAAAAAAGTTATTCAAGAATATCTCCTCAGATTTGGGGGAATTTCGTCGGTCGACCTCTTCCGAAGGTCGTACAAGCTCGGGGATGGTACCAATCGATCCGCAGGACCCAAATTAGTCCAGATGCAACCACTTTCCAAGTCTCTCCGACCTTCACAAAAAAAGTTATTCAAGAATATCTCTTTCTCCTATGTGCTTTCATCCCTAACCCTAACCCTAACCCTTCCAAAAGTCGGAGAAGCTCAAGGATGGTACCGATCGATGCGCGCTACCCCATTTAGTGGGGGTAGAGCCTACTTGCAAGTCTCTCCGACCTTCACAAAAAAAGTTATTCAAGAATATCTCTTTCTCCTATGTGCTTTCATCCCTAACCCTAACCCTAACCCTTCCGAAAGTCGGAGAAGCTCAAGGATGGTACCGATCGATGCGCGCTACCCCATTTAGTGGGGGTAGAGCCTACTTGCAAGTCTCTCCGACCTTCACAAAAAAAGTTATTCAAGAATATCTCTTTCTCCTATGTGCTTTCATCCCTAACCCTAACCCTAACCCTTCCGAAAGTCGGAGAAGCTCAAGGATGGTACCGATCGATGCGCGCAACCCCATTTAGTGGGGGTAGAGCCTACTTGCAAGTCTCTCCGACCTTCACAAAAAAAGTTATTCAAGAATATCTCCTCAGATTTGGGGGAATTTCGTCGGTCGACCTCTTCCGAAGGTCGTACAAGCTCGGGGATGGTACCAATCGATCCGCAGGACCCAAATTAGTCCAGATGCAACCACTTTCCAAGTCTCTCCGACCTTCACAAAAAAAGTTATTCAAGAATATCTCTTTCTCCTATGTGCTTTCATCCCTAACCCTAACCCTAACCCTTCCGAAAGTCGGAGAAGCTCAAGGATGGTACCGATCGATGCGCGCTACCCCATTTAGTGGGGGTAGAGCCTACTTGCAAGTCTCTCCGACCTTTACAAAAAAAGTTATTCAAGAATATCTCTTTCTCCTATGTGCTTTCATCCCTAACCCTAACCCTAACCCTTCCGAAAGTCGGAGAAGCTCAAGGATGGTACCGATCGATGCGCGCTACCCCATTTAGTGGGGGTAGAGCCTACTTGCAAGTCTCTCCGACCTTCACAAAAAAAGTTATTCAAGAATATCTCTTTCTCCTATGTGCTTTCATCCCTAACCCTAACCCTTCCGAAAGTCGGAGAAGCTCAAGGATGGTACCGATCGATGCGCGATACCCCATTTAGTGGGGGTAGAGCCTACTTGCAAGTCTCTCCGACCTTCACAAAAAAAGTTATTCAAGAATATCTCCTCAGATTTGGGGGAATTTCGTCGGTCGACCTCTTCCGAAGGTCGTACAAGCTCGGGGATGGTACCAATCGATCCGCAGGACCCAAATTAGTCCAGATGCAACCACTTTCCAAGTCTCTCCGACCTTCACAAAAAAAGTTATTCAAGAATATCTCTTTCTCCTATGTGCTTTCATCCCTAACCCTAACCCTAACCCTTCCGAAAGTCGGAGAAGCTCAAGGATGGTACCGATCGATGCGCGCTACCCCATTTAGTGGGGGTAGAGCCTACTTGCAAGTCTCTCCGACCTTCACAAAAAACGTTATTCAAGAATATCTCTTTCTCCTATGTGCTTTCATCCCTAACCCTAACCCTAACCCTTCCGAAAGTCGGAGAAGCTCAAGGATGGTACCGATCGATGCGCGCTACCCCATTTAGTGGGGGTAGAGCCTACTTGCAAGTCTCTCCGACCTTCACAAAAAAAGTTATTCAAGAATATCTCCTCAGATTTGGGGGAATTTCGTCGGTCGACCTCTTCCGAAGGTCGTACAAGCTCGGGGATGGTACCAATCGATCCGCAGGACCCAAATTAGTCCAGATGCAACCACTTTCCAAGTCTCTCCGACCTTCACAAAAAAAGTTATTCAAGAATATCTCTTTCTCCTATGTGCTTTCATCCCTAACCCTAACCCTAACCCTTCCGAAAGTCGGAGAAGCTCAAGGATGGTACCGATCGATGCGCGCTACCCCATTTAGTGGGGGTAGAGCCTACTTGCAAGTCTCTCCGACCTTCACAAAAAAAGTTATTCAAGAATATCTCTTTCTCCTATGTGCTTTCATCCCTAACCCTAACCCTAACCCTTCCGAAAGTCGGAGAAGCTCAAGGATGGTACCGATCGATGCGCGCTACCCCATTTAGTGGGGGTAGAGCCTACTTGCAAGTCTCTCCGACCTTCACAAAAAAAGTTATTCAAGAATATCTCTTTCTCCTATGTGCTTTCATCCCTAACCCTAACCCTAACCCTTCCGAAAGTCGGAGAAGCTCAAGGATGGTACCGATCGATGCGTGCTACCCCATTTAGTGGGGGTAGAGCCTACTTGCAAGTCTCTCCGACCTTCACAAAAAAAGTTATTCAAGAATATCTCTTTCTCCTATGTGCTTTCATCCCTAACCCTAACCCTAACCCTTCCGAAAGTCGGAGAAGCTCAAGGATGGTACCGATCGATGCGCGCAACCCCATTTAGTGGGGGTAGAGCCTACTTGCAAGTCTCTCCGACCTTCACAAAAAAAGTTATTCAAGAATATCTCCTCAGATTTGGGGGAATTTCGTCGGTCGACCTCTTCCGAAGGTCGTACAAGCTCGGGGATGGTACCAATCGATCCGCAGGACCCAAATTAGTCCAGATGCAACCACTTTCCAAGTCTCTCCGACCTTCACAAAAAAAGTTATTCAAGAATATCTCTTTCTCCTATGTGCTTTCATCCCTAACCCTAACCCTAACCCTTCCGAAAGTCGGAGAAGCTCAAGGATGGTACCGATCGATGCGCGCTACCCCATTTAGTGGGGGTAGAGCCTACTTGCAAGTCTCTCCGACCTTCACAAAAAAAGTTATTCAAGAATATCTCTTTCTCCTATGTGCTTTCATCCCTAACCCTACCCCTTCCGAAAGTCGGAGAAGCTCAAGGATGGTACCGATCGATGCGCGCTACCCCATTTAGTGGGGGTAGAGCCTACTTGCAAGTCTCTCCGACCTTCACAAAAAAAGTTATTCAAGAATATCTCCTCAGATTTGGGGGAATTTCGTCGGTCGACCTCTTCCGAAGGTCGTACAAGCTCAAGGATGGTACCAATCGATCCGCAGGACCCAAATTAGTCCAGATGCAACCACTTTCCAAGTCTCTCCGACCTTCACAAAAAAAGTTATTCAAGAATATCTCATTCTCCTATGTGCTTTCATCCCTAACCCTAACCCTAACCCTTCCGAAAGTCGGAGAAGCTCAAGGATGGTACCGATCGATGTGCGCTACCCCATTTAGTGGGGGTAGAGCCTACTTGCAAGTCTCTCCGACCTTCACAAAAAACGTTATTC
The DNA here is from genome assembly GCF_963576545.1 of Limanda limanda. Lineage (NCBI taxonomy): Eukaryota > Metazoa > Chordata > Actinopteri > Pleuronectiformes > Pleuronectidae > Limanda > Limanda limanda. The sequence continues at coordinate 597,505 of NW_026870532.1, forward strand.
AAGAATATCTCTTTCTCCTATGTGCTTTCATCCCTAACCCTAACCCTAACCCTTCCGAAAGTCGGAGAAGCTCAAGGATGGTACCGATCGATGCGCGCTACCCCATTTAGTGGGGGTAGAGCCTACTTGCAAGTCTCTCCGACCTTCACAAAAAAAGTTATTCAAGAATATCTCCTCAGATTTGGGGGAATTTCGTCGGTCGACCTCTTCCGAAGGTCGTACAAGCTCGGGGATGGTACCAATCGATCCGCAGGACCCAAATTAGTCCAGATGCAACCACTTTCCAAGTCTCTCCGACCTTCACAAAAAAAGTTATTCAAGAATATCTCTTTCTCCTATGTGCTTTCATCCCTAACCCTAACCCTAACCCTTCCGAAAGTCGGAGAAGCTCAAGGATGGTACCGATCGATGCGCGCTACCCCATTTAGTGGGGGTAGAGCCTACTTGCAAGTCTCTCCGACCTTCACAAAAAAAGTTATTCAAGAATATCTCTTTCTCCTATGTGCTTTCATCCCTAACCCTAACCCTTCCGAAAGTCGGAGAAGCTCAAGGATGGTACCGATCGATGCGCGCTACCCCATTTAGTGGGGGTAGAGCCTACTTGCAAGTCTCTCCGACCTTCACAAAAAAAGTTATTCAAGAATATCTCCTCAGATTTGGGGGAATTTCGTCGGTCGACCTCTTCCGAAGGTCGTACAAGCTCGGGGATGGTACCAATCGATCCGCAGGACCCAAATTAGTCCAGATGCAACCACTTTCCAAGTCTCTCCGACCTTCACAAAAAAAGTTATTCAAGAATATCTCTTTCTCCTATGTGCTTTCATCCCTAACCCTAACCCTAACCCTTCCGAAAGTCGGAGAAGCTCAAGGATGGTACCGATCGATGCGCGCTACCCCATTTAGTGGGGGTAGAGCCTACTTGCAAGTCTCTCCGACCTTCACAAAAAAAGTTATTCAAGAATATCTCTTTCTCCTATGTGCTTTCATCCCTAACCCTAACCCTAACCCTTCCGAAAGTCGGAGAAGCTCAAGGATGGTACCGATCGATGCGCGCTACCCCATTTAGTGGGGGTAGAGCCTACTTGCAAGTCTCTCCGACCTTCACAAAAAAAGTTATTCAAGAATATCTCCTCAGATTTGGGGGAATTTCGTCGGTCGACCTCTTCCGAAGGTCGTACAAGCTCGGGGATGGTACCAATCGATCCGCAGGACCCAAATTAGTCCAGATGCAACCACTTTCCAAGTCTCTCCGACCTTCACAAAAAAAGTTATTCAAGAATATCTCTTTCTCCTATGTGCTTTCATCCCTAACCCTAACCCTAACCCTTCCGAAAGTCGGAGAAGCTCAAGGATGGTACCGATCGATGCGCGCTACCCCATTTAGTGGGGGTAGAGCCTACTTGCAAGTCTCTCCGACCTTCACAAAAAAAGTTATTCAAGAATATCTCTTTCTCCTATGTGCTTTCATCCCTAACCCTAACCCTAACCCTTCCGAAAGTCGGAGAAGCTCAAGGATGGTACCGATCGATGCGCGCTACCCCATTTAGTGGGGGTAGAGCCTACTTGCAAGTCTCTCCGACCTTCACAAAAAAAGTTATTCAAGAATATCTCTTTCTCCTATGTGCTTTCATCCCTAACCCTAACCCTAACCCTTCCGAAAGTCGGAGAAGCTCAAGGATGGTACCGATCGATGCGTGCTACCCCATTTAGTGGGGGTAGAGCCTACTTGCAAGTCTCTCCGACCTTCACAAAAAAAGTTATTCAAGAATATCTCTTTCTCCTATGTGCTTTCATCCCTAACCCTAACCCTAACCCTTCCGAAAGTCGGAGAAGCTCAAGGATGGTACCGATCGATGCGCGCAACCCCATTTAGTGGGGGTAGAGCCTACTTGCAAGTCTCTCCGACCTTCACAAAAAAAGTTATTCAAGAATATCTCCTCAGATTTGGGGGAATTTCGTCGGTCGACCTCTTCCGAAGGTCGTACAAGCTCGGGGATGGTACCAATCGATCCGCAGGACCCAAATTAGTCCAGATGCAACCACTTTCCAAGTCTCTCCGACCTTCACAAAAAAAGTTATTCAAGAATATCTCTTTCTCCTATGTGCTTTCATCCCTAACCCTAACCCTAACCCTTCCGAAAGTCGGAGAAGCTCAAGGATGGTACCGATCGATGCGCGCTACCCCATTTAGTGGGGGTAGAGCCTACTTGCAAGTCTCTCCGACCTTCACAAAAAAAGTTATTCAAGAATATCTCCTCAGATTTGGGGGAATTTCGTCGGTCGACCTCTTCCGAAGGTCGTACAAGCTCAAGGATGGTACCAATCGATCCGCAGGACCCAAATTAGTCCAGATGCAACCACTTTCCAAGTCTCTCCGACCTTCACAAAAAAAGTTATTCAAGAATATCTCTTTCTCCTATGTGCTTTCATCCCTAACCCTAACCCTAACCCTTCCGAAAGTCGGAGAAGCTCAAGGATGGTACCGATCGATGTGCG